>NC_138762.1:89809018-90484434 GCF_965113315.1 Podarcis vaucheri | reverse complement strand
TCAGAATACTCTGACTTCCCTAGCCACAATTTGCCTAGGCAGGCACATTATGTGACCCATGAGAGCAGCAAAATAATCAAACTGTACAACTGTGATGGGATAAAATCAAGCCAATTCTTTATTGACAGCAGCAGGCAGGGCAAGGGTTGGCATGGCATGGGGTCCCTGGGTCAGTTTATCAGTCCACAAGCCCCATGTTTGATGGAATGGATCCGCTGGGTTTTGATCACTCCAAATCTGTATGACGGGAGTTGGCCAGTGTTGAACTTTGCGGTGGTGCAAGCCAAGCAAGCAAGGTCTCACAGGGGAACCAGGGTGCAGATTCCAACCAAGCAGATACCGAACCCACGCTTGGGTTTGCTGTGGTCAATCCTCCCCTCAGGGTTCTTATGCCCCCCCCATATTATGCTGATCCTGACAAACAATGTCCTTCTGGCTAACAAAAGAAAGCCATAATTTCACTGAGGGAAAGGCCAAAAAACACGCACCCCAACCAAGTGCCAGTCAGGTTGAAAGGGGGGGATCCTTTCCAGCCCTGTCAACCAGTGACCCCTACTCTCTCAGTGAAGGCTCTAACCTGAAGGTGGGGGTTGGAAGTTCTCAAAGCAAAATTGCTGTGAGCTCCAAGGGAAGCAGCCTCTCCAGCAAGGGCTCATGGGACAGCTTTTTCCCATGAGCCCATCACACAGAGAATACTTTGCCCAGTATTTTGCTGCAATCTATGGGCCACAACGCCGCTGGGCAAAGGCGTCCCGTGCTTATTGGGCACAGAATGGGACTTATGCAGGCCTGGAGCAGAGGAATGTACTGTTTCGTCACCTGGAATGAAGAAAAGCTTAAGTGAAGCAGCAAAAGGAGACAATTACAACAATAATAGTGAGTTGCATCAACTGTCCTAGGGTTGACTGAGGAGGTCCTGCAGGGGGAGGGGATGTCAAGTCATATCAGAAGAGTAGAAATATTATAAAATATTTGTGTGCCTTGCAGCTATACATTATAGAGCCAACAAGAGGAAATGTGACTTTTGACTTCATCCCAAATGAGCTGGTGCATGGCTTAACACTGTCAGGTTACAGCAATGTTAACCACAACAATGTTCTGTTCAATGTGTATGTGGGTGGGAAATTGCCTCAATGGGTACATTACTGAGAAATGAAAGGCGGAAGTTAAAAAGGTGAAATCACCTCAGGCTGCGTGGAAGCAATTTAGAAAAGCTGATGCGATAAGGACACATATAAAATCCACGCTGCACATTTTTCAGTATCTGAAGAAGTGTGCATGCACATGAAAGCTCATACCAAGAACTAACTTAGTTGGTCTTTAAGGTGCTACTGGAAGGAATTTTTTCATTTTTCAGAAGGCACGTTGTGACTGAATGATGCCAGTATCATGAAATGGATGGACCAGGGAGGCTGCAAAAGGCCAGTGGTTATTACTGTTTTCTTGTTGCCCAAATTATTATTAGACTCTTGGTGAATTGAAAAAAATCAGAAATGAGTAAAAAAAAAAAAAGACAAATTGTAATGTAAATCTATGGCCAGAGCTAGACATTTTGCAAACTGAGTGAAGGCCATGAAAAGCATATTTCAGCATTCTCCACTCTCCCCTGATAATATGCCATAAAGCAAAACACATGCCACAATAGTCCTCTTCACACAATACTTGTGCAAAGAGGCAATGCAGATAGATAGGGGATGAAAGGACCCATATTTCACATCACATCCAGATTCATTTGGCTCCTCCCAGCACTATCACACATTGAGGCAAGACGGCTGGATGGCAATGTTTGAGGTGTGCCAATATCTGTCCTCATGTTTCTCAGACTTCTTTCTTCATGCTGAAAGGCTTCCATTTTTCAGCATTTTCAAGGCACTTGAGAATTGCTTCAGAATTTCTTTAGAATTTTGATGGGTGCAGAATTTTGAGTTTATTGTTGAAGGTGGCCAAAGGTGCTGTAGTGTTTCCCACCCCTTCCAAGGAAGATTTTTCCAGCTCTTTCCAGGATCTCTGGCTATTTAGGATTCTTGGCTGGTGGGGAAGGTCCATTGGATATCTCAAGATGTCTCCCACTAGACTGAAGTGAGAGCACCTCAGGAGGTTGCATGGTACAGACCTCTGGTGAGAAGATTCATAGACAGGACATTCACAAAAACCTCTCAACCACCTCAAAAATAAAGTAAGGGGGGAGGACCTGTACTAGACCCACAAGCATATCACAAAAAACCCTCCCTTCTTTCGTTTCTCAATAACTGATGGAGGATGGTTGGGAGGAAACATAGGAGACAGTATGAGTTCCAGAAGCATGCATCTTCTTTGGTGATCTGCCCCAATTATTCTCACAATGTAGAAACTGAGCTTAATGCTGGTGCATGATTGCACGTGTTCTGCTAGAAATCGGAAAAGCCAGGAAGGGTAGTAAGACAGGCTGGGAAATAATCTCCCCGCCTCTTGCTATGGAAATACTAAAATTAAAATCAAATACAAGTAACGACAGCAGTTATGTGACTTGGGGTCTCCTCAGGAGGTTGATTCTTCAGCTGGAGGGAGCTGAGGGTTCAAGAGAAGCAGCTGGAAATAAATAAATTTGCAAACACACCCAGGAAGACTTCATACAAGAAAGATGGGTAACAGTTTATGTTTGTTAATATATAACAACCACAGAATCTGCAATCAGAATAATTCAACAAAATTAACTGTCAGGAGTCCAGGTTCCCAGCTTGATAACACAGTAAGTGTAGATAATTAAGAAGAAGGATTTATTGCAAAAACAAACAGATAGCTCCAGACGGCTCTTACAAAGCCTTGGGCATCATTACTCAAGATGACCCTTCTGAAGACTGCTTCCGGTGTCAACAGAATATATTGAACTTATGACCCTTATGTCTCTTGTTTTGCTTCCTATCTAGCAGCCCTCCCATTCACCGACTCTTCGGACTTAGTGGATGATCAGCTCCAACCTCTTCCTGGTCTGAGAGGCTGTCTCTGAATCTATTCTCTCCTATTTGTGCTTCCTGCGAGCTTTGGCTGTGTTCTAGCCTGCTCTCAGCTACTGCCTTATCAGCCTGCCTGTCAAAGTCAGGAAAAGCCAAAGTCTGCAGCTGCCAGCTCTCCCCTGCCTGACTAACATCTAAGCCTCTCTGTTCCTTGCTGCTTTCTGCAGTTGGCTGCAAACCTTCACTTGGAGCTGGCTCATTCCTGACATTAACCAAAGCCAATGAGACCCAGGCAGTGAGATAGATTGATGGAAGGATTTCAACTCTTCCATTCCTGAGCCAGCTGCCAGCCTCATTTTGGG
Source organism: Podarcis vaucheri (assembly GCF_965113315.1). Taxonomy (NCBI): domain Eukaryota; kingdom Metazoa; phylum Chordata; class Lepidosauria; order Squamata; family Lacertidae; genus Podarcis; species Podarcis vaucheri. Next base: position 90,481,139 of record NC_138762.1, on the reverse strand, counting down.
ATCATACAGTAAGGCCTGAGGAACTCCTCCACTCTCACTATATACTCCTTGGGTATATGAATCTGAACGTTGGCCAACATTTACCCCGATGAACCTGACAGACCCAAAGACTAGCTGCAGTACCTCAAGTTACAAACACCTCAGGTTACAAACGCTTCAGGTTACAAACTCCGCTAACCTGGGAGAGTTACCTCAAGTTGAGAACTTTGCCCCAGGATGAGAACGGAAATTGTGTGCCAGCGGTGCAGCGGCAGCAAGAGGCCTCATTAGCGAAAGCACGCCTCTAGTTAAGAACAGTTTCAGGATAAGAACAGACCTCTGGAACGAATTAAGTTCGTAACTAGAGGTACAACTGTAATAGTTGAATATTTCCCCAAATCCACTCACCCACCCATATCAAATGCCAATTAGTGAAATTCAAACAAAGCATTACTCCAGTCAGGCAGACAACATCCAACAGTGTGAAATAGAGAAAATAGATGAGTCACAGGCCAGTTAGTGTCACCCCCCCCCAATTCCTACTTAGTCCCCACAAACAAAGCAACTAGCAGAGGTCACACTGGAAAAGGGGTCAGAGGCTTTCAATGAGAAGAGGGGAGAGTGTAGTATGAAGTGGGCTTAAATAGCCTGATCTCTACTTCTCCCCAATAGGGCAAATCACCCCATGTGGGAGAGTCGCTGTGGGAGAGTCCATCTCTCCTCTTCTTGCAGGGAAAGAATGTATGGCAAATGTGTCCCCTCACATACAGTGAAGGAATAGAATTTCTCCCAAGCAATTCATATATGTGCACATTTCTCCATTTATACACATTTGTGTATGTAATTTAAAGCCACTTCCGACGTAGAAAGGAGGTGGGGTTGCGGGCTTCATCTTCCCACCATGCACGCGGGGGCTGGCTCTAATCACATTTTAAAGGATTCCGGGGGCATGGCCCTGGCCGAAGCCTATGGAGGTGAGGGCCTAAGGCACGCCCCCGAGCGGTGACCCTGGGGGAGTTCCTAGTCGATGTGCATCAGCAGGACTCCCCCTACTGGTGGTTAACCCTTCCCAGATTTCAAGCGAACAGGCTGAAGCTGGATAGTCGGTTAGGACCAATGCCTAAGCCAATACCACTCATCACCTGTAACCAATAAAGTTGTGGCCATATTTAGCCCCTTAACCTTAAATAACTGTGTAATGCGTCTTTATTTCCACTGGGGGGAGGCGGGAACTCGCCACGCAACATATACACATTTTTGCAAACAATTTCCCATAATTTCCAGCATGCATTGTTGTACACTATTTTCACAATAGTATGAATTGTGTGCATGGTTTCCTAAGGTACACATGGTTGTTTTTTGTGTGTGTGCATGTGTGCATGTGTGCGCGCGCGTGCAGGGCAGGATTGCAAAATTGGGTGCAAAATCTGAAGGATAACCGCCTTTTACTTCACATATGGGTTTCAAAAGTGCAAATATAGTAGGTTTGAATTAAAATGTGAACCAAATTTCTCCCCCATATCGCTCATCTAACACTATGTCTTTCATTTACAAAATCACCAACATGCTGTGCTCTTTTGAGTTGTTTTATAGTGTGTGTTTGCCTTCTATTTTTTGTTCATTTCTTTGATCCCTAAGGAAAAGCATCCAATAAATATTTTAAATAAACAAATAAACTGAAACACTGGATTGTAATGTGTTCCTCCTAGGAATCTTTCCCCAATGTATTAGCTACTGAGTGATTCAATTACCGCTATGAATTTCCATCTGGGCAAATTGTCTGGAAAACACAGGGAAAATACTCGTTTCTGCATGGAGGATGAAGTCCAAGAATCATTGTAAATAATCTCTGTTTCCCAACATTTTCCATGAACAGAAAAGAGGCAATTGTCCACATAAACTGAGCAAGGAGCCGCAGGAAGCTTTTTACCAGTCTTAAACGGCCTAAAAATTGTCAATTACCACATGTAGACTTTAAACGCTTAAATTGTCATCCTGAGGCTTTGCATATTGATTCTTCATTGCTGTTAAATCCTTATTCTCCAAGTGAAAGAAATCATTCAAACCTCTCCAATGAAATTGTTTTGTCTTTACTATGATTCTCTCAGAGACAAGAGCCTAATGTACTTTAACACTTTAGTGCCTCTTTATCTGCGGGTTTGACTCTAGTAAAACCTAACTGAAGGGGGAAAATTGATTTCAAATACAGGTGCAATATTGTCTCAAATAAAAAAGAATATATATATAAAAAAGTCAATTTCCAAGTGCTCTTTCTGAGCTTTTGGTCCCTAAATATGTCACTCCAGAATACACGCTGTAGTCAGCTAACTTTTTCATACAGTAGACCTATGGAAATTAATGACCATAACTATCCATTCATTTCAGCAGTTCCTCTAGGAGTAAAAGTTGAATATGACCCTACATGTAGTACAACTGCAGTCACACCCACATTTAAAGAATATTTAATACACCTTAAAAACACATATCTTTCATCAAAAATCCTGGGAACTAATGTTTGTTGAGAGCACTGATAAGTGCAGCTTTGTGAGGCAGAACTATGCCTCCCATACTTCTTGTATGTGCTTTATATGTGCCATGTGCCATGTGCTTTAAATCTGTGATGTGAATCTGACCTGTCTCACATTCTATATGTTCTAGTTTGCCTCATGAAACATCTTCATCCTATGTGCACATATACATTTTGCACATCTTCATCCTATGTGCACATATACATTTTGCACATCTTCATCCTATGTGCGCATATACATTTTCCACATTTTGTCAGTCCTTCTAAGCTGAGGTGGGTATTGAGAAGATGCAGGTTCTTCTCTATAGACAACCATGCAGACCACCATACATTTTGGTGTCCTCCATTCAACCCTACATGGAAAAATAGCTGATTCACAATTGTCATTTCCACTACCATCCCTGCATAGGCTTAGCAGGTGTGCATGTGCCTAATGAGCACAGCAGCTCACATCCTGTAGGTCCGACTCTGTGAAATCAGTTGCTGAGACTAAAAATCCCCACAGCCTTCTTTGTGTCCTCCTCTCCAGGGCTTCTTGGAAGTAACCAAAGACTTTGCCTGAGTGCAGCCTGTCTTTGCTCCTCCCTTTTCATACCTCTCCTGGTCCTGGAAGTCAGGGAGGGTAGGGGAACTTGTCATAGCAGGAGGGGGAGGTACTCATGACCCTTCACTAGCATGACTCATCTCTACCTCTTGATCCTCCTCGTCCTGTTCACCTGTTTTAGCTTCTGATTCTGGTTCTTGACTTCTCTCTGACAAATGCCCTCCCAGCTCACTAAGCCCTGTTACCTCTCCATCTTCTGACACCTCCTCTTCAAAGTTGCCTCCCTCTTCTTCCTCTGCCATAGCATCATTGTCCCACCACCACTCTTTGGTCTCTGAGCCTTCTTTCATTGGTTGTTCTTCATCTGTGTCCAACCAGACCATGACAACAACATATTTTTGTAGGAAAGAAGTAGAGGCAACTGAATCAAACATCTCTGTTTTCCACTGTCAAACAGCTGATCAGTGAAATATAAGCTTTTTAAAAGGACTGTGCTGTTTGGTTGAATTAAGGAATCATGGCTGCACTTTGCACATGTAATAATTAATCTAGCTAGAGCTGCAGATGCAGAAGTCTGTGTCTATGCAGGTACAGTTCCCAAGTGAACTGCAAAACAGGCATAATTTATGCCACCTGTGGTAATTATTTATCCAAAGTGATCTCCCTCCGTATCACATGCATCTGATAATAAAAAATACAGCCCTTTTCTTTTAAATGCTCAGAGCACATATATTCTTTGCCCTGGACTATTTCAACCTCTGTCCACAGTGACAGCATTCACCCTTGGGAGCAAGTCTGCAATTATCGGGTGACATTCTAATTTGTAGAAACTCCAGGTGCCTGCCTTATTTATGGTACTTTCAGAAGTAATTGGGCCCAGTGTTGGCAAGTTCCGACTTGCTTTTTATAATCAAAGACTGATGGTGAACCTTGCTTAGGAAGTAATGACCATATTTCAAAGTCTGCTGGGAAAGTTTCCCAGATTTTCACAAACTGTAGAGATCCCCCCACTGCTGCCACCGCCCTTAAGTCCTGGCTAATTTCCTTTGGTCAGGAGTTTTAAAAGGTGAATGCCTTTTTAGGGGTCATCAGACAAGAGATGAACAATGAAACCACAAGCTTTATAGTTTTATTATATATTTGTTAGTGGCTTTTTTCAGAAGGGAGAACTCAAAGCAGCCTACAAAAAAGAGAAAAGATTAGATGATGGTGATGATGACGATGACGACGACAGATAAACAGATAGATAGATAGATAGATAGATAGATAGATAGATGATAGACAGAAGATAGATAGATGATACATAGATATACAGTGGTACCTAGGGTTAAGTACTTAATTCGTTCCAGAGGTCTGTTCTTAACCTGAAACTGTTCTTAACCTGAAGCACCACTTTAGCTAATGGGGCCTCCTGTTGCTGCCGTGCCGCCGGAGCATGATTTCTGTTCTCATCCTGAAGCAAAGTTCTTAACCTGAAGCACTATTTCTGGGTTAGCGGAGTCTGTAACCTGAAGCGTATGTAACCTGAAGCGTATGTAACCCGTGGTACCACTGTAGATAGGGCAACAGATTCAACCCAAACCCATCCCAATAAGATAAGCAAGAAATTAAGCTCTAGAACCCTGGAGGAACATGAATGGGATGCGGGTGGCGCTGTGGGTTAAACCACAGAAGAAGAAGAAGAAGAAGAAGAAGAAGAAGAAGAAGAAGAAGAAGAAGAAGAAGAAGAAGTTGAGGAGGAGGAGTTTGGATTTGATATCCCGCCTTTCACTCCCCTTCAGGAGTCTCAAAGCGGCTAACATTCTCCTTTCCCTTCCTCCCCCACAACAAACACTCTGTGAGGTGAGTGGGGCTGAGAGACTTCACAGAAGTGTGACTGGCCCAAGGTCACCCAGCAGCTGCATGTGGAGGAGCGGAGACGCGAACCCGGTTTCCCAGATTACGTGACTACCGCTCTTAACCACTACACCACACTGGCTCTCAGAGCCTAGGACTTGCCGATCAGAAGGTCGGCAGTTCGAATCCCTGTGATGGGGTGAGCTCCCGTTGTTCGGTCCCAGCTCCTGCCAACCTAGCAGTTCGAAAGCACGTCAAAGTGCTTTACCATTTGCCCGACAATAAATGTTGGAAATGTAATGAGACTGAAGGTACATTTTTTCACCTTTGGTGGACATGCCCAAGGATTAAGACATTCTGGGAGATGATTTATAACAAAATGAAAAAGATATTTAAATATACCTTTCTGAAGAAACCAGAGGCCTTTCTCCTGGGCATGGTCGGCCAAATGGTGCCAAAGAAGGATAGAACTTTTTTTATGTATGCAACAACAGCAGCAAGAATACTTATCGCGAAGTATTGGAAGACACAAGATTTATCCACCCGGGAAGAATGGCAGATGAAGTTGATGGACTATATGGAACTGGCGGAAATGACTGGCAGAATCCGAGACCAGGGAGAAGAGTCGGTGGAAGAAGACTGGAAAAAGTTTAAAGACTATCTACAGAAATATTGTAAAATTAATGAATGTTAGAAAAATGTTGGAATGAAGTTATATGGCTTTAGTAGAAAGGTTATAAGGAACTGGGTATAAAATTAATAGAGTATTAAAGGAAAAAATAAGGTTAGAATGTGTTAAGATAATTATGGGATAGAAAACAGAGGAAGATGGAAAGGAATTGCTGAAACAATTAGCAGAAGTGGAATACAAAAAGGGAGGTGTGAGGAGGTCGTTGAAATAAGTGAATAAAAGATAAGATATTGAAATTGTTTGATGTTGATTTGATGTTGTTAGATGTTGTTTGATGGGTTTTTTGTTTTGTTTAGTTAGTTTAATGTGTTAAGTGTTATGTGGTGTTTTTGTATTGTATTGTACTGTTCTTTTCTTTTTTGCAGTGTTTAAATTGTTGGAAAAGTAATAAATACTATTTTTTTTTTAAAAAAAGAAAGCACATCAAAGTGCAAGTAAATAGGTACCACTCCCGCAGGAAGGTAAACGGCGTTATCATGTGCTGCTCTGGTTCTCCAGAAGCGACTTAGTCATGCTGGCCACATGACCCAGAAGCTGTACACCGGCTCCCTTGGCCAATAAAGCGAGATTAGCGCTGCAACCCCAGAGTCTGTCACGACTGGACCTAATGGTCAGGGGTCCCTTTAGCTTTACATTTTAAAGACTGATAGTGATGGTAGCAGGCGTGCCCCTTTGGGGAGAGAACATTCCATAAATGGGGAAGCACCGCAGAGAATGCCTGTTCATGTCTCGCCACTCTCTGCACTTCCCTCAGAAGGTCCACATGGATAAGGGTATGAGATGGTGATAAATAATAATAATAATAATAATAATAATAATAATAATAATAATAAATTTATATCCTGCCCTCTCCGGCAGGCTGGGCTCAGGGTGGTTAACTTCAAAATATATAATACATTAAAACACTGAATCAAACAATCAATTAAAATACCTCTTAAAATTAAATTAAAATCAAAATAGACTCATTACGAATTATAGCTGTGGGGGTTGGGAACATTAAGTGCTCACCAGGCCTGGTCTGGGTCAGGGTTGGTTCATGCCTGGGGTTCATGGGGTGGTGGCGCTCCTCCAGTGAAATTAAATACTGGGAGATTTGGAACAAACCAATGAGCACATAGACATGAAATTCACTACCATGATATGTGGCGATGGCTACTGTAACTTAGCTCACTTCTTTCTTGTAAGATACAACAGGTTGAGGGATGCATCCTTCTTAAATGCAGTACGTGACTGCCATCAGATCAATGATCCTTAATCTCATTGAATACTGGGAGTCCAATTCTGTTCAATTTTGCTTTCAGAAAAGGAATGTAGCTTTTATCAGAAATGCAAGTACGCTGAAGCAGCATCACATGTGGAACAGAACACCTGGAGGGAACACAGGTTGGTCTCCCGAGATATTGCTTCCTTGTTGGCTCCTATATTTCCATGTATCAGAACCCTTTGGATTTTAGCACACCAGCAACTTTTTTTATTTATTTGCCATTTTAGCAGAGCATTGCTCTGCTTCTTTTATGAATAATTTCCTGCTTGAAGCCTCCTTATATTTAATCTATATATTTCCCGGCTTTACATAGCATTACCACACACTAATTCAGTTTATGCATTTTTGCCTGAATGCCAACCATTTTCTGCAATCTAGCTGACGAGCTTCTTAGAAATATTTTAACTCTTAACCATGCTTTTAATCGCTTCTCTGTGATGTATAAAACCCTTCATTTTGTTTCTAGGGCCTTCTGCGCTTTACATTTTAATTTTCATCTGCTACTCGGTGTAAGCATGTTTATTTCTCAACTGCTGGAGCTGATCCCTTTATACGCCATTTATGTATGTTAAAAAAATCCTTTCACCCCATTGCCCTTTTGAAGGAAAAAAAATCAAAGATAACTTATCACCCTTCTTCCCATTTGAGGGGACAATGTCACTTAGATCTTTTCATAGCTCTTTGCTTTTGAATCATTATTTTCATCTTCTTCATCACACTTTGCTGGAAATAGTGTCGATATCAGAAAAGGAAGCATAAAAGGACCGGTGTAATCTAGTACAGTGGTACCTCGGGTTACATATGTTTCAGGTTACAGACGCTTCAGGTTACAGACTCCACTAACCCATAATAGTACCTTGGGTTAAGAACTTTACTTCAGGATGAGAACAGAAATCATGCTCCGGCGGCGCAGCAGCAGCGGGAGGCCCCATTAGCTAAAGTGGTGCTTTAGGTTAAAAACAGTTTCAGGTTAAGAATGGAGTGCCGGAACGAATTAAGTTCTTAACCCGAGGTACCACTGTAATGCTGATGTTTAGAACTTTGTGTGTGAATACTTTGTGTTTGTGAATAAATTGGTGCTCCTTTAGAGTTCAGGTTTATTCCATAGTCTGTTCACTCTCTGCAAGCCACTGTCATTGCTGTGTCAACCAGTGGTGTAATGTTGGGGGCCATAGGGGCAGTTGCCTGGGTGCAATATTGTTAGGGGCAAAAAAATTCAACACCCAGTGCTGCCTCAATACAGCTGTGTGCTTCTATTGCTGGTCTCCGTTGAAAACAGCTTCCCCATGAGAACTAGGAAGTGACCTCTTCAAACAGCAAAATGACTCTTCTTATCTCTGTGGCTGCAATTTCCTGGGTGATTAGGCAATTGAATGCACATGCACATCTGTTTCCCACACCCTTCTGCATGGCTCCGGGTGCTGGCAACCTACGCTATGCCACTGATGCCAACCCTTCTATTTCACATTCAAATCTATCAGGTAATGACAGGAAGGGGCCACAGTAAAGCCCAGCAACAAAGACATGTGGGGCTGTGCCATTCCGCTGGCCTTTATCTGGTTGAGTTGCTGCACCATACCAGGACAGAGAGAGGGAGGGGCACAGCAGTGGGAAGGTTGGTGCTGTGCAAACGCAATAGCAGGATTGCTGTATTGGCCCTGTCAGCCTGCTTGCACCACACCTAACTTGCCACTGCCCATCCGGTCTCCCTCTCCATCCAAGTATGCTGCAATGAGTCAGCTAGTCTCACTCATTCAGGTGAGCATCACAGTCTCACTGCAGCAGCTGCTTCAGCCACCAACTCTAACAGTACTTAGTTTGGAGGAGTTTGGATTTGATATCCCACTTTATCACTACCCGAAGGAATCTCAAAGCGGCTAACATTCTCCTTTCCCTTCCTCCCCCACAACAAACACCCTGTGAGGTGAGTGGGGCTGAGAGACTTCAAAGAAGTGTGATTAGCCCAAGGTCACCCAGCAGCTGCATGTGGAGGAGCGGAGACGCGAACCCGGTTCCCCAGATTACGAGACTACCGCTCTTAACCACTACACCACACTAAACATGGAAAATACAGCTCCAAGTATTCTTGTAGGACACTGAGAAGCATCTAGGACAAAGTGGAGGAATAAGTTCCATCTTCGCTTTGAGGTTTCACAGCAGTTGGTGTCATCAGAGTGGGTATGGCAGATACCCATACCACTCCCCATCCTCTCTCCGGGCATGTGAGAGATATTACTGTGGTTCAAGGACACATTCCAGCTACTAGAGGAGAAAAGCACAGATTCCTTGTAATATGTCAGGTGTTGGACTATAAAGCAACTCTTTTGAGTGTTAGGAAACAACATTTCTGATGCTGAAGCAATAACTGTGCCATGGTCCAGTTCCTTTCTGGAAATAAGATTTGTCCTGTCTATGCTGACATTTCCTATGCTGCTAGTAGGATGATACATTAATACTTCAAAATATCGCAATCAAGCCCATACAGGCATTCTGTTGATAGCTAAAGATGGCTCAGAATGACACTCATGTCTTCTGCGCAATTTTCTTCCCCAGGCCTGAAAAAAACTAGATTTTGTATTGCACACTAGAAAGGAATAGAAGAGGGAAGCCAGTCAGCCATACCAGCAGGAAGATGTGATTGTAACATATGGATGGAAAGATAGGGGAAATGGTTTCTCAGGCCATAATTCTTCTGAGTTTGGAACACATAGGGGCCCAAACTGTGCAACAACAAAACCATCATAATCCATCGTTTTGACAATAACCGACTTATGGGTCACTCTGTACAGCAAGCCATGCATGTGACAAAGCTTCACATCCAATTTGTCATGTAACGAGGGCGATTAAGAGGCTATGCCTGTCATCTTTATTTAGGCCTTACAGTCCCTTCATGGGTGCAGACCACTTGCTTTCTCATTCGTGCCTGCAAAATTAGATCCCTCACTGGAAGGCTGGAAGGCTCCTTATTTTTATCTACCAAATGGAATTTACTCTGTCATGTATTCAGTGTGTTATGTCAAATTTGCATGATATGAACCTCATGAATATAATGGTTGTTTTATATGATGATTGATGGGGAAGGGAAGAAATGAACAGTGAGACCACCTTGTTCTACAATGCATTGGGTAGGAAGCATGACATGATGTTTTGGTATATTTGGTATTCTAGCATGTATGCACCAGCCACAGATTCATTATAGATACCTGTTCTGCATTTGGGAAGATTTCCTGCCTTGGTCCATGGTGATTCATAGGCTGCAAGTTTGGATATGGGGATCCATCAATGTCCTCATAATTTCATTCATTTTTTGGGGAAATAAAAATGTTGCAAATTATTTTCCTTTTGAAAGAATTACATTTACTACCATGATATCTTCTCCAGTGTGGATAAAGCCTGCCAAACTGCAGTCAAATAGTATGTATATTCAGCCTGTTCATAGTGGAGCCAAATAGTGGGCTGAATTGGGGTGATTCAGGGTGATTTAACTCCCTTTTTGTGGTTTTTGCACAGACATTTGGGTTGCCATTTTAATAACAGGATGGTGGACTCAATGGACCTTTATCCTGATTCAGCAGGCTTTTCTTAAATTATTTCTGAATTAAATCACAATGTTGTCAAAGCACCCTGAGTCAGATCAAGGCCCCACAAAACTTCCTATCACTCTGTTACATAGTTTTCCTGTACAATTTCTACTTTTTTTTCTATCCATGAAATGTCACTGATCGGCACAGAAGCAATGCAAATCTTGGAGCTGATACACACCCCAAGCAAATAGGTATGCTGCTTTTTGTGCTGGGCACATTTACAGTATTTTTAAAAGTAACTTCCTATAGCTTTTTTCTTTTCCTTTTCTTTTGGATGGGGAGCAGGATTTGAAGAAATTTTCAAAACCCTTACTTGCACTCTGACCAACAAGCCACAGGTTTACCCCTTCATTTTCTGTCTAGACTTTCATCTGGAAGCAGTAACCTTTTGACCCTATGGAGATTTGATGAGGCAAAATGGATCCATTTACAATCAGCACAGCTATGTTGCTGCATGCGATGCAATACAGGGACATTTCTTTACCTACATCACAGTGCACTCTGAGAAAGATGAACATAACAGAGCTGGCTTTGCCACAAAATCAATTATAACTTTGAAAAGTGCAGCCAGGTATTGGAAGCTCAGCACATTCAGCACTTCCCATGAAACCAGAATTGTATAAGATGGTTCCCGAGGTGTTCTGAAAACAATAAACACAGAGGCATATTGTGTTTTTGACTATGGAAGGACTATGCTAGCTTCCAAAAAGTGAATGAATCATCTACACACATAAGAAAATTCATATCACACTGTTGTTCTGATTTTAGCCAGCCAGCTTTGATAATGATTTACTTGATTCTTGTAGCTAATAATCACTAAGTATATTTTTCCTTCTCTCAACTTACTTATAAGCTCCAATGTAAAGAAAGCTAAACAAGAAATAGCACCCCCCTTTCCCTACAAATTGCACATTTTATTTGCTGCATTTCCTTCCCTCATATAGCAGCTTCTTCCAAATGAACACTGGCCCCCAGAGTACACAAGTTATATTTGCTGCCTCTCTTTAAATAGATATGCCACAGTAAAATGGTCCAGAACAGCAGTAGTTCCAATGAACTTGCCAGAGGGAGTGAAATTCAGACAGCCAGAATAAAAATTGATGCAATCTCTGACAAACAACAACATGGAAAGCAGATTACAGAATCTACCTATAAAACATTCCACATATCTGCAGGCAAAACACATCTGTCCACCTACTCTTTCTGAATCAGTTTGTCAGCTTTTTTGGAGGGGGGGCAATAATCATTCAAAACTTCATAAGGAAATTAAAATAATCAGCTGGTCTTGGTTGCTTCAATTCAGGCAAATCACCCACCCCATTTCACTGACATAGGGGTCCATCTTCAATGCCAAGCTCTACCAAGATGAGTAGAGTTTGGAATAGGTGGATTGCCAGGCATGCCTCTTAGTACCAGCTGAAACCCCTCATCCAGGCTCAGCCAGAGATATATTATTGTAAGTCCTCCATCCCAGCTCAGGCCAAACCAGTCTAAGTCCTCCAAAGGGGGTGTTTTGTGGGAATGGCTGGGGCAGAATGGTGAAGGGGGAGATTTACCTCTATTCCAAACTTTGTTCAGCTCAATCACATGAAGCAGCACTGGCAAAATGTATGGTTTTAGTCCCAGCTCTAATTTAAAGGTTGCCAAACTTGGGCTGCAGCCATAATTTCCACTTCCTTCCTATATTTTGGATTGCTCTGATATTGTTCCTCCCAATAAGGATCAAAATAATTCAAAACCCTGCAGAAGTGAAGTGACCTAAAATAACAAGTTCCACTTCAAATTGAAAGTAGGTTTGGAATGAAACAGTTTTTAAGACCGAATCAAGGAGGTATCCAATCACTTCAGTTTCTGGATTCAATCTAGAAAAACCATCTAGTTTGGGCTGCTCCCATAACCAGGCTGCTTTAGGGCTCCATACTCATCCTTTGATGTTATTTCAGGACTCACAATCCATGCACAAGTTTTTGCAGTAGGAATTCACTGATTCTGGTATCTGTCCAGTGGTTCTACCCATGTGGGTTCTCATGTTTTCCCCGCAATGCCTTTAGAACAAAACTGTATCATGGTGCAATGTCATTCCAACTAAGGCGTTGTGAAGGAAACATAGGGACCTGCCTTGCTGCTGATGGTTGCAACTTCATCACCATTTATGGCAGACGAACAAGCACAAAGGAAGAAAACTGCAATTGTTGTTCGATTAAAATTTCTATACTTTATCATGTTCCCCCTACCCAAAATCACCAGTGTTTCCCATATTTTGTGCTGTTAGAGGAGTGCTGTAAGAGTTTGCGGGGGGTATTTTAGGCTGCGTGCTAAATGTGGATGCTCAGCTGTTTCTGGAATATCTGCACGTAACATGAAGGAACATAAGAAGGGTCCTGTTTTCCACAGCAGCTAACTAAATGTTTCTGACAGATTTACCAAAAAATAATAATATTGGGGTTTTTCCATTCTTGTCTTGTGTATGTAGCATTTAGTAGGCTTTTTCTTATAGTGTAAGTTGGCAATGTTTTCCCCCCTTCTGCTGCAAAGTTCCCTTAGTTTAGATGATATTTCCACATTTAAAAAAAGAAGTTCTGTTCTTTTTGTTTTGTAAATATACAAAGAAATCTTGAAAACCTTGTCAAGATTCCTTTCTCTTCCCTCTTACAGATCAGCTGACATTCCAAAAGATGCTTCCCTTCAGAAGGCTTTTCCAATGTTGCCCTGATTTTCTTTACTTTTAAAATACTGACATTTCAGTGGCAACTCTGTAAGTTTAATTGGAGATGATGAGGGTTTAATATGGAACCCTCTATGGGGCAAACAAAAATGGGTGAACTTCCCATCTTTCACCTTAAAACGATCTGGTTTTATAATCCTTCCCTGAAAACATTTTAAAACATTGAGGAGATTTGAGAGAACTTTTGAGGAATGTAAGAAAGTGGCTGGCAGAAGAAAGGAGGCTGTCTCACTATCAAGCAGGCTGGCTGGCAGGTTGGGCAACTAAACTAATGTGTCTCCAATGCTCTCTGGCTGGAGAGAACTTCAAATCTCTGAATCCCACTGGGAAATGATATGTTGAAGTTTACCAGCTCATTAGACTGCTGGCTAGCCAGCCTGATAGTAAACAAGACTCCCATCTGTTGCCTGTTACACCCTCCTTTCACATAGGTAAATATTGAGCCACTTGGAAGTTGAGGACTAACAGGGAGGCAAAAATAAAATAAAATTGTCATTCATTTTGAGGATAAATCCAGACAATAAATGACAGCCAACTATGGTCTTTGACATTTATAGACTTGAATTAAAAAAATCACTGATATTAGTGGATCTACACTGAGTATGACTTTTTGGGGGAATTTGATTTCAAGTCTCCTTCCTCAGCCCATCCATCTCGGCATGAAAAGCTCTGCCACTGAGTTATTGACAAGCAAATTATGACCTAAGCTCTTTAGCAAGAGCTTCTCTGGGATATGAACCAGGACCTGTTGCACCTTAGACGTTAGTCAATTGCATGTTCAAAGGATCAATGAAACCTGGACTTTAAAAAGGAAGAAACACATGAGTCATCCACACAGGCAGCTGTGCCATTTCCATACACACACATTCTGTGTAGACACAAGGGGAAATCAGAGAGGGAGGTGGGAGTGGGGGACTCAAGATGTGGGACCAGGATAGCCTGCCAACCCCAGCAGGGAATGGCAGGCAGAAGAAGACTTCAAATATCTGAAGGACTGTCACATGGAAGATAGAAAAACCTTGGGTTTTTTGCTGTTCCATAAACCAATGAATTCAAACTGCAAGAAAGGAGATTCTGACTAAACATTAGAAAGAATTTTCTGAAAGTAAGAGCTGTTTGACAGTGGAATGGACTGCTTCAGAAAGTCATGGGCTCTCCTTCACAAGAGGTTTTAAAGCAGAGTTTGGATGGTCGTCTGTCAGAGATTCTTCAGCTGTGACCCCTAGCATTGCAGGAGGGTCAGAATAGATAGCCCTTGGAAGTATGTTCCAATTCTACAATTCTATGATTCTTTGTTTCTCTACCACAAAGGGGCTGCTCAGGCCTTGTGGAATAGCAAACCATAAAAACAATTCTTTCCAGGTGGCCTTACAGATCTTCCCCCTCATTACTCCTTGCTATGTAATTAATTTTAGCATTGTAGGAACAAAATACAATTGTAATTTTCTTTGGAGGGCAGGAAATGAAGTAGAGGTGAGTAATTTATTGCTAAAGGGATGTTTATAGTCTTGCAACAGTTATGGATGGCAGTGGTTGAGTAATATTAATGAAATGTAAGATGGCAAATCCTGACCCCCTGAAAAGGCTACATCTTTGCTGTTGTTTATGCTGTAGGACGTCCCACATAATTTTATATTTATGAGGTTTAACTGCTTTGTGCTGATAAATGACTGAAGGTCGCCATGAAATGATATCATTAGAAAAGGCAACATGAAGCCAATTCTCCAGTGAATGAGTTATGGAGATCTTTGGACATCAGGACGAAATGTTTGAAGCCAGTTAATTATGAATAACCCCTTCTGTGGCAGATGATGAGAAATCACCTTCAAATCAAAATAGTTGGAGAAAGGAAGAAAATGAATTAAAATTATGAGTACCATTAGTTGTATTTATAGCCAGGGAAATCATTAGCATGCAGGAATATTTTTATAGCAGATGTACAAAAAATATATAAAAAACCATTGGTAACATTGATTTTACATAATAATATGTAATAGGCACATAATATATTCATAAAATTTGTTTTGTTATATGCCAGAGTCAGAGAACATCTACCCGAATGCTGCTGGACTCTAGTTCTCATTACCATCATGGCCAATGGTCAAGGGATGATGGAGTTCAGCAACAAGGCACAAGTTTTCCCCATAATGACCAAATGATAAGTCATCAACTACTGAGACATGAAATGATGCTAGTATTTATCAGGTGCACAATCTTATTCTTAATATGTCATGAATGAACCAGCTCGAGAAAGCAGTCAGGGAGACATAGAGTTAACTGAAAGTCAGGAGGTTTATAGCCAGGAGACAACTCCTCCGCCCTTAGGATTGCAGTCTGATAACAGTGGCGTTGGCAGGCAGCCACTAGCCTGTCAGGATGCGAGTGAAGTACAAAATGCAGGGAAGAGAATCAGACACAGCTCAGAGAGTGAGAGGGACCTCGGAAGCAGATCGTTGGAGAATGAGGAAGGGGGGGAGCTGATCCCATTTTTCCAAAGTCTCGGCGTATGGGAGTTCTTCAAGACAGGCTATGTCACAAGAGGAAGTTCGTCTGCTTCTGGAAGTGGAAGAAACAACCTCCTTAGAAGGGACATCTTTGATTTATAGATGGACGGCTGCAATATCCACTCTGGGAAATACTTTTGTGTTTTTTTCGTTGTGGTTTTTTGTTTTTTTGTTTTGCAATAAATCTTATTTAATTAACTACAGTGGTACCTTGGGTTACATACACTTCAGGTTACATACGCTTCTGGTTAGAGACTCCGCTAACCCAGAAATAGTAGCTCGGGTTAAGAACTTTGCTTCAGGATGAGAACAGAAATCGTGCTCCGGCGGCGCGGCAGCAGCAGGAGGCCCCATTAGCTAAAGTGGTCTTCTGGTTAAGAACAATTTCAGGTTAAGAACAGACCTCCAGAACCAATAAAGTACTTAACCCGAGGTACCACTGTACTCTTGTTTGTTATTAAGACTGACTCAGGGCACCAGCACAGGTCAGCCTAGGGTGAACACATGGATAAGCAGAAAGCTGGGAACAAGCTAGCTCCACCACCCAACTGCCTCCCTGGACTCAGGCACGGGCAGGACCCCCTCACAGGGGTTGACCAAACCATTGAGTCCCTGGATTCCTTTAATGGAATACCCTTCACATAGGGATCCCATCCCTATCACCTGAACCAGAGCCTATCCGCAACCTTACAAGTTGTGACAATTTGCTACACGGCAGGCAAAACCCAAATGGCACCAGCCAATCAGCCAAGTGGGGAAAATTCCTTCCATGCCCCTGTCCCAATGACAGAGGACACACAACGGCATAGCAAGGTCAAGTGCACAGCCCTAAATATAGGGAGAGGTGGGCGGGTGTTCCGATGCATGCACTGAAAGAGGAAGCTTTGGGTCACACACATAGGTATATATAGGTCCCTTGATCCGTTTAGCATGCATCCCATTGGCCTGATTAAACCCAGCAACAAGGGACCTACCAATTGGGTGTTGTAGCTATTCAATCAAACCCACCCACAAGACAGGGTTTGGTTGCCTGGTCTCACCGCAACACATGCCCTCTTTAAGGGAGGACCCAATTAATTAAAATACATCTTAGAATTAGTTCAGAACAAATTAAAATATGGACAGATGGCAGTCCATGGGTAAAATTGAGAGTGGTTAATATACTCCAGGGCCAAATGTTACCACTGTACCCATAAAGGACCTATGAGCGGGCTAGGAGACTTCTTTAATGCTTGTTCTTATATAGAAAGAAAAGAAACAGACTGAACCCCGACCAAAGGCCTGGTGGAACAGCTCCGTCTTGCTGTATTTGCAAACAGATAAATGGATGGGTGTGATAGGGAATCCTCCATCATTTTCTAAAACAGGGAGAAATGATGTAAGAGCTTTCTCTGATAATTACACTACAGCAGAACACCCCATTTGCATAGGTCTCTACGCTGCGGTATAATTAGAATAATGGTTAATCTGGCCATGAAATTTGTTCCCTCTTGGCGCCGCATCCTTTCACCTTGCAGTTCTTGGTAGTTTGCCCATTTTTTAATGTCCATATTAATAGCAGTCCTCTTCACGTTCTTCCTCCCTCCTTTCTTTTTATAGATGCTCTTATTATTTCACTCAACATAGTATGTGGACAAAAGCTTTATTTCAAAGTTGCCTGAAAGAACAGGAGCACGCTAAACTATTTTGGAGACAATCACACAAAAGAAGGAAACTAAAAATCAGGTGTCTTTTTTTTTTTTTTTTGGTCTGGAGTGCCCCTGGTCACAGAGAACGAATGAGACAAAGTCGGAAAGGTGATTCCATTTGGGGAAGAAGCTTCTGATGGGGAGAGTGTTTGAGCTTCACAAAATACTGGAATGGGGCCTTATATCCAAACAGATTACAGAGAGAGTCCTCAAATGGCAGCATAAATGAAAAATATTTTCAGCCTCGGCTTTATACCACATAAGCTCTTTACAATCCTTATCCAAAGGCCAATATCTGATGGCCACTTTTCAGCCTTTCGTTCAGTCTTTTTACCGTGTATCTTGTAACTCAAAAGTTATTAGAAGGTCTGTGCTCCTTTTCAGGGCTAAGAAAATGCTGAGGTCAGCCCAGATCTATTAATATTTTTCTTTGGTGGCTGGAGGGGGAGGGGGACACCTTTGGGCAATAAATGGAAATATCAAAGACCAGATATTGAGCACAACCAATTTCTTCTGATCAATTTGATTTATCACCGTTTTCCATTTAATGCTACATTCCAACCTAGAAGATGGGGTCATTACAATTTCTAATAATTGTTTTTCGCTTAGAACATTCTCATATAAAACTTTTTTAAACAAACAAGCAAACAAACAAAAAACCACTATACACTGTGAGCAACTGGTTTTTGCAAGTCCACTCACCTTTTGCCAGTGGGCAGCGTTGCGGACAGGCATCTGGATCCCCGCAGTGATCCATTTTAAAATTACTGCATTGCTTTCATTGAAGCTGGTGTGTGACAGAAGTGACTTATGGACATTCTTCATTTTTCTGCTGAAGGTTTTGTGAATGAAGCAATTTAGGGATGTGTATATGTGGCATACTGTTGGATAAACACTGGAACCAGACTCTTTCCTTCTTCCACTTGATTTTTAACCTCTGATTCCATTGTACTACCTTTCAAACTGTTGAAGAAACTTTAAAGTATTGTACTGATTGCTGAGCAATTTGAGAACTAGTAAATGTGCAATTCTGCTGGGAGTAGGTGTAATAATAAGCACTCTTATTGTACGAAGTAGCACCAACATCGTCTTGTGTTCTATCACTATGGTGGCAGCAGGGCACCCTGACACATCTCTGTGGGTGGCATCTCTGCCTGATTGGAATTAGAAATAAGCCAAGTATTATCAGAATTCACACTTTGAGCACCCCAGCTGATGTCTCTAGAAGAAAACCCATACAAAGAGAACCGCCTTCTCCAAGCACTTATGCCCACATGTGTTCAAATAAATAAAAAAGCAAAGCACAAAAGGCAGTGATAAGTAATTTGACTGAGTGTGATAAGAAGAATGGAGATGAGTCAGAGACAACAGAAGCCTTCAAGCCGACCCTAGCATGGAAATGACGGTGGAGCGTATGGAATGGAGAGTTGAGAAAAATAAGGAGGAGGAGGATGGGAGTGAAAGTGAAAATGTTGAAAATATGGGTGCAAATGAGACTGCAAAAAGTATTTGGAAGCATGAGAATTGTGGGAATGTTCAGGGAGGCAGGAGAGGATATATTGCTTATTAATATCCTTCCTAACTTGCGTTAGCAAGTTCCTTTACTTAGCAGAGTTTTACATTCCCCTTTTAGACACACAGCGGGTAGCTGGTTGCAGGCTTGTTTAAGCCTCTCACTATTAGGTTCCTGCTAAGTCCCCTTTATATCCCTCTCAAAAGAATAAACACGCCACAATCTTGTTTAAAGTGTATAAAAGTAGTTTACTCACATCATCAGTTCACAGTTGGATCCCTGAAGGCAGACTTAGTTACAAATATGTACATTTGGATCTACCCCATATGGGGGGGGGAAATCCCAGTGACTGCAGACTGGCAGTCAGTCACTGCAGCTCACACAACGAAAGCTAGATGGAAAAGAAGGGAGGAGGGCTGTGTGCCTTGTACTTTTGTTACCTGTACAGGTAAGGTCACACCCACCTCTAGTCACATGCAAGAGGAAGTATGTCCCAGTCCAGGAGGAAACAGGAAGTTCCAACTGGCTGGACCAAACATCCCCTCGCATGTCCACTCTAGGAAAACAAGGAATGTTGTATTTGACTGCTACTTATGTATCACATCACACAAGAATGGGGGTAACTATGAAAGCAGGAGCAGGAAAAAGGCTGCATAATAGAATGGGATGGTGACTTTCAAATTGGGTGGGAGGTGAAAAGGGTGCTTAATAGTTGCAGTGTTTGGGAGGAGGAAGGTGCAGAAGGTTACAATGTGAGAAAAGGAGTGGAGAGAGCAGGCGTTGGGGTGAAAGTGAAAAATGGTGCAACGTGGGCTGCAGAAGTAATTTCGGAAATGGGGTTGGGGAGGTGAAAAGCAAGCTTAGTAGTTACATGTGGAGGGAAGGGAAAGTGCTAGGGGATTAATGGAATAGCAGGTGGGGGGGTGGGTGGAGCGAGCAGGGGCCCAGCTCCTAGTTACAACTAAAAATAAACTTTTGGTACATGTTTTTATGCAACCCAGGGCTTTTTTCTAAAATACATGCAGTAAAATACACCTCTTACACAAGGCACTGTGATGATAGATAGATGATAGATGATAGATGATAGATGATAGATGATAGATGATAGATGATAGATGATAGATGATAGATATAGATAGATAGATGGATAGATAGATAGATGATATAGATAGATGATATAGATAGATGATAGATAGATAGATAGATGATAGATAGATAGATAGATGATAGATAGATGATAGATAGATGATGATAGATAGATAGATAGATAGATAGATAGATAGATAGATGATAGATAGATAGATGATAGATAGATAGATATAGATAGATATAGATAGATAGATAGATAGATAGATGATAGATAGATAGATAGATGATAGATAGATAGATAGATAGATAGATAGATAGATAGATAGATAGATATAGATAGATGACAAAACCTAACTGCTGTCAAGATTGCCACCTTACTAGGGATGTTTTCATCAATGCCCTCTAATAGTCAATACATTTTCTGAACAGTTGTTTGAAGTTGTCAGAATGGGCCCCAGCAAAGCCTGTTCTTCTTGAGTTGTACAAGTTCCACTTAAACAAGTCATGAAGAAGGCCCTCAAACAATGGTGTAACACAGTGGGACACAGGGGCTGTTGCTCCGGGTGGAAAATTGTTAGGAGTGGAAAATTTCAACGCCTCAGTACAGTTGCGTGCTTCCGTTGCTGGGCTGTTGAAAATGGCTTCTCCATGCAAACCAGGAAGTGACCTCTCCAGACAATGGAACAACTCTTCTTTTCTTATCTCTGTGGCTGCAATCTCTGGGGTGACACGGAAACCATTAGGCAGTTTAATGTGCCTACATACTCCATCCGTTTCACCCCCTCCCCTCTTCTGTATGGACCCGGGATCTGGCAACCCATGCTACACCACTGCCCTCAAATATCCTGCAAACCGTGGAAACAAATTCTATTCTCACACTGAACTTTGAGACAGTATTAACTGGTGCTTCATACAGTCCTTTTTATATACCGAAGAACCCAGGGCAGATCTACACTCATGTTTTTTAACATTAAGGAAGGGTTAGGGAATGCTTAGGATAACGTGGGTAGACATATGACATCCAATTTTTACGTTCCTAACATGCTTATTACCTTGTCTTTTTATCACTTTGTGCTGCTGTATCAGTGAAACACTGCTCATATGTCCCTGTGTAGTGCTTTACCTTTTTTGACTGCATTCAAACTCTGAACCCCAGCCAATGGTATTCAAGGGGCAGATAACAAAGGACATGCAGGGAGGGAGGAAGAATTTAAATGTGACACCAGATGGCTGTGCAGAGCAATGAGCAACCAGCAGCAAGGAGAAAAACAGTGCTTTGGAAAATGCTGTAACCAGGTATAACTTCCATTTGTCAACAAAAAAAATCCCCAAGGTAAACAAGTTTAAATTTGCAAGTATGCCCTTTGACATTTTAGAATGACATATCCAATATTGTTCTAACAGGGGGAAATAATGTTAAATAGGTTAGTGTACATCCAGCCCTAGTCCAAAATGCAGAACTTCAGATGAACCACAGTGTTTGTAAATGGTGTTTCATGTGTATAAATTGCAACAGTTTTCAACACTGATAGGACTTGTAGGACAGAAAACTTCAGCAAGCACCATGTTCCTTGAATGTCTTAATGTGGCCAGGTGCACCTGCTCAATTTTCCTCTTCAACACAACTCTTAAAGGTCAAGGAATACCATCCCCTGTTATATTGTCCTCTGCTCTTCGCTTTAACGTATACAATTTTGCATTCCACAGCCAGCATTTTTCTACAGGTTCCAGAGTGATTCATAAATGTCCTTGTGGCCTGTCAGCCAGGTGCTAGCAATTAGTCACTGATCACAAACATTGGATAATGTATAAGAGACGATTAACATAATTGTTTGAAACAAATGTAAAATTGCTGCATTATCACTAATCAGGCAATGTCCTTCTAGGGAATGTAATCACAACCAGATGTGAAATGCACTTAGGCTAAAACGAAATCCGCTTTTTGCACATTTCATTGTTCTGCCGTATGTCAGAAGAGCTGGTGATATTCTGATACTGTAAATGGAGGCACAGAGGAGGAGGAGGAGAGGCTGTCCACATTAGTTCTTATTGAACACAGAGCAGCAGGTTGGCAAACAGCTGATCGCTAATGAACTTGCAGACATAATAGAGAAACACACCAATAATTAGGTGCACGGTAGGTGAGCATTCAATTCAAGACAAGCAGCTGGATGGTTAGGCTAAAGTCAATAATTATGATACGTTGAACATTGTGCTGTGCCATAGGCAGCACGATTCGCTAACTATATAATAGTTAGTCAGCAACTAGCAGCTTCAGGGTTAAGTCTCCACCCATCTCTAGTAACAACAATGTGACCCCATAGTTTACAATTGGGGTCAAGAGAATCTATGCATGCAGGGCAGTAGCTATGGCCTTGAGGCCTGGGACAGGGGATGAGATGGATGGGACCCTGACCTGCTACTGTTAATCTTCACAGGTGACGCTCCAGGTGAGCCTCTGGAGAACAAATAAAGAGTTGGTGTTCAGAGCTTTGGAAACACTAATGATACCATAGGGATGAAAGCCTATCAACCAAAAAATGAACAAACCCCAGAGTCCTTTTTGTTGGGGATAATTCAGGTGGAAATTCCCAGGTGTCAGAAAAGGTTATTTATCTATGCTACCATTGCAGCTCGTGTTTTGTTAGCCCAAAAATGGAAAACGGGCAAAGTCCCAACTAATGAAGAATGGCAACTTAAACTGATGGAATATGCACAGCTTGCGGACCTAACATAGAATAAGAGGACAAGAAGAACATATGTTTAAAGAAGTTTGGAAAATGTTTATTGAATATACGGAGGAAAATTGTGTATATTTGAAAATGTGGGCAGCATTAAGATAAATTCAACAGTGTAAATAAGTTTTGATGGATGTAATAATGGAATACTGAATGGTTTAGTTTATATAAAATATGCGGGGATTTATGTTATGCAAAATGAACCATGAAAACAGAACAAGGGAAGTCATTGATATTTTAAGGTTGTTTAAATAAATATTCTAAAATGTAAAACAGAAAATTTAATTAAAAATATAGAAAAGAAACAAAGCCCATCTACAGGGTCCTCCTCGCCCACCCATCAATCAATCAATCTATTTTTACCAAGGTGCTCTTGACTTGATGATCTTGGAAGTTCTTAAGAAATGCAAATTGAATATTCTTGCCTTGATAAACACATTTGATTAGCCACAAGCCTTTACCTTACTGAAAAGGGATGAGCTAGGCTTTCTCAGGAAAGCCAGAAGGATTATTTGATCTAATAAGCCTGTGATATGCTTTCTCATTTATAATCATTTATTCCCAAAGGGGTATTATTTGCTGAAGTAAGGCTTGCATTAGATTGTGATTCTGGATTCTGGTTGCAGTATGACACCTTCTGCTTCTGTCCATCACAAGGATACTCTCATGAATTGGACCATGGCAAAATTTGGCACATAACTATAGGTCAGGTACATCTGTTGATGGCTGATATACGCATGTCTATTGTATGATACAATACTATATATGTTTGTGTGTATTTATCTATCATCTATCTATCATCTATCTATTTATCAATCATCTATCATCTCCAAATCTCATCTCATATATATATATATATATATATATATATATATATATATATCCAAATCTGCAGATGAAACAGACTTGCCAATTGCATCAGGATGGAAAATACCAGAAAAAAGTTCAAATGAATGCTGGAATATTTCTACATCCCTAGTACAGATTTCCAACTGAACTGAGCTTCTTCCTTACTTTCTGTCCCTGGTGTGGTTGATTACCTCATTTTATTTATTCATATAAGACACACACACACAGAGGTTTCCTCTCAATCAATGTGGCACATATGAAACCAAACTTTTCTCATACAGATTTCAGTTCTGAGACTTGAAAGAACTGATAATATTTATTTGAGCTGATGAGCAAGATAAAAATTGGATAACAAAATAAAAGGGGGGAAATTAAAAATGTTGGGCATGATCTAGCCAGTGTCAGATTTCAGCACATGCTTTAACTATCTGATAGAAATCAATCAGAGTTAAACATGTTCAAATTTGTCTAAATCATACCCATAGATTTTCAAGATTTTTTATTATTAAAAAATACAATGCCATTTGTTTTTTTCAAGACAGCTGCATGCTGCCACAAGGTATTTTCTTAGAACTTCATAAACATTACCACATCTTAACTGTACTGAATTACTCATTCGTATATTAGCATGCTATTGAGTGGGGTTTTTTAATGACATTTAATACAGTTGGTGGTCTAATACAATTTAATTCTCTAATAAATGGGATAAAAGTAAGTGCAATGTGATTAGCAAACACCAAAGACAAACATTTCTTTATAATGACAATATTAACTAGGGATGTTCAATTTAACAACCAAAAACGAAAAACACTCCCCACCCCCACAATTTAAGTACATCCTAAATTACACACAGCTAGACACATTTGGGGTTCATTAAAAATGCAGCAAGAAATATCAGTGGGGCTGTTGCAGAATTACAAGATAAAATCCTAACCTGACAAGGCAAACAAGTGGCAGATTTAATGTATAAACTTGTGTGATCAAGCTACAATTGCAATGATCGACTGGTATAACCACCAGCCTGTCCTTTGGTGGACAAACCTGTCCACTTGATACTGCAGTCAAAGAATTAACATGCATGCAGCATCTGTGCACTAAGCTAAATGATAAAATGACAGGTTCTTTTCTCTTTCCCAGAAAGAAATCAAGTAGTCCTGTGAAAGTCCAGAGGGGTGAATTGTGTGTACTGAAACACAGAAGTTGTATTGGGCGGTGGGGCTGTGCTGCTCACCTGATCTCGCTCTGGCTGAGTCCCATACCTTCCAACATTTCTCCAACAAAAATAGAGACCCCCTATTTATTATTTTTATTTTATTATTTATACTCCGTCCATCTGACGGTTTGCTCTGGCCACTCTGGGCAGCTTCCAACATATATAAAAACAGAATAAAACTTCCCTAGACAAGTCTGCCTTCAGATGTCTTCTAAAAGTTGTATAGTTATTTATCACCTTGGCTCAGGGGTTGCATAACTCCATACCCTCCAACATTTCTCTGATGAAAATAGGGATGTCCTAAGGAAAAGGAGGACATTCTGGGATCAAAGCAGAAACCGGGACGGCTTCTGTCAATCTGGGACTGTCCCTGGAAAACAGGGACACTCCGAGGGCCAGAATGGGAGAGAGGCAGCAATGAGTTTGGATTGGTTCCACTGACATACTGACACCATGCCCACTTTGATACCATTGCCCTCTCCTGTCTCCAACCCAGTATGCACCAGAGGCTCAGACACACTTTTGTACGCAGTGCAAAATTCAGACAAGTATACAATCCAATGGCAATGGAGGCAGCATGCTTTTCAATACCAGTTGCTGGAAACTGCAGGAGGGAAGAAGAAGAGTTTGGATTTGATATCCCACCTTTCACTCCCCTTCAGGAGTCTCAAAGCGGCTAACATTCTCCTTTCCCTTCCTCTGTGAGGTGAGTGGGGCTGAGAGACTTCACAGAAGTGTGACTGGCCCAAGGTCACCCAGCAGCTGCATGTGGAGGAGCGGAGACGCGAACCCGGTTCCCCAGATTACGAGACTACCGCTCTTAACCACTACACCACACCGGCTGAACGAGAACAAGAGTGTTCTTGTTCTCAAGTCTTGCTTGTGGGTTGGCTACTATGAGAATAAGATACTGGACTACAAATATACATGGGATAGCTCAGTTGGTACAACATGAGACTCTTAATCTCAGAGTTGTGGGTTTGAGCCAGTGGCGTAGCGTGGGTTGTCAGCACCCGGGGCAAGGCAAGTAATTTGTGTCCCCTAACCCGTGGATTTGCGCCCCCTAACCCTAACCCCCAGATGTTGCGCCCAGTGCGACCGGCCCCCCCTGCACCCCCCACGCTACGCCACTGGTTTGAGCCCCATGTTAAATGAAAATTTTCTTCCTTATAGGGGGTTAGACTAGATTACCCTTGTGGTCCCTTTCAATTCTATGATTCTCTGAGCCTTTGGCCTGATCCAGCAAGCTCTTCTTATGTTAACTGCATTCCAATTCCCATATAAGTCCGGAAACTGAACAAAATCCTCCTCCATCCTTAAATTTAGCACTCCTGTCAGAATATTTTATGGAGAGTAGCAATAGCTGTATCACACTATCTGAATAGTTATGCCCTTTTTGTTCTTTTCGTATCGCAAGCAACAAGGGACCTTGCTATCGTTTCCAGATATTTCTCAGAATTGCTGGAGAATCTTGAAATGGTACTCAAAAGCCAAGAAGAGGTCATATACGAGACATAAAACATTCCGGAGCTGCAGAGAAACATCAGAGCTGCATGGCAAGCGAAAACAAATCGGACTTAGGACAATATGATATATAAGCATATATTTTCAAGTGTCTTCGAGTGCTTTGTATATATTGGGCGCAGGAACGACATGCACCATAATGCATCTTAGAAGGAAAACGATGGAAAATGCAAAAATAAAACTGAGGGCCTTTTCTGAGAAATGGAAAGGAATGAGCCGGTGGGTGTTTTAAAGCATGAGAGGCATGTCTGCATACCAGACGTGGGCTTTCTGATAACAGAGAACATAATGGAAAAAAATAACTTTGAAGGTTTCTCGCCACTTTTGGGGAAGGATGGGTTGCCCACAAACCTTGGAATGAAGACCCCGGACAATAGTTGGGGTTAAAGGAAGGCGCAAGGAAAGAAAGGAAAACAAATAAACAGGTGCTGGTATGAACATATGCTTTTAGTCCAATGCTATATATTAGGGAGGGACGCAGGTGGCGCTGTGGGTTAAACCACAGAGCCTAGGGCTTGCTGATCAGAAGGTCGGTGGTTTGAATCCCGGCGACGGGGTGAGCTCCCGTTGCTCGGTCCCTGCTCCTGCCAACCTAGCAGTTCGAAAGCACGTCAAAGTTCAAGTAAATAGGTACTGCTCTAGCGGGAAGGTAAACGGTGTTTCCGTGTGCTGCTCTGGTTTGCCAGAAGCGGCTTAGTCATGCTGGCCACATGACCTGGAAGCTGTACGCCGGCTCCCTCGGCCAATAAAGTGAGATGAGCGCCGCAACCCCAGAGTCGGTCACGACTGGACCTAATGGTCAGGGGTCCCTTTACCTTTTATATATTAGGGATGCTTTACTTACAACATAAACAAGGATATACAGACCCTGCCTAGGGGATCACTGATATGAGTAACCCATTTTTCCTCCATTAGGCAATGCAACCATCACCCCAGGCACTGCATTAGTGGGCTGGCTAATGCATGGTTTTAAATACCTCTTCAAATGTAAGCTGAAGGATCCCTTAGCTGCCCCATTCTACCCCCGTTCCCTTCCCCACTGTCCAGCATTCAGAGGGAACCAGCCCTCTGCATCCCACTGTTCCTTCTTTATCCCCCTAAGCTAGCCAGCCATGAGAGGTAGCTTGTGACGGTGGGACTTCTCACAGAAGATTCTTACAGGTGTTCCACAAAGTCAGTCCTGAACACCAATTACCTGCCACCTGAGGGATCCTATTCAAGCTTAGCTAACCTCATAACACCTGCCAATGAATCAGATCAGAAAGAGCCTGCTGTAGGTCCATGAGAAATCCATCACATATTTCAGTACAGAGATGCAGGACATCCCTATAGAAAAGATGAGGAAGGTAAGAGTAAGAAATAAGCTCCACTGAGCTCAGTGGGGACTTACTCCCAGGTAATGGTATATAGTTAGAAATGGGCGAGAAATTCAATTAATTCAGATTTCAAAGTGAATCTACCACATTTGCACTTTCTGAAACAATGTGAGAACCAGATAGAGATTCCTCAGCCCCCAGGACTGCGGTTCCCCACCCCAAGGATAGGGGAGCAAAATGATATATTTCAAATCCATCCATTTTCTTTCCTTCTGCCGCTTCCTGTTTTCCTTGAAAGGCACACCTTCCCTAGCTGTCCTCACTCTTCCTCCAGCCCTTGAGTTTCCCTGAATGCCTTCTGGGAGCCATGTTCCCGTTGAAGGTTAATGGAAAACAATATATCTTACCAAATAAATAGGCTCTCTCTTGCACACACAAGGTTGCACAGAATGGCTAACATCATATCTGCACAGGAAGAAGAGGGTATGGAACTCAGAATATCAATGAAATGGGATGAAACCCAGAATATCAAGTTCATATTAAAATGTGTGTGTGGAGGGGGGGTGCAAGCACTTCATTTTGTTCATTTTGCACAGATTATGTAGAAAGTGGGAAAGGAGAGAGCAAATTTTAAATCAGAAAAAATTCTATACGCAGTGAGTTCTTATATGTCAGTAGTAAGGATGTTCAGTAATTACAATAACTGACACATGGCTTCTTCATTTGCATTAATGAAGATCTAAAAAGGCTTGCGGGTCAAAAGCAAACAAATAGATCTGAAGGAGGGAAAACAGATGGCTTTTTCAACCTTCTGTAGGTCTCCCTCCCCAATTTACTCCAGGGGAAAAACATAAGTCACCCAAAAACAAATTAGGTGCAGACATAAACGCAGAGGAGATGGTCAATCAAATCTGAAAGGAGATGTTGCAAAATATATGAAGAAAACCATCAGGTTTTGAAGTATGAAAAGAACATACTCAGGGGCTTTTTCTATTCATGAGTGTGGGTCAATAGTGGATGGTGAGGTGGGGCTGGAGCAATTTACAAAGTACTCACCTCCACATCACCTTGCCCCACCCACTGTACTTTCTGGTAAGCAGCCAGGGGTGAGGCAAATACTGTCACCCCTCTCCACTGTCTGTTACTGGTGTGGATTCATAAAAAAATTACTCATCAGCTCCAGCACCATACATTTCATGCCAGAAGTAAGTCCCATTGTGCTCAGTGAAAGTTACTTATATTTAAGCGTGTTTAAGATTTAATGCCTTAAAGAGCATTTTTTTAAAAGCATGGTACTTTGTACAACTTATATAATATAGTAATAATAATAATTTATTATTCATACCCCACCCATCTGGCTAAGTTTCCCCAGGCACACTGGGTGGCTCCCAATCGAGTGTCAAAAACAATACAGCATTAAATATTAAAAACCTCCCTAAACAGCGCTGCCCTCAGATGTCTTTTAAAGATAAGATAGCTGCTTATTTCCTTCACATCTGAAGGGAGGGCGTTCCACAGGGCGGGCGCCACTACCGAGAAGGCCCTCTGTCTGGTTCCCTGTAACCTCACTTCTCACAATGAGGGAACCACCAGAAGGCCCTCGGCACTGGATCTCAGTGTCCGGGCTGGACACGATGGGGATGGAGACGCTCCTTCAGGTATACAGGACCGAGGCCATTTAGGGCTTTAAAGGTCAGCACCAACACTTTGAATAGTGCTCGGAAACATACTGGGAGCCAATGCAGATCTCTCAGGACCGGTGCTATGTGGTCCTGGTGGCCACTCCCAGTCACCAGTCTAGCTGCCGCATTCTGGATTAATTGCAGTTTAAACATTGCAAGAATCCACAATAGGTATCCACAACAGGAATCCAAGGGTACACAGCGCCTACAGCTATTGCAGGACCTTGGAGAGCTCTGTCTGCAAGTACCTATAGCCAACACATGCTGATTGGGCTTATGGTATAGTGAACCCTGCTTTCCCAGAGACCTATGACTCCTGGAGGACTACAGGACAGGGATACTGTGACTCTCCACTTCATCTGAAGTTGGTAGCATGAGTCTGTCTTCCAACTGGGAGAATCCTGAAGAAGGTTCAGGCAGTTGTCCCCCTATTTGCCAACCTTGTCCTCCACTGACTCCTCTGTTGCACAATGCACAGTTCCTGGGTCATGACAACAGCTGGTCATGGGGGGAGCGAATTCAGAAGCAGTGGAAGATAGTAGGAGCAGCAGCAGACAGCATTCCACACATTATTTTGATAAGAACAGGGTCTGATTCATCTCCTATCTGGGTGTACCTTACACCAGAATCGGTCAAACTTGCTTCCAGTTCCAGGTAAATGTATATAGGATCAGGATGTCAGTCATTATTAGTAGACTAATTCCTTGTAAGCATTGAGGAAGAAACAGGTTTTGAGAAGAGATATTGAGGAGGATTAATGGTCTAATTATATTTATACTTTATATAGCCCTACTGGTGGGAGGATTATTACCCTAATTTGACCTATCTTAATGTTGCTATATCACTGAGAGTTAATGCATTTGCTGAAGTGTTTGAATATTATTCACAATATCCTCCACTCCATGTTGAGAGCTTAATAATAGAATGAACTAATTAATTCCAAGAAAACCAAGATGACATTTCCTAACTTATGTTTTCCTAGACGTGGTCCACTTTCTCCTGACCT
This sequence comes from Podarcis vaucheri, assembly GCF_965113315.1. Classification (NCBI taxonomy): domain Eukaryota; kingdom Metazoa; phylum Chordata; class Lepidosauria; order Squamata; family Lacertidae; genus Podarcis; species Podarcis vaucheri. The sequence goes on along the minus strand of NC_138762.1, from coordinate 90,450,867 downwards.
CATGAGCAGAGAGAAATGAATGCATGTGTAATTTTATGCTGTATGCATATCAATGCATCCCTCAGAATGGAATGAGAACTTATTTAAGATATTTTTTCATTTGTCCTGCATCAGACAGAATATCAGGGTGTCGTACACACGCACTCAGAACAAACAAGAAAAATGGAACCACACCAACACAGTTTAAAAGAGCAACTCAAACAATAGCACACTAATAGTAACATAGCAATCAAGACCTGGCCAAGGTACTGAAGTCATTGTCAAAGCCATTATAAAAGTTTTCGACTAGAACTTGGGAGACCTAAGTTTGAATCTGCACTCAGCTATGAAGCTTGCTGGTTGACCTTTGGCCCGTCACAATCTCTCAGACCCAATGTACTTCAGAGGGTTGGTATAAGGATAAAACAGAGTCAGGTGAAAAGAACATATGTCACCTTGAGCTCATGGGAAGAAAGGTGAGAAGACAAGAGGACATAGTATTTGTAAAACTAAAAGTGGAATATGGCCTATGCCCCTTTCACTAGAAATCCTACCCACTTCCCACTTCCTATAGGTTTTTCATTTGTAATATATTAAATGTTAATTGAAGACAATGGGGGTTCTGCCAATGAGTTCAATAACAGGACACACAAAACCTTCCTCAGAACTTACATAGTAAAAACATATGGAATCTGTTTATTTCATTTTCATTAATTAGCCTTTTAATTAAGATTGCCAACAGTAGCCTGGAGGAGGAAATTGGTATCAATTAATCCTTAAATACAGAGTTTTAATAACTATGTTAATTTCTAATTTACTTGTTCTAATTATCCTGTTAAACCCCAATAAAATGCAGAGATTTTACATTTGAATATAACAATTCCAATTACACTTGTGATGCTCATGTAATTTGGGCATACTAAACAGTAACATGATGTACATCAGCTTTCTGGAGTCTATTGAGTGTGTATTCATTGCTTGGTAATTAATGTTCTATAGATATGATACAGGAGCCTTTGCTGAAGGTGGATAAATTTAGTATCTTTATAGGTGGGAACTAAGCATTAGGTGGAAGAATGGTTGATGCTTAAAGCTAGGGTCTCTTCCCTTTGCACATAGCATCTAGTGAGGTGAATGGCAAACACACATGTGCTATAATGTCTAGCTCCAGTGCACATATTTGAAGACTGAAACAGAAATGTGAATCAGATATTAATATGCATTATTATCTTATAACAAGTTCTCCCCTCCCCCAGCAAAATGTAGAAATAGGGAACTTGTGACCCTCCAGTTGTTACTGGAAAGCTCCTCAAAGACATGATTAGAAGTGTTGTCCACCACAGGTTTCCCATCCCTGATGTAAATAAGAGACTAAACACAGAGTGGGCATTCTACAAAGGGTACATTCATGTGCCTGGAGGTTTCAATGTAGCTGTGGCTCCATGCACAAAAGTGTACTTCTGAACATATCACCTGTTCTAATTCAGAGCACAGATCTCTGAATGTTTCATAACTATATTTGTCAACCATCTGTACCAGTCACATAATTTTAACATTATTTATATGTGGTTTGTGTCCAATTGCCATGTCCTCAAATGAGATTTTTTAATTGGTCTAATGATTTTCTAGCTGCCAAACAGATTAGACTTTTTGGCAGATGGAAGGCATGTGTATGGGATGAGGGGGAGGATGTCAAATGTTGCCCTGAAATGAGTATGACAGAAGGGATTGTTTCTTTTCAGACTAATGGCTATTGAAAATATTATGGTGACAACTCGGATGAGAAAGCCAGGCTGTGATGGGTCATTATCTTCAAATGAAATCACATTTGGCTTTTTCACACTTGTGTGATGCCTGTTTCAGAATCTTAAAACTTGGGATTTTGTGAAGACCTGCAAAGAAATCACCCTAAAAAGCTATGGCTCCGGCTCTGCCAGCATTGCATACCTTTAAGTCCAGCGAAATAAATGAAAGAGGTAGACACATTAACCTAGGAAGTGTGGAGATTACACATCAAGTTTCCAAGCCAGAACCACCAAGTGCCTTGCATCCTACCCTATTCCCTAATCTCTTTTATGTGATTCACCTCCACCCCCCATTTCATAGCCTGGTAGTGTCTCCAAATCATCCTTATTTTGTGGGACGCGCTCAAGCACAAATTAGAAATTTAGATGTGTGTGATTTAAGTGGATTGAAACACTCTTGTTGTGAGGCAGCCAAGGGTTGTGTATGTGTTCTTCTTTCCAGTAAACATTTTTTTTCCCCAATTCTGGATCTTCGCTGACTGCCCAGGCTTCCTGATGGGAGGAGTTACCTCATTATTCCTTCCCCTGGGCTTTAACTGATCACTCTGTCACCCAAGGAGGCTGCAGACTACAGATGACATGGATTGTAAAATGAAAGAAAGGGCAATCACAAATGTCCCTCCGCTATCCCAAAAACCCTGCACTTGGCTCATGCAAATTACACCATTTTTTCTCTCCTCTTTCACGATTTTTGAATGCAATCTGGCTTTTATCCAACAGTGCTCTAAGTTTAACTCTGTTTCCCAGGCTTACTTATGTACATTAACTCATAAAACTATACTATATATATATATATTCGGGGGTGGGGTGAATACTAGACTAGATGACTCTTGGGCCTCCTCCAACTCTAACATTCTATGAACAGATTTGGAAGAATGTGTCTAATGTCTGGATTGCATTAAAAGTAAAGGGACCCCTGACCATTAGGTCCAGTCGTGACCGACTCTGGGGTTGCGGCGCTCATCTCACTTTATTGGCCGTGGGAGCCGGTGTACAGCTTCTGGGTCATGTGGCCAGCATGACTAAGCCACTTCTGGCAAACCAGAGTAGCGCACGGAAACGCCGTTTACCTTCCCGCCAGAGTGGTACCTATTTATCTACTTGCACTTTGACGTGCTTTCGAACAGCTAGGTTGGCAAGAGCAGGGACTGAGAAACGGGAGCTCACCCCATTGTGGGGATTCAAACTGCCGACCTTCTGATCGGCAAGTCCTAGGCTCTGTGGTTTAACCCACAGCGCCACCCTCAATAATGGATTGCATTATTGAGTCCATATTGCACAATACATTGAATTCTATATTTTTGGTCTTTAAGAAAACTTTCTCCCTTTGAAATCCTTTGGCGCCATTTTGTCTTCATTTCTACTTTAGTGCACTGAGCATATGAATAAAACTGTTTGATTTTAATTTTATTTTATTTTTCTCTGTGACTTGTGCCCATGGGGCTCAAAAAAATCAAGCACACAGAAGAAAACAAGCATTTCAATCAATATATGATAATTTAAGCACAACATGAGTTGCGAGTTGTCAGTGGGGTTTTGACTCATTTGTGTGGGAAAGGTCTGACTTCCCAGATCCGGAGCGCTGTAAAAACATATGGTGTTGTCTAATCACTCACATAAAATTAATGAAGGTTAAAACTTAGCCATTTGTTCTTTACCATTTTTTTTTTGTTATATCTAGTGTAGAGACTCATAATTATTGACCTTTCTTTTTAGAAGCTGTTAAGTTTGGTGTTATAATACAACATACTGCATTTCACTTAGTCTTAGGTCATTCATTGTAGAAATCAGAATCAATTCTTCTCATGTACTAGTATTTTGTAGTCAGTAGGTGGCATATAGGACATAAGAATATTTTAATTAGGGCCACAGTCTTTATTTGGTTTAATCAGTAGATTCAGCATCTAAAGGTGGAAACAAATTTCAATCAATAAGGGCACAATTTAATTGGTTGAGTTAACATCGCAGTTGTTGATATTTTGAACCAATTAAGTTTTTCTGATAGGGCATTGGAAAAGGAAATATTAAAGGTGAACTTTCCTTCTTTTAAATTGATTTTTTAAAAAAGTTTTCAAAGATTTTATCAAATTTACTTCACAGACAATATAGCATTAGCTTTTTTTTTTTTTTTTTTTACTCCCCACCCTTCTTTCCCTGATGTTTTTGTTCTTATCCTTGGTTGCTGCATTATAATTATCACCAAACCCACAACACAATCTTATCATTTTTTAAGGTGAACTTTCCTTCCAAGAATTAATGCTTCCAACTTATTTATTCCACATTCTGATATATTGAAAAATCCGTCAATATAGAGCAATATGCTGAGACATTTTTATGGATCACTGAATAATTAGTTACAGATAAATGAACCAACACACACACAGAGAGAGAGAGAGAGAGAGAGAGAGAGAGAGAGAGAGACTTTTGTAAGTGTATTTAAGACAAACACATGAAAACATGTTGAAATCTCACATAGGACTTGGTCAAAATACTTGCTTGCATTTTTTTTATTTTTTTGCGGTTATTCCTCCCTCCCTTTTGTGGGTAAAATGCCTCTCAGAATTAGGCATTTCAAGAAATTCTAAAATGGTAGCCGTTACAATGATAAAGAATTCCTGAAGTATCTATCCAAACTAGATGAATGAACATTAAAATGGCAAATGCGGTTTAATGTAAGGAAGTGCAAAGTGATCACCCAGGGGCAAAATCTTTTTCTATAGTCATAGATATAGTGGGTCTGGTTTGGTGGCAAATAACCAGGAAATAGATACAGTGGTACCTCAGGTTACATACGCTTCAGGTTACATACGCTTCAAGTTACAGACTCCGCTAACCCAGAAATAATGCTTCAGTTCAAGAACTTTGCTTCAGGATAAGAACAGAAATCGTGCTCCGGCGGTGCGGCAGCAGCAGGAGGCCCCATTAGCTAAAGTGGTGCTTCAGGTTAAGAACAGTTTCAGGTTAAGAACAGACCTCCGGAACGAATTAAATACTTAACCCGAGGTACCATTGTATTGCAGTTGTGATGGATAACTCAATGAAAATCAGAATCATAGAACTGTAGAGTTGGAAGAGACCCCGAGAATCATCTAGTCCAACCCCCTGGAAGGCAGGAATATGCAGCTTTCCCATGCAGGGATCGAACCTGCAACCTTGGCATTATTAGCACCACACTCTAACCAAATGAGCTATCTAGGCTGTCCCAATGTCAACCTGTTGCGTGGAGCACGTTTAAAAAAAGGCAAGTTCCATGTTAGGAAAGGGACTGAAAATAAAACTGCCAATGTCATAATATTATACTGTACAAAGATAAGATGCGACTGCACTTGGGATACTGCAAAAAGTTCTAGTTGCTACACCTCAAAACGATATTGTAGAGCTGTGGAAGTTTCAGAAAAGGCCAACCCAAATCATCAAAGGGCAGGGGCAACTCTCCTATGAGGAAACGTTACATATGGTGCTTATAAAGTTAGAACAATGAAACAGAGTAGCGGGGAGCTAATAGAGGTGTATGTGATTATTCATAGAGTGGAGAAATTGGGCAGAGAGAAGTTTCTCAGAAGGTTATAAGTTGGGGCCATGCAATGCAAGTGAGTACTGTATTGGAAAATTCAGTTTGCAAAGTTTGCACAAGAACTTCTTCATATACTACGCAGTTAAACTATGGAATTTGCTACCTTAAGGCAGTGAAGGTTCTGTGTGAGTGCCTGGAGGCAGTTGGATGATGGATGGTGGCTAATGCATTGAGGTTGAATCCTGACAAGACAGAAGTACTGTTTTGGGGGACAGGGGGGGCTGGTGTGGAGGACTCCCTGGTCCTGAATGGGGTGACTGTGCCCAGGTGCTCAGCCTGAAGTCATTTTAGACTCACAGCTGTCCATGGAGGCACAGGTCAATTCTGTGTCCAGGGCAGCTGTATACCAGCTCCATCTGGTACACAGGCTGAGACCCTACCTGCCAGACTGTCTCGCCAGAGTGGTGCATGCTCTGGTTATCTCCCGCTTGGACTACTGCAATGCGCTCTATGTGGGGCTACCTTTGAAGGTGGCCTGGAAACTACAACTAATCCAGAATGCAGTAGCTAGATTGGTGACTGGGAGTGACCGCCAAGACCACATAACACCGGTCCTGAAAGACCTACACTGGCTCCCAATACGTTTCCGAGCTCAATTCAAAGTGTTGGTGTTGACCTTTAAAGCCCTAAAAGGCATTGGCCCAGTATTCCTGAAGGAGCATCTCCATCCCCCATCATTCAGCCCGGACACTGAGGTCCAGCGCCGAGGGCCTCCTGCTGGTTCCCTCACTGTGAGAAGCAAAGCTACAGGAAACCAGGCAGAGGGCATTTTCAGTAGTGGCACCCGCCCTGTGGAACACCCTCCCATCAGATGTCAAAGAGATAAACAACTACCTGACATTTAGAAGACATCTGAAAGCAGTCCTATTCAGGGAAGTTTTCAATGTGTGACACTTTAGTGTATTTTTAATCTTTGTTGGAAGTTGCCCAGTGTGGCTGAGGAAGCCCAGACAAATGGGCACAGTACAAATAAATTGTTGTTGTTGTTGTTGTTGTTGTTGTTGTTATGTTGTGATCGTTACTAACTTGGGCAGTTTTAAAAGAGGGGTAAACCTATTCTTGAGCCTTGGATAATGTGTGAACAAACTCTTAGTTATGCCTCCATTCTTTACTAAAACCATACCCTTCCTTTAATTCACATTTTGGTAATTACAAATGACTCAGTTATGGGAGTGTTTCTCAGATTGTACTTTCATTAAGGTCATGGGAATTCATATAATATAAACTCTGAAGGGGGGGTGTTAAATAATGAACAGCACTTGTGGGTTTTTTAAAAAAAACTATTGTGCTGCTAATTAACTAAAGTTCATGTCTCCTGACTACAAATCAGGAAGACTTTACTGAAAGAAAGTGAGCTAAGTCACTCTCTGCTTTCTGGCTTGATCAGTTGAATAAAGAAACAAGAGAGCTGTCGTGTTTTGTTTTGAAACACAAATGCTGTGCTTCCAATGATACTTACTAGAATAATTTGTATTAAAGGAGTGACTGACCATGTTTCTTAAACTAGAAAACATGTACTCTCTGATCTAGCTAAGGATCATTTCAGCACAAGTCCCTTGCTGGATTTGAATGATATGCGCAGATGTGGGGCCAATAATGTGGAACACTTTTTGAAGGATTATATACATTTGTGTAGACTTGTTTTATCAATAACTCTCAGTCATTATAACCAAGTGGACTCTTATATGTCTTCAGAAACTTCAGAGACATCCAGTTGCTGAAAAGAAATTATTGGACTAGACTCTTGTTTTCTAAAACAAAAATGTTTAATACTCTCAATTTTCCTACTCATATCAAAGTACTGCCCCTCAATGAGGCCAAACTTAGATTCACAAAATGTTTAGGGGTATACATACCCCTGTGTCCCCCCCAGAAAAAAACACTGGGACTAGATGAACTTAGCCATGAGTATTGGTCCAGCTAGCAAAACAATATTCAGCAAGGTGACCAATATTGGGATCTGAGAAGCCAGTAAACTCCAGATCTCACCAGGATCTGCATTAAATCACCAGGGTCTGCCAGCCTTCATCCATATTCCAGTAGTAGAGGTGCATTTGATGGGGTGGAGTCAGAGTGTCACCCTCTGACACTGGTGTCACTCAAGTCCTATCCCTGTCCAGGAAAGCAGCAGTGATCTCATTATCAGGAGGGCAGTTCTGCCCCCACCAGACATGCTGATACTGTCATGTTCCAGTAGATTGGAACTTCTCTCCACTCTTGACCTGTAGATTCATTCTGGATTCCAATTCTGCCACTCCAGATTTCTCCTGCCTATGATCTTGACCTGCCAAGTTCTACTCTGGCTTCAAGTGCCTTCCACTAGCCAAAATGGACTAAGACAAAGTGACCACCAGAACTTCATAACCCTTCTCGAATAGTGTGAAGTTGGGGGTGACATTGTGGTGACTAGGAGAGCACCAAGGGGAGGGCAGAGTCAAGGGAGACAAAACTCCCCAGGATCTTGGTATTGAGGAGATTTCACCCCTCCCATATCCAAGAATCTGCTGATGTTCTCTGCTGATTCTCCAGAGAGGAGGGGGCGGTTTCTGCTCTCTACTTATTCTGCTCCATCCTCACATCAAAGGGAGAGAGAGAGAGAGACTGTCAGAGAGAGATCGTGTATATAGATAAGGTTGCTGCTAAGAGCAGCTGCAGACACTCAGTGCAGTTCAGCATTTTTGTTTAGACCTCATTTAGCTCTGTGTATAGTTATATATTATAGCTGTAGATAGAATAAAGAAGATATTCTACAGAGTTGCTCTCCGAGTTGTTTATGCTCTGCTATACTCTGCTGTGTGACGACTGTCTTCTTGTGGAAGTGAATCTGGTGCTCACAACTCTAAGCTGTGAGTCCACAGCACTTTGACCTGTTCCTGTGCAGAAGGTGGTCTCTGGAAGTGCTACCCAGCTCGCCTAGCCCAGTCAGGGCTGAAGTGAATGAGTCCAGTTGGTGGCACTGGCTCAAAGGCAATGCTGACAGGTATGTGGTGCTGCTTTTTATCCTTGACATCATCATTGCTGCCAGGACTAAAATGCTAAGCAAAAAAGATGAGCTGGGGGGAAACAGCTTCATGAAATCTTTTGCCAACCCTCAATTTCACCAAACTTTTTCTAAGAACCTTGGGCTCAGGCCTAGAAGTAAAAATATAGCAACGCAAGGTGAAACCTGAACCGATTCAAGAAGTCATAACTTATATTTGAATGCGTATTATTATTATTATAATTATTATTAACAATTTTAACAACTTGTTTAATATTGAGGATCACAAATGGGGGTGTATTGCTATTTATTTTTATTTGAAAAAAAAATCTTCATAGAATTATGCTTGAGAATGTTTTTCCAAGAATATTTTCACTTTCTTAATTACAATTCATGACGGAGAGCAGGAGCAGTGGTGTCATGCCGACTTCTGTGCAACCCATAAATATATGTACAATGGCATGTTGTTGCATTGAAAGCATCGCTAACATCAGCTATGTGTATGCAGAAGCATTGTACAAAGGTGTTCTTGTTTTTGTGTATTAAAATTTTTCCGCTTCATAGCACTTCATGTGGTTTGATTGAAGCTCTCCTGATTTCTTTTATGTGTGCAGTAGAACATGAACAATGCTGAAATTTAAAATGTGAATCTTATAATTTGTATGCCTGCACATTTTGTGACCTTTCAATCAGATGCTTGTATTTAAACAGTTGCCATATTATGTTGAAAACCTGCAGGAGAAGGCAATCAGCCGTAAAACACAACATAAAGGTAAAATAATAAGTGCACCTGCCCAATGGAAGTGTGCTTGATGCATAATGTAATTATTATGTTAGCATTAGTTTCACAACTTGCTCTGTTGTTTTCCCCTCCTGAGGTTGCACCATGAGCCTATCTTCCTTTGGAGATCTATGGGGTTTATTTCTAAATAATTAAATGCAGAAGTAATATATGTCATATGTTACTATGTGCACGGAGTAACAAATTAATATGAATCAAATAAATGTTCCATGAACAGGAATGGTAGGAGTGGTAAGTCACTGTCAAAGATCACTGAAATGGAGGCAGAATGCCTTTCCACAGTCAATATCCTTCAAACATGAGATGATGGGTGCTCCGAACATCGCAATAGGGTGCTCTGAGCACAGCAGCAGACAGAACAGTTCTTCCAGGATAACGAACTGTTTCAATGATAATTCTTCATCAGCAAATTAATTGTCCCCAAAAGTACATCAAATGGCCATAGATCGGCGATCACTTAAAAGTGTAGTAAGCTGTTTATATACAGTTCATTATCCTGGAAGAACTGTTCTGTCTGCTGCTGTGCTCGGAGCACCCTATTGCAACGTTCGGAGCACCCATCATCTCACATATGTAGAATATTGTATGAATATTGTATGGGGGAAAACAGTTTTTTATGCTACAACCAATATCTGAGTTTCAAGTTCTTCCTTCAACCTCCCAAGACGCTTGTGTCTAAAACCTGCCCCTTACTCTTATATAATAGTGACAACAGAAAGAGTTTGGGTACTTAATGAGTCAGGTACTCTCCCACAGCAGTGTTGTAAAACGGAAGATAATTAAAACTGAGAAAAATAGGATGATAAAACATTTACAATTGTAGATGTGAGGATATGAAGAACAAAAGCTACATGGATGAATAAAATAGCAGGCTGTAAAGCACCCCACATTAACTTAAGTGTATGTGTATGCAGATTACAGAAAGTCAGCAAACACAATCCATTTGGCATGTTAAGAAAATGGCTGAGGTGCAGCCGTGCAAAATTTTGGAAAGCGTGTTCTCACTAAAAGAGAGCACGTGTTGCGGATGGGGCCGAACAAAACTCCACTTGGTTGCCAGGCAGTATTAGATTCAAGGGGCCTGGAGCAGATTGGAGGATGGTGTTACTGGGGTAAATTTGATGTTGCCAATTTAGGGGTGGGATCAGTGGTTATTTAAGCAAGGTCCACAGCTTTCTCTTTCTCTTTCGCTGTGGACATCGGATCACATGGAGCACTTGGACTGTCTGGAGGACAGTGATGCAAACTTCTCATTGTCTGGTTACATTTCTTTATTTCCCCCTTCTTTTAATCCTCTTTAGTCCCTTAAATAATTTAATTCCCCTTTTTCCTGTTCAATTTCCCACCCCACCCCTTACCCTGCCCTGTGGGAAGATTCTCCCTGTATCTGTGGCTTGCCTTTCTTTCGCAAAAAGGTTTCCCCCATTTCTCCTGTTGTAAATTGTGGGGCTAGTCAGGGCTGTTCCCAGCTTAGCTGGAATCACTTTCGTTTATAGCACCCCGAAGGTTGGCTTTATTTGAGTGTGTGCAGCGCTGTTGGCCAAATTTTAATCTAGCCTTGGGCGGGAGCACTATTTTGAGTTCCTTTAATATTGCTATGAGACTAAGATTCTCAAGAGCAGAGGCATGGAGCCCTATTCGGCCTGGGCATAACTTCCGAGCCTAAGTATGCTACAGGTAGCAGTTAATTGTTAAGTCTCTGACCTCTCTATAAGAATGTACCTGCTTGCAGGCTCAGTTGCTGCTAATGTATATCAGAGGGCGGCAGAGGCTCTCTGTGCCTCCAATGACTATGAGCACTCTGTATATGCTCTTGAACTATGCTGTTTCTGAACAAGTTTATTTTCTTTAAGTTTGTTTTGCCCTGATAGTGGCGACTGCCATTTTAGAGGCGAGCCATTGTGGTTTAGTGGCTAAAGTGTAGGACTAGGACCTGGGAGACAGGGTTCATATCCCCCTCTTAGCCATTGTTATAACAAAACAAAACAAACTGCTCCTTTTGGGCTATTCTGTTGCTGGGTAGTTCGGTCCATAAAAGAACTTTGGGTTTCTTGAAGGGGTGCTTCCCTCTAAAAGGGCAAGCAGGGGTACCTGGACAAGCTGTGGGCTGCTTCAACTCTGCTATTTCACTGGAAACATTTATGCCTGGCCTGGCAGGTGATCCTAGGGCTTTGCCCTAGAATTCGATGGCCTGGAAGCGTTTCCGGCCTGAATAGTGTCCCCATGTGGTCCAGGAAGCATTGGTTTCACCAGTTCCTTACATTGTTTAGTTTTTGCGGACTATGACTGGGCTTTTGCAAATGCCTCAAGAGCTTGCCTCTCCTGCAGGGGATGACTTGTGGACGCCCCAGGTGTCTTCTTCCAGAAGAAAGCATCTTCGAAGGCTGCAATCCAGGAGGAGGGCAAAGAGGAGCAGGGATCATGATTCAGACATCACCTTGGACCTCTACAGGGGTCAGGGTGAGGCTGTCCCGGGTCTTTAGGGATCATCCTGGATAACTCAGCTGGTCAGCGCATAGTGCCGGTAATGCCTAGGTTGCAGGATTGGTCCCTATATGGGACAGCTGCATGCTCCCCCATTGCTCTACCTGGACACTTAGGTCCAGTGTCGAGGGCCTTTTGGTGGTTCCCTCACTGCGAGGGATGTAACAGGCGCCACGTTTGCAATATGCAAGCGGGAGAAAGCACCTTTGTGTGCCCGCACTGCAGTTTGCTCTGTGCGTTACAGGGCACAGCGCTGCACGGGCTGCATTTGCATTGCATTGCGTGAGAGATTTGCATTTGCATTGCACAGAGGTTGTGCGCATTGCACAGAGGGTGTGAGTGCATTGCACAGAGGGTGTGTGTGCATTGCACAGAGTGTGTGTGCATTGCACGGAGGGTGTAGTGGCATTTGCACAGAGTGTGTGTGGTTTGGTTTTTTTTTTTTGCATTGCACAGAGAGTGCATTGCACGGAGTGTGTAGTTGCATTGAACAGAGGGTGTGTGCAGTGCACGGAGTGTGTAGTTGCATTGCATGGAGGGTAGTTGCATTGCACAGAGTGGGTAGTTGCATTGCATGGAGGGTAGTTGCATTGCATGGAGTGCGTTTTTGCATTGCACGGAGTGCGTTTTTGCATTGCACGGAGTGTGTAGTTGCATTGAACGGAGTGTGTAGTTGCATTGCATGAAGTGTGTAGTTGCATTGCATGGAGTGTGTAGTTGCATTGCACAGAGTGGGTAGTTGCATTGCATGGAGGGTAGTTGCATTGCATGGAGTGCGTTTTTGCATTGCACGGAGTGTTTTTTTTGCACTGAGTGTGTAGTTGCATTGAACGGAGTGTGTAGCTGCATCGCACGGAGTATAGTTGCATTGCATGGATTGTGTGAGCACTGCACGGAGTGTGTTTTTGCATTGCACAGTGTGTGTCTGAAAAGGAAGCTGGCACGGCGGCAGTTTTGTCGGGACTTTTTTAGCGGTTCTGGCCAGCGTCGGCCCTGTAAATTTACGTATTATGATGGCAGCACAAGATGCCCCCTGCCCAAGCAGGGCTGGAAGCTGGCAAGCAATACCTCAATACTTTTTGCCCATATTCCCATTTTATTTAGGGATCCAGTTGGATATCGTTGCTAAAACATACCACTTGCCTATGGAGAAGCTGTCTGCCTTGAAGGAAGTTATTTTGTAATACTTCCTCTGTAGCAAGTGATGCTTCATCAGATCCGATCTTGCTGGGTCACTTAATTAATCTTGCATGCAGAGTGGTTGCCCCAGGCCGCCCCTTCCCTTCCCACTAGGCCAGGCTGCCTGCGGCCTGAGGTCCCCTTACCTTTCTCATGCAATGGGATCTCATGCAATGGTTGCAATTCCTATATGTATGCAATAGTAGTTGGCCATGGCAGGATACTTGCACAGGGATTTTTCAGGTTCATGCTGATGCTGCTGGATCTTTGCCCTTTGGTTTTTTATTTCAGGGGCTGCTGGTGTGCAAAGCCATGGCCTCAAGCCCGGTATGGTGAGGCAATCATGTGACCTAACTTTTGAGTTTTCCCCATTGTAGTAGCCGTTCACATGTGGCCCGAGGAGTTCAGTGACCATCGGATCTGCTTTTGGTCTGATAACCAGGTAGTGGTGAGCGTCTTGGCTAAACAGTTCTCACGCTCCAGCAGAGTCTCCGCCCCTCCGCTCATGCTTTTGAGCTGCACCGCTTAAGGTTTACTATTGTGCTTTCTGCTCTCCTGATTACGGGATCCTCTAATGATGTCTCTGACACTCTATCCCATTTTCAGATGGAGCGCTTCAGATCCTGGGCTCCAGACTCAGCTATTGCCAGACTTTTCCAGACCACCTGTGGCATTTTGACAACAATTAGTAATTACAGAGAGCAGCAGCTTCCATTTCCCCTTCTGCTTTTAGCTCTTATGGGAAGGCCTGGATGGATTTCTTAGCCTTAAGCTGGCAGTCCTCGGCCATTCAGATGAACTGGCCCCCATCCTCTGAGCAGATCCTGCAGTATTTGGTCCACCTGCCGCAGATTGGGCGTCCTGTTATAACTATAAGAATTCAGTCCGCTGCAATGTCTGTTATACTGAAGCTTTATTTTTCAGAGACCCTTGCATAAAGTTTGTAATGTGCAGGGCCTTGGAAGGTTGGAATAGGCTCCAACCTCATAGGACAGTGGGCAGGAAGTCGGTCAATTTTACCTAGGCAGGATCTGCAACAAGTTAAAACTTGTCTGCTGGTAAAAGATCAAGGCGAGACTCCTTTCAGTATTCCATTGCATTTTGGGCACTGAGGGTTGGGGAAATGGTTGTTGGAGCCAGCACAGGGCTGAGAGTCTGGAGGCTTATTGCTTCAGGACTTTTCCTTATCTGCTTTGGAGCTTGTCATTAGAGTTGGGAACTCTAAAACAGAGTTAGTGGGCAGGAGTGCCACAATCAGGCTTCCCATTACAGATGAGGAGGGCCCTTGCACGGTTATGGATACCAGAAAAAATTGGCTTTTCATTCCCCTGGGGGCTGGCCCACTCCTAGTGCATGAAAATGGGTTCCCGTTAGCCAGGCATTAATGTGCTTACGCCGTGCACCAGTTATTACAGCCTGCGGCTTGCCTACCACTGAACACTCCTCATTCCTTCCGAATAGGGCTGCTGCAAAGGCTGCACACTGGGGGCCTGTCAGTAGACAGGATTGTGAATACGGGTCATTGGAAGTCTGACGCTGACAAGGGTTATATCAGGAAGTGTCACAATGATGTCTGTGCTGATGCTTGTCTGTTATTTCCTTTTCTCATAGGAGCAGTGGTGCACATTTGGGCCACAGCATTGTACACTGGGCTGGCAAGCGCGCTGACAAGTCTGGACTGGGGCGCCATCTCAGTCTTCCTGCCCATGTGAACATATGCTGGATGTCCAGATGGGGAATGCTTTGGGAGGAGGTCCTTCCTTTGGTGCGGTCGAGTGTGACCTGTGCAGGTCCTCCCGCAGGGCTGGTGGTACAGCTGGGCAAGAATGATTTGCTGTCTTCCTCCAGCATAAGTTTGCATTCCTGCATGCAAGAGGGCTTGGATTGAGTTGATGGCAGCTCTCCCTGGACTCAAAATAATTTAAGGCATTTGGTTCAAGGTGGTCTGGAGGGGGGGTTGGAGCACCTGTCCCCTCCAATGCGCAAAGATATTCCATTAAAGGAAACCAAGGATTTGCCATGCTTTGTCAACCCCTTTCGAGGGGTAGGGCCACGCAAGAGTCCCTGGGAGCATTTGGGGTGAGCTTGAGTCTGATCCTGGTTCATTGCTCCCCCACGCTGTTTACTTGTACTGACGATATGGTGGGGCCCAGTCGTCAGTGCTGCCCTGCTGAGGTCAGGTGCAGCTAGTCGGGAACCAATGCCTAGACAAACTACCACCGAGCAGGCCAGAAAGCATGTTAATATGGCGGTGGAAAATAAAATAAATAAAGTAAATCAAATAAAATAAAATAACATATAAAATAAAATAACAAATAAAATAAAATAGGTCCTTGCTTTAGGTGGTTCTGTGATATTGCACCCTGCTATTTTCTTCAAGACTGTTCCCCTCTTTGGGGCAGATGGGGGGTGCATCTTTCCCCTATGGGGAACGACACCTGGCGGGATGCGATTGCCTTGGGATTCATTGCTCCCCCACAATGTTGCTGGTACTGACGATATGGTGGGGCCCAGTCGTCAGTGCTGCCCTGCTGAGGTCAGGTGCAGCTAATCAGGAACCAGTGCCTAGACAAACTACCACCAAAGAGGCCGGGAAGCATGTTAATAAGGAAGTGTAATATAAAATAAAATAAAATAAAATAAAATAATAATTAAAATAATAAAGTAAAATAGGCTTTGCTTCAGGTGGTTCCATGATTTTGCACCCTGTGATTACCTTCAAGGCTGCTGCCAGCTTTAGGGTGAATATTTCCCCTATAGGGAACGACACCTGGTTGGCTATGGTTGCTTTGGGATTGAAGGATGGGTTGCATTTGTGAGTGGTTTGGCGGTGAGCTAAGGCTCTGTGGCGGTTAGGCATTGGTTAAATTGGTTGGTGGAGGGGTATGGATTGGCTGTGCCTGCCCCTCCAATGCTGCTGCTGCTGGGAATTCCGTTAAAGGAATTCTGGGGCTTACCATCCCTTCATCCAAACCCTTGGAGCAGGGTGCGGGCCGTGTAAGTTCCCAAGGAACAAGCAGGGAATAGCTGAGGGTCTGTGTCGCAGTCCCAGCTGTCCCTGGTCTTGTTCCTCCACACGCTGACTCACGGGAGTCAGCGCTGTCCCCAAGGCGGGGGGGACAGATAGTCATAACCAATGCCTAAGCAACCACTCTCAATTTGTATGAAAATAAAGTTGTGGCCAAAAGTATGCCAAAAACCTTAAACAAAAATTATGTGTGATGTGTGAGTTATTGGGGTAGGGGTTTTGGGGGACCTCAGCACGCAAAGCGTGTTCTCACTAAAAGAGAGCACGTGTTGCGGATGGGGCCGAACAAAACTCCACTTGGTTGCCAGGCAGTATTAGATTCAAGGGGCCTGGAGCAGATTGGAGGATGGTGTTACTGGGGTAAATTTGATGTTGCCAATTTAGGGGTGGGATAAGTGGTTATTTAAGCAAGGTCCACAGCTTTCTCTTTCTCTTTCGCTGTGGACATCGGATCTCCCGCCCGCCCTCCCTTGCTTGGGCTTGCGCCTTGACCTTGCTCTGCCTGTCATGGGGTCGTTCGCCTTGGTGCGGGGGCCCAGTAGGAATTTTTCCAATTGGCTGATTAGTGTGTGCCTTTTGGGTTTTGCCTACTGCTTAGCAAATCGTCACAACTTGTAAGGTTGGCGGTTAGGCATTGGTTAAATTGGTTGGTGGAGGGGTATGGATTGGCTGTGCCTGCCCCTCCAATGCTGCTGCTGCTGGGAATTCCGTTAAAGGAATTCTGGGGCTTACCATCCCTTCGTCCAAACCCTTGGAGCAGGGTGCGGGCCGTGTAAGTTCCCAAGGAACAAGCAGGGAATAGCTGAGGGTCTGTGTCGCAGTCCCAGCTGTCCCTGGTCTTGTTCCTCCACACGCTGACTCACGGGAGTCAGCGCTGTCCCCAAGGCGGGGGGGACAGATAGTCATAACCAATGCCTAAGCAACCACTCTCAATTTGTATGAAAATAAAGTTGTGGCCAAAAGTATGCCAAAAACCTTAAACAAAAATTATGTGTGATGTGTGAGTTATTGGGGTAGGGGTTTTGGGGGACCTCAGCACGCAAATGATGAAACGCTTCTGTGATTGCACATAATCCTTTGCAGCACTTCACCCAAGGCAATTTCATTCCCTCTACATGTCATGCTAGGCACCATTTCATTCACCACACTGAGGCAAACTTTGGGTTGCAACTCCTGCAGCTAATTGTAACTCCCTGATGAGTGAACCTGCATGATACACGGTTGCAAAAAAATATATATATATTTTTCCATATTCACACACATTTTAAAATGGACACTTAGCCTTCAATCCTATGTGGATTTACCTGGGATTGCCACAGTTTGGGTTGCACTATTAAATAATCTTGGATAAAGGAATAAAAATTGAATGCCTTAATAGACACTAAAGGGAAGACGCACAGAAACATATAGACTTACCTCAAATGTGTTCTTGCTTACCTTTGGGTAAGACTTGTTAATTTGGGGTTCTGAATTTGCACTTCTCCAACCTTGGGGCCTAGGTGGTAGAACTTAACCAGTGATAAGGACCACAGACTCTAGAATGTAACTGAAATGAATCAAATGGCTTATTGATAGAAAATGGAAAATACAAAAATCACGAATGATTCAGATGAATGCCAAGTAAACAAATCAAGGCAGCGAAAGCAATGGGCAAAAATTTCTAGTAATAACACCCATTTAGGAACAAGGGACCAGTGGACCCCCAGATGTTGATGGACTACAACTCTTACAATTTCGTCATACCGGCAGGGAATTATGGGAACTGATATCCAACAAAAACAACAAGGCCTCAGGTTCCCTAACCCTTGATTCAATAAAAAGGAACGATGTGGACAGGGGTTGATTAAACAGGAATAATTTGCAATGATTGGCAAAGCAAGTACTAAGGAAGGAATTTACTGATGCAACTTATTTCTCCCTCCCCAATGGTTTCTTCTGCCCCTTCTATTTTCAAAATTTTTTAGCTATTTCCTAGCTGTTTATATACCTAGCAGCTTTATGTAAGAAAAAAATCATAACTACTGTTATGAGTTGGGATTTGGGAAGTTGGATCCTCCTCATAGAGGGTCCATGTTGTGTGTGGCCCCGGGACTCCCTCCCCCAACCAGCTGAGAGGTGGGGCTTTGCCCCACAACTAGCTGGTGGTGACACGATCACTCCAAGGGCTTGCTAGCCAATTAGGGGATTCTGGCGTGATGGGGTATAAAATGGCAGCCCGGCGTGGGCGCATCCTCTTGCTTCGCGCTGCCAAACACCCACCCACCCTCCCAGTTAAGTCGTGATTGGCCTTGCTTTGGACTTCAGTTGGTCGCCTGTTTTGGAACTGGGGTCAGGTAGGAATTTTTTCAACGTGGCAAACTGGCAGTGGCCGCTTGGTTTTCGCCCAACTCTTAGCAATCATCACAATTTTGTTAGGCATTGGTTTGGGGGAGTGTGGGGAGGGGAGGTGCAGCCATCACTTGTCCCTCCAAGTTGTAGGGTATTCCGTTAAAGGAATTTGGGGGTCTGGGTCTCGTCTGAAGCCTGGGAAGGGCTAGGGCCATGCCAGGACTTCTGGGAGCTCCAGGGGCGAGCACCAGTCAATAGCCATCGATGGTGCTCCCGCTGTTGTAGTTTACCCTTTGCAGGCTTCCTGCTGGGCAGGTAGGAGCCAGTTATTTTCTGGATACCAGTACCTAAGCCAATACCATTCCTACTTGTGCATTTAATAAAGCTGTGGCCTAAATTTTGCCCATTAACCTTTAAACTAAATTCTGTGTCCATCATGTCTTTATTTCTATAGGGGGTGGGTTTCAGGGCTTGATGCACAAAGAGCGCAGTGATGGAACTGCACTGAACTCTGTACATACTTAGGGTTTTCCAGGAAAATGTAAAAAAATAACCAAGAACAACAAACAAACAAACAAACAAACAAACAAAAACACCTTGCTGTAAGGCTAGAGCGTTCCTGGATCATGCCAACCAACTTTACACCAATATCACTTTCAAATCAATTTTTGTCATTGCTCTAAAGTTGGTGCAGGAACACCTGCATGCATGCAAAAGCTCCAAGGGAGGGCTGGGAAAGACTCCTGTCTGAAACTTGATTAGCTACTGCCAACTAGTGTGGACAATACTAAGTCAGGTGAACCGTGGTCTCAGAAGGCAGCTCCATGTGTTCCTAAAGCTTCTGTCTTGTGTGATTATTTCAGGGATTCTTTCTGCTTTGCTTAAGCAGATCAACAGGACTTGTAGCCCTCTAGAGATAAACACAGGCATTGCCAGTTGGAATCCACACCAAAACATACAAATACTTAATTCATAAAAAGCATATAATTTGTAAGAGGTGATGAATCCCTAACTCATAAAAATTAATAATGCTGCATACAAGGTTGCTGGCTTTCTCTCACACACACAATTCATGTGTGTTTATTAGCTGTGGGAACACTACAAGTTGAATAGTTTATCTGTGCAAGACAAGGACATTTAAAAAATATATATTTGGGGGAAGGCTGGAAGTCAAATCACATGATGTATCTATTGGTCAACTGCTTAGCTTTAGCTAGAAATGAAGGGCACTGACACCCAGTTCAGACCCTAGTCTTCACAATTGTCTTTTGCTAATATTTCCTAAAAATTCCTTCCAGTAGCACCTTAGAGACCAACTAAGTTTATTACTGGTATGAGCTTTCGTGTTCATTCAGATTTTCTGGTGTTTGGCCACTGGAGTCAGTAGGTTGCCGGTGTACCTGTTGGTGTTTCCTTTTAGAGCTGAGTCTTTTGGGGAAATGCCCAATGAACGAAATTATGTTTTAAAGACGGAAAATACAATTTTATACCGTGCTAGCTCTAGCTTTAAAAAAGAGAAGAAGAAAAAAGAAATCAGCTAAAACAGTTAGGAGAAGGTTACACATCAAAGAATTGCCCTTTTGGTATAGTACAGAAAACTTGGCAGAATTCTAGAAGTTTTATCTATCTGCTTTGGATAAATCCATTTGAACCAAGAGATCTGAAAAGTTGCAAGCCAAGACTTTCTTTTCAGAAGTCAAAAGGTAATGTGAATTTACTTCATATAAGATTATAATAATGTGCTAGCTTAACACAATATTTAAGTCCAAAGAAGGGTGGTATTGATCTTGTACCCCCTCCCCCCACTTTTTATTGCAGGCAGCTCTGTCCAGGAAAGAATGTATTTTTAAACTTTTGCTGTTACTCTGCAGCAATCTCCATTCAGTGCCATCAGAAGAGGAAACAAGGCCAGTGCACTGATGGGGAATAAGGATGGAAATGTGTCATCTTAAGGCAGATTTATGCGTTACTGTGGTTCCTTCTGCAAAGCTTATTCCTGTTGCTCCTTCTGGTGCCTTACTGATAAAGTAGAATTCTTGTCAGCACATTAGTAATCCAGGTTATGTGTTTACTTCCCAAACTAGAATTAGTGGTGCAATGAAGGTAAAATTTAAGAGAAAGCAGGAGCATTTTCCAGTGCACCGATATCATTGTTCCCTTTTAAATCCTGAATTACTGGTGCATTTGTGAAACACAGTTTTAGGGGCCAGCCCTATGTGGCAGAAAGGTGATGGAAATAGCTGGTCACTGGCTTAAACACCTACTCTAACACAATGAGTGGAAATTAAGCTACTGTGTACTTTGGAGGATACTTCAAAGAGTGAAAGTGGTGAATGCACCAGGTACTAATAATGCCGATGTATTCCATATCAGCTGGAATCTGGATTGGAATTCTGGATGTGGCTTTTGGAATGAAATCTGGTTCCACCACATTGTGATTGGTATGGTATTTTAAATGGTTTTGTTTTTTTCTGCCTGGGAAAGAATAGCAAGTTATTTCGGCATCTGAGGACAGGAAAGAGGTCTTCTGTCCTCAGATGCAATAATAATAATAATAATAATAATAATAATAATAATAATAATAATAATAGGAATGGAGTACTGAGGGAGGGTTAGTACCTCTGGAGGGGGACATGCCATGCTACTTCTGGGGTAGTCTGTCCACCTTTGGTCCCCAATGTGTGCTCAGCTCTCACCTGTGGATCCTAGAGGTTGTCAGCATGCAACAGCAGCCACAGCCTAGGAATTGCTCTAACTGTCTGACTAAACCAGGTTAGGGCTGCCAATGGGTCTCAAATCCTTGGTGACTTAGGGGCTTTCCCTGCATGTGAAGATAGGCTCCAGTGGATTGAGGAGACAAGACCAAGAGTGGGTCCAACAGTCAGGAAGGTGGTTTCTGGATGTGCTGTAGAGGGAAGTGAGGAGCAGATGGGGCTATTCAACCTGGGATGGTACCCCTGATCGTAAACCTCCATATTGCCTTGCAATATATCTTTGGCAGAAGAAATGGCAAAGGAGTAAACCCTACACAAATCCAGAGTGGAATCCCTAAGATGGTTGGATGATGCCTTCTTATGGCAACTCCTGCCACCAAGCTGGTGCCAAATGTATTGCTCTGCTTTCCTTTGGACCATATCAGCAAGGCTGAGAAGGGATCTGGGCAGCCCTGGACATCCATATACACTGCCCAAGCTTGCACCCTGGGGTGGTCACTTCATTGCTGCTAACACAGTGGTTTGGCTTCACCCCAGAGTCACACTCTATTGACTCTCGAGACGGACAGAAGCTGACAACAACAATTTTATTACTATTTTGTGTTGTCATTTCACAACACTCAAAACCATCATTTCGCCCGATGGTAGGGGTTGACCTTGTTTGTCAGTGTAGATTGCTAGAAACCCTCAGATTAACATCTGTAATATGAACTGGAAATATAGTCAATGGTGTCTTATGCATTTCTGAAAACCTGCAGCTTGACACCATCATTTGCTCATAAAAGAAGACATATATGTACACTCACAGTATTCACTGAACACATTTTGACTCTCAGACGTTGGCAGCATGATGACATTGGAACAATTTCAACAACCAGAAGCTTACTTGGCCTCCTTCCTCAACAAATATAGGCAGTCAATTTTACTCAAAGTCTCTGCAAAGGATTTGGTGCCATAAATGACATCCTCGTTCTCTTCAGTATTGCATCCAAAGGATTAATTGAAAACCCTGCATAGCTTCTATAAAACTTTCAGGATGTAGCAAACTGGGGACAAACTCACCATTCAAAGTAAGCATAAAATACAATGCACACAGTCAACGTGGGGGCTGAATTTAAGTGGAACATGTATGACTACTGAGTTGGTCTTCAATTTTCTGCAAAATTATTTCTACTCCTCAGGATAGATGTGAACATATTCCCAAAAGACAGTGCACTTCCATGCTGCAAGTTTCTGCCTTAGCCATGCAATGCACTCAGGGCCTGAAGTCCACAGTTAAAATCAGGATCCTGGATTTGTTTTCTTTATGAAGCAATCCTATACATGTGGAGCAAGCTGGTGTAAGCTAAGTTGACATAAAGTTACACCCAATCTAGACCCTGCTCAGCAGTGGGTCTACTGCTGACTGAAACAATCTCAGCCTGACAAACAAGTCTTTAGTGTTTGAGTTACAGTTTTTGCCAGCTTAACTTACACTGTGTTGTCTGGTTATGTGGCCAGGCTGAATGAGTTTAGGATCCCCGCTAGGTTCCTCATCCCTGCTCCTCCCATCTCTGGGACCTGGCTAAGCCAGGATGGGGTAGACCTGTTGGCAAATCTCCAGCTGAGCCAGGGATGAGTGTTGTAAACTGCGTTAAGTATAACTGATTTAATTCACACAGAAATGAAAAATGTATGTATATTAATGAAGATTTAAAATGGAAAATGGCTAAATGTGGAATGCTAACATTGGGTTTTTTCCACAGTAGTTCCCACCCCCCAAGAACTCTTGCAGGGTTAATGATTAACTAAATTAATTTTTGTTCTTTGTTAGCTAATATGTAAGTGTTGTAACCTTTGGTCATGTGATGAAGGTATTTAGTTGCAAATCTCCATTTTGAAGGGAGTGTCTTTGTCTCCCAAACTCAATGGAGTGAAGATGTAAACGAAGCTCTCCTGAAGGGAGTGTAAACATTCTAAGGCTGGAATGCATGCTGTTAAAGAGAGAGAGACCTTTGCTTATAGGTCTTTTTGGATTATTTCTTATTTTGTAACATGCTGAGCTTGTGCTGGATAGCACAAGACATTATATGGATATTTTTGGATGTATAATTTGAAATTTCTGTTTCATTTTGAAGAGTTCTGCTTGTAAAATTTGATTAATAGTTTCATGGGTCTGGATAATGCTTCACTTTCAAAATGAGTTGTTTTTCATGCATCCAGTAACTTCAAACTGTGTGATATTAATATCTGCAACAAGCTGGTCTGGCCCAGCTACACAAGCAACCTCTCAGCTCAGCTGGAGATATGCTGGAGCTTAACTAGCTTCTCCCAGTAGTTCTTGCTGTAAGACTATTCTCTACATTATCTTCCACATTGTTAGAGAAAAAGTGTTCTGCAAATACTCCCTTTGTTTTCTACTCCTAGGCTCTAATTCTGTCTGTGTTTGTTTGCTTATTGATTTGGAGCGTTTGAAAGACTGCACAATCAAGAAAGTGACCTGGGTGTTTCACACTGACTTCAACCAAAATGCAATTAGAATATTAATATAACTCAATTTGCTGCTTAAAAACTAGCACAAAAAGCAGAGATAGTTTCGGGTGTGTGTGTGTGTGTATGACTGGTGCAGTCGCACTCCACACCATGCCACCGGGCGCGCCCAAACAATGTTGTGGAACAGAATGCATGAGGCACGAGGCACTGGATTTTAGCATCACAAAGGGCATGGCTGAAATTTAAAAGCCCAAAGCCCACCTCTGCAAGCAGCAATATTTAAAAACCAAAGCCGTCTTTCCCATTGGTGTTAGTTCCCATGGGACTCTCAAGAGTCTCCTCCAGCACCATAATTCCAAAGCATCCATTCTTTGGCGATCAGCCTTTTTAATGGTCCAGCTCTCACTTCCATACATCACTGCTGGGAAAACCATAGCTTTAACTGTACGGGTCTTTGTTGGTAAGGCGATGTCTCTGCTTTTTAAGATGCTGCCTAGGTTTGTCATTGCTTTTCTCCCAAGAAGCAGGCGTCTTTTAATTTTGTGACTGCTGTCACCATCTGCAGTGATCATGCAGGCCAAGAAAGTAAAATCTCTCACTGCCTCCATTTCTTCCCCTTCTGTTTGCCAGGAAGTGATGGGGCCAGTTTTTTTTTTTAGTTTTTTTGATGTTGAGCTTCAGACCATATTTTGCACTCTCCTCTTTCACCCTCATTGAGAGGTTCTTTAATTCCTCCTCACTTTCTGCCATCAAAGTTGTGTCGTCTGCATAACTGAGGTTGTTGATATTTCTACGAGCAATCTTAATTCTGGCTTGGGATTTGCGTGCTGAGGTCCCCCAAAACCCCTACCCCAATAACTCACACATCACACATAATTTTTGTTTAAGGTTTTTGGCATACTTTTGGCCACAACTTTATTTTCATACAAATTGAGAGTGGTTGCTTAGGCATTGGTTATGACTATCTGTCCCCCCCGCCTTGGGGACAGCGCTGACTCCCGTGAGTCAGCGTGTGGAGGAACAAGACCAGGGACAGCTGGGACTGCGACACAGACCCTCAGCTATTCCCTGCTTGTTCCTTGGGAACTTACACGGCCCGCACCCTGCTCCAAGGGTTTGGACGAAGGGATGGTAAGCCCCAGAATTCCTTTAACGGAATACCCGTCAGCAGCAGCATTGGAGGGGCAGGCACAGCCAATCCATACCCCTCCACCAACCAATTTAACCAATGCCTAACCGCCAACCTTACAAGTTGTGACGATTTGCTAAGCAGTAGGCAAAACCCAAAAGGCACACACTAATCAGCCAATTGGAAAAATTCCTACTGGGCCCCCGCACCAAGGCGAACGACCCCATGACAGGCAGAGCAAGGTCAAGGCGCAAGCCCAAGCAAGGGAGGGCGGGCGGGAGATCCGATGTCCACAGCGAAAGAGAAAGAGAAAGCTGTGGACCTTGCTTAAATAACCACTGATCCCACCCCTAAATTGGCAACATCAAATTTACCCCAGTAACACCATCCTCCAATCTGCTCCAGGCCCCTTGAATCTAATACTGCCTGGCAACCAAGTGGAGTTTTGTTCGGCCCCATCCGCAACACGTGCTCTCTTTTAGTGAGAACACGCTTTGCGTGCTGAGGTCCCCCAAAACCCCTACCCCAATAACTCACACATCACACATAATTTTTGTTTAAGGTTTTTGGCATACTTTTGGCCACAACTTTATTTTCATACAAATTGAGAGTGGTTGCTTAGGCATTGGTTATGACTATCTGTCCCCCCCGCCTTGGGGACAGCGCTGACTCCCGTGAGTCAGCGTGTGGAGGAACAAGACCAGGGACAGCTGGGACTGCGACACAGACCCTCAGCTATTCCCTGCTTGTTCCTTGGGAACTTACACGGCCCGCACCCTGCTCCAAGGGTTTGGACGAAGGGATGGTAAGCCCCAGAATTCCTTTAACGGAATACCCGTCAGCAGCAGCATTGGAGGGGCAGGCACAGCCAATCCATACCCCTCCACCAACCAATTTAACCAATGCCTAACCGCCACAGAGCCTTAGCTCACCGCCAAACCACTCACAAATGCAACCCTTCCTTCAATCCCAAAGCAACCATAGCCAACCAGGTGTCGTTCCCTATAGGGGAAATATTCACCCTAAAGCTGGCAGCAGCCTTGAAGGTAATCACAGGGTGCAAAATCATGGAACCACCTGAAGCAAAGCCTATTTTACTTTATTATTTTTATTTTATTTTATTTTATTATTATTTTATTTTATTTTACACTTCCTTATTAACATGCTTCCCGGCCTCTTTGGTGGTAGTTTGTCTAGGCACTGGTTCCTGACTAGCTGCACCTGACCTCAGCAGGGCAGCACTGACGACTGGGCCCCACCATATCGTCAGTACCAGCAACATTGTGGGGGAGCAAGGAATCCCAAGGCAATCGCATCCCGCCAGGTGTCGTTCCCCATAGGGGAAAGATGCACCCCCCATCTGCCCCAAAGAGGGGAACAGTCTTGAAGAAAATAGCAGGGTGCAATATCACAGAACCACCTAAAGCAAGGACCTATTTTATTTTATTTGTTATTTTATTTTATATGTTATTTATTTGATTTACTTTATTTATTTTATTTTCCACCGCCATATTAACATGCTTTCTGGCCTGCTCGGTGGTAGTTTGTCTAGGCATTGGTTCCCGACTAGCTGCACCTGACCTCAGCAGGGCAGCACTGACGACTGGGCCCCACCATATCGTCAGTACAAGTAAACAGCGTGGGGGAGCAATGAACCAGGATCAGACTCAAGCTCACCCCAAATGCTCCCAGGGACTCTTGCGTGGCCCTACCCCTCGAAAGGGGTTGACAAAGCATGGCAAATCCTTGGTTTCCTTTAATGGAATATCTTTGCGCATTGGAGGGGACAGGTGCTCCAACCCCCCCTCCAGACCACCTTGAACCAAATGCCTTAAATTATTTTGAGTCCAGGGAGAGCTGCCATCAACTCAATCCAAGCCCTCTTGCATGCAGGAATGCAAACTTATGCTGGAGGAAGACAGCAAATCATTCTTGCCCAGCTGTACCACCAGCCCTGCGGGAGGACCTGCACAGGTCACACTCGACCGCACCAAAGGAAGGACCTCCTCCCAAAGCATTCCCCATCTGGACATCCAGTATATGTCCACATGGGCAGGAAGACTGAGATGGCGCCCCAGTCCAGACTTGTCAGCGCGCTTGCCAGCCCAGTGTACAATGCTATGGCCCAAATGTGCACCGCTGCTCCTATGAGAAAAGGAAATAACAGACAAGCATCAGCACAGACATCATTGTGACACTTCCTGATATAACCCTTGTCAGCGTCAGACTTCCAATGACCCGTGTATTCACAATCCTGTCTACAGACAGGCCCCCAGTGTGCAGCCGTTGCAGCAGCCCTATTCGGAAGGAATGAGGCGTGTTCAGTGGTAGGCAAGCCGCAGGCCGTAATAACTGGTGCACGGCGTAAGCACATTAATGCCTGGCTAACGGGAACCCATTTTCATGCACTAGGAGTGGGCCAGCCCCCAGGGGAATGAAAAGCCAATTTTTTCTGGTATCCATAACCGTGCAAGGGCCCTCCTCATCTGTAATGGGAAGCCTGATTGTGGCACTCCTGCCCACTAAGTCTGTTTTAGAGTTCCCAACTCTAATGACAAGCTCCAAAGCAGATAAGGAAAAGTCCTGAAGCAATAAGCCTCCAGACTCTCAGCCCTGTGCTGGCTCCAACAACCATTTCCCCAACCTTCAGTGCCCAAAATGCAATGGAATACTGAAAGGAGTCTCGCCTTGATCTTTTACCAGCAGACAAGTTTTAACTTGTTGCAGATCCTGCATAGGTAAAATTGACCGACTTCCTGCCCACTGTCCTATGAGGTTGGAGCCTATTCCAACCTTCCAAGGCCCTGCGCATTACAAACTTTATGCAAGGGTCTCTGAAAAATAAAGCTTCAGTATAACAGACATTGCAGCGGACTGAATTCTTATAGTTATAACAGGACGCCCAATCTGCTGCAGGTGGACCAAATACTGCAGGATCTGCTCAGAGGATGGGGGCCAGTTCATCTGAATGGCCGAGGACTGCCAGCTTAAGGCTAAGAAATCCATCCAGGCCTTCCCATAAGAGCTAAAAGCAGAAGGGGAAATGGAAGCTGCTGCTCTCTGTAATTACTAATTGTTGTCAAAATGCCACAGGTGGTCTGGAAAAGTCTGGCAATAGCTGAGTCTGGAGCCCAGGATCTGAAGCGCTCAATCTGAAAATGGGATAGAGTGTCAGAGACATCATTAGAGGATCCCGTAATCAGGAGAGCAGAAAGCACAATATTAAACCTTAAGCGGTGCAGCTCAAAAGCATGAGCGGAGGGGCGGAGACTCTGCTGGAGCGTGAGAACTGTTTAGCCAAGACGCTCACCACTACCTGGTTATCAGACCAAAAGCAGATCCGATGGTCACTGAACTCCTCGGGCCACATGTGAACTGCTACTACTATGGGGAAAACTCAAACGTTAGGTCACATGATTGCCTCACCATACCGGGCTTGAGGCCATGGCTTTGCACACCAGCAGCCCCTGAAATAAAAAACCAAAGGGCAAAGATCCAGCAGCATCAGCATGAACCTGAAAAATCCCTGTGCAAGTATCCTGCCATGGCCAACTACTATTGCATACATATAGGAATTGCAACCATTGCATGAGATCCCATTGCATGAGAAAGGTAAGGGGACCTCAGGCCGCAGGCAACCTGGCCTAGTGGGAAGGGAAGGGGCGGCCTGGGGCAACCACTCTGCATGCAAGATTAATTAAGTGACCCAGCAAGATCGGATCTGATGAAGCATCACTTGCTACAGAGGAAGTATTACAAAATAACTTCCTTCAAGGCAGACAGCTTCTCCATAGGCAAGTGGTATGTTTTAGCAACGATATCCAACTGGATCCCTAAATAAAATGGGAATATGGGCAAAAAGCATTGAGGTATTGCTTGCCAGCTTCCAGCCCCGCTTGGGCAGGGGGCATCTTGTGCTGCCATCATAATACGTAAATTTACAGGGCCGATGCTGGCCAGAACCGCTAAAAAAGTCCCGACAAAACTGCCGCCGAGCCAGCTTCCTTTTCAGACACACACTGTGCAATGCAAAAACACACTCCGTGCAGTGCTCACACAATCCATGCAATGCAACTATACTCCGTGCGATGCAGCTACACACTCCGTTCAATGCAACTACACACTCAGTGCAAAAACGCACTCCGTGCAATGCAAAAACGCACTCCATGCAATGCAACTACCCTCCATGCAATGCAACTACCCACTCTGTGCAATGCAACTACACACTCCATGCAATGCAACTACACACTTCATGCAATGCAACTACACACTCCGTTCAATGCAACTACACACTCCGTGCAATGCAAAAACGCACTCCGTGCAATGCAACTACCCTCCATGCAATGCAACTACACACTCCGTGCACTGCACACACCCTCTGTTCAATGCAACTACACACTCCGTGCAATGCACTCTCTGTGCAATGCAAAAACAAAAACAAAACCACACACACTCTGTGCAATGCACACACACCCTCTGTGCAATGCACTCACACCCTCTGTGCAATGCGCACAACCTCTGTGCAATGCAAATCTCTCACGCAATGCAATGCAAATGCAGCCCGTGCAGCGCTGTGCCCTGCAACGCACAGAGCAAACTGCAGTGCGGGCACACAAAGGTGCTTTCTCCCGCTTGCATATTGCAAACGTGGCGCCTGTTACATCCCTCGCAGTGAGGGAACCACCAAAAGGCCCTCGACACTGGACCTAAGTGTCCAGGTAGAGCAATGGGGGAGCATGCAGCTGTCCCATATAGGGACCAATCCTGCAACCTAGGCATTACCGGCACTATGCGCTGACCAGCTGAGCTATCCAGGATGATCCCTAAAGACCCGGGACAGCCTCACCCTGACCCCTGTAGAGGTCCAAGGTGATGTCTGAATCATGATCCCTGCTCCTCTTTGCCCTCCTCCTGGATTGCAGCCTTCGAAGATGCTTCCTTCTGGAAGAAGACACCTGGGGCGTCCACAAGTCATCCCCTGCAGGAGAGGCAAGCTCTTGAGGCATTTGCAAAAGCCCAGTCATAGTCCGCAAAAACTAAACAATGTAAGGAACTGGTGAAACCAATGCTTCATGGACCACATGGGGACACTATTCAGGCCGGAAACGCTTCCAGGCCATCGAATTCTAGGGCAAAGCCCTAGGATCACCTGCCAGGCCAGGCATAAATGTTTCCAGTGAAATAGCAGAGTTGAGGCAGCCCACAGCTTGTCCAGGTACCCCTGCTTGCCCTTTTAGAGGGAAGCACCCCTTCAAGAAACCCAAAGTTCTTTTATCACAAATGGGCCGAACTACCCAGCAACAGAATAGCCCCAAAGGAGCAGTTTGTTTTGTTTTGTTATAACAATGGCTAAGAGGGGGATATGAACCCTGTCTCCCAGGTCCTAGTCCTACACTTTAGCCACTAAACCACAATGGCTTGCCTCTAAAATGGCAGTCGCCACTATCAGGGCAAAACAAACTTAAAGAAAATAAACTTGTTCAGAAACAGCATAGTTCAAGAGCATATACAGAGTGCTCATAGTCATTGGAAGCACAGAGAGCCTCTGCCACCCTCTGTCTGCCTCAGATATACATTAGCAGCAACTGAGCCTGCAAGCAGGTACATTCTTATAGAGAGGTCAGAGACTTAACAATTAACTGCTACCTGTAGCATACTTAGGCTCGGAAGTTATGCCCAGGCCGAATAGGGCTCCATGCCTCTGCTCTTGAGAATCTTAGTCTCATAGCAATATTAAAGGAACTCAAAATAGTGCTCCCGCCCAAGGCTAGATTAAAATTTGGCCAACAGCACTGCACACACTCAAATAAAGCCAACCTTCGGGGGTGCTATAAACGAAAGTGATTCCAGCTAAGCTGGGAACAGCCCTGACTAGCCCCACAATTTACAACAGGATAAATGGGGGAAACCTTTTTGCGAAAGAAAGGCAAGCCACAGATACAGGGAGAATCTTCCCACAGGGCAGGGTAAGGGGTGGGGTGGGAAATTGAACAGGAAAAGGGGAATTAAATTATTTAAGGGACTAAAAAGGATTAAAAGAAGGGGGAAATAAAGAAATGTAACCAGACAATGAGAAGTTTGCATCACTGTCCTCCAGACAGTCCAAGTGCTCCATGTGATCCGATGTCCACAGCGAAAGAGAAAGAGAAAGCTGTGGACCTTGCTTAAATAACCACTGATCCCACCCCTAAATTGGCAACATCAAATTTACCCCAGTAACACCATCCTCCAATCTGCTCCAGGCCCCTTGAATCTAATACTGCCTGGCAACCAAGTGGAGTTTTGTTCGGCCCCATCCGCAACACGTGCTCTCTTTTAGTGAGAACACGCTTTATCCAGTTCAGCCTTTCGCATGGTGAATTCTGCATATAAGTTAAATAAGCAGTTAAATAGCTTTGCCAAAAAGAAAAGAGAGAGAGAGAGAGAAATGCAGAAAGCACAATGATGAGACCCGACAAGAACAAATGTGAAACGCTACGGAAGAAAGATGAGCCAAAGACACAATAATAAGCAGGAGGAGGAAAGTTAAAAAAGCATGATTTCTGACTCAGAGGACTATTGCCATTTTATTATGCATTAAGAGAAGCAGAGTTGCCAAGATTTGTGAAGCAAACGTAAGCCATACTCAGTGCTGGTAAAGCCTCATCTGCAGAATGGCACTGAATTCTGGAAAACACTCAAAAGAAGGATGTGCACAAGCTGTAAAGAAGAAAAACCAGAGGCAAATAAGCCCTCCAAGCTCGATAGACTTTCATCTTCCTTTCTGAAAGGGAGTGCTGATGTCCTGTACCTCTTCTCCTGCTGTGGCTATTGCCTATTTGTTTTTAAGTTTGCGTGAAAAGCAGCTGCTCTTTCATTACAGGCTTCATTTCATGAAATAAATAAGAATCTGATTGCATTGTCACTCTCTCCAGCGAGCATCACTGGCTGCTTGTCTCATGACATATTGATTTTGAAATTTTACTACTTACTCTGGACAGTTTTTTTGCTAAAGTCACACCGTAGGCCTTGATAATAGATCTAATTTCAAGTTATCAGCCAGCTTTCTCCCTCCAGTCAGTTTCTGAAAGCCAATTTACAGTTCCTAAGATTAAACCATCTGATGCTGGTGGCAACAGTTTTTCATTTTATAAATTATGGATCCATTTCCTTAGAACCTTGGTGCTACATTCCTTGCTGAAGACTTCATTTTGTCTCCAATACTTTGTGTGTGTGTGTGCATGAAATATACTCAGAGTCGCAAAGTGATTTCATGCTCTTTATTCAGCTCATAGTGGTGAGGAGGAATGAATGAATGTCCCCTCAAAGTATCTGCTTTATATACATTATTTACACAATGGGCTGCACATGATTGGCTAATTCTGGAATTCTACTGTAAGCCAATCAGGTTGTGGATTCACTTATATCTGGAGCATGATTGGGTGGTTCCTGCCAACCAATCATACTGCTGCATTGTTCTAGGACCAATCAGACTGCTGCATTCTGAATCCTATTGTTCTAGGACCAATCAGACTGCTGCAGTTTGGATCCTATTCAACTCAGTACATAACAGTGCATTTCATACTTCCAGTCCTGTAGAACTGCACTTGTGTCACATGCCCTAGCTTGTACAGTGTATTCGGCAGTATTTCATTAAGAATCAGGAAGGTGGATAAAGTCCAAAATAAATGATGTGAGTGGCAGCAAGAAACAGACTACTGCCCACTGTAAACCACTAAGCCTCTTGGGCTTGATGATCGGAAGGCTGGCGGTTCTAATCCCCATGATGGAGTGAGCTCCTGTCGCTCTGTCCCAGCTCCTGGCAATCTAGCAGTTCAAAAGCATACCAGTGCAAATAGATAAATAGGTACAACTGCATTGGGAAGGTAAATGGTGTTTCCGTGCGCTCTGGCATTTGTCATGGTCCTCCGTGCGCCGGTAGTGGTTTAGTATTGTTGGCCACATGACCCGGAAAGCTGTCTGTGGAGAAACGCCAGCTCCCTCAGCCTGAAGGCGAGACGAGCGCCGCAACCCCATAGTTGCCTTTGACTGGACTTAACCATCCAGGGGTCCTTTACCTTTTTATACAACACACAGCTGACCAACCTTCGCTCCCCTGCAGCTCAAAAATATCAGATAACAGAAGATGGCAAAAACATCTGCCTGAGAGAAAACTGATTCTAGGCAGGATTTTTGCTGAGAGGGGGAGCCCCTGATTGGCATTGGGAATCTTCTTCTTTCGCCTAGTTCACACTGTTGGGAGTCTGTAGAGATGGGTGGAGAGTCCTTGCCCTTGAATTTGACTCATTAACATTTAGTTGGGGCAAGTGATAGAATGTAAGGAAGGGTTGATTTAACTCCTGAGAGATTATTGGGGTAAGGCAATTTTAAGCCACCTTCCAAAGCCATTGGCTAGTGGTTCCTTGGCGGTGCCCCCGCCCATAGGCTTGGCATGTTGAGTGAATGCTGGCCAGGCATTCAGTAGCCATGCCTATATTTTCTTCAGGCACAGAGGTGTCACTCAAGGGCTACAGTTGCAGTTCAGGTTAGTTTCCCCTCTTATAGCTATCCCCCTCTGTTGATCT
The DNA here is from genome assembly GCF_965113315.1 of Podarcis vaucheri. Classification (NCBI taxonomy): domain Eukaryota; kingdom Metazoa; phylum Chordata; class Lepidosauria; order Squamata; family Lacertidae; genus Podarcis; species Podarcis vaucheri. Next base: position 90,417,829 of record NC_138762.1, on the reverse strand, counting down.
CATTATGTTCACAGCATAAAAATTGTTCAGATCAACACCAGCCTGTTTGTCTGTCAGGACATGGTGGATATTTGGTTTGGATTCTCTTGTCCTTATACAGTTACTTTGTTATTCCACTGAAGCGCCTCTGGGTCCCAACATCTGGGCAAGCTGTCTGATTGTCACATTCCTCACAGTACATCTTCTTTGAACTTTTGAATATCATCTGCCTTCTTCTTCTTCTTCTTCGGGTAGATTCTCAACAGAGAGCCAGTGTGGTGTAGTGGTTAAGAGCAGTAGTCTCGTAATCTGGGAAACCGGGTTTGCGTCTCCACTCCTCCACATGCAGCTGCTGGGTGACCTTGGGCTAGTCACATTTCTTTGAAGTCTCTCAGCCCCACTCACCTCACAGAATGTTTGTTGTGGGGGAGGAAGGGAAAGAAGAATGTTAGCCACTTTGAGACTCCTTAAAGGGAGTGAAAGGCAGGATATCAAATCCAAACTACTACTACTACTCCTCCTCCTCTTCTTCTTCTTCTTCTTCTTCTTCTTCTTCTTCTTCAACAAGCAAGGCTGATGCATACCCTGTGATTTTCCATCATAGCTTTCTCAGCTTTTAGTTCAAAGGTGTTATAAGGCTCAACATTTGAGTTTTCTTGTGTGTGAATCTGAGATCTTTGAGGATATCCAGTTAAACAACTTGATCATTTCAGGAACAAACTGACACTATAAAATAGGCCACCATTTTGTATCCCCATATTGTATGTGGGAACTTACCTGAGAGTGGGTTGGCCGAAGTCACCATTTGTGATAATGATAGAGGAAAGATTTAAACCAGCAATTTCCTTAGCAAAGCTCAGTGTCCAAGTCCAAGTTTAGAGTTGCTTTTTAAGTGCTTTCTCAAGCAAACAAAGCAGCTGTACATACAATATTAGAATGCATCCATGATGTTATTTTTCTTATGTTTGGTAGTATATTCCAGGAAAAGCTTTTCCACTTGCTTCTGTTGAATGCTAAGCCAGTTTATATAATCACGTGATTCAAGTGGCACCAGTTTTTGCGGGCTGTACCACTGTGTTTCGGGTGTCCGCCTAGAAGTTCCCTGTCTGCAGCCTGGAGTGATGCAGTCTATTTTAACAATTTATTCTGCCGATTTATGGCAGAGGGCCTACAACTCATTTTCAAGGCTGCCCTAACTTTCCTTCAAAGTGGAAATCAGCTGAAATGATATTAACATTCAGTCCTTTTTTAATGTTTTGTGCAACTTTGTCTCCTTGGTATCTATAACCTCCAAGTACTTGTAGATTATTATCTTCTCCATCTTTCATTATGCTTTAGCCATGTTACATATAATTAAGTATTTTAATGACTCCTCACAAACTAATCTATCTGGACTCATCATATTTTGTTTCATTTCTTTGAGCGTCTGCCAACTTGTCAAGGTCTTTTTGATAATTAGTTGTCCAGTATTTATTTTGAACTGGCAACTTTCTGGAGGAGGAGATCAGGGTTTCTATTCCTCCCTTCTAAAATGTGATGCTCTGTTTGTAAAGGCCAAAGGTTCATTAGACATGCATTTTGAAAATAGATTCTCCTTTGTAATTTCAAACAACCTTCTCTAGATGGTTGATAATCACAGAGCAGCGGACAGTGTTGGAAGGTCATTTATTAATCAATGAATTTCTACAGCACCCGACTACCAACAACATCTAAGTAGGAAATAAAAACTTGGGAACTTAGAGCAGTCATTCATTAATCATATAACCAAAGAAACAAGCAAGTATGAAGTCCAAGACTTATCCCAACAGAGAAAGATATCAAAAGAAAATAAGAGAGTTTAGGCATTGTCCCTCAACAAGTTCAGTGAGCATGTGAACATACTTAGTGGTCCCAGTATAAAGAGGAGCTATACTTGTGTTGATATAGTGGTACCTCAGCTTACATACGCTTCAGGTTACAGACTCCGCTAACCCAGAATAGTACCTCGGGTTAAGAACTTTGCTTCAGGTTGAGAACAGAAATCGTGCTCCGGCGGCACAGCAGCAGTGGGAGGCCCCATTGACTAAAGTGGTGCTTCAGGTTAAGAACAGTTTCAGGTTAAGTACGGACCTCCGGAACGAATTAAATACTTAACCCGAGGTACCACTGTATATGCATATATGTGTAGCTGGTCACACTAAATGCAACCCATTGTCCATATATGATGGCCTGTCAAGTGCTTGATAGTCCTTCTGTTTATGAATTTAAGAAATCCTTGTTTTATTGTACTCTACTGTATGTAAGCATTTGCCATTTGGTGTGTGACTCCCTGCTATTTTCTTTTGTACTCACCTTTTATAGTTGTTATCTGGTCATATTCCTTCTGGTTCGCCTTCAGTCATATCTTGAATGCTATCAGTCATACGTAGCATTCCATAGACTACGGTAAGTCTTCCTACATTTCACCTGCAATAGCAAGAAACTACAGTTTTGAATGCATTGCTCAATAGTTGACCTTCCAGAAATTGGATATGATCAGTCTCACTACCATTAACATGTAATTGATAATCTAGTGCACCTGGCCTACCAACAGCAGAATGTCTGCCTCTTACTTGGGGGCTCGGGGGGTGTGGTGGCAGAGAGGCTGGCATACTGCTGGTACATTGATTGAGCCAATACAGCTCTCCCAACAATGTGCTCACTTAGTGTCATACCTTGACCACTCAGTAAATGGCAGGTGCATGGTGGTGTTGCAAAATTTGAGGTTTATCATGCTTTTTGTGGACCATCACACACATGGATAGTAATAATAATAATAATAATAATAATAATAATAATAATAATAATAATAATTTATTATTTATACCCCACCCATCTGGCTGGGTTTCCCCAGCCACTCTGGGCAGCTCCCAATTGAATATAGTCTTACCTCTACTAACATATCCCTCTGGATATGGAATCTTTGGGATTACGGCCCTGTGCGCATGCACAGAAACACTCTGTGCACTTTGCACATGCGCAGAAGCACTCAATCGTGCCACGTGCGTGTGCAGAAGTGCACCTCTATTTATGTAATTTTCGGGGTGCGAACAGACCCAAAGAACGAATTAATCCAGAGTGTCCACTGTATTAAAAACACTATACAGCATTAAACATTAAAAACTTCCCTAAACAGGGCTGCCTTCAGATGCCTTTTAAAAGTAGGATAGTTGTTTATTTCCTTGACATCTGATGGGAGGGTGTTCCACAGAGTGGGTGCCACTACCGAGAAGGCTCTCTGCCTGGTTCCCTGTAACCTCACTTCTCGCAGGGAGGGAACCGCCAGAACGCCCTCGGCGCTGGATCTCAGTGTAAGCTCTGTTCAGCTTGGAAGATGACATGTTGTGAAGTCCTTCTGTAGAAGAAGACACCATCCCATAGGATAACCTCTTTGCATTTGATTTAGCCTATGTTAGAATGTGGTAGACCCTAATTATTAATGCATCTTCTTATTTGAAGACAACAGCACCATTTGCAGAATCATTCAGCCATTGGAACATGTTTCAGAAGCCCATAGCATATCTCATTTAATGCATTACTGGAGTTGGCTTCTGGGGTTTGAGATGCCCCCAGTCATTCCTCTTTAGTGTATCTCATTTTCGGAGACATCAGTCATTTAACTCCCGAGGCTACTTATGTTCCATGCAAACTTACTGCCTCCTCTAGTTTGTTTCTGAAAATTATTCACATCTGAAATAATCATTGCCCTCAGGTTATCAGGAATTATTTTCAATAAAAGAATGAATGCCACAGCATGTTAAGTTCTGCACATGAAAGAAGCTTTTGTCTCTCATTTGAGGCCCTTGTCCTTTATTGTGTTCAGCAGCTAAGCTGTGGCAGGATGAAGGAGGTGCCTGTAGCTATTTATTTGTCTGACTTCCTTCAATCAGGCTCATCGGGTTTTCAAGGAGATCTCTCTGCCTGACACTAGCCCAACACATACCTGTTTAGCAGCAGCAAAGTTGCTAGATGATCATCACATGCCTTGAGACAACAGCTCTCCCTAAGCCTCTCCTTTCCTTCTCACATCTGATTGCTTGTCTTACCAAAGACAGCTAATGTTGCAGTCACAGTTACACTCCTGATAATTATTTGAGATGACCAAATTCTTCCTAACAATTACATTTTTAGGGAAAGAACAAATTCTCAGCTGCAGTTCAACATTTCTCGTTAACGTGGGAAACAGGTCCTCGCCCCCCCACCAGAAATGCTTCTATAAGGCTGTGTGCTTTTGGGGGCTGCATACAATTACCGTATTTTTCACTCTATAGGATGCACCAGACCACAAGATGCACCTAGTTTTTGGAGGAGGAAAACAAGAAAAAAATATTCTGAATCTCAGAAGCCAGAACAGCAAGAGGGATCGCTGCGCAGTGAAAGCAGCAATCCCTCTTGCTGTTCTGGCTTCTGGGAAAGCTGTGCAGCCTGCATTTGCTCCATAAGACGCACACACATTTCCCCTTACTTTTTAGGAGGGAAAAAGTAAAGAAGCAAAAAATACGGTATGTGTCGATAAATCTAGAGCTCTATTCAGGTGTTCAAAGGACACGCAGGGGAATAAAGTGTAGAAGGAACACTGAGCCAGACATGTCATCCTGATGTACCCATCTCTACCAGTTACACCCCAACACGCTGTAGTTTTAAATCTGATGCCGGGTTCTTTCCACATTAAAACAAAAACTTTGAAGACTACTTTTCCCTTCACAAAGCTACAGTCCTCAGAGTGGCTTAACAATCAATCCCTCTTGGCAGTGAACCAGTTCTCCCATTGAGGAATGTAAGAAATGGGTATGTCATGAGACCCAGACTGTACTGTGGAGGGTCTATGGTTCTATCAAATGTTAGCAGTTGGAGGAATTTGACACTGGGCTTACAATCTGGTAACATTCAGGCAGAGGAAATATTGTGGTGATTACAAGCCACCTGCAGAGCCTTTCAAGTTTCCCTATTTTCCAGGGACAGTCCTGGATTTACAGAAGCCCTTCCAGTTTCTGATTTGATCCTGAAATGCCCTGCTATTTCATCATAGAAATGTTGGAGGGTATAGAGTTATGTGACTTCCGAGCCAAGGAGATAAGTAACTATGCAATTTTTAGAAGACCTGTATAGGGAAGTTTTTAAATGTTTTATTATGTTTTTATATATAATGGAATTGGATGTCCCTATTTTCATGGGAAAGGGATGTGGGTGGTGCTGTGGTCTAAACCACAGAGCCCAGGGCTTGCCAATCAGAAGATCAGCAGTTCGAATCCTGAGACGGGGTGAGCTCCCGCTGCTCGGTCCCTGTTCCTGCCAACCTAGCAGTTCGAAAGCACGTCAAAGTTCAAGTAGATAAACAGGTACCACTCTGGCAGGAAGGTAAACGGCGTTTCCGTGCACTGCTCTGGTTCACCAGAAGTGGCTTAGTCATGTTAGCCACATGACCAACTGTATGCCGGCTTCCTCGGCCAGTAAAGTGAGATAAGCACCGCAACCCCAGAGTCGTTCACAACTGGACCTAACTGCCAGGGGTCCCTTTACCTTTACCTTTTTATTTTCATTGAAGAAATGTTGGAGGGTATGCAATGGCAGTGGTAGGGAGTGATACAGAAGTGGGAATTTGTTGGTTTCTCAGTATGCTCCTGAGGTAGTCATATAGTAGGCACCATGGGGCCTGAACTTAGCCTAAACCTCCTTTATAATAGAGCAATTCTCCCCCACAACTGTTTACACAGAATTTCAGATGAACAAACGCCCTCCAGTGAGATAAAAAAACCTGCTGAATTATTTAAGGAAAATTGTGCTTCTGTCAAGCCTACAACACACACACACTTTCCACATTTTTCAGCCTGCTTTTCGCAGAAGGCCTTTCTAACAAGCACCTAGTTGATGGTGATACTGAGTGACGAACGTATATCACAAGATGCTTGCTATCTTTCTTGTGCTAAATAAAATGGATGTGCTGCACATTTTAATTGGAAAGCAAACTAAATGACCTGCCTGTATGATTTCGCTCCTTCTGCATTGTCACATTCATCTGTTTCTGGATTCTACCAGCTCACAGAAGAAATGACATCTTGAGCCGTCTTGAGTCCCAGCATCATTCCACTATTGACAATGATGTTAAACAGGCAAACATTTTTGTCCCTGTTGAATGCAGTGCTCTGTGCTTAGAACACATAATGAAGAAACACGAGCTCTCTGTGCACAGCTAGACCTATTTTTTGTTCTGAATGTGCATATATTCCTGAAATATTAGGCTTCTGTACCCCAGAGGTATGGATCCTTTGGGATGCATAAAATTAGGTTTGGAAGGAGCATAGAGCAGTGGTGCAACATACATTCACATACAAAGGATCACATCAGTAGGATCTCCAGGTGGTTCTGGGATCACCCCTTGCTCAAAACCCTGGAGAGCTACTGTCAGTGTAGACAACACTCAGCTTCATAGACAAATGGTCCAACTGAACAGAAGGCAGCTTCCTGTCTTCCTTAGGCCCAGGTTGCCTTGTCTGTACAGCTCAAAAAAAAATCATGCACACCATTTCTTTTCCTGCTTATTCCCTATCCTCTTTGTCTGCCAGTCCAGGCTTCCTGCAAAAATTTTCTTGAAGGCTGCGGTCCCATTCCTCTGGGACTTCCTCCACCAGGACCATGCACTCATGGCTGCTTCTCATACTCCAAGGGAAAGTTAGCAGAATCTCCAGCATAGGCACGCTGAGGATGCTTGCTCCATGCAAAGAATATGTTCATAATTCAAAACAACTGAAGGGAACATTCCCAAAGGCAGGCATGCAAATGATGTTCATAATTAACTCAGCATATCCGAAAAGCAGAGGGAAAACCTGACATGCTTAATTTCAAGATGGATTTTATAGGAGAGCCCAACCAGATCCAGAAACATCTAGATCTAGAATGATTTCATTTTAATAGAAGAGAATATGCTTGCAGTCAGTCGGGTTGGTGGGATTTATGCTGTATTCTAAATCTATTCAACTTGGTCATGTGGCCTAACATAAATTATGCGAATACAAATGGTGTTGTAACTCAAGCGCTTAAGGCCTGTTTTCCCTCTGCCAGGCTTAGGTCAGCTCATCCAGTAGTAGCCCCACTGCTGAACACAGTTTGGGTCTGATGTAACTTTATGCTGGATTAATTTACATCAGCTTCCTTTATGCCAGCTTCTTGTGCATAGGATGGCTCCCAAAAGTTCCTATTGCAGAATTAAACCATAGTAGACTTTCAGACACTGCAAACAGGAGACCACCAACAAGCACCCCAAATGTATTGCTGATATCTTGATTTCTAGATTTATCAGTGTGCTCACTGTTAACCAAGGATGCAATTCCATAACCATATCCTGACCACCATCAGACAATTGCTACCCCTAGTCCCTTGCAGTAATATCCAGTATGATCAGTGGAATTCTTGACTCCTTATTTTTAGAGTGAGATCCTTCTGTTACAAAAGAGAAGACACATCATTGCTTATAAAACAAGCCCATGTCCACAGGGCTCAAAGGGCTTTGGGATTGTGGCCTTCACCCATAAAATTCTACAGTAGTTGAACGAAGGTACTTAGCTAGAGGGATTGCCTATCAACTAGTTGTGCCTATCAACTGGTTGCGCTCAGCTAGCTGACAAATCTGGACTGAGATCTGGTGCTCTATGTGCATAAAGAAATATTTTTTTCCTGTTGTTTCTTGGTCTCATCATTGAGTACTAGCATTTAAACTGATTCCCTGTGAAATAGAAGTACAGGAATAAAAGAAACACTTCCAACATTTGGCAATGTGTTAATAGGATCCCAGTGGAGTTAACATTCAAATTTCTGCCATTTAATCAGTCAACAAAATAATTCTGTAGAAGTTGCCATTTAGACATGCAAGAGCATCTAAGTATCATGCTGCTCAGTTGCATAATGACTCCATGCAATTAAATCACCCAACAGAAATTTTTAACCATTCTCTGCCTATGTCTACTTGACTGAACTTGCAATGAAAAATAAATATGGACGATGAATTATTTATATCCTGCAACTTCATGGGGTTTCAGTCCTCCAGCATCTTAGCTAAAATGATAGCCCCAGGAGAACTAATGATTTTGCCAAAGAATCTTGGATGGGACCCTCAGGACTTCTCTGTAGCTCTTCTCTGTAGGTTGTCATACCAAGAGAGATATCTGCTGCTTGAGCAGAAGCAATCTATAATGCAGTACGGTGTTTCCAATAAGGAACGTTGCAGTTCTCACATACATTTACTTGTAGCCTTGCTGGACACACAATGTGCACACAATGACATTAGCACTTTAATGTGAGGTAGAAGATCTTCTCAGAGTTAATAAAAGATGGTTGTTGAAACCCCATGTCCCAATTGGATAGGGTGGGAAGAAAAGGAGGAAGGAAGTAGGAAGTCTCTGCAAGACCTCCTCTTGCTTCCTGGAACTTCATTCCACATACCCCTAGTTTCTCTCCGTTTCCTTACTGGAGACTGAGTTTCCAAAACTAACCTGGTAGGGGGAAGAAGGTTCCATCTAGAATAGGACCTCCACCCTCTGCTCTTGCCAAGGGGATTTGTCTCACAGTTAGAAAGCCTATACAGTAGAGCCACCATAGAGTTCAATGGGGCCATGTAAGACACTTAGTTCTACCTCATTGCAAGAAACGCATAGCTGTCCCATCTGATGACTGCCCATCCTCTGGTTGAAAACCACAAGAGAATGAGTCTGAAGTGAATGGGTTCCTATGTTGAATGGCTCTTCCCATTGAATTCCCCACTCTTAATATTCAACTGAAATCTACCATCTGGAAACTTAAACCCTTTTGATCAGCCAAGCACTCTTCTATATGACAGATCTCCTGGTAATATTTGGTCTTCAGCATTATGGTTTCCTTGGTCTTTGGTGATAATTGAAAGTCTTATGAACTTACAGGGGTGCTGTCAGGGTGCTGTCAGCAGCTTCCGGCTGGTTGCCCAGGGAAGTATAAAGACAAGGAAAAGTTTCTTACAGAGAGAGGCCATAGAACCCAGCTTCTTGGATAATGGTGTTATTCCGAGTGAATCTCCACCCACTTTCTCTCCCACTTCCTCGTTTGCCATCACCATCAACTCCTCTATAGGTGCTACTAAGTGCCCTTTATCTTTGAGCTCTTTGCTCTCCTACTTTTAAGGCTCGCTGGGTTCTGGGAGATGGTGGGCCTGGAATGCTTTCTAGTGACAATGTGTCAGACAGCTGCTGCTCCGACTCTGCCTGCTCCTCCTCTCCCATTATTTCCCAACTTTCCCCCTCATCTGCCTCTATACTATCTTCCTCTTCCTCCTCCCTGGAAGGGTCAGGATGGGGAGGCAGTCTTCACCACTCCTCCACCCAGCCCCTGACATTACCCCTTCTCCAGTGTCCTCCTCCTCTGCCCAGTCCCTGACAGCTGCCAACTTGAATAAAATATTGGGAGTCAGGTGAGCTCCACCCCGCATAATCCATCACAAGATGTGGTCACACACCCTATTTGAATGGCAATGCTCATCAACTAGAGGACAGCCCCCTCAAATATTTTACTGGGGGGCCAAAGGGACCTCGGCCCCTAGGAGTTGGCTCCTAAGTGAGATTATGTTCAAGTGCCTTCTTGCTAGGCTTCCATGAGTTCTGTTCTTGAGTGTGCCAAGGAAGACATGGGGTTTACCAGATCACTTCCTATGCAGCACTACTCCTCTGTTGGTCACCAGCTGTGCTGGTGTGGGAAGCGTCAATGAGATCTTAGCAAATGGTGTGATTGGCCCTTGCGTGTATTGTCACAGGGACATGGAACCCAATATAAATGTGTCCATTTGATGCCTACCATGCCTCCTGTGTAATGTATAATTTTAGCTTTGGCTGCAAGCTGACAGAGGCCTCAAATAATAATTGAAGTTTCTGATGTAGATGACAAATGATATTTGGTCTCTTGAAGTAATCTAAGATGCATGCTAGTTGCTTCTCTGACACGAGAATCAGGAGGGTACTTGTACATGATGATATGTTTGTAGATTTATGCTCCTTTTATTCTGAAGAATACTTAGCCTGCAGGGGGAAAATATATATAGAAAAGGACCCTTTTAGTATGTGCTGTGCTTCTTCAGATGGGTCCCTGTTGACTCGCTGAATGCCTCTGTTGACATACAGAGAACCTCCAGTCAAGGGAGCAGAAAAAATTTATTTGCTTCTGACAACTCTTATAACTGTGAAAAGCAGTATATATTTAGAGCTTGTTTCTCTACAAAGAGTCCTTGCTCATGCAGTCCATGCCCTTGTTCACACAGCTACTGTCCCTATTGACCTAAAATTTGCCACTGTTGAAGCACCAGAGACCTTTATTTCAAGTTAACAAAGAGAAAGGGGAGGAGAGTTTTCTCTACTGCCTTTAAAGAGTGCTTAAAAGAAAAAAAGAAAATCTAATGTCAAAACATTGAAATTAGATCATTCTCATGATGCAAAACACCAACCTCCAGCCTTGACATGGAGGGATGTATACTTTTGAGTTGCGGCCAATGGGAATGAATCAGCCTAAAGCCAACACATCTGGTTTCTGTGGGTTGTGGGCTGAAATGAAAATGTAGCAAGAAGGTAAAAATTCAGACTGTTGCCCAGTTAAAGGGTTTTCAATTGATCAATCATAACTCTCTTGAGTCAACTGACTGTTAAAAAGTAAATAAATCTGCATATTACCAAACTGTCAAGAGAGGTGCATTTTTTAGATATTAAAATACATTAAAATAAACTGGGTGATCACTCACAATTTCATGTATAAAATAACTGTTCCTGGTTAGAAGAGGAGGTTATATAGATAGTGGAGTTTCCTAACGATTATATTAGGATCTGTTCTTTTAAACTTGTTCGTAAATAACCTAGAGCTAGCAGTGAGGTCCCCTTCATGGATCACTGCCTTGCCGTGGCGAAGGGGCTTGAAGAACTCAGAGAAGCTATGAACTACGCCGAGCAGGGCACCCAAGATGAACAGGTCATAGTGGAGAGTTTTGACCAAACGTGATCCACCTGGAGTAGGAATCGGCAAGCCACTCCAGTATCCCTGCCAAGAAAACTCCATGGACAAAGACAACAGGCATATAAAAGTTATGACACTGGAAGATGAGCCCCTCAGGTCGGAAGGTGTCCAACATGCTACTGGGGAAGAGCGGAGGACAAGTACAAGTAGATCCAGAGCTGATGAAGCGGCTGGGCCAAAGCCGAAAGGACGCTCAGTTGTGGATATGCATGGAAGCGAAAGGAAAGTCCAATGCTGTAAAGAAAAATATTGCATAGGAACCTGGAATGTAAGAACCATGAACCTGGGTAAGTTGGATGTGGTCAAAAATGAGATGGCAAGAATAAATATTGACATCCTGGGCATCAGTGAGCTAAAATGGACGGGAATGGGCGAATTCAGTTCGGATGACTACCATATCTACTACTGTGGGCAAGAAACCCGTAAGAGAAATGGAGTGGCCCTCATAGTCAACAAAAGAGTGGCGAAAGCTGTACTGGGATGCAGTCTCAAAAATGATAGAATGATCTCGATACGAATCCAAGGCAGACCTTTTAACATCACAGTAATCCAAGTTTATGCACCAACTACTGGTGCTGAAGAAACTGAAATTGACCAGTTCTATGAAGACTTACAAAACCTTATCGAAGTGACACCAAAGAAGGATGTTCTGCTCATTATAGGGGATTGGAATGCTAAAGTAGGGAATCAAGAGATAAAAGGAACAACTGGCAAATTTGGCCTTGGAGATCAAAACGAAGCAGGGCAAAGGCTAATAGAGTTCTGTCAAGAGAACAAGCTGGTCATCACAAACACGCTTTTCCAACAACACAAGAGACGACTCTACACATGGACATCCCCAGATGGGCAACATCAAAATCAGATTGATTATATTCTCTGCAGCCAAAGATGGAGAAGCTCTATACAGTCAGCAAAAACAAGACCTGGAGCTGACTGTGGCTCAGATCATCTGCTCCTTATAGCAAAATTCAAGCTTAAACTGAAGAAAGTAGGAAAAACCACTGGACAGGTAAGATACAATCTAAACCAAATCCCTTATGAATACACAGTGGAAGTGAGGAACAGGTTTAAGGATTTAGATTTGCTGGACAGAGTGCCTGAAGAACTATGGATGGAGGCTCGCAACATTATACAGGAGGCAGCAACTAAAACCATCCCAATGAAAAAGAAATGCAAGAAAGCAAAGTGGCTGTCCAACGAGGCCTTACAAATAGCGGGGGAGAGAAGGCAAGCAAAATGCGAGGGAGATAGTGAAAGATACAGGAAATTGAATGCAGATTTCCAAAGAACAGCAAGGAGAGACAAGAAGGCCTTCTTAAACGAGCAATGCAAAGAAATAGAGGAAAGCAACAGAATGGGAAGAACCAGAGATCTGTTCAAGAAAATCGGAAATATGAAAGGAACATTTCGTACAAAGATTACCATAATAAAGGACAAAAGTGGTAAAGATCTAACTGAAGCAGAAGACATCAAGAAGAGGTGGCAAGAATACACAGAGGAATTATACCAGAAAGATATGGATGTCTTGTACACCCCAGGTAGTGTGGTTGCTGACCTTGAGCCAGACATCCTGGAGAGTGAAGTCAAATGGGCCTTAGAAAGCACTGCAAATAACAAGGCCAGTGGAAGTGATGGTATTCCAGCTGAACTGTTTAAAATTTTAAAAGATGATGCTGTTAAGGTGCTACACTCAATATGCCAGCAAGTTTGGAAAACTCAGCAGTGGCCAGAGGACTGGAGAAGATCAGTCTACATTCCAATCCCAAAGAAAGGCAGTGCCAAAGAATGCTCCAACTACCGCACAATTTCACTCATTTCACATGCTAGCAAGGTTATGCTTAAAATTCTACAAGGAAGGCTCAAGCAGTATGTGGACCAAGAACTCCCAGAAGTGCAAGCTGGATTTAGAAGAGGCAGAGGAACCAGAGACCAAATTGCAAACATGCGCTGGATTATGGAGAAAGCTAGAGAGTTCCAGAAAGACATCTACTTCTGCTTCATTGACTATGCAAAAGCCTTTGACTGTGTTGACCACAGCAAACTATGGCAAGTTCTTAAAGAAATGGGAGTGCCTGACCACCTCATCTGTCTCCTGCGAAATCTCTATGTGGGACAAGAAGCTACAGTTAGAACTGGATATGGAACAAGTGATTGGTTCCAAATTGGGAAAGGAGTACGGCAAGGCTGTATATTGTCTCCCTGCTTATTTAACTTATATGCAGAATTCATCATGCGAAAGGCTGGGCTGGATGAATCCCAAGCCGGAATTAAGATTGCCGGAAGAAATATCAACAACCTCAGATATGCAGATGACACAACCTTGATGGCAGAAAGTGAAGAGGAATTAAAGAACCTTTTAATGAGGGTGAAAGAGGAGAGCGCAAAATATGGTCTGAAGCTCAACATCAAAAAAACGAAGATCATGGCCACTGGGCCCATCACCTCCTGGCAAATAGATGGGGAAGAAATGGAGGCAGTGAGAGATTTTACTTTCTTGGGCTCCATGATCAGTGCAGATGGTGACAGCAGTCACGAAATTAAAAGACGCCTGCTCCTTGGGAGAAAGGCGATGACAAACCTAGACAACATCTTAAAAAGCAGAGACATCACCTTGCCAACAAAGGTCCGTATAGTAAAAGCCATGGTTTTCCCAGTAGTGATGTATGGAAGTGAGAGCTGGACCATAAAGAAGGCTGATCGCCGAAGAATTGATGCTTTTGAATTATGGTGCTGGAGAAGACTCTTGAGAGTCCCATGGACTGCAAGAAGATCAAACCTCTCCATTCTGAAGGAAATCAGCCCTGAGTGCTCACTGGAAGGACAGATCGTGAAACTGAGGCTCCAATACTTTGGCCACCTCATGAGAAGAGAGGACTCCCTGGAAAAGACCCTGATGTTGGGAAAGATGGAGGGCACAAGGAGAAGGGGACGACAGAGAATGAGATGGTTGGATGGTGTTCTTGAAGCTACTAGCTTGAGTTTGATCAAACTGCGGGAGGCAGTGGAGGACAGAAGTGCCTGGCGTGCTCTGGTCCATGGGGTCACGAAGAGTCGGACACGACTAAACGACTAAACAACAAGAAGCAGTGAGGTATCCAGGTTCTTTGATGAAAGTTGTTCAAGGTGGTTAAACAAACAAAAAAAGGACGATGATGAGCTCCAGAAGGATATTATCAAACTGGGGGAATAGGTATGAAAAGCAGAGCCTTCAGGGAGCAATAGAATGATGGGGAGGGGAGGAACTGTCTCATCTGCCTCTGTATATTTCCTGTTAATAATTTGCTTCCCATTTGGAACACTGAAAAGGTGCTACATCCTTTAGATCAAAGCTTTCTCCTGGTCCTTCCCTGTACGGTACTTCCCTAACTATGTTACACTTTCAACATCAGTAGGGCAAGTTTCCATGGTGTGAGGAGAGGCAACCCAAGATCAGATTTTCTTCTTCTCTGTCTCTGACCATTGTGATCTGATGCATCCTATGGCCCCTAAGTTAAAGTTAAAGCCATGGTTTTCCCAGTAGTGATGTATGGAAGTGAGAGCTGGACCATAAGGAAGGCTGATCGCCGGAGAATTGATGCTTTTGAATTATGGTGCTGGAGGAGACTATTGAGAGTCCCATGGACTGCAAGAAGATCAAACCTATCCATCCTTCAGGAAATCAGCCCTGAGTGCTCACTGGAAAGACAGATCGTGAAGCTGAGGCTCCAATACTTTGGCCACCTCATGGGAAGAGAAGACTCCCTGGAAAAGACCCTAATGTTGGGAAAGGTTGAGGGCACAAGAAGAAGGGGACGACAGAGGACGAGATGGTTGGACAGTGTTCTTGAAGCTACCAACATGAGTCTGACCAAACTGCGGGAGGCAGTGGAAGACAGGAGTGCCTGGCGTGCTCTGGTCCATGGGGTCACGAAGAGTCGGACACGACTAAACGACTAAACAACAACAACAACATGGCACCTAAGGCAGCCTTCCAAGGGCCATAGATTGTAGGTCTGGTTGACTATTCTATACCTCACAGTAATCAAAACTTACAATCCTGGTGAAAGTCAAGGTCCTCCGTCTATAAACACAAACGCTTTTGTGGCTATGATGCTAGGCCAGTGATTAATGTGCAAGTGTCCTAAGGTTTGCATGGGGAAATAAGCAGATGCTTAAGGCATCTGCACAGATGCAACTACAGGCATCACTGCTCTGAAAACAATAAGCTGAAGTCAGCAGATTTCAAAGAGTCCATCAACTAAATGAGGCAAAACAGCTACAGCTAAGACCAGGACAAGAGACAGATGTCCAGGTGAAAAAGTCAGGGGCAATGGCTGTGAGGTAAGTATCCATGAGAAATCTCCATAGTAATGAACTGAGCCAGCAACCCTAGGATAAAAAATATGACCAGAGGATTCGGAAACCACAGGAGGTGGATCATGAAGTAGCAGGACTTGGTGGAAAATGTAGCAAGGAGCAAGAATGCCTGTGAAGCATAGCAAAACCCCTGCTGCCCAATAAAAATCTAAGCGAGGCATATAAAAATGTCCATAAAACATCTTAAGCAGATGTGCAGGTAAGAAGCAGTGGAAGAAAATGAGACGGAGTGAAAAAAAATCTGTACAGGCAACTGATTTTAACAACTGTCAAAAATGTAGGATAACCCCATAAAAACAGTGCAGCATATGCGACTTCTTCTGCTATACTGATAGGGCAGGTCATGAGCAATTGGTCTAGAACAGAAGTTTTCAAACTTTTTGCCTCCACAACTCCTTTGGCCAACTACATTCTTTCTGTGGCACCACTGTGGGCTTCAGGAGCCCAGTTATGTCACCCCTTTCCTGCAGAACTGGCAGCCTCTTGCCCTTTTTTTCCGAACACCCTCCCTTGTGGAATGATCTCTTAGCATCCTCTCCTCTTCCCTCTCCTTGGGAGTCCTCTGGGCAGCTGCTGCTGCTGCCCCTGATCTCTGAGCTGCCCGCCGCCCTGCCCCAAAGAGAGGTGCCTTCTCATACTGCCTCACAGGAGCTGGGACTTGCCTGCTCATTCCCAACAGCAAGGGCTGGTGGACTGGTTGGCTGGGGTCCCTCGCCCACTTGCCTGCTTACTTCAAGGCCACCTCAGCTCCTGGCAACCAGCACTCCCCGTCCAGCCCCAGAGGCACCATTTGCCTGGGGAGCTTGTAGCCAGGGCTGCTGCAACAAACAGCTGTGCAAGCCTGTGGGAGGCGGAGATGTGAGGGGTATCAGAGGAGAGAGGAAAGGAAAGAGGGACAGAGGCCAGTGTTGCCCGCAGCACCCCTAACCGTTTTTCAGCATGGAGCCAGCGTGGTGTAGTGGTTAAGAGCAGTGGACTTGTAATCTGGTGAACCGGGTTCACTTCCCTGCTCCTCCACATGCAGCTGCTGGGCTAGTCACACTTCTCTGAAGTCTCTTGCAAGCCCTCAGAAAGCATGACAGGGGAGCCAACTTGGGCTCCATGGGTACCCAGTGCATGTGATGTCATGGCATCACGCACCCCACCCCTGCCAGCCTTGGAACCTGACTTCCAGTGGCACTGGAAGTCAGGTTCCAAGACCTTGCAGGCTCTCAGAAAGCATCTCTGAGGCCTCGCAAGACCTCAGAAGTTGTGTCGGGGACGCTGCAGTATGGGTACTGAGTACCCACAACAACATATAGTTGGCGCCCCTGCAAGATGATGTATTGGCAGAATGCATCATTAGGACTTACTTCTGAGCAGACATCCATAGAGTTGTCTGCACATTCCTGCAACAACACAATGGGAGGAGTTTGTTTTCATTTTTTTAAAAGTTAATAGCGAATAGCAACTGCACATTAAAAGAAAATAGAGTCAATACGTATTGAGCTATTGTTTATGGATGCTTTTCATTCCAAACTAAAGCAGGTGGGGGCAGTTAGCAGTGGAAGCAGACTTTGTGTGGAGCAGAGTAAAGAAACACAATTGGAAAGGCAGCTCCCTATTTGGCTATAAGCATACAATTTATCCAGTAGAGCAGAACAAGAAATTGAGCACTTAAAATGTGTTATGGAAGAATATAGGCATCCATGGTGTGGTATGTGTGTGACACAATGGGGGGAGGGGAGAGAAATGGAATGAAGATGGTTTGGTATCCACTACTTTCAGAGATCATGCTCTAGTAGTTGCCAAGTTAATTTCTTCCAAGGTATATTGCATTAAACCTTCTGACAAATTATATAAAATGTTAATCTATGATTGTGAGAAATGCTTAGAGCTCATAGGAATTGGGAATGTAATTAGTTGAAGATGAGGGGACTTGCAATGGAGAAAAGGCAATGAGAGCAGAAATGGCACTATGTGATCTTGTAATATTATCTCCAGGGGGAGAGGTGCAGCTCCCACATCCAGCCCTTAGGAATGCCATCTAAAATGTTTGTGAAGTTCAAATGGAAAATGCTAAACAATGCTAAACTGAATGTTGATTTTGGGAAGAAAATCCAAGCACGGTCAAAGCAGTGTGAACAAGAGTCACTGGGAGATGCTTTCATTGGAGTGTGTGAAGTACAGAAGGTCAGCAGAGCAATTAAAAATAATGAGGGTCTTGTTTAGGCATGTAAGTGTTCTTAACAATAAATATGTTTCATGGTTATGATAATAGCATATTCTTGTTTTACAATGCTCAGAAGATCCAAGCAACTCTGAGGACCTTTTATCAAATGAACTTATAGCCATAAATCAAAATGAGATTTGTTCTTTGGAAATACACAATGATCCACAGGTGTAATAGTAAATTGTAAGTAGTTTGTAGGCAAAAGCTGTGAGGAGAAAATAATTTGCATTCATTACATTTATATGAAGAACTTCTGGACAGAAGCCTCAGCTATGATTGATCCGATAGGATTTACCTGTATGCATGTCTGTAATTGCTGGTTTTGGTGAGGGTTTATCCTTGCCACAAACATTTTCCTATTGTATTAGTGCAACATCATAGTGCCCTTGGAAGCCTTATAAGAAGTTGCTGCAGGAGAGGGACTGTCAGTTTCCCTTGCTACTTTTGCTGCTGGGTGCTGTTAATGCAATTCTGCTATATTTTTAGCACTGACATGTTGTTGTTGTTGTTAAGTTGCATTTGCTCTTGTGCTCTTCTTCTGTTAGGAAATTGTTTTTGTACTGTTTAGTTTTAAAATACATTCTGTTTTCTTTGTTTTAAGCTTCTTGAAGCATAGATGTATGCATGCAAGTGTGTGTTTGATTGTGCATGCATACAGACATGCAAAAACAGCATGCAGATAAATTTTGAATGAATAAGTGCTAACCAGTGTCTTTGTGTTCCTCTGAGAAGAACTTTCTTCAACTGGAGATCTTGTGGTGGGTGATTGACGCCAGAGGCAAAAGTTGATGAAGCAACAAATGCAAATTTTGCTATTATCTAGTACAGGGGATGGCAAACTAAGGCCCGGGGGCTAGATGTGCCCCCCAGGCTCGTAAATCCTGCCCACGGACCCTGCTGCCCACTTGGTCAGCCCCTGTGTGCTGCGGATGCTTCGCTGCACGGGGACTGACTTCCATGATACTGGCACAACTCCTGGGAGGGCGGCGATGCTAGCATGGCTTCGGATTGGCTCTGGGCAGGTAGTGATGCTGGCATAGCTTCAGATTGGTTGCAGGAAGTTCCTGCAGCCAATCCAAAGCCTCGCCTCCTGCGGCTGAAGTAAACCCGGTGCAGCCATGGACAGAGAGGCTGGTGGGCAGGCGGCGTGCCTGGGCCGAGCCATGGGCATTGTGATGGGTGTGTCATGGGGCTTCAGCCAGAGCTTGGTGTGTCTGTTGGCCCCACACCTGGTGCCCAGCTTGGCGCTGCTGCTGCTGGCGCACTAGGCAGCCACACTGGAGCAGCTGGAGGACGGGTTGTGTGCCACCTGCTCGGCCTGCCCACTGACTTGCCCTCAGACAATGGGCTGCAGCACATGGTGCATGCCACCTGGGTGCTCAGTGGGGACGGGCCGATGGAGCGGCTGCTCCTCGTCAACAACGCCGGCAAGGGGGTGGCGCCAAGACACGCTCCTGAGCGCATGCAGAGTACGTTTCTCCTCCAGGTCCAGAGGCAGCTGCAGGGTATTTTTATTTTTCAGAATGTAGTCCGGGCCCCTACAAGATGTGAGGGACAGTGGACCGGCCCCCTGATGAAAAAGTTTGCTGACCCCTGATCTAGTAGACCAGATTGGGAGAAGGAAATGTGCGAATTGGGCATCTATTGCTATGAACTTTCACACAGAGCACACATTTCCTGTGTGACATAGATGGTGGAGAAGGGGAAGGGCCTATATATGGTTGTCCAGCAGGCAAATGTGAACTGGGCCTAAGCATCTTAGAAAGATTTTAGAAATGTTTTATAAACAACAACCCGAGATTCCAGTGACTATGACCATATAGTTCATGGGACACCTTAAAAAGAGGAGCCCCTTAACTGTTTCTGGTATAATGAATACAAGATATCTGTGTAATGGAAGGTAAACTGGGGTGAGCTACTAATTGGAAATAACTGAGTTCAGTCTATGTTTAGTCACATGAGTGGCAATGCCTCTCAGTTCAGTATTTGGAATTATTGAGCCTCTGCATGAATACATCATACAGTACTTTCAGTTACAGTGTCTACACATTTCTATTGTTGCTTTTGCTGTTATCGGTACTATTTCAATGCAGTTTAATTACAGATTCACATCAACAAGTTTACCTAAATGATAATTACTGACACACATGTGCAAACATTTCCTTGACCTTAACCCACCTTTATGTCTTGATTACATAATACATCTGGTCAAATGTCTTTATTTCCAAATGCCACTCTGAGTGCTGTGGAAAAATGCTGCACCTTCAGTGCTTCAAGAGATCATTTTTTTGTGAGCCGTATTCAAGGTATGGATTAATTTATCTGTGTAACAAAATTGCAGCTGGCGTGACAATTGAAAACATCTGTGGTAACAAGTTCAGCTGAGCACACGCAGAAAATGCTAACTGCTGGCAATATTTTGACAGCTAAAATGGGAAGCAAGGTACCAATGAATATTAACCATGACATGGGGAGGAGGAGTGAATGAGCTAGCACCTGCTATGAGGACTCCAGGAAGTATTCAAGAACTTGCTGATAAATGCACTAAAAATGCAGAGTGCAGAGGTGTAAAGCTGCCACTCCCAGGGACAAATATGGCCTCCTGATTCATTTTGTCCAGTCCTTGGGCATTTTCACAGATAATTTCCTTCCCCTGGAAGTCCAGTAAGACAGTGAGTGTGCTGGGTCGGGTACTGAGGCTGAAAGACACTCCAACCACTTGGTGTGACCAGGTGGCGACAACCCCAGCCCCCAGAGATCATAAGGAAGGAATAAAGACTCTGACAACGTGTTATGGAATTAAAATTAGGCCACAACTTTATTAAACTTCTGAATGTAGGAAGACCTTGGCTTAAGCCTTGGGCGTGTATCCCTCCCAGCCCCCCCCCCAGACGGTGGGAACTGGGGCTCATCAGGGTAAATGGGATATGGGGGTGCTCTGCGAGACATCTGTGTAGCAGGCACCCAAGCCCATATCCCCGCATGCAGGGTAGTTCACTGACAACCTTTCAATGTATGGCCAGTGACACCCATATATATAACCCCTTTAAGAGGGAGACCCTGGAATCGCCGCTGCAGGGGGGTGAGTCAGCACTTCACACACACCCCATATAGGGAAGAAAAGACTAAAGGATTCCACCCAAGGTCATAACTGCCAGAGTTGTGATGAATTGCTACAGGGAAGACAAAACCTGCCAATGCAGGGAAATTTCTTCCTGGTCCTTCAACAACAACCAGTCAAAGACCGCAGCAGCACCCACCAAACAGGAAGAAAAAGTTAACCTGCAAACAAGAAACAAAAGGAGGGGAGGGAGGGTGAATCTCCAGAGCCGACTGCCTGACTATTGTCGGCTCTACCTCTATTTATTAATGGGGCTGGCCCCACCTCCTGGCAAGGAACTTGATTACGAAGGCTGGGTGTGAACCTCCAAAAAAATAACACTGAGAGGCAAGCCAGCCCCTGTTATCCAGTAAGCTCTCTGGAACTGTAGTACTGTGTGCGATCCCACAACGGGCACCCACAATGTAAAGTGTGAGTGCTCATTCTAGAAGGCGCATCAAATTCTGACTTATTGGTCCTTCCAGTAAAAGTATTCCCTGATACTAGAAACAGGCTTACAATTTCACCTGTTTGTTGCTTAACTCTATAAGTTGCTATGTACACCGATGTCCTTGGTGTAAATCATAATAACTGATGTGGGATTCCTTTGTAAAAATCTGAATAGATATGTCACGTTTGGGATTTGATCCCTTTTGATTACGATGATGTGAGAAACTTCAGGATATATAAGGCCCAAGAGACAAATTCTGCGCTTGCTCCCATTGCTGACTTTCATCTCAGCTTGCTACCAGTTGGAAATAATGTGGTAAATTAGGAAAAAGACAGTGCTAATGGAATTAATAATTGATGCATTTATTCATTAATAATTGTTAAAAATCAGTTGAGACATGTGGCTATTGAAAATATTTGAAAAATGTGAAAATGTATTATAGTCGTCCCCCCAAACTGAGTTTCATAACATCTCTCAGTTTGTGTCAGAATTAGCTTCTGTTTCAAGATTCACCTAATCTACAAAGACAGCCACATTAAAATGGTGGAAAACAATACAGTAACAAAATAAAAATAGAAATCCTTTCTTTAAAGGTGAAAAACACAACAGCTAATCTAATTTCTATATAAAAAAATAACTAGATTGTCCATTTATTACTAAGAAATTCTTCATCTCTATTCCCTAACATGGAGAAAATTGTATAACTGAGCAAACAGTCTGTGGAAAATGCATTTTTGTGGTAAACTTTATGTATAATGTGTCCATTTTGGATATCTGAAGCAATTAATATTATTTTATTTTTTAATGTACATTTGACTAAAGGTGGAAGAAAAATGTATTTGGACTGCATTGTAAAGTGAACTGACCTATTTTGTCAGTCACAGAGTTACATAAGAATTGGAACACAGCTATCAATCAGCATACATGCTTCTCTGAATTTTACAATGGAGTTTTGATTGGGGGTGGGGAATGCACAAAGGTCTTTTCTGTGGGGGAATGAGTATATTGAAGCACAGTGAAAAGCACAGAAAAATGCATCTTTTCGGGGGGAAATGTGTATAACATGCATACAATTAAATTCAAAATATCCATGCTATTTTAAGAAAAAAAATACATAAAAATGGGATAAAATAGAGCTATGGTTGAGTTCAAGTGCAATTGTCATGGAATGGAAGTAGGCTGATCTATCCATCTGTATATTCAGCACAAGGATATTTTGAGATCATTCAAAAAAAGGCCCAATGTTTGGGCAGCTATCAATGGGGAACTGCCCTTCAAATTAAAAGTACATTGACATGATGTGAAGTGTACATGCTTTCATCTCTATTTACTACAGCTTTCCCTCCCTAACACTCTCTTCTCCATGCTAAATATGTGTTCCATTAGAAATAGCAGTGATCAGAATAGTGTTCCCACTCCAGTTTCCATCAGATTAGCATCAGTCTTCCCTCACTGGACCAGAACTAGGTGAATTGGAGAAGCAACCTTTCAAAACTTTCGTGGTAGAGACTAAATTCTATAATTATCTACTCAGAAAAGACTTAGAATCATAGGACCATAGAATTGTAGAGTTGGAAGGGAGGCATCTAGTCATATAGTCCAAACTCTTGCAATGCAAGAATCTCAACTAAAGCATCCGTGACAAGGCAAGTCCACAACCTCCCATGGGAGTCCAAAAACATGCATGCAGTGTCCAAATGAATTCAATCAAATTACTTCTGAGTAGACCTGCAGACAATTGCAGTCTTAAAATAATGACTCTTTACATATTTTTAACTATTGTCTTTCCAGGTGACTTTGCTTTATCTATTTTATGAGGGGGTTTTTTGGGCATGTTTCTTCCCACCCCACTTTTACTATTTTGGGAATAGAATATCTTTTGATAGCATTATGTTGATTTCCCCCCCTCCTTTTCAGATGGCAGAGCTTTGCAGCTAAATAAAGGAGGATAATAGTAATTTTGTGGCAGAGCATTTCGACAAAAAGGAGAGAGGAATCATGGCAGTGTGAGCTATTGTGTTTTAGAAGCAAAACATACGATTTAAATGTCAATGCAGAGAAAAATAGGAACAATACAATGGGTAGAGATTGAATAGAAGTGCAGATTTGTTGATGTTCCAAGACTGAGGAGAACAAGTGACTATTTTAATTGGGAAAATTTTCATGTGCATTGCATTTGCAGACCTACAGCTTTGCTGAACTCAGACTCATTTATCCATTCAAAGTGAAGGTCATTTGAATTGTCTTGCTTTTGCATCCAGTCGTTCTTTTAATTATGTGGTGAAAAGCTGAAAATCAAGTGCTTCACTTTTGTTTCATGTTAGCCAGAATTGTGTTCAATTAATTAAAACACAAATGTTCAAAGTTTGCAACTGTTAACCTCCAAGATTTGCTTTGTTCCTTCGGGACCATGCAGATCAAAGTCAAGAACAAAGACTATAGGGGTTAAACAGTTTCTGCTGAGAAGATGGACTCTGAGAATTAATTTCTTAGAGGAAGATTAGACAAGGCAAAATATTAATGCTCTTTGGAAAATATTGGGCCATTACAATGCGCTCCATGTGGGGCTGCCATCTAAAGAAGTCTGGAAGCTGCAAGTGGTGCAGAGTAGAGTACAAAATTCAGGGTACTGACAGGCAATGTTGACCAGACTCAAATAGCATCCTTTCTAAAGGTTCAGCACATGTTGCCAATTTGCTTCTGGGATCAATTCATCATCATCATCATCATCATCATCATCATCATCATCTTCATTTTATTTGTATTCCGTCTTTCTATAGTTGAAACTATGCTCAAGACGGCTTACAACATGACAAAGATTTAAAAGGTAAAGGTAAAGGTACCCCTGCCCGTACGGGCCAGTCTTGACAGACTCTGGGGTTGTGCGCCCATCTCACTCTATAGGCCGGGGGCCAGCGCTGTCCGAAGACACTTCCGGGTCACGTGGCCAGCGTGACAACGCTGCTCTGGCGAGCCAGCGCAGCACACGGAACGCCGTTTACCTTCCCGCTGGTAAGCGGTACCTATTTATCTACTTGCACCCGGAGGTGCTTTCGAACTGCTAGGTTGGCAGGCGCTGGGACCGAACGACGGGAGCGCACCCCGCCGCAGGGATTCGAACCGCCGACCTTTCGATCGGCAAGCCCTAGGCGCTGAGGCTTTTACCCACAGCGCCACCTGCGTCCCTTGACAAAGATTTACATAATTACAAACGTAAGTCATAAACAATAAATAAAACACATCAAAAAGTACACAACCAAATGGAAACAATTTCCACGTAAATCATAAGAGCTAAAACTAAAGATACAACAATAATATCAGTAACAGCAACAGCTCTCTCAACCCCCCGTAAACAGTACTCCAGCCCAAGAATCTGTTCAACAGCTTCAGCTTTTGTAGCTGGAGTCAGTCAGCACTCCACTCTCCCAGGCCAGATGGGAAAGGGCCAGCAAATCAGGGTGCAGGTCTTCCTGGGCTCACAGTCAAGATGGCCTCATTTAAAACAACACAGATAAAAATTAAAACAATGTAAAAGCAGCTGCAATCCTTGTGAAGCCTGTCACGCCCCGCCCCAAGCCAGGTGGAAAGAGGCAAGGGCGGCGTCCTTCAGGCCCTCAGCAAGCAGTCCTGCTTAATGTTCAAGGTGCTTAATGTTGACACGAAAAGTCTGAAGTGACCTGGGACCCAAGTATCTGAATGAAGACCTCCTGCCACATTAGCCAGTATGTGCCTTAATATGATTCCACCATTGGATGAAGCTTGGGAAGTGGCAGCACATGAAAGCACCTTCTCTGTGGTGGTTCCCGGTCTCTACAATGACCTCATCTTTTAGGTATGACCATCACCAACTTAACTTGCTACTGAAATATTAGTGAAAAAACATCTCCTTGCCCAGGACTTTGGAAGGCAGCTAGGTTTAGAAGGAGTCATTTAGTCATCATCATCTCTGTACCACCTGATTTTGTCAAGTATTTGTTGTTTGATTATATTATTGCTGATTTAAAATTTTTGATTTTTGCATTTAGATTTTATTGGGTAATATATCCAACTAAGTCCTATTCAAGAAATATCTGTTGGAATCAATAGACTTAAATTACTTTAGCCCATTGATTTCAGTGGATCTAACTTGAATATATCTAACACTACATATCACCGGCTGATATTTTTGCTGCCGATGTTTTAAGGATAAGTTGACCTTGCTTAACAGGATATTCCTCTTTGCAGACTGACAGCATGAAGGGGGAATCTCTTTAATTAGCAGCATCTTTGAGTTCATTGGTCCATTTCACTCCAAGGAATTTTTAAAGCACTTCACACACACACACACACACACACACACACACACACACACACACACATATTTGACAGTGGACGAGCCAAAGTCAATAGCTTCTCCACTCCTGCATATTCCTAGTACAGCGATCCTCTGGTGCATGAATGAAAGTTAAATGGGGAAGAAATGTTATTTTTACAAACCTTTCACTGGCACAGAGGAATCCTAATAATGCTGGGCTTTGCAACTTGTAAAGCTCAGCTACCCCCAAAAAACCGCTCTCAGGGGTTACATGATTTCAGTACCATGGATAGCAGCTCTCCTGCATGCCCAATGAACAAGCAATTTATGTTCAACGGATGGAGAGCCTAGCCAAGGCTTTAGAATGAAGCAGAGACATGGGATTTCCCTGGAATTAATTCAACCCTCTTTTCTTATAAACCATCTTGCTCTGTCCCATGACTTGCTCAAGTGCAGACTGGAGAAAAGAGCTTAGCAGGGAATCCAGGCATGCTGAAAGTTTCAGCCTCTCATCAGAATTCAGAGAGAGGGATGCAAGCTTGAGAAAAATGGACTTCAGAGCAGGGAAATGCATATTGACAATGAACCCCTTGCCTCGCAATACGGCCAGATTTCTTCTACTGTTATTTTAGGTCAAAATGAGTGACCTGGTAGCAAGTAGGCATTAGAGGTTTGACAGGCGATTCCCATCAATCTCAGGGATGTGGTTAGATTCCCTTGATAAACTTCATTATTTTTATTGCATTTCTTTGGGTTTATTTCTAAAGTCTCTAGATGCTTCATCTGAAGAGGAGGAACCTCCACATTGCATGGAAATTCCACTTAGGCAAAATCCAAGTCCTGTCCAAGTGCTCTACTGAGATAAAGGACACACATAGAAGTTTGCTGTTGCCCCTTTGCTATGAGTTGGGTGGATAACATCTGCAGTGTTCGGAGGCTCTCTGCTCAGTGTAGACCCCTGATTTCCCAGGGCTCTTAATCAGATGGGGAGCTCACAAGAACAGGAAACATTCTCCTGTTCAAAGGTTATCCCACCAACTTGTGAAGAGCAACTGAGCTGGCAACAGGGTGATAGAGAGAACTAGTATGTTCTCTGTGTTAAACGTGGAAATAGAACCCCTGAACTGGGCTTTAGTGATAATTAAGGTGCATTGTAAACACACATATTTGAAGCAATTTCAGTCATTTTCATCATCATTTCTCAATTTTTTTGCCTGAGGGGGAATTAATTCGCCTTCTAATTTCACAGGGTCATTGTAAGGATAAAGTGTGTGCACGTGTGTTGAAGGAAGGAGGTGGGATGATCAGTCTGAAATTCAGAGCCAGAAGAAACTCATGAGTTGCACATTACGCAACAGCCAATTATGAAAGGCTTATCAATCCCTAGTTTGATTCCTTTAAAAAAACAACTAGCTTCACTGAGAAGAGGATAGGGCTTAATTTGGCTCAGTATTAAGCTGGAAAAAATGCTGGCTTTGCTCTAGCACTTGGTAAATTATTTTTTCCTAATTGTTGATATGGGGTATGGAATTAAGATGCACTGATCAGAAAGCACAGCCCAAACTCCCTTCTTTTTAAAGAAATTATTCTCCTCAGGAACAAAGTCCTGGAAAATTGTCATTGTCTTTCTTAAGATGACACAGTATAAGAAGACTTTTTTTTCCTTCAGTCTTGTACCAAAAGTAGACAGAGAACCTATGGTGTCCTAAGGGATATCTGCACAAGCTTAGATTGTTTTTATGCCAATTTAAGAAACTGTCATGGCTGGCCTCAAATGATCCAGGGAACTACAGTTTAGTAAGGCTATGGAGAATCATATAAGAAATTCTTAGATTCCTCTCTTCACAAAACTACAGTTTCCAGAATGTCTTTGAAGAATTACACTGGTCTTCTAGTGTAGTTCTGATGTGACAGTAGTGTAACTAACCTGCTGTTTGCAACTATAGTATTCATGTTATGTGACTATAACCCATCCTGCAACACGTTGTTGCTCAGTTTTATTTGTACTATGAAACTACACAGGAAAGGGCACTGAATCCACACATATTTGAGAGAAACAATACTTTGTTCCATATACACACACACACACACACACACACACACACACACAGTGGTACCTCGGGTTAAGTACTTAATTTGTTCCGGAGGTCCGTACTTAACCTGAAACTGTTCTTAACCTGAAGCACCACCTTAGCTAATGGTGCCTCCCGCTGCTGCCACGCCGCCGGAGCACGATTTCTGTTCTTATCCTGAAGCAAAGTTCTTAACCTGAAGCACTATTTCTGGGTTAGCGGAGTCTGTAATCTGAAGCGTATGTAACCTGAAGTGTATGTAACCCGAGGTACCACTACCACTGTGTGTGTGTGTGTGTGTGTGTGTGTGTGTGTGTGTATATATATATATATGCAGGTTTTGGTGTCTTCGGGTGTCTTCCCGTGTAAGAGTCGGGGTGTCTGGGCGACGTTTCGACGAGGTCTCACTCGTCATCTTCAGGCTGGTGCTTTCGGCTTCTTGTTACTGGAACAGAGCAGAATCTGGTGTTTGAGTTCCTATAAATACTGTTGAGGGGTGTGGTGTATAGCCTCCAACGTTCTGGGCAGAGAGGAAGTTCCTAGATTAGTGTGCCTTTTCTTCTTTTGTTCCTTAATTACTTGAGGGATATCTTGAGTGATTTCATGAGTGATATTCTGAATACCACTGGGTGGGTCATTAAGTGTAGATTAGTTGCTAAAGCTTTCGTGTCTTGACCTCTTGAGCTTGTGAAGAGTTTTTCTGAGAACTCTTCACAAGCTCAAGAGGTCAAGACACGAAAGCTTTAGCAACTAATCTACACTTAATGACCCACCCAGTGGTATTCAGAATATCACTCATGAAATCACTCAAGATATCCCTCAAGTAATTAAGGAACAAAAGAAGAAAAGGCACACTAATCTAGGAACTTCCTCTCTGCCCAGAACGTTGGAGGCTATACACCACACCCCTCAACAGTATTTATAGGAACTCAAACACCAGATTCTGCTCTGTTCCAGTAACAAGAAGCCGAAAGCACCAGCCTGAAGATGACGAGTGAGACCTCGTCGAAACGTCGCCCAGACACCCCGACTCTTACACGGGAAGACACCCGAAGACACCAAAACCTGCATTCCTGTACCCGTGAAAATCTACGAAAGCATATATATATATATATATATATGAGCCAACAGTTAAGTAATGAATTCTCTGCAAATAGGATACACAATGGACAAGGCTAGCCTATCAAATAGAGATATCTCACTGAAAATAATTGGTGAATATGGCTCAACTCCATTTAAATTGAATTCAGTGGCATTGTACCTTTATCTGTCTGAAGAATAATTCACAACAAATCTGGTTGCTTTTTATGGAAACAATGCAAAGTCAATCTCTTTACCTTGGCCAGTCTTCTTAAATTTGGTGGCAATAATGTCTGCAGTGGTAAATGCTTCCTTAAATGTGTGCCTTATAAAGAATTAATGGCTTTCTTTCTGGGTGTTGAGGAGAAAAAGAGTAATTATTGTTTAGAAGGTTGCTCATGTTTAATTCATTTCTCCCCGTCTCTTATAATTATTTCACTTTTGCTACACAAAGGAACTAAATGCAGCAAAGGATATATATATATATAGAGAGAGAGAGAGAGTTATTTTCTAAAGAGAATCATCATTCTCTTTTCAGTCTGTGCTTTTGTGGTAAGCAAAGGCCGGAAATTATGGGCAGAAGCAAAACATTGCCTAAATTTGTTTCATTAGCAGTATAATCGAATTGTGCAAAGTGCAGGCGGTAAAGAAGCCTTAACTTCTTCCACTTGTGGCATCCTGAATTTTCATGAACCATGTTTACATAAATGCACAATTCACAGAGTTACCCAAACCTGGCCTTGCTGTTGCCACCCCTGCAGAGCACTGGAGCTTGTCAGCATCGCCCTTGAGCCAGTGCCACCAACTGGACTCATCCACTTCAGCCCGACTGGGCCAGGCGAGCTGGGGTAGCATTTCCAGAGACCACCTTCTGCACAGGAACAGGTCAAAGTGCTGTGGACTCACAACTCAGAGTTGTGAGCACCAGATTCACTCCCAAAGACAGTTGTTGCACAGCAGAGTACAGCAGAGCATAAACCACTCAGAGAACAGCTCTGTAGAATAACTACTTTTATTCTATCTACAACTATCATACAAACTATATACAGAGCTAAATGGAGAAGCTGAACTGCACTGAGTGTCTGCAGCTGCTCTTAGCAGCAACCTTATCTATACAGAGATAACACACTCTCTCTCTAACACTCAGTCTCTCTCTTTGATGTGAGGCTGGAGCGGAATAAGTAGTGAGCAGAAACCGCCCCCCTCCTCTCTGGAGAATCAGCAGAGAACATCAGCAGATTCTTGGAATGGGAGGGGTGAAATCTCCTCAGAGCTAACCCATTCATTCAGTGTCTAGCCACTCATGGCAGCAGTGGCAGGCATATTGGACCTGATCCCTGTGAGATGAGCTCAGAATCCAGTGGATCCTGGGCTGCCTCAGCATCTGCCCCCCGAACACCTTGTTTTGTAGTCATCTGCTGCTAGGAGCATTGTTGCTTGGCTTTCCACCCTCCTGCATGTTTAATATCATGAATATTTCTGCCCAAGGTATAAGAGCACAATATGAGCTAAGAAGCAGTCAACAAGCGAGAGACTCACATTCTTCCCAGGCAACTGCAAACAGTTGTATGTCAACTACCCCTCGCTTTGAGAATGACAGGAATGCAGAGAGCGTGCTGCAGAGAAAACAACTCTCTCAAGACACACAGGCAGTTTCCAAAGGCTGAAGAAAAGGAAGTTCCTCACCGGAAGGGCAGTTAATTAGCACAAGAAGCAGACATATGGGAAAGGTCTTAGATAGAAAACACAGCCGGAAAAATAAGGGTCATAGGTTCAGGGTATTCTGCTGGACCCGGAAACACTCCTCAGAAGGGTCAACTGATTCATAAGCATCAGACATGCAGTTAGGCATCTGAGGCTAATTGTTTGTATTGCAATAGATCTTCAAGCTAATTACAACTTGTGTGCTGTGTTATCAAGATGTCAGCCTGGGCTCCTGACATTAAATGGGTAGAAGTGGAGGCCTGTGGCTGGTGAGAGAGTGACTGAGCTGTCGGAAGTAGGTAGCTATTCAGTTCAGCCTGGGGTAAAGAGGCCAGATTGCAGTCTTAAAGGCAAAAAATAATTGTCCACTTGCATAGCCACCCTCCAAATTGCTATCAGAGGAATGAACATTAATATACAGTAGCATGTGAGATCTCATTCTGACTCCTATTTTAGTCACAAAGATGATTTCAACCAACCAGGAATCACATGGCGAGTGACTGCTATGGCATTAGCCATTCAGATTCAGCTAGGTGGTGATGTCAATGAGGTCAAATCAATAAAATTCAGAGGGAAAGTGAGCCTAATGCTTCCTGACTGGTCACAAGAACCATGTTGCAAATAGTATGACTGCACAGTGCAGATCTTGGAATCAAAGAATCATAGATTCTTAGAGTTGGATGGGGCCCAAGGGTCATCTAGTCCAACCCCTCCACAATGCAGGAATCTCAGCTAAAGCATCCATGACAGATGGCCATCCAACCTCTGCTGCAAAACCACCAAGGAAGGAGAGTCCAATACCTCTTGTGGGAGTCTGTTCCACTGCCGAACAGCTTTGAATACGGCTGGAAATTATCAGATTTGAATATGTGATGACATCACTGATGACAAGCAAATATCATGACTGACAGCAAGTGTCTGATAGGCCAGTGATCTTCCTTCCTTCCCAAGGACTGCTGAAATATTATTGATAAGTATTAGAACAGGAAACAAAAGACAAGCTAGTTAAAGCTTCAATGACACACTGGGCAATTTAACTCAGGGTAGGTTGGCTAAGATGTATAAATCAGAATCAGATATGTGTTGGAAATGGAAGAAGGTACTTTTGAAATATGTGGTGGACATGTAAAAAGGTAAAATAATATTGGATTCTGATTTACAATCATTCTGATTCTGAAAAAAATGTTTAAAATAACTTCTCCCCCCAACCTCCCCCCCCCCAGAGTCCTTTTTGTTAGGAATAATCCAGACAGAAATTCACAGGTGTCAGAAAAAAATATTCATTTATGCCACAACGGCAGTTTGAGTTTTGTTAGCTCTAAACTGGAAAGTGAGAGAGGTAAAGAGGTAAAGAGGACTGGCCACTTAAGATGTTAGAATATTCAGAACTTGAACGTTTAATGTATAGAATATGAGAGCAAAAAGAACATATTTTTCAAGAAGAGTGGAAAATATTTAGTGACTAGAAGGAAAATAAGTGTACACAGCTGAAAATGCTGGCTGTGTTAAGATAAAATCAACAGTGTAATTATTGTTGAAGAACTGACAAAAATGGTTTTAGTAAAATATGCCGGAAGAGAAGATAAATAAAATGAACCAAGGAAGGAGAGGGAGGGACGTCATTGGATATTTAATGGTATGTAAAATCTTTCTTTTGTTTGTAAAATTGAAAATTCAATAAAAATATTATTAATAATAAATATTATTGATAAGTTCAGCTATACATTTCTGTTATTCAAGAGCATTTTTAGTTACTTCTTCTCAGCATTAGATATAAATAGATGATCCCAAGAAGTTTCTCAAGTGAGGACTGCTATGCAAATGTGTTTTTCCCCCTCTAGTGGCTGCTAACCTGCTTTTATTGTTCCATGTTACTGGAATGACTTCATTTGCTCCTTCATTTTATATTGCATAGCACTGTTTAAATATTGTTTGGATTGTATGTTTTCTATGCTTGCTGCAAGCTTAAATTGGTTGTGAATGAGGAAAGGCCTGAGAAATAAAAAAATAAGCCTTGGACATATGGTGGGACCGCAAGAAGATCAAACCTATCCATTCTTAAGGAAATCAGCCCTGAGTGCTCACTGGAAGGACAGATCGTGAAGCTGAGGCTCCAATACTTTGGCCACCTCATGAGAAGAGAAGACTCCCTGGAAAAGACCCTGATGCTGGGAAAGATGGAGGGCACAAGGAGAAGGGGACGACAGAGGACGAGATGGTTGGACAGTCTTCTCAAAGCTACCAGCATGAGTTTGACCAAACTGCGGGAGGCAGTGGAAGACAGGAGTGCCTGGTATGCTCTGGCCCATGGGGTCACGAAGAGTTGGACACGACTAAATGACT
Organism: Podarcis vaucheri; assembly: GCF_965113315.1. NCBI lineage: Eukaryota > Metazoa > Chordata > Lepidosauria > Squamata > Lacertidae > Podarcis > Podarcis vaucheri. The sequence continues at coordinate 90,385,204 of NC_138762.1, read as the reverse complement.
AAACAACAACAACATATGGTGGGTGAGCTATATGTCGAAGCACATTTCTGCATTTGCAATTGGAACAGGATTGAGCATTTGCATTACAATGCCCATCTGGGCACCCCTAAATTCTCTGGATGGGTATCTCGATTTAGAGGCACTAGCTGTTCGTGATTAGCAGCAGATGAAAAGTGATGGGTAGATGGCAGCAATTTTTGCAGTGCAATTCAGTGCATGCATACTCTGATGTAGGACACACTAGATTCAACACGGTTCTTTCCCAGGCAAGTGTGGGGCGGAATGCATCCTTAAAGGAAAACGCATTTTACAGTGCCAGGGGGACCATGCATTCAACTTTGTCAAAAGTTAGAAAGCCAATCATTTCTAATGAGTTCAGCATGTAAATATGGATAAATTAATCTCAAGTGATATGATGCAATGGGGCAGATTTGCTGACTGTGGTTTCCTTCAAAATGGTTTAGCTTGCAAAATTATTTTGGTTTTGGTTTTAATCAAGACAGAGCAATGTTTTTAATGCTGTGAATATATCTAATCAATATGCAGCTGACTGTGTCTGGCCTCTTGGCTCTTTAATGGTACACAGGAAGAGAAGAAGAAGAAAAAAACCCCTCCATAATGGCCCAAATTGAGCTAAGGGACTTTTCAAAATGACTGTTTTGAACGTCTTTAAATGCCAACGTGAAAGTGATTTGCATTTCCCAGTTTCTTGATGACAGTGAAATGGCATAAACATCTTATTATTACTTCCATGTGTGAAAACGTTGTTCTGTGTTTACCCAACAGAATGATTATGGTGAAAATTAGGTTATAGAGAGCAAGGTGAAAGCAACTGTGTATTTGTGGAAAAGGTGTCTCTATAAAAGTGTTTATTAAGCTACCATATTTTTTGCTCTATAGGACGCACCCGACCATAGGACACACCTTGTTTTAGAGGGGAGAACAAGAAAAAATAAAACTCCCCCTCTCTGCTCAGCGCCCCTTCAGCGAAGCGGCAGGAGAAACGGAGCCCCTTCCATTTCTCCTCTTGCTTCGCTGAAGGGGCGCTGCACAGCTCTCCCTCTCTGCTGAAGCCAGGAGAGTCTTGCTCTCCCAGCTTCAGCAAAAGGAACCCAAAGCCTTTAGAGCACAGCGCAAGGCCCTGCTGCGCTCTCCAGGCTTCAGGCGGCTATCCCTGAAGCCTGGAGAGTGAGAGGGGTCGGTGCGCACCGACCCCTCTCGCTTTCCAGGCTTCAGCGAAAGCAACGCGTTGCCTCCGGAGCACGGAGGGAGCGCTCCCTCTGCGCTTCGGAGGCCTCACGTTGCTATCGCTGAAGCCAAGGAGCCTGCATTCACTCCATAGGATGCACACACATTTCCCCTTAATTTTTGGAGGGGAAAAAGTGCGTCCTATAGAGTGAAAAATGCGGTATTTATTTCTATGGCAAGATTCGCTTAGGATGAAGCGGAATGACTAAATCAGAGGTACATCAGCACATCCAACTCTCTCCAAAATATGCCAGTCTAACATGCTGGTCCTGGCTCAGACAAGGCTCAGGCAGCTGAGCTGAATCTGGCTGAGTTGAGGCTGGTGAAAGTCCCTCAAAAGAGGTATTCTGGGGGATGTCACAGAGGCGGGACCAGAGAGAGGGACACAGAGAGAGGGACATGGAGCTAAGCCCAGTTAGCTCAACAATGTGACCTGGCAACTCTGCATATAAAGGTACAGTGGTGCCTCGCAAGATGAAATTAATCCGTTCCGTGAGTCTCTTCGTCTAGCAGTTTTTTCGTCTTGCGCAGCAACCCTATTAGCGGCTTAGCGGATTAGCGCTATTAGCGGTTTAGCGGCTATTAAAGGCTTAGCGGCTATTAGCGGCTTAGCGGCTAAAAGGCTATTAGCGGCTTAGCGGCTTAGAAAAAGGGGGGAACGAAAAAAAATCGGAACACTCGCAAGACGTTTTCGTCTTGCGAAGCAAGCCCATAGGGAAAATCGTCTTGCGAAGCAGCTCAAAAACGGAAAACCCATTCGTCTGGCGGGTTTTCCGTCTTGCGAGGCATTCATCTTGCGGGGCACCACTGTATTTTAAAGGCTTGTTTCCCCTCTGCCAGGCTTAGGGAGAGCAACAGCAACAGCCCCACTGCTGATGGGGTTTGGATCTGACACTTCTGTTTCTGCTAAATACTGTGTTACTCATTTTTCTGCCTGCTATTTAATGTATTTTATTTACTTAACATACAAATTTAACATAATTAATGTAATTATTTCTACCCCCATCTTCTCAATATAAAGGAAATATGGAAACAATTAATAAAAAAACACGCCATTATTTACATATCCATTGAAGGATTTTTAAAAAAGGGGGGGGTGTTGTCAGTGATTTCCAATTATGTTATTATCGTTGTTGTATTTCCATCCCACCTATCCTCCAAGGAGATTAAGGTGGCATACATAGTTCTCCCCAATTTATCTGCAAAACAGCCCTATGTGGTAGGGTAGGTTGAGAGACTGTTACTGGACCAAAGTCAGGAATGAGTAGGGATTTGAAACCTGATTTTCCAGGTCTGGCATTCCAACTGATGACATTCAGTGGATTAATTGACCTTTTGTAGCTGGAACAAAAAGAACACAAAGAGCCAGTGTGGTGTAGTGGTTAAGAGTGATAGACTAGTAATCTGGTGAACCGGGTTCGCTTCCCCGCTCCTCCACATGCAGCTGCTGGTTGACCTTGGGCCAGTCACACTTCTCAGAAGTCTCAGCCCCACTCACCTCACAGAGTGTTTGTTGTGAGGGAGGAAGGGAAAGGAGAATGTTAGCCACTTTGAGACTCCTTCGGGTAGTGATAAAGCGGGATATCAAATCCAAACTCCTCCTCCTCTTCTTCTTCCACTTCCATTTCTGATGGAAATACCCAACATGTTTACTTTGAAGGCAGGCAAATTCTACAAAATCTTCAGGTATTGGCTGCCACTTATTTCATTTGGCCTCACCAGGAAGGAGGCCACTGTGAAGCTGTGGAGAGAGCCTCAGGGCAGTCCCCCCAAATTCCCAGAATGCTTTGGGCACGACGTGGCATAGAACCCAAGACATCCCAGAATGTGTGACTAGAATGAAGCTGCAAAGAACAAAGAAAGCCTTGTTCTGTTGTGAGTGGTGTGGAATATATATATATATATATATATATATATATTTGCTTTCGTAGATTTTCACGGGTACAGGAATGCAGGTTTTGGTGTCTTCGGGTGTCTTCCCGTGTAAGAGTCGGGGTGTCTGGGCGACGTTTCGACGAGGTCTCACTCGTCATCTTCAGGCTGGTGCTTTCGGCTTCTTGTTACTGGAACAGAGCAGAATCTCTCATATTGGCTGTCTCTCCTCTTTTTTATTCCTACGATGATAAAAAAGAGGAGAGACAGCCAATATGAGAGATTCTGCTCTGTTCCAGTAACAAGAAGCCGAAAGCACCAGCCTGAAGATGACGAGTGAGACCTCGTCGAAACGTCGCCCAGACACCCCGACTCTTACACGGGAAGACACCCGAAGACACCAAAACCATATATATATATATATATATATATATATATATATATATATATATATATATAGTGTGTGTGTGTGTGTGTGTGTGTTTAATGAGCAAAGAAGAAAAGCCTTGACCTTGTAATATTAAGTAAAGTAAGGGGTAACTCACCCACCCCACTCCTGGAAAAAAATGGAGTATTTCTCTCTGCTCCCTCCCTCTTCCCCATGACTTTTCAGGAGATTTTTGCTTGTGCCCTCCCAAAAAAAAAGGGTAAAAGAAAAGCTTGTAACGTTTTGGACATCTCTTGTTTCATTCACAATAGAAAAACAAGAAAAACTCTACAGTGTGGGTGGGAAACCTGTGCCCCCCCCATGCTTCTGAACTACAACTATCAGCCCTGACCTTTGACCATGCTGTCTGGGGTTGATAGGAGTTGGCGGTCAACAGCGTCTGGGGGCCACAGGTTCCCCATCCTTCCTGTAGATACAGTAATTTAAGAAGAAGAAGAGCTTGGGTTTGATATCCCGCTTTATCCCTAAGGAGTCTCCAAGCGGCTAACATTCTCCTTTCCCTTCCTCCCCTACAACAAACACTCTGTGAGGTGAGTGGGGCTGAGAGACTTCAAAGAAGTGTGACTGGCCCAAGGTCAACCAGCAGCTGCATGTGGAAGAGCAGGGACGCAAACCCGGTTCACCAGATTACAAGACTACTGCTCTTAACCACTACACCACATTGGCTCTCAATTTAACATTTAAACAAGGTTTATCTGGAAAAACTGAGTGGGTTCATATCAATTTCATTAGTCATTTCTAGAACTGGATTGAATTTTGACTTGTCTTGTTCTCCAACACTTCATCAACATTTCCCCAGTGTGCTCTTTCTTAGCTACCGGGAGTTGCTTATATCCACCACATCTCCAGGTGGACAGCTCCTAGTGAACATGACAGATGTTCCATCTTAATCTCTCTCCCTTGATCGACATGGGAACTGGGAAATATGAACATAATAGATTTTCGAAAACTAAATGAAAAAGCCCACCACAGCAGCACACCTAAGAAAACATAAACTTCCAATGTATGTGTGTAGGTTTAAACTATGTTTTCAGATTCAGTAATAACCACCAAAATTGGTGGAGATGGGGGAAGAGAAAATAATTTTTCTGTTGCCAGTTTTTAAACTGCTCTAAGTCATCCATTTTGTATTTCATTTCTCTGAAGTGTGAAAAGCTTGTATTCCCCATCTGCAAGATTCATCATTCCAATTTTCATAAACACTTTCTTTTTATAAACAACATCATTTTACAGACGATGCCCAATGCCTTAACTATCAAGTCATTTCTAGTGATCTACTTTATTTATACAGTATCAATGAATGACAGTCCTGTGTCTAATATTTCTTGCATTTAACTTGAGTATTCTTGCTGGGCACAGTGTGGTGGACCTATTCACTAGGGGAAGAAAAATAACACCCCTTCTTTGTCAACTGTTATTTTTAGGCACATCATTTATGCCAATGGACTGGAGCAACTCTATAGAAAACTGAAAGCACTGAAAACTCAAAGCGCTCAATGTCATTTGAAATTCATAGGACTCTTCTCTCTGAAGCATTTACCTATGATAATTCTTTGCACATTTAATGCTAAATCTGAAACATCCTGGACAGCCATTGATATCTTTTTCCAACCTATCAGTCAAGCAAATTCATTGTGACGGCTTTAAGCAAGAGCTAGTCTGAATATTTCCTAAAATGAATGTAATTCAGGATGAAGAAAGGACTCACTCACTCACTGTCCCTGCTGGAGGAATGTGTGTGTTAAAGGGGAAAAGAAAAGAAGAAATAAGAATTGTGATGCACATAGTATGGACTTGAGTACCCATCGGTCCAGACAGATCACTGGTGATCAGGACTGCTAGTCATTAACACACACACACACACACACACACACACACACACACACACACACACCAATGGCTGAGCTATAATGTGCTGAACTACATTCCTTTGTGGACAACCTTCCAAAGGCCATATACCATTGGTGGGTGTGAGCAGAGACTAAAGTAGACAGAGCAACATGATAGGTTACATTCCAGCCATGCAGATTAGTTTCCCTGTGGAACGCCCTCTCATCAGATGACAAGGAAATATTATTATGGAATTAAGCCAGAGGTCTATACACATGCATTTCTCCAATGCCCTGTGAGTCAATTAAGAAACATTATATCACACTTCAAAAGGGCGAAAGGAAACAGATATGGTATGGCATGAGGGAAGCATCCCAAGGGCCAGATCCCAAGGGCCAGATAGAAAATGGTTGCCTTAACCCACAGGTTAACTTGATAGAACTCCATCAATTAACCGTATGATCTAGCCAAGCTTGGTGACACAGATACCGACTGGTTTCCCCCCACCCCCTGTGTGCAGGAATTCCAGGTTACATGGGCTGTGACCTGGGAACCCAGCACAGAACATTTTTTAAAAGGCTTGTTTTTCCTCTATTAGGCTGAGGCAAAGCAGTAGGAAAATGGGTTCTGCCCTGGTGTAACCTTATGTGGGCTTAAGGTACAACATCTTGTTTTACGCCAGCTTCTTGTGCATAGGATTGCTCCCTGAGTCATTTTTTCCCCCCAAGATGAAAGATGACACATATGTATTAAACCATTCCATTTTGTATATGGTTAATGATGCTTTGCCTCAATCTTTCCACTTATCTGCCTGTGGCTACTGTGATCACACATCCTACACACTGAAATCATTTTAAGTCTGACACATTGACAACAACCAGTAAATTTGAAGTAAAAAAATGGCTATTTTCCATTACATGAATTCTATATCTGTCTCTGTCTGTCTCTGTCTCTGTCTCTGTCTCTGTCTCTGTCTCTGTCTCTGTCTCTGTCTCTGTCTCTGTCTTAGCTGCAGAAAGGTAAAGGGACCCCTGACCATTAGGTCCAGTCGTGCCCGACTCTGGGGTTGCGGCGCTCATCTCGCTTTATTGGCCGAGGGAGCCAGCGTACAGCTTCTGAGTCATGTGGCCAGCATGACCAAACCGCTTCTGGTGAACCAGAGCAGCACACAGAAATGCCATTTACCTTCCTGCTGGAGCGGTACCTATTTATCTACTTGCACTTTGACATGCTTTTGAACTTCTAGGTTGGCAGGAGCAGGTCCCGAGCAATGGGAGCTCACCTTGTCACAGGGATTCAAACTGCTGATTCAAATGGGGATTCAAACCCTTCTGATCAGCAAGTCCTAGGCTCTGTGGTTTAATGCACAGCGCCACCAGTGTAAATTGCTCATCTTGGCTGAGTAAAGACCAGTTTAAGTCTTTCAAAGGAAGTGGTTCCAGTATATGTCAGGACTAGAAATGGGGTGGGGCTGGGGGACCTAGGCTGGATCCTAGTGTAAAAGGTAAAGGACCACTGGATGGTTAAGTCCAGTCAAAGGCGATTATGGGGTTGCGGTGCTCATCTCGCTTTCAGGCTGAGGGAGCCGGCATTTGTCCACAGACAGCTTTCCGGGTCATGTGGCCAGCATGACTAAACCACTTCTGGTGCAACAGAACACCGTGACAGAAGCCAGAGCATGTGGAAATGCCGTTTACCTTCCCATCGCAGGTTGGCAGGAGCTGGGACAGAGCAACAGGAGCTCACCCCGTTACATGGATTCGAAAAGCTGACCTTCCAATCAGCAAGCCCAAGAGGCTCAGTAGTTTAGACCACAGCGCCACCCGCAGATCCTAAGCCCATTAAGCTCAGCCACATGACCTGGCAACCTGTTGTTGTAGAACAAACTCGTTGTTCTTATAAAGTGCATCAGTTTTGTCATTAATGCAAATTCCCAAGTTAATTCCCAAGTTAATATGTACAGTGGTGCCCCGCAAGACGAATGCCTCACAAGACGGAAAACTCGCTAGACGAAAGAGTTTTCCGTTTTGGAGGTGCTTCGCAAAACGAATCTCCTATGGGCTTGCTTTGCAAGACGAAAATGTCTTGCGAGTTCCTGCGGGTTTTTCCCCCTTCCCCCCTTTTTCTAAGCCGCTAAGCCGCTTATCAGCTGATCCAATAAGCCGATAAGCCGCTAAAAGCCACTAAAAGCCGCTAATAGCGCTAATAGCGCTAATAGCGCTAATAGCGCTAATCCTCTAATCCATCAATGGGCTTGCTTTGCAAGACGAAAAAACCGCTAGACGAAGAGAATCACAGAACAGATTCCTTTCGTCTTGCGAGGCACCACTGTATGTAGTTCCTTCTTTGTGATCCTTTCTAAACTTCAGGAGGAGACATGCTCAGCCTAGTGAGATTCCATATTCTAAAACTTTGAGATCATGGAATCATAAAACTAGGGCTGGAGAGGACCCCATAGGTGATCTACTCTAACCCTGTGCAATGCAGGAATCTATTCCCACCAACACACCTAAATAGTATACCCACCATGTGTTGTTGTTGTTGTTGATGTTGTTGTTGCTGCTGCTGCTGCTGCTGTTGGTGGTGTTTATTGAATATGTAAACCACCCTATACCCACAGTGCTCAGGGATATGAATGTATATTAATGGCAATAATATCTCCTTTTTCTGTTTTCACATTTTGAGCACTTATTGAAATAGTTTCTAGCACTTACTGGAATACACATTTCCAGCACTTACTGGGATAATTTTTATTGCTTTTATTAATTTTTAAATGTGTTGTAAGGATGTAGATTTCCTTTAAAAAATTGCCTTGTAGAACAGCGCTTTGTGAACGACAGAGTACATAGCTCAGGTAAGCTGTAGTCATGCATTCCAATCAGGTATTCATGCATTCCAATCAGTTTTGATTCCAATCAGGCTCTTCTGTATGTGCCGAGTATTATGTCACAGAAAATGTGAATCCATACAAACAAGAAATGAACAAAAGCCCAGATGCAAACCTGGGAAGAAGGAGCAAGGCTCTATTAAAACGGCTGGAACGAATTTAAAGAACTCTTACATTCAAGAAGAGAAAGAGAAAACCATTCCATTACAATACTGGCTTCCCAGCGCCTTGTCAGCTTCTTTTTAAAAGAGACAATAGCCTGAATATTTTGTTGGCCTACAGATATATTTTAAATGGCAGAGTACCATTAGACGCTGACAGTAATTGCAGACAGCAAAAATAGTTTCTATGGAAGAAAAGCCTTCTCATAGATTGCTTTTTCCAACCAGAATGAAAACTACTCTTCCTGGTTCAAACAGTTCTTCTTCAGTCTAATTTCACAAAAATGCTCTAAGAAAGGCAGCCAATGAATGATTGTATCATGACCCTTCAAACTTGATTTACTGCAGGGATTGCATAAGACTGGACTCTAGGGATCAAAGTATCATTCAGTGGTGCAATGCCATAGGTTTAAGTGCTGTTGCCCCAATTATACCCATTGTTAATGTGGGCACTGGTGTGTTGGCAATTGATTTGACCTCTATCAGGCAATGCACACCTAGTTCCAATGGTTCACTCAGGAACAGCGAGTGAAACAAATGGACAATTTCCTACCACAGAGTCTTGCAGCCAGCCCAGCCCAAATCGTTGTGCAAAAATCTTTTCAAAAGAAGATGTTTTCAACCTAACAGATGTCTCTTTAATATTTAGAGACCCTAAATACAGATTTCTCACATATCTCTGTTTCTTAAATGCATTTAGAAAGGAAATAAGCATATCAAAAAGTCTGCTCAAACGCTCTGTTTTGATGATTGCTGGTGTTAAGCTATTTACGCTAACACCGTCCTTAACGAACCCTTAGATGTGGCCCTCAAGGCCTTTCTATCTGGCCCTCAGAATTTTACCAAAGCCATATTGTTGTTGTTGTTTAGTTGTTTAGTCATGTCTGACTCTTCATGACCCCATGGACCAGAGCACGCCAGGCACTCCTGTCTTCCACTGCCTCCTGCAGTTTGGTCAAACTCTTCTCATGAGGTGGCCATATACCTCTCACCAAATCACAATCACTGGGCCCTTTTCAGATTTCCTTTTAAAAAAATGCCTTGTAGAACAACACTTTGTGAACAACAGAGTACATAGCTCAGGTAAGCTGTAGTCATGCATTCCAATCAGGTATTCATCTGGCTGGGCCTCCCCAGCCACTCTGGGCAGCTCCCAACAGAATATTAAAAACACGATAAAACATCAAACATTAGAAGCTTCCCTAAACAGGGCTGCCTTCAGATGTTTCCTAAAAGTCTGGTAGTTGTTTATTTCTTTGACATCTGGTGGGAGGGCGTTCCACAAGGTGGGCACCATGACTGAGAAGGCCCTCTGCCTGGTTCCCTTTAACCTCACTTCTTGCAGTGAGGGAACCTCCAGAAGGCCCTTGGTGCTGGACCTCAGTGTCTGGGCAGAACGATGGGGGTGGCGATGCTCCTTCATGTATACCCTCCTCTGAAAGAATACCATAAATGTGAAATGGGGGAGCAGAGGTGCTAGGTTTTCTCCAAGACTAAGGGAGCCCAGCATGCTTTGCATGTGTGTGACATCACATGCATAAGACATTGCATCATCGGGAGCAGGTCGAACATTGACAGGGCCCAGCCCCTTTCCAACAAATATTGAGGGGGCCAAAAATACCTCAACACCCTAGATTTGGTGCGCCTGTGGGAGAGCTAAGGAGAAATGAGAGACAATGACTTTTTTGTATGAATATGACACATATAGCTGCTTCCTAGTTCTGGAAATTCTTTCTCCGATGGATGCAAACTTTGTATATCAGTGTTGGATAATTCCAGCACGGACTTGGATCACTACATTTTGATTGTTTTACTTTGTACATTACCCCAATTTGCATAAATATAATGCTGTACATGTAAATAAAATAAGCTTCACATTTAAGGATCATCATCAAAATTACTTCACAATAGCTAATAAATATTCATTTCCAAAATCCAATTTAACAAGTTCTAAAGGAAACTATCTCAGCTTTTCTTTGGAATATGCAAATGGGCATGCTCATTTTGTAATTTAATGATGCGGATAGTACAATGAAACTACTTGGGCTAAGGAACCACATTTATGGCAAACTTTGTAGAGGAACAGTGTTATCTGTGTGAACCACACAGCTAAACATTTCTGTTTCAATTGTTTGAATGCAATAAAAAAAGTCTTCCAAATTTACTTTAAGAGAACATGGGGGTATGTATGGTTGAGACTGCCACTTCCCACTTAAAAACAGACCCAAGAGCCTGCTGTGGCTGAGAAATATCTTCATTACCAACTTCATTAAGACAGGTAGCCATATTCCACTTACACAAGTTGGCCCTCCAAGTGTCCCTATTTTTCAGGGACAGTCCTCAATTTTCAGAAGCTGTCCTGGTTTCTTATTTGATCCCAGAGTGTCCCACTTTTCCTTAGGGCGTCCCTATTTTCATCAGAGAAATGTTGGAGGGTACAGTAGTCCACCCCTATTTTCATTGGAGAAACATTGGAGGGTATGGAATAGGACGTCTCTATTGTCGGTGGAGAAATGATGGAGGGTATGAGATGTTACAGCCACAGCATGAAGTACTACTCTCCTGCCCAGACTATAACATATCAAAAGTCTTAGGCATATGGAGATTCTCCTTGCATTCTGTGGCTATCAAGGTTCTACAGCAAGGGCACAGTGATTTTCCTGAAATGATGGTAAAGGAAAAGTTTCCATCTTCCATGGGCAGTGTAATCTAGCTGCAAGATCTGTCTGTGGTTGGAGTGTTGATTTCTTGGAAATGACCTCTCAGGTCTGAAATCCTGTCCCAAGAAAAATCAGCGCAAGACTATATTTTCAGTGGGGGAAGTGGTGGTAATGGAATTTGAGCCACCCTGAAAGTGACAAACAATGATTATTCCCTTCCTGCTTGTAAATTTGCTGCAGGCACAATAATGGTGCTGTTTGCATGTGCTTATTGTACTGAAATGGAGGCAGTGAGAGATTTTACTTTCTTGGGCTCCATGATCACTGCAGATGGTGACAGCAGTCATGAAATTAAAAGACGCCTGCTTCTTGGGAGAAAAGCAATGACAAACCTAGAAAGCATCATAAAAAGAAGAGACATCGCCTTGCCAACAAAGGTCCGTATAGTTAAAGCTATGGTTTCCCCAGTAGTGATGTATGGAAGTGAGAGCTGGACCATAAAGAAGGCTGATCACTGAAGAATTGATGCTTTTGAATTATGGTGCTGGAGGAGACTCATCTTGAGAGTCTCATGGACTGCAAGAAGATCAAATGCATCCATTCTTAAGGAACTCAGCCCTGAGTGCTCACTGGAAGGACAGATCGTGAAGCTGAGGCTCCAATACTTTGGCCACCTCATGAGAAGAGAAAACTCCCTGTGAAAGACCCTTATGTTGGGAAAGATTGAGGGCACAAGGAGAAGGGGATGACAGAGATGGTTGGATACTGTTCTTGAAGCTACTAACATGAGTTTGACCAAACTGCAGGAGGCAGTAGAAGACAGGAGTGCCTGGCGTGCTCTGGTCCATGGGGTCACGAAGAGTCAAACACAACTAAACGACTAAACAACAACAAATTGTACTGCCATGGCTAAGAGGTACGTTTTCTGTTGTTGTGCCTCCATTATGGAACGCCCTTCTATTGTCTATCTATGAAGCATCAACCAGATGTCTTTTTCTCAGGCTTTCTCTGGCCTGTGAGATTGGCCCCTTTTGTTTACATGACAGAAAAGGCTTTTAGGTGCTTTTATACATTTAATTCACTTTGTTTCACTCCCCCACTCAAATGATCAGAATAAAGGCAGTGAGAAGGCACTAGTATGGATGGGTGAGAAGAAGCTCTCAGACCAACTCATAAGCAGACAAAGACAGATATAGATATATAGGCATACACACATGTGCATATTGTACAATGACCTGTAGGAAGTTTGTAACCAAGCAGTAAAGCTTTTCTGTCTCAACTTGCCTGTAGCATTGATACACTTTGTTGGAGAGGTACATGAGTGTTGTCATAGCAACCAAGTCAGCACAGGGAGATGGGGGGGGGATACAATATTGCTTTGTGATCCTGGGACCTAAAAGTAGCTCAGCAGAGAAGAGCAGACAGGTAAGATGCTTAAAACTAAGGCAGAAAATAAGGGGAATGGTGATTCCAACATATGGAGGAAGGGAACGGTAAAGGATAAAGATGCTTGTCTGCTTGTTAGCCCATGCCATGAGATTTCTTGAAAATAGATGTGAAACTCCACTGAATTCATATGCCTCTAAGGGCAGAAGTGCATGTTCCAACCTGATTTGCTAATACGGGTATCTAAAGCCCAGGTGCTACTTCTCTTCTGCAAAGCAGCCCCTGGAGGAAGAATCTAAAAGTAGAAGTGATGAGTGATGGAGGTGTGACTAACCTTTCAGCCATCATTTGTTTTGCCCCCAGTCCAGGTTCCACATTCCGTCTACAAGGTAAAACACATATCTGCTGTCTCAATTCTCATGGGAGTGGAAGAAGCTTGGCATGGGAGCTGTGAAGTAAAGCAGCAAGCTTAGGAATTGGTCTTCTTGTTCCATCAGTTGCTTCAAAAGACTCATTTTCAGGGTGGCTTGCTTTTCAGAAGAGAAAGTCTTCCACACACATTTTAGATATATACATTAGGGTCAGAATGTCTGCTCTAAGAAATCTCTTAGAGATTTGTGTGCATGTGTGTGCATGTTTGCTTGCTGGGCTGGACAGTTCTTGGATGAGACCCAGTTGGAAAATGTCCTTGTAGCCTAAAGGAAGGTGATACACTACCATGGGCAAAAAATCCCAAACAAAGCTCAGCATGTCACATAATTCTACATGTTGTAAGAGTGCTGTGTAAAGCAGAGCAGAGCTCTTTCTCACTCATTAATGTTAGTTATTCTTCATCTGCCATCTTTTTATAGATTACAGTAAAGGCTGCTAACAATAACTGTAAAGCACAATAACAGGTACATAGCAAAATAAGAGATAAAGACTAATCAATCAAAAACCAGAACACTAAAAAGAATAGAACAGTGGCTAATTAAAACATATTGAACATTAATATTAAACAGGTATTCTGTCCTGCCAGAATGGTGCATGCTCTGGTTATCTCCCGCTTGGACTACTGCAATGTGCTCTACGTGGGGCTACCTTTGAAGGTGACCCGGAAACTACAACTAATCCAGAATGCGGCAGCTAGACTGGTGACTGGGAGTGGCTGCCGAGACCACAGAACACTGGTCTTGAAAGACCTACATTGGCTCCAGTACATTTCTGGGCACAATTCAAAGTGTTGGTGCTGACCTTTAAAACCCTAAATGGCCTCTGCCCAGTATACGCAAAGGAGCATCTCCACCCCCATCGTTCAGCCCTGTCACTGAGGTCCAGCGCCAAGGGCCCTCTGGCAGTTCCCACACTGTGAGAAGAGCCGTTACATGGAGCCAGTTAGAGGGCCTTCTCGGTAGTGGCACCCGCCCTGTGGAATGTCCTCCCACCAGATGTCAAAGAAATAAACAACTACCTCACTTTTAGGAAACTTCTGAAGGCAGCCCTGTTTAGGGAAGCTTTTAATGTTTGATGAATCATTGTATTTTAATATTTTGCTGGAAGCCGCCCAGAGTAGCTGGGGAAAGCCAGCCAAATGGGCGGGATATAAATAAATTATTATTATTATTATTATTATTTACTTGGCAGTGAAATAACAATGAGGAAAGGACTAAGTGAGCTTCCTTAGACAAGAACTTCCAAACCCAGTTGGAGCCATTGAAAATACCCTTTCCTGCACCTTTGCTAAATGGACATCAGATCTCAGAGGGACTAAGTGAGACTTAGCGGGGCTAAAAGGCCCTTCCAACTCATCTCAAAAGTCAGGCAGCTTGGTGGGACTCCATCTGGGGGAGAGGTACAGCAGGTTGGCAGGTGTCACCAGAGCCTGGGGAGAATTTGAGTGGACTGCCAGGGCAGAAGCCAGCTGTAGTGCCTTGAATGCCTTGTCACAGCCAACTGGCATGACTCTATTGCTGCCTCCCAGCAGCAAAGAGCTCTCCTCTGTGGAAGCACTTGGGGATAAATCCCACCGTGAGCTCCATCAACTCCACCACCAGTTAAGCAGAGATGGTTGAGTAAGCAAGGTGTTGGTATCCATCTGCCTCGAGAGACAATGGAGTGCAAAAAAGCCGGAAGCTTTTCTGTTAGGCTTTATGGGATAGGAAATAGAAAAGGCAGATCAAAGGCTATTTATGTATGCTACGACTGCTGCTGGAACTTTATTAGCCCCAAAATGGAAAGTACAGGATTTACCAACAGTGGAGGAGTGGCAGACGAAGATAGTGGATTATGCGGAACTAACAAAACTGACCCGCAGGATCTGAAATCAGGAGGAAACAAAATTCCAAAGAGATTGGAGAAAATTTATGGATTATATAAATAATAACTGTAGGAATTTGAAGACACTTGCAGGACTGAAATAATTCTTACAACATGGACTGGATATAATAAGAAACTGTGGAAAGGAGACTGAAATAAGAAAACCTGTTGATGGGAGGGAGGGAAGTCAGTGCTTGGCAGAGTGTTGGGTAAGAGAATGAGTGGGTGGTTGTTTAATATTACTGTATCTTGTGTGTTTGAAAATGAAAAACCAATAAAAAAGTATTAAGAGAGAGAGAGAGAAAGAGAATGGAGTGCATCTCTGGGGGTGAAACCACTGTGTTAGCAGCACTGGTGGGACCTCTCCAGGGTGCAAGCCTGGGCAATGTGTACAGAGGTCCTGGTCTGCCCAGATGACAAGACCCCAGTATCAGCCTCACTGATGTGCTCCAAAGGAAAGCAGAGCTGTTCCCACCTTGGGTACAGGAGTTACACCCAAGAAAAGAAGAAGAAGAAGAAGAAGAGGAGGAGGAGGAGGAGGAGGAGGAGGAGGAGTTTGGATTTGATATCCTGCCTTTCACTCCCTTTAAGGAGTCTCAAAGCAGCTAACATTCTCCTTTCCCTTCCTCCCCCACAACAAACACTCTGTGAGGTGAGTGGGGCTGAGAGACTTCAAAGAAGTGTGACTAGCCCAAGGTCACCCAGCAGCTGCATGTGGAGGAGCAGAGACGCGAACCCGGTTACCCAGATTATGTGACTACCACTCTTAACCACTACACCACACTGGCTCTAAAAGTATAATATAGTTTAGTATAAAACTTGTACTAAACCTATTCTGATTTATAAAGCTAGAAAACACTGTGCTTATTAATATTTGATATACATATTCAGTACAGTGGTACCTCGGGTTAAGTACTTAATTCGTTCCGGAGGTCCGTACTTAACCTGAAACTATTCTTAACCTGAAGCACCACTTTAGCCAATGGGGCCTCCTGCTGCCGCCGCACCACCAGAGCACAATTTCTGTTCTCATCCTGAAGCAAAGTTCTTAACTTGAGGTACTATTTCTGGGTTAGCGGAGTCTGTAACCTGAAATGTATGTAACCTGAAGCATATGTAACCCGAGGTACCACTGTAATTCAAAATGTTCACTGATCTCAACAGCATTTTAGGAGACTAATCTGATTAGTAATTCAAAAGAAAGATGGGCGTTATTATTGTTTTACACAAGGCCTACATATTACTTGCATTAATGCCTTTGAAAACAATTGTACTGAAAATCTATGTAAATTGCCATATATTTTGCCATATACTATATATCTCATCCAATGTGGTCAAAATCCAGAAAACACAATACTGTTGTTCCACCTGTGTCTTTCAGATTATATTTTGCACCTTTGAAGAAGTTTATTAAGGTTTTTCTTCTGGGTTTACTTGGACTTCATTCTGCCACAGAATGCTGCATGATCAAAAACTCATGAACACTTTTGGGGATAGAGGAAGATGTACAAAAGGACACAGTGGAGGGTTTTTTTGTTATTATTTTACACCTCTGCACCAGTAGTTCCATGGACAGAGGGCTCATGATGTATCTTGCAAGTCAAAGAATCTCACCAGGCAGAAGAAACTGCCTTTGACTATTATTGTCTGCTGTTTTCAGGGACATAATGTTTCCCCATTGCACATTGTTCTTCTGGTTTTGACAGCTGCACATTCAACGTTCCTCACTTCCAGTTTCACAAGAATATGAGAAATAATCAGAGAACTGGAGTGTGCACAGTTTGCTTTGAATTTCAGTGTCTTTACTGAAAAGAAGGCTCCTAATTTGGCCCAATGGGCAAGAGGGTGGTGACCAAACAAGACTGGGGATGTTAAAATCTGTTTGGATATATTTATTTTAAATGCACCAGCAGAAGACTAGTGACTGCATTTCCCATCTATGAAATATATATGCATAGTACTATCAAACTGAAAGCAACAGCATATTGTATATAAATGAAACTTGGAGAATGAAAAATCTGAGAAACAATCAAATATATACCACATGCAATGTTAAATTTAAGTACAGTTTAGGGATGTTTCTTAATCTTGCATTGGCCCAGCTAAACTTCACCAGCCATGCATAATGTGCTGTTGAACTCTTTTTGATGCTATTATACTGATACCTTTGACAAGCATTCTACAGCTGGGATGCTATCACTTAAAAGGCTCTTTCTACTACAGCCAATTGTGAGGAGCCTCCTGAAAGATATCAAGAAATGTCACTTGCAATAATGCTGTTTATGAAAGAACTGGATAAAATTTGGAAGCTGTGGCAAATCGTGGGGCTCTATATGAAAACTGGTAATAAAGTGTGGAACAATTGCAAATTTCTGGAGCATCACTTCATCTTCAGATAAAGAAATGGCCCACTTGTATTTGTTAGACCATGAAAAGTCTCAGAAATTCCCGACATATACACTCAGAGAAAGATGCCAAATATCCTCTCTCCTGCCTTTTTCTTGTGAAATTGTATATGTGTGAGTTATTTGACCTGTCGCTACTAAATAATAACTGAAAAAAACCTTTCTTGTCTCCCTTCCGTTTTTAAATATTGTTACAAGTACTGAGCTTTCAGGAGCATAACTTTCAGGTTAAGATTCAAAAATGAAAGTATCTGTAAAAAAACAACCTAAGTCCTTAATTGGTTAATAGACTTATGCTCACATTTAAAGAACAAAGAAAGAAGGAAAGAAAATCTGTTCCTTTCCTTTTGGATAGGGAAATGGACCCAGACTTGATATAAAGGGTTTAAAATCAATAATGCTACTATTTGATTAGAATATTAGCTTCAGCATTGACTTAGCTCTGCAAAGTATCCTCTGACAAAACTGCTTGCATTTGCAGAATTAGGATTAAATGGCTTAATGCATTGGAGTTTCAAGATCTAATTTGAAAGATTATTTTATATGTTTGGCAAATGCAGTAGTGCTTTAAATTGTCCAGTCCACCTTAACTGAATGGATATGTGTGCGTGGAAATGAAGCAATATCAAGAAATGGCATTGTTATCTTTATTTTATAGCTTCTATTTCACCCCATCCCCCCATCATTTTAATCCCATAGCCCATTCTTCTTTTTTCAGACCGCTATAAAATTTCAGGAAACTGAACCATTAGAATGGACTAATTTGTTAAATTTTATGCATTGCTCCACAGTTTACAAATTGTTCCTTAGTACTCTCCAGGTTCATATAACCCTTTGTGGAAAGATGATCTGGTAACATACCAACATAACATAACATAACATGACATGACATGACATGACATGACATGACATGACAACATAACATAACACAATGAACATCACCATTCAAATCGTAACACAATGAAATACAATATAAAGAAAAGAAGCAATAAAATGCAATATTAGAATCATACAGCATAGCTCAGCACATTACAATTTCTACAACTGGCAGAAAAAATCATTAGGTGATCCACCAAGACCCTCGGCTATTGTCAAGTGGTACATGGGGGAAGTCTGGGAATCACTGTTATATATCAAGGGGAATATGCATGATTAAAAACCATTAAACTAGATAACATCTGTCCTGTTAGAAATTTTTCCTTATCCTTCACTTCCCATGGAAATGCTAGCCCACAAGTTTACAGTTCAGTTGCCTAGTGTCTCCTTGCTGTTTAATTCACAGCCGTCAATCAACTGTTTACCAACTTCAGAAGCCTTAAAAGCATAATCCTATCTGCATGACTCATAGATCATAATCTTTAAAGCCCACAAATTTTTGGGTTCTGATTTGTGGCAGCTGCTTCCTCAGGACAGAAGCTTCAGCCTTGTCTATAAGTGTCAGGCAATGTTTTGCTGGCAACTTGGAAATGTTTAACTAGTCTGCCTCTCTTGTCTTCAGTACATGCATTCATCTACAATTAGACCTTTTAATTGTTTTGTAGAATTAGCAGTCCATCATCAAGTTAATTATGTAAGAAATCACCCTAAACACTCAATTAAAGAAAGACAGCTTTCAGACTCAAAATGGGAAGATTCATTTCAGAATTAAACCAGGGACATCTTTGTTTAATTAGTTTTAGTTGCATTTGTGTTCCACCTTTCCACCAAATGGTGCTCTGGACAGTTAACAGTAATGATGCAGATATAACAAACTACAATATTAAACTACCATAGAATAGCAACCATACAAAAAATAAATTCATTCTGAAGGAGCATCTCCATTCCCATTGCTCAGCCCAGACACTGAGGTCCTCATCCAAGGGTCTTCTGCTGGTTCCCTGACTGCGAGAAGTGAGGTTACAGGGAACCAGGCAGAGGGCCTTCTCGGTTGTGGCGCCCACCCTGTGGAACGCCCTCCCACCAGATGCCAAAGAAATAAACAACTCTATGACATTTAGAAGACATCTGAAGGCAGCCCTGCTTATTATTATTATTATTATTATTATTATTATTATTATTATTATTCATGCTGGAAGACACTCCACAAGTTCAGATACCTCAAAATCCTGGTGCACACACCAGTATACATCCCTGGTTTAGTGAACTCTTGAAGAACCAACCGTTGTTGTTTTTTTCATCTCTTTGGCCCATGGTCAGCTAGAAGCCTGAAACTGTGGTCTGTCTCCAAATCAGGTTTTACTGGGGCACCAATGATGCCTTTGGCTTGCGAAATCCCCTTACATAATCGTGTTACAGATCTCCATATGGCTGTGTGCAACAGAGTCGAGCTCATTACAAAGCTGTTAAAATATTCTGCAGCCTGTTTCAGAGCGATACTAGTAACAAATGGTCCTCTGGAGCTCCTTCAAAAGTGTTTAAACCCAATGGCTATAGAGCTAGCTGCTGGTATAAATTAAAACATCTCCCAATAATTAGTGGACAATGGGAGTAAGCAGGGAGATCTTTTAAAGGTTTGTATGGGTGAACAATTACCATTTCCTTTTTTTTTTTTTTTTTGCATACCCATCCCATCCTCATGTCTCAGCAGCTATAATGCTTTAGGCGGGGAAGATGGAATGCTTCAATTTCATGGATTTACAGAGACTGCCTAAGAGAGACTGTATTTCTTTATGAAGCACTTGGGACTTCATTCAGAAAAGAAATATACCTGAGACTGTGTTGAATTTGCAGGGAATCATCCAATTTATCTTGTTGAATCACATACTTTATTTTAGCACAACACAATTGGTTTAAAAAGAAGCAGAAGCTTTAAAGCAATTTGGAAACAAAATCTAATTGTGTTATACAAACAGGATGGGCTATCTAATCAGGGACCATCATCTCATTTGAGCTAGTGTCACCAGCCCTCAGCTTCACTGCCCATCACTAGCATTATAAAACTAGTTAACAATAAAATTGCTTTCAAATCCCAAACTAGAGATCTCGGCAAGAACCTATTCGCTTTGCTGTTTTGGTCAAAAGATATATTTACATTCCTACATTTGTACCCCACCATTCTTCCACCATGGCACGGTACACTTATTTATTTGATTACTAACTTATGTACAGCATACCTGCCAACATTTCTCCAATGAAAATAAGTGTGTCCTATTCAATAATAATAATACTTTATTCTTTATACCCCATCCATCTGACTGGGATGCCCCTGCTAGTCTAGGTGGCTTCCAAGATGCAGTATATAAAAAACATAATGAAACATTAAAATCTTCTCTATTCAGGGCTGTCTTCAGATGTCTTCTAAAGGTTGTATCTCCTTGGCTCAGGGGGTCACATAACTTTATCGTCTGTCCATCTATCTATCTATCTATCTATCTAGCTATCTATCTATCATCTATCATCTATCATCTATCATCTATCATCTATCATCTATCATCTATCATCTATCATCTATCATCTATCATCTATCATCTATCATCTATCTATATCTATCATCTATCTATCTATCTATCTATCTATCTATCTATCTATCTATCATCTATCTATCTATCTACAGTGGTACCTCGGGTTACATACGCTTCAGGTTACATACGCTTCAGGTTACAGACTCCGCTAACCCAGAAATAGTGCTTCAGGTTAAGAACTTTGCTTCAGGATGAGAACACAAGTTGTGCTCCGGCGGTACAGCAGCAGCGGGAGGCCCCATTAGCTAAAGTGGTGCTTCAGGTTAAGAACAGTTTCAGGTTAAGTACGGACCTCCGGAACGAATTAAGTACTTAACCCCAGGTACCACTGTATTTATCATCTATCTATCTCCATACCCCCTGATGAAAATAGGGATGTTCTAAGGGAAAGCGAGACATTCTGGGATCAAATCAGAAACCAGGATGGCTTCTGTTAATCCAGGACTGTACCTGGAAAATAGGGTCACTTGGAGGGTTTGTGTACAGCATTTATAACCCACCCATTTGCTAAACAGGCTCTCAGAGTGTCAGAAATCACTCCCGAGACTGTGTCTGCCCTCAGGATTGCAATCTAAGATGAAATTGTAGAGGAGAAAAAAATAATGGGAGGAGCAAGAGGAAAGGAAGCTTGAGTTACAGCTCTTAAAGTTACAGCCAATAGCAATTACAGATAGGTAGCCGTGTTGGTCTGCCATAGTCAAAATAAAAAAATTCCTTCCAGTAGCACCTTAAAGACCAACTAAGTTAGTTCTTGGTATGAGCTTTCGTGTGCATGCACACTCTGTATCTGAAGAAGTGTGCATGCACACGAAAGCTCATACCAAGAACTAACTTAGTTGGTCTTTAAGGTGCTACTGGAAGGAATTTTTTTATTTAGCCAATAGCAATGCTGGTTCTGGCTATCTTGTAGTTCTCAGGTAGTCGCCCTTTCAGGATCTGAATGCATCTGCTTAGGTTCAGCAAGATGGTGGTCGCATGTGCTTTCAGACCACACTTTCAGACCACAGATGTCCTCAACCTAAACTCTTGAATGAGTTATGGATGCTAGTGGATGAAATTTGGCCTGCATTTTTTAAAGTGAACTGATCTGCTCTAGACTTCCTGAAATAAGATGTGGAACGGAACACAGTTATCCTTTGGACTTTGGCACTTATCTGAATTTGACCATACAGACCATGCAGAAACCAGAGGCTCCCTTACCATATGGAACACAATCAACAGTGTTGATTGCACAGAGCACTATTTTAAAGGCTTGTTTCCCCTCCGCCAGGCTGAGACATATCTGCTGCAGAAAAGGATATGGATCAGGTGTAACTTTACACTGCCTTAACTTACACCAGAAGACAGGAGTGCCTGGCATGCTCTGGTCTATGGGGTCAGACATGATTAAACGACTAAACAACAACAACTTACACCAGCTTGCTTTATGCCAGCTTTATGTGTATAAGATTGGTCCCCAAGTGCCTGAAACTGCCATTAAAATCAGTTTGCTTAGGAAAGATCAGCAAAACATGCAATGAAGCACACACCCAGCCATGTTTTCTGACCTCTCAGGTGTACAGCAACCTGTTTTGCAGGTACTGACAAGCCCCTGGTGGTCTGTCATGGACATCTTTGCCTTAATGGGTCACAGGCTGTGTGGGCTAGCTTTTGCCATTTTGTTTCCAAATGATTCACAGTTGTGGAAGCTAATGTTTGTGCTCTTGCTTTATGCAGTGTTGCAAATCAAAAACAACAGTTTGTGTCTGACAAATGTAACACAAGAAAAACAAGATCAGAGTCAGAGAGAGAGAGAGAGAGAGAGAGAGAGAGAGAGAGAGAGAGAGAGAGAGAGATTGGAGAAAAAAATTAAATGCAAAGAAAGGTATTACTGCCTTTCCAAAATTACAGCAAATGCCTTTCTAAATTGGAACAAGCAAATTTTAATCATTTGTTTAGTACACAAATACAGAGCAGCCAGAAATACAGGGGAAAAAATACTCAGGGGAAATATCTGAAGCATAAAATCTCTTTAGAAATTAATTCCTGCCTTTTTGTAGCATAAAAAGTCATTTGAACTTCATAAAATGTACTTGGGAGGTATTTTATAGGAGTAAGATCTGAAAATACCAGTTCTGTTTAATGGCAACTGTTCCACTGTACAATGGAGCAGGCACATGCAAAAATGTTGTTTCTCATTTAGTTATTCCATTCATTTTCATTATTAAAACTTTATTCCTTCAGTTATTTGGTCATTAAAATCCATCATTTTTTCATATAATTTTATTCCTTTTTATTATGTCAGTGAAAGACCCAGCTTCCCTTCTGTTGCCTAGAAATTCTGTGTTTTTCTTTCATCCGACACTCTGTTTTCAGACGTTTATTCCCTATCATAGCTAGAACAGGCTAGACTGACTTTATGAGTGGAGAGAAACAAAGACCATGGAAATAGAAATTTCCTCTCTGTTTGATAAGACGTGACAAACTTCAGATAGGAGAAAAGGATCCCTGATTTATATGCATTTATATGAAGACCAGGGTTCAAATCCCAACCCAGCCAAAAAGTTCACTGGGTGACTTTGAATCAGTCACTCTTTTGCTCTGCCCCACAGTAGAACCAAATATGTAACCTCAAACTCCTAGAGGAAATGGTTGGAAGCCAAGATCCAGGTTTGGGGCAAGTACTATTTGATGAGATAACTTCAGCAGAAATTTAACATTGCAAAATATGCAGCAAAGCATCAACATATAGGTTGAAAACCCTTTCAGTGAACCCCTTTTAGAAGTTCTTTTCATAGCTTTCCCATTTCCCAAGCAGAAGTAGACCACACGTCTGGTAAGTGATAAAATGGATTATTTGCAAAACTCTTCAAAGGTCATATTCATGTGTTTTTCCATACAGCATTCTGAAAAGGATGCACTAGCAGTAAGAACTGCTTAGTTAGAAAATGGCTAAAGTTCCTAAACTTAAAAAAGGGGGGACTACCTTCAGACTCCATTCTTCTCTGAAGCAAAAGAGATTGGTTATCTTTGTTTCCGAATAGCTTAGTTCTCAAATGTTTTGGCTCCCGAACGCTGCAAACCTGGAAGTGATTGTTCCGGTATGCAAACTATTTTGGGTAGCTGAACATCCGACAGGGCTTCCTCAACTTCTGATTGGCTGCAGGAGCTTCCTCCAGCCAATCAGAAGCCGTGCTTTGGTTTCCAAATGTTTTGGAAGTTGAACGGACTTGCGGAATGGATTCTGTTCGACTTCCAAGGCACGACTGTATACTGCTAACCAAATGTAGCTTGAGATAACAAAGGGCTTGGTTACCATTTACTCCCAAGTTGTAGGGAAATGACATAGGCTAAGCCTTTCAGGGCAGCTTACCACATGCTTCCAACCCCTTCCGACATTAATCAGACTCAAGCATGTTGGTTACATGAGACTGGTTATGCAATAAATAAATTCTAAAAAGCACACAGACACAGAGCTACCTATTTTCTAAAGTAATTGTAAATTGAACTAGGAACTATAGGAAAAGCACACACATTCCAAGAAACAGCATGCCCTCGTCAGGTTAAAAGCAAGCTTTCCTCTCTGCCTTCTACAGATGTCCAGAAGACTCTTTCCTTGTCACTGTGAGAGGAGGAAAGAAGTGTTAGGATATTTCCGTTCCACCTTAAAAGGGAGCAGGCTTTGTGAGTCACAGAGTCTGCGCATTTCCTGTTCACATGATGTTTATGTTTTCTGTTGCTTTTGTTTTCTCTCTGTGTCTGGAGACACTGATGCAGACAGTCATGTTTTTCTTTGTCCTGATCAACGCTGAATGAAACTTGTAAATAATGCTCTCCTGAGTGCGACTTTGGCTGTGCATTATCTGCTGATAGAGTGTGCATGAGCTCTGGAATGTGGCAAGCTATTTCTGGAAAACTCGTGTCACTAATTGCCGATACTGCGTGCCTATGGGAGATCGATGGATCGTCCGGAGACGACGTGGGGGCCATGATGGGCTTTATCTCCCTGGCAGTATCCCAACAAGAAGGCCTGTCAGAATGCTGGACACTTTTGTTAAAATACTTTTAACTTGATTGGACAGCTTACTGTGTTAATCTCTATTTTCCTGCCCTCTCTTCTCCCCAACTCACTGTAACCTCCACCTGACCTATTCCGCTTGCTGTGGGGAAACGAAAGTTAAAATGGCTCTGAATGAATTCTGAATAAGTTCTGAACAAGCAAGAAATTAATGTGCATTTGTTCCAAAACAAATGAAAAACTGAACTCAAATGTTCCTATCTTCAATAGTAATGAGCAAAATGAATGGATCCCATTCATTTCCGTTTTTCATGACTATGAATTGAATACATACCTCCAATGCCATGCAGGGAGGCATTGTGTTTGAGTGGACTTCGGAGGTACTGGGATTGAAACATTCAGGCCAGACTGGAGTGTGAAGCAAACGTTTGACAAATCCATTGACATATATATATATAATGTGTGTGTGTGTGTGTGTATGGGATGCAGGTGGTACTGTGGGTTAAACCACAGAGCCTAGGACTTGCCGATCCGAAGGTTGGCGGTTCCAATCCCCGTGACGGGGTGAGCTCCCGTTGCTCGGTCCCTGCTCCTGTCAACCTAGCAGTTCGAAAGCACATCAAAGTGCAAGTAGATAAATAGGTACCGCTCCAGCGGGAAGGTAAACAGCATTTCTGTGCGCTGCTCTGGTTCTCCAGAAGCGGCTTAGTCATGCTGGCCACATGACCTGGAAGCTGTATGCCAGCTCCCTCAGCCAATAAAGCGAGGTGAGCGCCACAACCCCAGAGTTGGCCACAACTGGACCTAATGGTCAGGGGTCCCTTTACCTTATATATAGGGCAGATGTACAGGACACAATCTGTGGTCCTTGACCTGGAGCTCCCACTGAAAAGAGAAGCTCAGTTTCTTCTCTGTTTCCCCATAAACTTTATTCAGATTTGCCCATGTCCAGTGAAAGTTGGTCAGTTTAGGAAAATTGGACACTGCCCCACCAACCTCACTGTCTTCAGCCAGCCCCCAATGCAGGGGGTGGTACTGCCTGTCAGGTCCCCACCCCCCTTAATCTCAGTGTTGTAGAACTCAGCAGGGAGCAGGATGGAGATGAAACTAAAATTAGTTAGCTTTAGTGACCTTGGTTCTGACTCTACCTACTGCTGACCTCACTGCCTTTTGCCCTCATATACCACCGCTCATGTAATATAGTTGGCTATTGCTGGTAAGGGAAGAGATAGGTGTGTCTGATTAAGTTAAAAGGAGTGGTAGAATAATTCAATGTGGGGACCACCATTTTTAGCTGAAGTCTGGTGCTGAGCATCGCATGCAGTTCCTACCGTGATGTTAGTTGCATGAACAGTTTATTACTGCAGTAGCAATTATTGCAACATTCCTTCCAAAAAGAAGGATAATGCCACAATTATAAACTCTGTAGACTTGGCACAATAAACAAAGGGAGCAAGCAGTTTATGTTTCAAGCGCGTTTGTCTGCATTAGGGCTGTAAGACTGGGCTCAATGCCCTGCCTTGCAATTTACTTCAGTTACTACAGTAAGAGTCGAGTCTTGCGCTTCCCTTAAATCTTTTGCATGAAACTCGCTGCAAGCTCCAACTTGAATGGTAAAAGCAAGACCAAATATTGGCATTTATGGTTTTAATCATCAACTGAAAAGGGGCTCACTGGATGGAAATATATACGGTAGACACAGATGGATAAGTTTCAAAGATGGTACCACCAATAGAGCAGTGGGAGAGCTGAGTCAGGAGAAGAATTTACCTGTGTTGTGGGTGCTGTCTTGGATGCTTGTCCCTGAGGACCTGTAAGAAGTAAACTCAGATTTCTCTTACAGAACCCAGTACCTGACAGGATGCCCCAATACAACCCTCTGCTCAATGAGTCAGATCCTTCCCAAAGAAACTGCACTCACAAATTGCTTTTCCATCATATCCTGGGGACGTTCTAGACATCTCCATCTGTAAATTTATATGTTCTATATGAGATCATATTTCTGATTCTCCTTTTGCAAGTGAAGATCTTTCCACTGGGCATATCTGCTTATTTATACTACCCTTTGGCCAATAAGAATTATGCACATGCTAACACGGAATTGTCTGTAATTCGTTGATTTATAAATTTCTTACGGATAACCTTCAATCAGATTATGGTCTATGTCTATTACAGCTCACAATATCTTTCTTGTTTATAGCGCTGTATTTCTTTTTATCTTCTTGGAAGCTAAGGTTTTTGCTTGCCTCAGCTGTATGTGTACTCTAATAAAGATAAATCTTTAATCCTACTTTCCTTTTTTTAAAAAGGGGGAGAAAAAGAACATTTTCAGCATTTTCAAGCTATACGTAGAATCATTGGGTTTATTCTATGTCTTAGTAAACCAATATAGGAGAATTTTTTTCTGTGCTATTGGTTAGGTATCCTTTCTCATAATTCAGTAACGTCTGAATCCTTTTCACACTTGCCTGTTGACCTCAATCGGATTTAGTTCTAAGTAGATTTGCATAGAATTGCACTATCTTCCCTTTCAGCAAGAGAAAGCTTTTATTTTCATATTGTTTTACGTTTGCCTTATGTAGTGCATGGATTTGAAATAGTTTCAACAGTTCCATCTCTCAATTGCTTTTAGTGACTTCCACTAAATTTGTGAGTTTAAGTGCATGCTCCCTCGATGCTTTAATGGATCTAAGCCTTAAAAGCAAATAAATAGACAAGTGCATTTGCTTGGCCTTCAATATGCGCACATCACTTAATAATACCTTTGTTGTAAATGGTTCAGTTTGGCACATTTTCCTCAAATAAATGTTATTTAAACCTTTTATGCAAAAAGAAATGTTACAGGTGTTATATAGTGATGCCTGCTAATGAACAGACGTCAGATGCCCCAAGGACTCTGAGAATATGTACTGCTAACATAAACAGCATAAGGCTGGACTCAAGTGTTGCTCAATAGCTGTGCAACATTGGACTGTAGCTCAACTGACTGCTGCGTCTGATGGGTGCCAATTGTTAGGATTCCTGCTCCATGTTTGCAGTCATGAGATTGTTGTCTAGCACATGACAGTGTATGTTTTCATTCCACAGAGTGGGAAGTTACAGAGACAGGATGTTTGGCATTACTGTGTTCCGTGAAGTGAGACTATTGTCCTTTGTTCTTTTCTCTTTTTGCTGTCTGATGAGACAGAATGCTCCGAGTGTATTATATGTAAATAAACCTAGATTAGCCAAACTACTGTGCTACTGAGTTCTGTTATGCAAACTGTGAATACTCTGTGGATCCCTAAGTGTGCTGATGCTTCTTGGTATCAGTCACTGTGATGTTCGGGCTGAAGAAAGCTTTTGAAGCTCCCGAACAATCGACCAGGAGGGAAAGAACATGCCAGTCAGCATTTGTCTCTACTAAGGTCCTACACAAGAGTAGGACATCTGGAGGACCAAAGGTTAGCTACCCCAATCATAAAGCTACAATAAAAACAATACATTCCATGCTAGGTATAATTAAGAAAAAGATTGAAAATAAAACTGCTAACATTGTAATGCCATTATACAAATCTATGCTGAAGCTACATTGCAAATCCTTTGTACAGTTCAGCCCAGTATACCTGAAGGAGGGTCTCCACCCCATCATTCAACCCAAACACAGAGGTTAAAGACACTTAACTTATTGGTTTTTTAAAAAAGAAAAAAAGAAGCAGGTAATTTATTGAAATAGAAGTGGGCGGATGTGGAATAACATTGGTAAGCAAAGGTGAGAAGGGGGAAATAAGGGTGGGTGCCGTAGTTCTCAGAGATTGCCTGCTCCTAGGTAGCAGTGGGGACACCAATCCATCTGAGGCCGCTATCAATGTGGGGCCTTTCAAAGCATAGGATCTTGGCTGCCACTCTGAATATCTCACCTCCATAGGGCTATTGACATGGTTGAGCTGGGGCCAGTGATGGACCCCTCTGAACTCCTGAACCTTCAACCAGCCCCCCCCCCGGCCCCACTGGGCTGACTGCTAGAGCCCTTCCTTATCACAGGCAAGAAGGAATGATTATTAATGCACTTTAAGTCTATATACTCTAGATGGGGAATTGGTTCAAGGTCAAAATGAGAACCATACAGAGCCTGGTTCTGAGCAGGGCAGAAGTGAAACAGCAAACACAAACCCCAAAGCCAGACTTTAAGGAATTAAGGAAGGGATTCGCCCGCTAGAAGCCAGAGAAAAACCTCAAAGAGGAACTGTGAAACAAGATAGGATAAAGAACAGTCAAAATGTTTTTTGTGTTGTTGTTTTTTTAAAAAAAATGATTGGGAAACATTCCCAACAGGAAGTCTTAGAGAGAAATTTTTAATGTGAGCAGCAGGGAATCTGATTATTGTGCCTTGTTCTAAAAAATAAAACATGCATTTTGACCTCTGAGTGACAGTGTTGTCCCAAGGGACTGAGAGAATTATTATATCATAATTCAGCAAGCCTGCTGTTTATCCTCCTTAAAATACTTATTTATTTTAATTATCTTTGTTCAGTTTAATGATGAAGCAGATGTTTGCTGAGTTTTTTTATTTCAAAACATCATAAGACTCCCATCGCCCTGTTGCTCCTTTGGTGTGTTTGGCTTTCTAATGTCCAAGACCCAGGCCATCAGAAGCAATCAATTCTCTCTATCGCATTGGTATTATAAGGCAGCTTCTAGTTTAGAACATATGTCATCGTTATGTCTGAAAGCAGAAATAATGATCTTTGTGCTAAAGTGTTTGTTGTCTGGAGAATAATATATCTCTTCAGGACATACCACAAGCAGCAGAGTTTACAAAATATATACTCAACTCGCATTTACTCACTGGACAGGGGGAAATAAAACCATTTCAGGATCTTCATCAATGACAACAGGAAGGAAAGCACACACACACCCCTCCATGACAAAAATAAGCTGGTGGTGTTTTGGAATAGTTTACACATGCACTTGATTAATCATAACTCAATTACTTCCAGTGATGTTTGTGTACTACCGAGTCCACTGAAAAACAATACAGAAGAAGGTGACTCCAAAGTCCTGTTTGCTGCTTTTAATATGTAATGATTCTCATCAATACAATGAACCATTCAGTGCCTCTGTCATCAAGTGATGATTATGCATAAGGTATGTGAATCAGACTTCCATTTTGTTAATGTTCAAAGGACTATCACCCGGTCCAACAAGGGTGGACAGCACATGGAATACTTCCAGTGATGCTTGTGTACTACCGAGTCCACTGAAAAACAATACAAAAGAAGGTGACTCCAACGTCCTGTTTGCTGCTTTTAATATGTAATGATTCTCATCAATACAATGAACCATTCAGTGCCTCTGTCATCAAGTGATGATTATGCATAAAGTATGTGAATCAGACTTCCATTTTGTTAATGTTCAAAGGACTATCACCCGGTCCAACAAGGGTGGACAGCACATGGAATACTTCTTCGATAAAGGGATGCATGTGGCACTGTGGTCTAAACCACTGAGCCTCTTGAGCTTGCAAATCATAAGGTCGGCAGTTCAAATCGGCCCAACAGGGTGAGTTCCTATTGCTTTATCCCAGGTCCTGCCAACCTTGCAGTTTGAAAGCATACCAGTGCAAGTAGATAAATAGGTATCACTGAGGCGGGAAGGTAAATGGCGTTTCCATGTGTGTTCCATGCTCCAGAGTGGGTTAGTCATGCTGGCCACATGAACCAGAAAGCTGTCTGTGGAGAAATGTCAGTTCCCTCAGCCTGAAAGCGGTGTTGAGTGCCACACTCCATAGTCACCTTTGACTGGACTTAACCACCCAGGGGACCTTTACCTTTTTACTTCGGTTCATTTTTTATATGTAAAGGAGTGCTCTGTAGTGAACTGGGCTGCTGTACACAAAACAATCTCTGAAGAACTGAATCCATGAGAACATCAACAAAGATATGGCCAGCACAGTCAGTCCTATGGTGCCAAACACCAGAACAGATAATGTGGGAAACTAAACTTAGCCACCTGACTTCTCAGTCCATCTCCCAACTACTGATTTATGCTATAAGCTTTTCCCATATCAAATTCTCAACTGTTCTTTGCTTACTAATCCAGTCAAAGCCATTGCTATCATCACATTACTACCCTTGAAACTTGAATCTAAAAGATTTCCAGTTGGCTGAACTGGCAGTGTAACAATACCAAAAACCATCACTTCATAAATATTTTGATCATTCAGGATGGGATGAGAAATGAATCTTTATGTCACCTTTGATACTTAGTGTAGCAATCCACGGATCTTCATAATCTATACATAAATGGTTACTATCTTATGTGACTGCAATACCTCAAGGACCGCCTCATTCCATTTGATCCTATCCAGACCCTGAAATCATATTCTGAGGTCCTTCTTCGTGTGCCTCCTCCACAAGAGGTCTGGAGTGTGGTAACATGAGGATGGACCTTTTCTGCAGTGGTTCCCCATCTGTGGAATGCTGTTTCCAGGGAAGTTCTCCTGGTGTCTTCATTATACACCTTTAGGAACTAAAAACTTTTTAGTTCAACCCCTACCGCACCCCTTCTGCCTTCTGCTACTCTGCAATGATAATACTGACCAAACCTTTAGGATTGTTATAAGGATTACCAAAGCAATGTATGAGAAGTGCTTTGAAGAAGTCTCAGAAAATGCTATATAAATGCTAATTGAAACCCACTAGAAATGTAATTAATCACACCTTAACATTTGTATTTGTTCAGCTTTTCTGAAATGAAAGCATCTCTCACACACTTCATTCTTTGCCATTCTGCATCATCAGTTTTAGGTATTGGAGATGTTAATTGATTTAACTAGCTATTATCCTTGAAAGTGAGATTATTAAAACAAAATCTAATTATAGACAAATCCCATTAAAGAAAGATTAAGGAATGGTTGTAATAACTGAAAACTGTTAAACGCGCGCACACACACACACAAAACAGGAGAGGATTAGAATGCAGATTTGGTGTTTAATTTTATCAATTTCTTTTCTACAAGAAAACTGCAGTTTACTTTGTTATGAGCCAGATAGTTATAAAAATCCAAATGGCTTATCCAACATATGGGCATGCAACTCTTTCACCTCCCCCAAGTAATTTCACTAGGGTTGTTGAAACTCTTTTATCTTCCTTCAAAATTCCCTGGATGTTTTGACTAAGCAGAATGCTCCAAATTTACCTCAAAGTTTGCTTTAGGCGAAATTCAGTGGCAATATTCTGCAGGCATCTGGAACACTCTTCACAACTCATTCCTAATCGAACTGCCATCGTGCGATGTGTTTATCACTAGGAATAGGTTGAAATCTCCCGGGGAATTTTGCTAGTATTATCAAAGCTTTTTGGGCTTCTTTCAAGATTCCTCAGATGCCTCAACTGAGAAGGAACTTCCAAGTTTGCTTCAAATTTTGCTTTAGGCAAAATCTAGTGTCAGTTTAGGGAACCAAGGAGTCCCCATGAGAAATGGTTCTAGTCTTATTGGCGCTCCTTTGGCTTCCCTCAAGGTTCATCAGATGATTATCTTGAAAGAGGGATGAGGGACCTGTGGGCCTTCAGATACTGTTGTACTGAGGCTCCTTTGTTCCTAAGAAATATGAGCACATCCATTGGTCATACTAGCTGGAGCTGATGAAAATTAAGAGTTTAATGATATCTTGAAGGCCATGGGTTCCCCATTCCCATTTTAAAGCACCCCCTAATTAACTAAACAAACACTTTGGGGATATTTAAAAATGAATTACCTTTATTCGCTGTTAAATAAATAAAGATAACTTTATCTGGCTTGCGTTTAAAGCCTACTATAAGAACAGGGAAACCTCACTCAGGTGTAGGGATGCAATGCTTAATTGAAAGGGGGGGCTGTTGAATTTACTGATTTACCACTTTTAATTGTCTTAAAAGGTCTTCCCCCCCAATTAATTATAGTATAGACTTCAAAATACATTTTATTTCATTTAATTTTTTGTAGAAACTGCAGGTGGCAAGCGCTACTTTAAAATATGCATTTCCCTTGACCTCACATACAGGAATGCCTCTTCTAAGGCGATAACTGCTACAATGATAACTGCACATCATCTAAAAACAAAACAAGACTGGTCCCCTCTTTAGAAACATTGGGATGTATCCAGTGCAGTGTGATCATAAGCACTTCATGTATGAAGAATTCTCCCACCTCATTTCCCCTCCTGCAGCACCTTATCACACCTGAAAACGCTTTCCTGAGGCCCCGCAACCTCCAGAAAAGGTGCAAAAATGGCAGCAGTGAAAATGATTCTTTGTACACAAGCATGCTTGTGTACAACCCTTTGTTTTTATCAGTGTGCACATTTAATTAAAAGAGCAATTGAGTAATCAACTAAAAGTCACATAGATTAAAATTCATTTAATCAGCTTGCAGCCTTCCCTTGGAAGACTCTCATGCATCCCTAAAGCAAAATGTTACATTTACTGAACTGCCCTTCTGGAACATGATCACATGGATATGGCTTATCTCTCTAGCCACATTTAGATCAAAAGCTTGCAGAATTCTCTGGCGTCCTGGAACAGAAGCAACAGGCAGCACCTTGATTTAAACAAGGACCCTCTATCATTGCACCCATTAAATAGTCAATTTTCTCCCTATGAGCTTTAACTAAAGATCCCCAAGCTCAGAGCTAATTAAATGCTTCACTTTCTATGTTAATTTAGATGACAGGCAAACATTATCTGCTCAATATTTAGAAGTGTCCTAGTGAGACGTTTAAGTGGGGAGGAGATGCAAAACAGAAATGGGCTCAAATGATAGCCAAGTGAGGTGTGATGGAATCCAAATGACAACCAACGCTGCTCAGAACACGTGAGTCTGCGGGAAATTCAACAAGCCTGCCAGGGTTTCAGTATTCAAAGTGGCCCCATGCTGACTGCTAAGATAGTCAGATTTTCTCCAGGAGGTTATTTCACAAGAACATGAAAAAGAATCTACTCCACATCGTAAGAGCCATTGACGTTCCAATCCAGCATCCATTTATGCACATGTAGCTTTAGTGGAAAGCAACAAGTCCTGGGCATATACATAGGACCATTTACAGCACACATTATTTTCATTCAGAATTTGAGAGGGACCATAATACATTGGTACCTTGTTTCTCAAAGACCTTGGTACTCAAACACCTTGGAACCCAAACCCGGAAGTAAGTTCTCCAGTTTGCGAACTTCTTTTGGAAGCCGAACGTGCTCCCTTTTGAGTGTTACGCTTCTGATTTGGGTGCCACATTTCTGTTTTGAGTGTTACGCTGGGGGGTGGTCTGTTTTTGCTATTTATTTTGCGTTTTTCTTTTTGCTGCTTTTGTGTGTGTGTGACTGTGTGGAACCCAGTTCAGCTACTGATTGATGGATTGTGTGACTGCAGTACATTGTTTATTGCTTTCATTTTACGGCTCAGTGGTCTCGTTAGATAGTAAAATTCATGTTAAAGTGTGTTCTCCATAATAGAGAGCACGTGTTGCGGTGGGGGCCAAAAAGGCCACCCCACTGTTGTTGGGCAAATTGGCCACATGCTGTGATTGGGCAAGGAGTGTTGCTGGGGAGAAGGTTAAGTTGCTAAAGTGTAGGGGGGGTCAGAGGGCTTAAATACAGGGCTCGCAGCCTGGGGCCTTCTCTTGGGCTGCGATCACCTGCCCACCCTCCCTGAAAAGGGGGGGAGGGTTCGTTGTCCTCTGACCTTGCTATGCCTGTCATGGGGTCATCTGCCTTGGGGCAGGGGCCTGGTAGGAATTTTGTCCA
Organism: Podarcis vaucheri; assembly: GCF_965113315.1. Classification (NCBI taxonomy): domain Eukaryota; kingdom Metazoa; phylum Chordata; class Lepidosauria; order Squamata; family Lacertidae; genus Podarcis; species Podarcis vaucheri. The sequence goes on along the minus strand of NC_138762.1, from coordinate 90,350,795 downwards.
TTTGGCTGATTGGCTGTTGCCATTTGGTTTTTGTCTACTATGTAGCAAATCGTCACAACTTGAAAGGTTGGCGGTTAGGCATTGGTTAAAATTGGTTGGTGGAGGGGTAAGTGCCTGTCCCTCCAATGGTGGTGCTGAAAGGGAATTCGGTTAAAGGAATCTAGGGGCTTGCCATCCCTTTCGTCCTAGTCCCTGCCATCGGACTTGGGCCATGCAAGCCCCAGGAGGCATGAGGGTGAGAGATGGGGGACTGATGTCCAGCTTCATTTCTCCCCAATATGGTTCTCCCTGACTGGCTTCCGCTGGAATCCAGAAGTCAGTCCTGTCCCCCTGACTGGCTTCTGCTGGAATCCGGAAGTCAGTTCTGTCCCTGGGGCAAGGACAGATAGTCGTAACCAATGCCTAAGCAACCACTCATGTGTGTGTATTTAAATAAAGTTGTGGCCAAATTCATGCCAAAAACCATAAACAAAAATTGATGTGTGAAGTGTGAGTTATTGGGGTGGCCTGGGGGACCTCGATGCGCAAATTACTGTTTTAGGGGTTGTTTTTAAAAGTCTGGAATGGATTAATCCATTTTGCATGACTTTCTATGGGAAACCGTGCCTTGGTTTTGGAACGCTTTGGTTTTGGAATGGACTTCTGGAACGGATTAAGTTTGAGAACCAAGGTACCACTGTAGTGTTGTGTGCAGAAGGTCTCATGTTCAAGACATGACATCTCCAGGATCCTGGGTAGCCGGCCAGTGATGGTGCACCGCAGGAATGAAGATGCACATCTCTGCAGAGAGGCAAACCATTACTTAAATGTCCATGGTTGCTTGTTGCCATTTTGTAGAGTGTGTTCTCCTTCATGGAGAGCACATGTTGCAGTGGGGGCTAACAAGACACCCCACTATTGCTGGGTGGGAAAAAGGTTGGCCACCATTAACAGTGAGCTCTTCTTGTTGCTGGGGAGATTTATATGCTGCCATTTTGTGATTGACAGCCATAGCCTTTAAATATCCTGCACGCAGCGTTGAGCTTCCTCTTTTCGCTGCGCGCATCGGATCACCCGCCCTCCCTCCCTATTTTCAGGTTGTTTGCTTGACCTTGCTATGCCTGTCATGGGGTCGTCTGCTCTTGGGACAGGGGCCTGGTAGGAATTTTGTCTGTTTGGCTGATTGGCTGGTGCCATTTGGTTTTTGCCTACTGTGTAGCAAATCGTCACAACTTGTAAAGTTGAGGTTAGGTATTGGTTTTATGAATTGGTTGGTGGAGGGGTATGGATTGGCTGTGCCTGCCCCTTCAAATGCTGCTGCTGAAAGGGTATTCTGTTAAAGGAATCCAGGTGCTCGCCATGATTTTGTCCGAAACCTGACAAGGGGCCAGAGCAACGTAAGAGCCCCTGGGAGTATTTGGGGTCAGGTGAGAGCATGGTACCCAGCTCCGTCTCTCTCCCCAAAGGTTTTGCCTTACCAACTTTGTGTGTGTGCGAATGTCAGTCTGTCCCCGTGCGGGGTCAGATAGTCGCAAGCAATGCCTAAGCAACCACTCACATTTTCTTGTAATTTTAATAAAATTGTGGCCAAAATTATGCCAAAAACCTTAAACTAAAATCAAGTGTTAATTGTGTTTTATGGGGGGGTGTCTTGGGGACCTCGACACGCAAATAGGCTGCAATATCAGCAGAAAGCAAGCCTTTCTAATTGCAAACTGCTCTTTTGAAATTCAGACTGCAAATGTTACCTGAGTGTGCTAGATCTTTGCAACAAGCAGAGGATGTGCTTTAGGCTGATTTCTCCCTTTTCTTTTGATTTGCCTTCCCACATACGTAGCACAAGGCAAAAACAGGACCTGGCAATCTGGGGGCGGGGGGGGGAATTGTTTCAGTACAACACAAGAAGGCTCAAACAGGTGGTTCCTTTGTTTATTCCTGTACCAGCTGGAACATATTTTGAAAACATCTGGCCTGACTGCATATTCGTTTTACATGTGTTTATCATACATTTTGTTTCTTTTGGACTTCCTCTTGGGAGGGGACACTGAGAGAGAGGTGAAATAAGCTTATGCTTAGACGTAACTAGAACACTACTTATTGCAATGACCTGCTAAGAAGAGCCTCATAGCTAAGGAAAGAGACAAGTATTGAATATACCCTGAAACTTCCGCAACATGTTAAAGCAAAAGAAAACATGCCACAGATTTTTCTCCTCTTGTTTCTTACATAACGAGACATTTTCTTTTTCTACTTCTTGAATGCTCTGGGGGTTTAAATGCTTGTTATGCTGAATAAACTTTATTTTGTATTCAATTCATTTCAAAAGTCTGTTGGCTTAAAACAACATTTTTCAATTAAATGCACCCTTCTGTCTTAATCTCCGCAACCTGCACAGTTGTGACCCACCAAGCTGAAACAGTCATTTGGCTATGTGCTTGAGAATCATCCTTATTTATTTGTTTTGCAGTCACAGGCAGGAAGCAAAACCAGGATGATTATCAATCTCCTGGTAGGTTTCCATGGTCAATTGGTTCTCTTCTTTTTGGGGGAGGGGGTCATGGTAGGTGTGTTTTTTTAAAGAACAGTTTATTAAGACTTTGCATATCAAAGAAACCTAGACAGCATCTTAAAAAGTAGAGACATCACCTTGCCAACAAAAGTCCGTATAGTAAAAGCTATGGTTTTCCCAGTAGTGATGTATGGAAGTGAGAGCTGGACCATAAAGAAGGCTGATCGCCGAAGAATTGATGCTTTTGAATTATGGTGCTGGAGGAATCTCTTGAGAGTCCCATGGACTGCAAGAAGAACAAACCTTTCCATTCTTAAGGAAATCAGCCCTGAGTGCTCACTGGAAGGATAGATCGTGAAGCTGAGGCTCCAATATTTTGGCCACCCCATGAGAAGAGAAGACTCCCTGGAAAAGACCCTGATGTTGGGAAAGATGGAGGGCACAAGGAGAAGGGGGACGACAGAGGACGAGATGGTTAGACAGTGTTTTCGAAGCTACCAACATGCGTCTGACCAAACTGCGGGAGGCAGTGGAAGACAGAAGTGCCTGGCGTGCTCTGGTCCATGGAGTCACGAAGAGTCGGACACGACTAAACAACTAAACAACAACAACATATCAAAGAAAACAAGCAATAGAAACTTGGAACATATAAATTTATCTATGCACAGTAGTCATGGGGTTGGTAGGTTCAATCCTGAACTGCTATGTTGAATCCTGAACTGAGCACCATTCCAGCCACTAAAAAGAACTCATTTGTTCCATTATCCCCTTTTCACTTCCATGGCCTGGAAGCAGTGATTGGTGAAACCATTTTGCTGGGAGTAGAGAGGCAGATTAAAACGTCTGAAAGGCCCCTCCCTGGGACAGGGGCGGACAGGGAGAAGGTAAGATCAGTCCTCCTCTCTGAGATTCAGTTCAATGTTTATCTTACTTGCATTGGCTTCTGTAAAGCCATTCTGGGCTTGGAAAGGTATGGATGATTCAAGGTTTAAATGAGAGTAGGAGTAGTCAATGTGGTACCTTCTTATCACAACTTTGTGATAAGATCATTGGCCATGCAGGCTGAGGTCAATTGATGCTATAGTCCAATAACAGATGAAGTGGACCCTGCTGGCTACCTTGGTCTTGAGCAGTGTTTCCCAAACTTGGCTCTCCAGCTATTTTTGGACTACAACTCCCATCAAGACCAGAGGTCAGGGATGATAGGAACTGTAGTCCAAAAATAGCTGGAGACCCAAGTTTGAGAAGCACTGGTCTACAGAAAGAGAACATTCCACTCAACAGCACAAGTAATATTTCAGGTGGGATGGTGGCAGTGGCAGTGTTTTCTAGCTAGAACAGTTTCCCAGTGTCTAAGGGACAGACAATCACAGAACACACATTTTGTTGTTGTTAAGTCGTTTAGTCGTGTCTGACTCTTCGTGACCCCATAGACCAGAGCATGTCAGGCACTCCTGTCTTCCACTGCCTCCCACAGTTTGGTCAAATTCATGCTGGTAGCTTTGAGAACACTATCCAGCCATCTCATCCTCTGTTGTCCCCTTCTCCTTGCACCGTCCATATTTCCCAACATCAGGGTCTTTTCCAGGGAATCTTCTCTTCTCATGAGGTAGCCAAAGTACTGGAGTCTCAGCTTCAGGATCTGCCCTTCCAGTGAGCACTCAGGGCTGATTTCCTTAAGAATGGATAGGTTTGATCTTATTGCAGTCCATGGGACTCTCAAGAGTCTCCTCCAGCACCATAATTCACTATGCCATGCAGAACACACATACTTCCTGGCAAAGCCTGGCTGGGGAAGGTGGCTCCCTACTGTGTGTGACAATCAGGAGCACATCAAGGAAACACAACACACACACACCAACACATAAAAAACCTAGTCCTTAGGCAGCTCTTAAAACAAAATTTGAGCCAAGTGCGGGGAGAGAAAGCTGCTGAGAACTTAGAAAGCAGGCCAAGGTGGGTCACAATAGTCATAGAGCCAATGATGAAAGATTGAAGATTCATTTTGAAATTAAGATGCATTATAATAATTAGAGCTGAGCTTGAGAGCATCTGCACACTGGTACGTTCCACCCAGGGTCATATTTCAAATCTCTTCACAGTGTTAAATGTTCCTAGCGGGCAAAATTGGTCCGCAAAGGCAAATTCATTATTAAAACCATGATCCAAATAATAATGTGGGTCACAATCTTCAAACCGTTCTCAGCAGAATATTCTCACTGAAGCTAATGAGGCAAGTCCCAAAATACTTAGAAAATTTGATGTCGTTTTTTAAATAGAAGATGCTGCTTTCAGTAGAGGCGTTGAACTCTTCCAGTTTTTGCTACCTCTGCAAAAGATGAAATGCTGTTTCTGTGAGGGTAGGCTTTGTTTGTTTTGCATATTAACAACACAATCCTAACCATATCCACACAGATATAAATCCAATTGATTTCAGTGGGACTCACTCCCAGGTAAGGTCCTGCCAACCTAGCAGTTTGAAAGCATACAAGCGTAAGTAGATAAATAAGTACTGTTGCAGCGGGAAGGTAAACAGTGTTTCTGTGCACTCTGGCTTCCATCACAGTGTCCCGTTGTGCCATATGTGGTTTAGTCATGCTGGCCACATGAACCAGAAAGCTACCTGTGGACAAACGCTGGCCCCCTTGAACCCCGTTTCAAAATCAAAATTTGACCCCATAGTCAAATTCGACGGGATTTAACCATCCATGGGTCCTTTACATTTTACCTCACCTAAGTGGGGCCAGGATTGCAACCTTACCAATCAGATTCTAGAATGGTTGTCCATTGTTCTGCACACAAAGGCTGGCTATGTGTAATGGGTTCAATTTGAAACTAGGAATGATATACCAAACAATCTTCCCTATTTGCAGCAAATTCATAAGCAATGATTCCACCAGAAATTACGGTATATAGTTTCCAGATGGACCATTTCCCCTCTGCATAGTGCCAGCTCTATTTCTTGCCCTCTTCAATAACATATCCACACAGATATACAGTTGTTGTAGCTACAGTTACATTAGGAATAAGATAGAATCCTGAGAGGCCTATTCCCCTTTTCTCCCTTCTCCTGGCTATCTTGAATACAGGTATGACAGAATCCTTTCGAGATGCAGTTTCCTACATCTAGAAAACCACATCTCCCAGAGTCCATGGCAGTGCCAGATTTAGCGTGTTGCAAGTGGTTCCCCTGAACAGCCTGCACAAAATAAAATAGTAATAACAACAATAATAGTAATAACAACAATAATAATAACAATTGAAGTGTGGGTGGGTTCCCATGAGGCAAGACACAGTGATAACAGCAAGAACATTTATTGAACTCACAGAACTAGACAACAGGGGCAAAGCAACTGCTTATATACATTTTTGAAGGCCTGGGCCACTCCCACTCCCAACATGATTGGCTATCTAAGCTTCCAAGCTGTGAATCATAACTCAGAGTTTAAGGGCCAATGGCAAAGGCCCAAATCTTGAATTGTTCTGTGATTGGATATCATGTATCGAATCAGAACACAGGGGCTCAGAATCCTTAGTCCAGACTCAAGCTCAGGCAAACACAGACCCCACTGAATACATAACAACAATCATAGCAACTATAATAATACACATACATATATGGGTACCTACTGAGAAGATCCATTAAACCCCCCCCCAGCTGTACCAAAAGGAATTATTGTAAAAATAAGAAATATTTTGGGGGGAGGGGAAAATTTTGTCCTTGCTCAGGCCACCGTATTACCCCACTTCATCTGTTATTGGACTATAGCATCAATTGACCTCAGCCTGCATGGCCAATGATCTTATCACAAAGTTGTGATAAGAAGGTACCACATTGACTACTCCTACTCTCATTTAAACCTTGAATCATCCATACCTTTCCAAGCCCAGAATGGCTTTACAGAAGCCAATGCAAGTAAGATAAACATTGAACTGAATCTCAGAGAGGAGGACTGATCTTACCTTCTCCCTGTCCAGAAAGCTTTTTTCCTATTCAGACAAGGGATGTGGGCAGTGCATGATGTTTGCAGGACCAGCATGCTGAACTTGATTGTGGAATATACACACCCTTTTTCTCCTGGCTCTTTTGTTCCAATGGACAATTTTTTTCCCTCCATTGAACAGATATTTGGGGCTTTTAATAAAAGAAATTAAGGCACCTCTCCTAGAAAAGTTGGGGTGATAGCAGAGATGATCAAGTTTTGTTGGTTTTTAAATTATTCCGAATGCAGGTCAAGGATAGTCCTGAACCTCCAAAAGCCTCAGGTTACAAGCTTTATAAACATTTGCACAAAAAAGCACGATTTTACTTCCATGGGGGGAATAATTCTCCATTGATATTAATGGGGCTGAGAAGTGCTCAACTTTTACTGGATCATATCATGATCCAACAACAGAGCACCTTAAACTCTACATTATAATAAAACCTTATACTACAAGCAATTTTAAAAATATATAAGCTGATTCTGACTGCATTTTACACAAGAGAGTCACTCTGACTTATTCAGTACTAAATCATATTAATTTTCTTCCTGTGCGACTTGCTTTAGATTGCAAAGTGTGCTTAAAAATGGCTCTCTTATACATTTGTCTCTAAAAGCTCCGTCAAACCCACTCATTTCAACCAGCATAGTAATATACCTGAACTTCTACATTTTCTGCTTAAAATGAAATATAATGTTATTAATTTATTTTTGATTATCACTATCATCATTGTATTAACAGCAGCCTGTAAATCAGTATGCAATTATGCCCAGAGAATTTGTCAAACGTAGTTCTAGATGGATTTCTATGAACTGACCAAAGTGGATGGTGTCTTGGTAAATTATGACTTTTCAAAAAGTAAAGAATAGGCTGTTACATAGCAATGCAGGCCTGGCCAGAAGACCAGAGACTGACCTGAAATTTTTCAGAAAATAATTTTATGACATTATTTATTTATTTTTTTGAAAATGTAGGGTCAGCAAACTTTTTCTACTGTCCCTCAGACCTTGTGGGGGGCTGGACTATATGTTGAAGGGAGAAAAATGAACGAATTCCTATGCCCCACAAATAACCCAGAGATGCATTTTAAATAAAAGGACACATTCCACTCATGTAAAAAACACTCTGATTCCCAGACCATTTGCGGACCGGATTTAGAAGGCGATTGGGCCAGATCCGGCCCCCAGGCCTTAGTTTGCCTACCCATGAATTAGAGCATTTTTACTCCTCTCTTCAGCCATGAAATAAAAAAAACCAAGACCCTACTTGCAGACTTATATTCTAATCAATCAACCAACCAACCAACCAACCAAAATAAATACAACACTCAAGGAAAGAGGGCAAGGAGGGCAGAGGAAAAGGAAACTCACAAACTCAGCCCCCAGTGCCTCTCCCACTGAGGCAGCCTGATGAAAGGGCTGTCACCAGGTGACAGTTGAAGGAGATAAAGCCTGATGGAGCTGGCCTGTCTCAGCAAAGCCGATGGCGCATTTCTTGACCTTCCTTCTTCCATGAGTAGAGCTCTGCCAGGCCTCCTCTCTCCTGGGAGCAGCCATTGGCTTAGCTCTGTGGAAAGTCCAGCTCCATCTTGAAGTGTTAGGAAATTCTTCTGATTACACTTGACATCTGTCTAATGGAATCTGAGATGGACACAATCATGCCTTATTTTATTATTTTTAATTTGCCCAACTCATTTATTAGCATTGTCAAGCAGCATGGTTGCAGAAGCCAATTCCATCATTGTTTTCCCAGAATATCTCTGGGCTTCATCATCGTGTAAAATGGAGCCCAGAGACAATGAACAATAATAGAATTGGATGTTACCAACATTTTTTTGGTAGTTTTCCTGTTTCCAATGGGTTCAGAGAAGAAAGGAAATGTCTCCATCGTGCAAGCAATGATATTTTTTCTTGGGACCACACTGCACTGATGGTTCATTGCTTGCTGTGATACGACCTTCAACCTAATTCAGTTTTATTTGTGCTTAGTTGTGCATTATTAGTTGGGGCAAAGTGTATGTGAGATTTCCATTTGTATGCACTTCTGAATGCACTGAAATTAACAGTGTGGGCAACATTTAGATTCCACATTTTCCTCCAACTAGACTAAAGGAGTGAGAATCAACTTGGATGTGAGACATGAAGTATGCCCCCCCATTTCCAGCTCAGCAATAATTTCTAGTTGCCTAGTGCCCTTTGGGATATCTTCAGAAACAGCTAGATGATATGAAGAGAAGTTTCTCAAATTTCACTGAACTTTATTATGTATTGTCTCAGAAATGCTATTGTAGACTGGAACACAAAAACACTTCGCCTTAGAGTACATCGTCCCTATGACGACACAGGCACAGAGGGCAGCAACCTCCATTTTCTATGTTCCTCCGACAGTAGCTGCTGATTCCATCTGCTATGTGGAGTTAAGATCAATTGCTCTAACCTCTTACTAAGAGTTCTCAAGGTTTCCCTGGGGCTCCCTTATTTTCTCACACCAGCTGGTTTCCACTTTACAGCTTGAGGAGGGAGCCGGTTCCTTAACATCTGTAGTACATTTCTCCCCAATATGTTCGGAGCTGCCTACTAAATCTGATCAAAAGCATTTGCTGTCTTGAGATGTGATGATTTTTTTTTTTAATCTTCATTTGCTTATCTGAAGTTTTATTGGGTTCACCAAAGAGCTGCCATGTGGTTGCTCTTTATAAAACAAATCATATGGCCACAATCTCCACATGGCAAGCAGTTCCTGCCACCATCTTGCCAGAGGAATCTTCTGCATGCTACCACAATGTCACAGACCCTATGCTTGATTGACTCTTGTCCCCTCCACCCCCAGTATCCTGCTAGCGCACACATGGGACCAATTTCCTTGAGACAGTAGAAACATGACAAACACTTACCCAAGAAAGGGTAAGGGCCATATGTCAGTGGTACAGGATCAGTCTTGTATACCATACCAAAGGTTCCTAATTCAATTCCCCCTGCATTAAACCCTGGAGAGCTACCACCTGTCAATGTGGACATTAGAGTCGTACCTCGGAAGTTGAACGCCTTCTGACTTGAATGTTTTGGCTCCCAAATGCCGCAAAGCCGGAAGTGAGTGTTCTGGTTTGCGAACGTTCTTTGGAACCCAAATGTCCAACGTGGCTTCCACAGGTTCTGATTGGCGGCAGGAGCTTCCTGCCACCAATCGGAAGCTGCACCTTGGAATGGACTCCCAGAACAGATTCCGTTTGACTTCCGAGGTATGATTGTACTAAGCTAGAAGGAATAAATGTCTTGACTCAGTGTAAGGCAGCTGCGAGCCGGATTTAGTGTGGTGCAGGCAGTTCCACCATAAAGGGTGCTGAGCCGAGGGAAGCAGTGAGCAGCATGCAGTAGTTGGGAGTCTCTCCCCAGCCTTCATCTTTCAGTTCACAGTGAGATTTGTCTTAAAAGGGAAGAGGAATGGAGAAGGTCCAGGAAATCCAAAAGGTGTCTCCTTGCAGATTCTGAGTATGGTGCTCTTCTTTCTACCACCTAACCATACTGTCTTCCCCTCTTCCTTTCCTCCCTCTCTAAGAGCCAGAGGGAGCTTTTTTGCCCAATAGGACTGAGTGGCAGGAGTACCTCATAACGCGTGTTCGGAAATTTTGAAAGAATGTATTGGAAAGAGAACTTTCTCCTTTTCTCTACAAAGAAAAGGTTTATAGTAACCAGCATCTGAGCATGCATGAAAATGGCTGTGTTTGGATGCTTAGTCAGGTAGACAGTGTAGGCAAAAAATTCATTTTTACTTACACTTTCCCCTGATATATATATGTGTGTTTTGTAAACTTTGAATAGACAAATGTGAAAAGTGAAGATAGCTGTGTTTTGGTCCACATCTTGTTTCAGAAAGTGTTGATTTGGTTGGTTCACCCTTAAATCCGAACTGAATATCTTCTGCATCTCTAATACCTGCAAACATCAGAAAACTCCTTTACATTTTGTTTGCAACTCAGGGGGGAAAGCAGAGCAGAAGAAAACAAGCAAACAAGTGCAACTTAGCTGAGAATTGTCCAATTAGTTATCCACCTAGGCCCAGGAGTTTTCTGGCCTCTGAAGTAATTATACAGGCCCAAGCCAGTTAAACAACCTTCTGCTGCAAGAAGAAGAAGAAGAGTTTAGATTTGATATCCCGCCTTTCACTCCCTTTAATGAGTCTCAAAGTGGCTAACATTCTCCTTTCCCTTCCTCCCCCACAACAAACACTCTGTGAGGTGAGTGGGGCTGAGAGACTTCAGAGAAGTGTGACTGGCCCAAGGTCACCCAGCAGCTGCATGTGGAGGAGCGGAGACGCGAACCCGGTTCCCCAGATTACGAGACTACCGCTCTTAACCACTACACCACACTGCAAGAGTTTCTTTCAGTTCATTCATACAGCTTGCCTCATCATGAGGACTCCAGGGCTCACCACCTTTCTTCTTCTTCTTCTTCTTTTTTAAAAAAAAATATGATAGCAGAAAGTCTCCACCTTCTCATGTACAGTGGTACCTCGGGTTAAGAACTTAATTCATTCCAGAGGTCCATTCTTAACCTGAAACTGTTCTTAACCTGAAGCACCACTTTAGGTAATGGGGCCTCCCACTGCCGCTGCGCCGCCACCGCACAATTTCTGTTCTCATCCTGAAGCAAAATTCTTCACCCGAGGTACTATTTCTGGGTTAGCAGAGTCTGTAACCTGAAGCGTCTGTAACCCGAGGTACCACTGTAATGCCAAACAAAACCATGGCTTAGCACTAACAGACAAATAGGCTGAGAAGATATTACACCTGATTTCCTCCTCCCAACCTTTCAGTTCATCATGGCACGGCAGCTAAGCCAAAGTGAAATTTAGCTTGGCATCCAAACCTCTGCTCCTTTTAAAAAAAAAAAAAATTATTAACTGACCAATCACATCAAATCAAATCACATCACATAAATTCCGAATTACAAAGCCGAATTTTAAATTTTGTTGAGGGAACCCATATTTCAAGATCCGAAGGGCGATTCTGATCATCTTCTTGCTACTGCGTTAATGTCCCAATCAGTCCAAATCAGTCCAAACAAAGTTCATAATTCTATCCAGACTTATCTTGCTGTTTCCACATCACATCTTGTTCATATATTTTCTCTTTTTTCTTTATGATCTCTTCTGATAGTCTCCTTAAGCCGATGAACACCAATAATAGTCCTGTGTGAGTTTTTCCATTCTTCCAGTCCTCAAATCGAGATGGTTTCCATATATCATCGCCTTCATAGATAACAGCGCTCTTTCCATCATTAATTACAGAACTGTCGTTCTTAAGTCCCACTGAGGAGTTTTATCCACAATATAAAAACAGCTCTATTTCTCTATTTCTCCTCTCAGACTTAAGTCCTCCGACAGAACTTCCCAATATGGCGACGGTATTTTTAACTGCGTCATTCCAAAGCCCTTATACATTCCACGCTCTTCTTAAAACATGCTCTGGTTCAAAAGTTTATCTCCACACAGCCTTAAATCCACAGCTTAAGTCCTTAAAACGACATTTCTGACTTGTGGGGGGAGGGGATTCTTGTTCCAAACCTCTGCTCCTTAACAACCTGTAGCCAAGGCTTGTTTTTGGTGACTGGTCATGGTTAAGGAGGAAAGAGCTTAACCGTGAACCTTGGCTTAGCAGCTGTGTTGCGCTGAACAAAAAGACCAATGAGGAAGTGGGTACAAGCCCTTCTGAGAGGTCCTGCTAAGCTGTAGTTTGAATTATCGGGCTTTGTGGTGCAAGCCGTTGAAATCTTCTCCGAAGGCATGAACTTCAGTCACTCAGCAGCAAGTGAACGGAAGCCAAAATAGTTCATGGTAAAAAGTGCTAAGTCATTGGGTTGAATTTGGAGATGACTGCGTATAATAGGGCAGAGCCCCGGGTGCACATTTTTTAGGGTGCTCAGTCAAGTGCTCTGATGACATGAAGCCCTGGCAACTGAGGCGTGGTGGCAGACAGGTTGGAGTAGTGGGCAGGTACATGGAAGCAGTGGGCAATGAGTCTGTTGGAGGCAGGCTCTGTTCCTCCTTTCTGTGGGCTCTATGTGTGCCCCCTTGGTGCACACTCCCATCCCAGCTGCCCAGTCCAACAGGGGAAAGTAACACTTGCTCTGCCCTGGGCACCGGCAACCCACACTATGCCACTCTAACACGGTTTTTCTGTTCTTGCCTCTCTCTCTCTCTCTCTCTCTTCCAGCATCCTTGAAGTTGTTTCTGATGGTCACTGATTCTTCTGGAGCAATATGGAATGGGGCATGGGGTGTCAGCAAGATAGGGAAATTAGATGAGTTTGAAAGGGCCACCTTGCATAAGCAGAAGGACTTTTCTGCTTGCACAAGAGATTTCTGAACCAATGCCATTGCATTTTGTTGCTGCTGTTGGAACGAAACTGTCTCTCATACATTTCTTTCCTACCACTGAGAAGCAGATATCTGCTTCTTTCCTGACTGCTGAACTGAGAAATTCAGGAGGGTTGCCTTAGTAACACATGCTCACTGTGTGCAATTAATTTGGAACTTTTAATTCTTTTCTTCCTCGAAAGAAGGCATTCTGAACCTGAGTGCCGTATTTGTATTGGCATTAAACTCTAAAACAGTACCGCTGCTATCAGTCTCCAAAATGAGGGAAATCCCTATACACCAATAAGTGGGTCTTCTCCTGCTGAATTCTTGAACAGTCTACAGAGTGACCAGCATATAAAATACATCTCGGAAATTAAAGTAAATGAACTGTCACCTGGCAGAGCACAACCATATGCAAATTGCAAACACTTATAAATTATGTAGGTAACATCTCTGAAGTGTGGAGAATGAGACCCTTTAGGCTAAAAATACACAAAGAAACACTTGATTATTATGATAAATAATAGTTAGCATTTGTATAGCACTTTAACCTAGTATATCCATAAATACGACCCAATATTTCAAATGGATATCACTTTCAGTATTCCCATTTAACCCAAAGTCAGAAATACTGCTTTGTGCTGCTGTGAATTCATTTTGCTGTACTCGTGTCACATTTGTTATCAGTGGCCTGAAATTTGAATTATTTCAATCTAACTCTGTACTGGTAGAAAAACCTGCAAGCCTCTGGAAGTTGGTGTTTGCTTTAAGTAAGCAGGTTTTGTCCAACCAAAGGTCATTTTAGATGGATACTGTTTGCTCAAGAGATTATTCTTGCAAGAGCTATTGTTTGTTTCCAAGGTTATGCACTGACATAAGGTGGCTTCCCATGGTGCTATTCCTTCCATTAAAAGCGAGAGATGTTTCCATGGGAGTTGGTTTGGTTACTGTACTTTGTTTACCAAGGTGTACATTTCTTGACGTTGGTTAATAAATGTTCTCTCAGCTAGTTCATGGATTTGCTTATGTTAGTCCAGCTGTGATACATGTTGCTTGATATAGAACCCTTAATATTGTTGCACGCCACCCTAATCTTTGAGCTGTGCGAGATTTCAGGGATTCCAGGCATGCATACGCAGAGTCTAATTGGAAATGAGGCACAGCAGAGACTGTGATGTCTTTATGATATATGGTTTATTTACACGTATATATAACCTGAGCCTACAATGGCTCCCAGCATTACACACCAAGAGGTCATTGCTTTCTCCATAGGCACAGTCTAGGATCCGAACAAACTGCCATCGTGGCCTGCCTCTCACCTTTCTGCTTCCCCATCCCATAACTCCTCCCTTGAGCTTCTAACTCACTTAAACACAAGTGGCCAGCCTGGTTTAATTAGCTGTCAGCACATGCTGATTCCAGAGGATATGCATTGTATAGCACACAGCTTAATACACGAGGGCCTGCCCTAATACACATGAGCTGAATTCACAGGGTCTAGCTATTTCCCAGCTTCAAGCATCGATTAAATTCTAAGACTTATTAGACCTAGGGATTTAGGGCGTCCAGCAACCACAAACTCATAACAATATGTAACGTAATATGTAAACTTAGCAAGTCTTTGCACTTCTGATATGAAGGAAACCTGAATGGGGAAGTCCCATTTAAAGATAAAGAACTATAAAAAAGGAAAACAGGGGCCTTAGCATTACCCATCAACATCAAGATCACCTAGACAGTAGACTGGCAGGGACACAGAATGTATTTCTGAGATGTTTTTCTATAATATATTATTATTTTATTATATTAGATATTAACTTTGTATACTGCCCTTCATCTGAAGATCACAGGGCAGTTCACAACATAAAAATACAAAATGAGAACACAAAATACATTTAAAAAAACAAAACAAACCAATAGCCCCCCTCAATTATAGTGTAATTATTTTTGAATTTGCTAACTAAATATAATAATTGTATATGCAATTTTATATACAAATCTGCTTCCTGCTTTGTTCTCTCTCCATTTCCCTCTTTTTTTTTTAATTGACCACCTTGCATTCTGTCTGTTAACATAATTATCCAATGTACTGTCCTCCTTGAATAAATTTGACTCAAATCAACGTGACTCAAATTAGGTCTAATAGACCCCCCCCCCAAAATAAGCAATGTGGACTAAAGCCACTTCTGGGCCCCCTCTGGGATTAGTGGCCCTGAATCCTAAACTTCAGTAGGTTCATAGTAGACCCACCCCTGTGGGGACCCTGCGAAGTAAGAAGTGGCAGCCACTGAAAAATAACAACTCAAAAAAGTATAATACTTGGGTGACAGTGGAGGAGCTAGGAAAGCGATTGCAAAATTTTCCATATCTGAGATGAGATTAGACAGCCCTGCTCAGGCAATATTATCTGCAGAAATTCTGAGAAACATTATAAGAGTAACCATAAGCATGTCTACTCAGATAGGTGTCCATAATTTTGCTGATGGGTACTAGGAGGTAAAGGAAGTAAAGGATCCTGGAAGGTGAAGTCCAGTCAAAGGCAACTATGGGGTGCGGTGCTCATCTCACTTTTCAGGCCAAGGGAACCGGCGTTTGTCCACAGACAGCTTTCCGGGTCATGTGGCCAGCAAGACTAAACCGCTTCTGGCGCAACGGAACACCATGACAGAAACCAGAGTGCACGGAAAAACCATTTACCTTCCCGCTGGAGCGGTACCTATTTATCTACTTGCAGTAGTGTGCTTTCGAAGTGCTAGGTTGGCAGGAGCTGGGACAGAGCAACGGGAGCTCACCCCGTCACACAGTTTCAAACCGCCAACCTTCTGATCAGCAAGCCCAAGAGGCTCAGTGGTTTAGACCACAGTGCCAACAGCATCCCTTTAACCTTTACCTTGATGAGTACTAAATAATTCTAGGAGATGAGTCAAATTAATTCGGCAGATGAACATCCCCAAGAAGGTTGGGAAATTTAGGTACGCAGCAGATCAGGCCTGCGAAATTAGATATATCTATGAGGCCAATTAGCGACAGAGACTAATTTTCAGCCGATAAAATTTGGTTTTGGTTTTTATAAACAAAAAACCCCCAACACTGCAGGATTTTGAGTATTCATATTTTTATGTATTTGCTTTGTTTATATCTAGCTGCATCTAATTATAAAGGCTTTTGATTCCCACCCCCACTTTCTAACTGGCATTTTAATCTTTGTAGAACTTTAATATAAAAGGAAACAATAGCAAAAAAAAAAAAAAAGTATTTGAAAAGGATTGCAACAGCAAACATTTCCCTCAGGAATCTATATCGCAGAAATGGAGAACAAAGCTGCACAAAGTGTCTTTTAATAATTCATAATTACATACATGAAAATACATCAACTTAGTTTAGGTGCCTAATTATGTTGAGAAATTATAAGCAAGTGAAACGGGAGGCCCCAGTGAAAACTTCCTAGTTTTATGTCTACAACAGAGGCGCTGTGGGTTTGGGGGAAATTATGTTACACTCTCGGATTAATTATTCAGACCAAATGTTCTTTGAGTTGAATTACTGTTTGTTCAAAGGGAAGAAAAAGCAGACAGACTCTTATTGTGAAAATATTTTCTTTTCTTCCAAAAAAGACACAGCAATAAACATATATCCCTGCAGCTATGCTAAACAATGTGCCTAAAGTGTTATAAATATTATATATTATAATTTGTGGCTTTAGTTGGATAAAGACCTCATACTACAGTATTATGCAAAACCATGCTGCCAAATTGCATATACTGTAAGCCAATACTTCAATTGCCTATGATATTCATTGCAAAGAGCATTTTTTATCTACCTCCAGAAGGGAACTGTCAGATCCTGTGGAAGTGATATGATGGTAATTAAACTGGAAGTTCATTAAATGTGCATATTTATTTTGCTACATGACAAAAACCCAAAGAGTTCTGGTGTGTTGTTCCCTTTGGGCATGATGCAACTATGAAGGCCTTATTTAGGAGAATTTCAGCCCTTTAAAAAAAATCCTTTTGTGCTATGTCACAAATATCTTTAACCTTCTGCTTTCAGTTTCTGAGATGGACAAAAAACAAAGATGAATTCAGTGTATTGAAGTACACCCCCCATAGCATACATATTACCTAAATGGACAGCATTGATTTGAGTAAACAATATATACTGCAAAAATATTACACAGCATTTTTGGATAAAACATTCCAGATGCAGCATTGTGGCATCTGAATATAGACTGCATTTTTAATCAAGGCTTATATTGGCTTATATCTTGATCAGGTTCCTAAATTAAATGGGCTTAGATTTTCAAATGTTTCATGCCAGGCAGAAGACCAGCTGCTTAGAGAACATTGGCAATGTTTTCCTCCTAGACAAGGGGCCCCTTGATTTATAGCAGAAAACAATTCTCAAAGTCGTAAAAAGGGGGAATTGCAGGCTGAGAGTGAGGACACTGACCCTACATGTTACAGAAGATAAAAAAGGCAGAGATAAACATAATTAGGAATGAGTAAATAGTAAAATAATACCAATGTGCCTCCCAGTAAAATGAGCCAGATCTTCTAAGGTTAAAAGGCCAAGAGCAATGGAGAAGCATCTAGCTGGCAGAAAGAGAGCATTTTTGGGAAGTCTTTTTAAAGCTGTTTCTTTCTTAAACTGAGAGAGTTAAAGGGCAATAAATGTTGGGAAGAGCTAATGGGAAAAGCAGCTGGCTGAAGGGGGGTGTAAACTGAAGAGGCTTCTTTTGAAGCTGTTTTCTACTAAGTTCCTTTTTTACTTTACAAAGGCCTCATTCCTTTTAAAAGGCTACCTATGTTATGTATTAAATATATTGGCTTAAATATAATTATGCAAAGGATTTAAGAAATGCTAGATTCTTATTTTATATAGTTGTAAGAGTTGTATTTATCCTGAAATTAAGTCAGCCACCAGCCTAGCCCCCCTGCCAGACAGGAGACGCCATCCAAGCGGTCCTGATATATGGGTGTCAGGCCATTGTTTAGAAACCTTCAAATGAAGGAGATCTTTCAATGTTGATGTGAACTCAAGATCCTTGACATATGTTTAAGATAAAAATTTAAGATTAACCATTTGTTTTAGAAGGCAATAGGGCAAGGAGGGCAAGAGGTGAGCTGGTAATTAAGATTCCTTGTTGAGACACATGTAAGATATATTACTACTTATTTGTCATTTATAGATGTAACAATATATAGCTATTGTGTTCCATATAAGGACAGGAGGATATGGGTGTATCTTTTAGGATTGGTTATAGCAATCAGCCAATAGGAAATTCAACCAGGCTGATTGGACAGAGGCAGCCAAAGGAGGAGCAAAGGGGGCTGGATTAAGGGAATATAAGTGCTGGCCATAATGGCAGGAGGCCAGGCCAGAGCTTGGTAACCATATACCACTGTGCCTCTCATTTATTTGTCTGACAAATAAATTATTATTTTAATTTCTCTATTGCTGCGTTGAATATTTCATTCCAGCTAAGCGTTAACCACAAGCAGGGTGCTACAGCATGACTGTCAATGCAAATTCCCTAAGTCTGCAGTCCTAATTATTAGGACGTAAGGCCAGTTAAGGAACACTTCCCAGTAAACATACGGTATATAGAATTGTGCTGAAAATAATAATTCAAAGTCTGAGGTACTTGGGTTAAATAATGAAAAGGAGGTTAAGAAGGACAACAGTCATATGCCCCAATGTGACTTTGTGTGTGTGTGTGAGAGAGAGAGAGAGAGAGTGAGAGAGAGAGAGAGAGAGAGAGAGAGAGAGAGAGAGAGAGAGATTAACCTCAGTGTTTGTAATATAGCCATCGGATTCCTGATCAGGATGCCTATCACCTGTAAGTAGTAAAACTGATTTGAAGTAAAAGTAAGTGTAAAGGTAATGGTGAAGGGACCCCTGACCATTAGGTCCAGTCGTGGCCGACTCTGGGGTTGCAGCGCTCATCTCGCTTTATTGGCCGAGGGAGCCGGCTTACAGCTTCCGGGTCATGTGGCCAGCATGACTAAGCCGCTTCTGGCGAACCAGAGCAGTGCACGGAAACGCCGTTTACCTTCCCGCTGGAGCGGTACCTATTTATCTACTTGCACTTTGATGTGCTTTCGAACTGCTAGGTTGGCAGGAGCTGGGACCGAGCAACGGGAGCTCACCCCGTCGTGGGGATTCGAACCACCGACCTTCTGATCAGCAAGTCCTAGGCTCTGTGGTTTAACCCACAGCGCCACCCGCGTCCCTAAAAATAAGTGTATTTATTATTAAATACACATTATGATTATAGGTACCCAAGGGTTGTATCCAATGATACACGAGGAGGTCTCTGCTGGTACAATGGGACTTCCATTTCTCTCCTTGCCCCATGCCACCCAGATCTGCTCTGAATGGTTCTCCAACCTGCCGGGACAGTGCATGATCAGCCAGGCAGAAAAATCCAGATTTTTTTTTTAAAAAAATAGAAAAATGACAGAGAACTATTGCATTGCATTGATCTGTCTGACAACCAAAACAGAGTCAATCAAAACCCGACCGGCTGAGTTGGGTTTTCACTGACTTCTGTCAGTAAACATTCCCAGTCTTAGTCTTAAACATGATCATGGCTGACAATCCTCTACTGCAGTCAGCATCAGTAATGACCAGGGGAAATGGGAAATATAGCAGTTGGAGAGTCACAGCTTCCCACTGCCCTACTGCCTTACAAGTCCTTGATCGCTGCTCACTTCCTCCACCACTGGAGTACATTTTCAAAGAATAGGTTAAATCAAGAACAGGCAAATTCGTTTCCTGCTGAACTTGAAATCTCCATAAAGTTTCACTTCAAAACTTTAAAGAAGTCTGGAATGGAGTTTGTTGAGAAAGGCAAACAGTATGCTAAGTGTTTCTTCTCCTCCCTGCCAGCTCACTATAACTTTAATCAACTTTTTTTCTTTTTTCATTTTTTGATACCTCCAGCAGACATTTATGTATCATGAAGGATTAACCCAAGCCTGGGGGAAAAACCTCTTGTGCTCAGCCCTGTTTGCAAAATATTTACATTATTTGTTGCTATTTTACAGTTTCTCCCAGTACTATTTTTCTAGAAAAAGAGGTGCCGTGAACACCGCCCTCATTCTCTTTTTTATTTTTTATTTTTTTTATTAAATGTAACAAAAAAGAATAGAAAAAAAGAAATAGAAACAATACATAACCATACATAAAAACATTTCATCTACACAATTTTCCAGAATGCAAATTAGAAAAGAAGAAAGACAAAAGATAAAAGAAAGAAACAAGAAAAAGAATGAAGAGAAAAAATACTTTTCATAATCAATTATTCCAAATTCATACTTCAAACATTACAATATTTAAATCCTAGTTAAAATATTATAAAAGACTTCCACCGCATTCACCACACGTCTCTTGGTTATCTAATTCACCTTTACATCTGTTCTTCAGTCACTTCCTTTCCTTAAATTCTTTCATAGTCCATCTAATCTTTGTACCTCTTGCGCTCAGCCCTGTCTGCAAAATATTTACATTATTTGTTTCTATTTTACAGTTTCTTCCAGCGCTGTTTTTCTAGAAAAAGAGGTGCTCATTCTCTTAGAATGGCTATGGCACCCACCTGAAAGGTGTCAGAACCTAGTTCTGACTGGAAAAAAAGCTCTGGTTTCTCCCCTCCTTTCTCTCACCCAATGTTTCCATATTTGAGCAGCATTTCTAGCTCTTTCCCTAATTTCTTCTTGGGAGTCACTGTGACCTCAACAGTGCAAGTCGTAATTGAATCCATCAGCTACATAACATAGCAATTATCCATATTAGATCATTAACTTCTAGAATCCTCCTTGTTAATAATGCCCAGAAGAAGGAGTCACTCAATCCACTTTTGCTCTATGCAACAGAATGGAGACTCTTCCATAAATTCTTGATGCGGAGAGGAAATCAGTAGAATGCTCTTCCCACTCCTGTTATAAGTAGTTCTTGGCAAATGGGCTGGTTTTATGAACTCTGGCTCCTTGCAAAGGCCACCGGGGTCCACAGGGGCAGTAAAGTTTTCAGTATTGAGGCTGTTGTACTGTCCTCTCAATAGCCAATTAACTGTGCACTTTTCCCAGGCTTTGATTCTTCCTCATCTGCTGGGTAATAGCAAGCCTACACATTTCCCTTTTTCAATTGCTTATGGTGTAAGCCAAACATCGTCAACATTTTAGGGCCAGTGGGCACATTTGGAATTTTGAGGAAGTGCCGTAGCCACCAATCACGAAATGGCTGCTGTGGGAATGTGACCTCACAAGAAAATGGCGGGCATAGCTAAAATAGCAGAATGAGCACTCACACTTTACACTGTGGGTGCCCTTTGTGGGATTGCATGTGGTGCTACAGTTCCCAGGGAGCTTATTGGAAAACAGGGGCTGGCTTGCCTCTCAGTGTTAATTTTTGGAGGTTTACGCCCAGCCTCAGTAAGCAAGTTTCCTGCTGGGAGGTGGGGCCAGCCCCATTTATAAACAGGGGGTGGAGCCGACAATAGCCAGGCAGTCAGCTCTGGAGATTCACCCTCCCTTTGTTTAATGTTTCTTGTTTGCAGGTGAACTTTTTCTTCCTGTTTAGCGGGCACTGCTACGGTCTTTGACTGGTTGCTGTTGAAGGACTGGGAAGAAATTTCCCTGCATTGGCAGGTTTTGTCTTCCCCATAGCAATTCGTCACAACTCTGGCAGTTTAAGGCCTTGGGCGCAATCCTTTAGTCTTTTCTTCTCTATATGGGGGCATGGGAGTGAAGTGGTGACTCACCCCCCTGCAGCGGCGATTCCAGGGTCCCTTCTTAAAGGGGTTATATATATGGGTGTCACTGGCCATACACTGAAAGGTCATCAGTGAACTACCCTGCATGCGGGGATATGGGCTTCGTAAAGCACCCAATATCCCATTTACCCTGATGGGCCCCAGTTCCCCCCAGCTGCGGGGCTGGGAGGGATACACGCCCAAGGCCTAAGCCAAGGTCTTCCTTCATTTGGAAGTTTAATAAAGTTGTGGCCTAATTTTAATTCTATATAACGACATCAGAGTCTTTATTCCTTTCTTATGATCCCTGAGGGCTGTCGCCGCCTGGTCACGCAAAAAGAGACAGAAACACAAAATGATGTGAACATGTGTCTCTCGAATGTCCTATAAATGAGGAAAATGCACCTACATCAGCCATCAATGCGCTCACTCACAGAGAGCAGCTCTTTTCACTTTTCCTCTGTTCAGAGGAATACAAAATAACAGTGCTTTTTTTCCTGGGAGGACTCAGGGGTACGCATAACCCTAAACATTTTCTGAATCTAAGTTTGGCTTCATTGAGGGGTGTTATTTCAGTATGAGAAAATGACTCCTAAACATTTATTTTTATTTTTATTTTTAAAGAAAAAAGCACTGCATAATACAATAGTGATTCATAATACAAAATCATGGCAAAAATATTAACTGTGAGAAATGTATCATGCAGATTGCTGTGTGGTAAATGTATGTTCACAGACGGTGGGCAGCCCTTCACTTCGTGGCTGCCTCAGTCGCTAGCAGAATCCGTCAGTGGGCGTTTCTTAAACCTTTACCAGCATAAAAGTTGTTTGACGCCAAGTCTCCTCCTACTCTCCCTGCGTGGAAGTCTTTTGTGCAGGGAGGGTGTGAGTAGCGGAGGACCCGTGCTCTCCCCGCTGGTGTCCGGTGAAGAGTCCTGGAGCCCTCTCGCCGATTCCCCCATCCGCCCCCCTTTATCCCTGGTGTTGCGCTGATTTCCTTCCCCAGCTGAGCTGCCTCTCTCCCTGCTGGGTCCCTCTCCAGCATCACTTGAGAGCCTTCCCTCCGCCTCTGGCTCCGATGTCAGTTCCCTGACATAATCCAATGAAATGTGGGTATTTAAGGGATCATGTTCAATGCAGGAGAAGCTTAACCAGTGCAAAGAACCTGAACAAACGTTCTCTTGTGTGCCGTGGATTTTTGAGGAGATGTTTATTTCATGGGTGCCATAGAGGACACTGGTGGGTCTGGGTTCCACCTTTTTATTCTACCAAATTTCTATACTACCCTTCATCTGAAGATCACAGGGTTGTTTACAATATGGTCCTGGTGTCTTGCTGCATATCTCAGCATTTGCGTTTTATGGCATAATTTTTCATGCCAGTATGACTGAATTTGAATTTCACTTTAGTTTTGCACCATGTGGATTCAGCTATATATACAAACTTTCAGGCTGTATTCATTTCTGCATCATTATCTGATAATCTCAGGAGTGAGGAAGCCCTAAAGACCATCTGGAAGTATGTCTTTGTTTTGTACAAGGCGTGTTCTCCTTCATAGAGAGCACATGTTGCAGTGGGGTCTGACAGGCCACCCCTCTGTTGCTGGGCGGGTTAGTTTGGATGACCATCCGCAGTGCTTGGGCGGCTGGGTTACTGGGCAAATTTTGGTGTTGCCATTTAGGGGGTTGGACCAAAGGTTATAAAATGAAGTCACACAGCTCTGACTGGGCTCTTTTGTTGTGTGCATCGAATCACCCGCCCACCCTCCCTGATTTAAGGATCTTGGTTGACCTTGCTATGCCTGTCATGGGGTCGCCTCCTTTTGGGCAGGGGCCTGGTAGAAATTTTGTCCAATTGGCTGATTGGCTGGTGCCATTTGGTTTTTGCCTACTGTGTAGCAAATCGTCACAACTTGTAAGGTTGCAGTTAGGCATTGGTTAAAAATATTGGTTCGTGGAGGGGTAAGGATTGGTGGTACCTGCCCCTCCAATACTGCTGTGGAAAGGGAATTCCATTAAAGGAATCCAGGGGCTTGCCATTCTTTTGTCCGTACCCCTGGAGGGGGCTTAGGGCCGCGCAAGCCCCTGGGAGCATGCGGGGGGTGGTGGATGAGGGTCTGGTGCCCGGCTCCATGCTCTCCCCAATATTGTTTTCTCTTACTGGCTTTCGCTGGAATCCGGAAGTCAGTTCTGTCCCTGGGCATGGGGATAGATGGTCATAACCAATGCCTAAGCAACCACTCACATTTATGTATTTTAATAAAGTTGTGACCAAAATTATGCCAAAAACCTTAAACAAAAATTATGCGTGAAGTGTGAATTATTTGGGGGTGGCTTGGAGGACCTCAACACGCAATACCATTCTAAAGTTTTGCCCTGAAATTTCCAGGCAGTTTGTAATGAATAAATAGTTCTTAGTTAAGCCCTGGAGTGTCTCAAATCATTTCTGCTGCTCTCGCAATACAATATAAAGTATGTTGGTCATCAATAATATATTTAGTTTACAATGGTTTTGCTTTTCTTATTCAGCTCCTCCAAGGACAACTGTGCAGAGAGTACTAACCTGATACAGACACTTACAATAAAAGGATTTAAACATTAAGGATTTAAAACATCATGGCCCTATGCATACCTTCCTGTGATTAAGTCCCAGTGAATGGAGTAGGACATGTTCAGAGTAAACATGGGCAGAATTGTGCTGTAAAACAAACAAACAAGCAAGCAAACAAACAAACAGAAAACAAAGCCATCCAAAGAATTACAGAGCTGGACTGAGCAATTTGTTAACTCCCTGGCTGAGGGATGTTGTTTTATTCTGTTTTAAAATTGTGGTTTCACCAATTCAGTGAATTTAAGGCCATTCAAACCACTGATTGTGCTTGCTCTTCAGGTGTGCACCAGATGCCTGCTGTCCAAACTGGGTGGGTGTTTGATAAAGAGAGAGCTTCTCAGTAACTCTATGATGTACTATGTAGAATAAAAGCTAGCAGGTTGGGGTTTTTTTGGGGGGGGGAATGAACCGATACCCATTGAGGTGTCATAAGAAACATGAGTTTAATGGAGTTTCCAATCAATGTAGATGACTTCTACTAAACTTATTCAATATAGGTGCTGCATTGCATTGCAAAGTTCTGAAGGCTAACAGCATCATGCAGAAATATGTACATGACCATGCTTTTCATGTGTTTCTCTTGAGCTTCCAGAATATACGGTGTGACTTATGGTGAGCTGTTGTGTTCTTATGGATATCTCAAGATCCTGCCTGACCAGGAAGCTGGTGTTCTCTTTCCTTTCTCTCTCTCTCTCTCTCTCTCTCTCTCTCTCTCTCTCTCTCTCTCTCTTTCTCTCTCTCTCTGTATTCTTATTCCAATGAGTAAGAAATCATTGGAATAAGAATGTGTGTGTGTGTGTGTGTGTGTGTAAAATGAAATGTTCATATATATATATACAAAAAAAATAAGCAACATGATGGAAATACAGTTCCATACCTAAAAGCACAACCAGGAGAATTCAGCTGAAAACATAACAAGTTGTGATCAACATTTGGAATCTCCATGACCAAACATCTTTTGCCTAATAGACATTAATGTGCATCAGTGATCACATCTCAAATTTACTACAGTGACAAAACTCACTTTGTTTGGAGCAATAGCTCTGGGCTAGAATACGTGTCTCTGTGTAGCTACAAAATACATGCCATGACATTGTGAAGGGTTGTTGTTCGTTGCTTTTTACCTTATTAAATAAAAAAGAGAGGACAGCCCCAAACAAAGCATGACAACACAATGTTGTCTGAATGTCTTTCATATAGTGGTAACCATGGGGCCTCTGAGGATTGTTGCAATGAAATTCCCCATTGCCGCTGCAGAATAAACCATTTGACAGACTATTTGCAGAGAAGCTAATGACAAAAGGCTCTTTGTTTTTCTAAAAGTCAAGTCATTTCACAGAACGGGGAATCAGAGGAACATACGCCCCCTTGACAACGCAGTGTGGTGGATCAAAGACTATATTGATAGGTACTATTCCTAGGGGAGCCCAGAATACCTGCAGCTCCAGATGCCCCTTTATGAAGCCACGGATTATGATAGGCTCAGCCAGTCAATAATATATTTAAGAGTTTCAATTTATGTGGTCTGCCATGACCTGATTTCTGCATATCAACCCCCAGGTTTATTGAGCTATACACACAACTTTCTTTCTTTTTTGAATTATATTGACTTTGCATTCCATCTACTGAACCTTTTTGTGTGTGTTTTTAAGAGACTGTTTCTTGCCTTGGATGGCCTTTTAAGCCTTACTTCTGTGAAAATAGCAGTTCCTGAGAGGACATAAATGCTTTACAGAAGTACACACTGTACCTTCTTACTTATTTTTGGCGTCAGTTTTGTACATAGGTGGCTTGGCATCTGGAGCCCATTTCTGGTGAGTTTCAGAAGTCTGATCAAACACAGAGTCTGCCTTACCCTACCATAGTTAAGCTGTGAAGGAGATCCTCTCTTCAGAGGAATATAGAGAGCTGACTTGTGCCAGAACAGACTCCAGTCCCAAGTTGTCTACTCATAAGCTTCTCTAACCTGGTAGCATCCAGATGTTTGGGAACACAACTCCCACCATCCCATGCTAATTATGGGAGTTGACACCCGGTTGGGGGAAACCAGTGGCTCTTTGGAGTCTCCCTTCACCTGCTATCTATGCTAGTATATTTAAATAGGCAATGGCAGGGATTGAGCTGGGAACCCTTTGCCCATTGTGTTCTACCACTGAAATACAGTCCTCCTTCAAAGGTCAGATTTTGGTAAAGGAAGCAAAGAAATCACAGTGTGTTGGTAAAGGCTCACAGGGTTCTCAGTAAGAATTGTGAACTGTTTTAATAATAGTCAATTTAGAGCTAGTTATTTGGCTGGAACTACAAGTGCTCCTGACGAATAGGGAAATGCTGTCTGAAATGCAGGCGATGTGATCTTGTTCCTTCGCTTTAGGTGAGCTGTTGTTGCATTTGATCGTTAGGTCCTACATTTTGTTCTCAGGATCTTTTGCTCATAAGGACTCACATTTCATTCTGACCTCCCCCACCCTACCAAAAAATAATTACCGGTCAGTTCCATTCAGAGAGATGACCACATAAAGGGACTGAGCAAATTGATCCTTAACCCTGTTGAAACCATGAGTTAGTCACGACTGTAACTCATGTATGTCTTATCTGAGTATATTAATCCACAAAGATCACACTCTGCCCTTAATTTTTTATTTTTGGGAATCTGTGGCCATTGCCCCAAGTCAACATGGCCAGTGATCCAGGCTAATGGGACTTGTAATCACAAAATATCCTGAAGGCCACAGATTCTCTACCCCTTAGGGCAGCCTCACACAAACTGTAGCAGCTGAAAGCATTTCTGTTACTTTTCCCTGTCCAGAAAAGCTACATCTGCTCAATTTATTCACAGGAGGCTGTCAATGAAGACACAGGAGCAAAGCCAAGGGGCAAGGAAAATCAACTAGCAAGAAATTGGTAGAAAAGGCTGTTTGGCTGAATTTGCACAGGAATTAGCAACTGATCTGGAATTTGGAAACAGTGGGATGTGTTTTGTGTGTGAAGCATACCTAGAAAACCCACACAAAAGAAATTGTTGCTAACCTGAAGGCCATTCAGAGCTCATGAAGCCTGCAACGAAATGGTAAAGCTGTCCTGATTGCAATATATAGAATGTTTTTTTGGTTCCATGTGGCAGCACTGAAAATCAAATTAGTGCCTTCACTGGAGGTTTCAGTATAAGTGGTTCTTTGTTAACTCTGTGTGCAGAGAGGGAAAAATTGATTTCAAGCTCATGGGAGAAAACATTCTCCTAGTGTTTGCAACTTACACAATTCCTGCAATTTCATCAATTTAGCCCTTTGCTGCAATATTTTAACTAAGGAAGTGTGCTGATTTAGTCTCCCTGGTAGGCAGTTCAACAGCATAACAGTCCTTACTGTGACAAAAAACTTCTCTGCCCTCTCAACATTGTCCATGTAGAGGAGCCTAGGCTTCTTCTATTGTAGCATGTGGAGTTTTGTTTTCACCTAAAAATGTGCAGAATCTTTAGGCCATTTTGATCGCTATTAAGTGTGAGCCCTATGTAGGTTTGTGCAAAAACTACCCATGAGCAGGCAGAGTGAGGAAGAGTGCATAAAGTTTCTGCTGGTGACTGAAAAAGAAAAAAGCAGAAAAGGGAGAAATCCCTAGATGCCAAGATCCAGGTTTAGGGTGAAGTCTGGTGATAGAACCCCAGCCGAGATTTAAAATCACAAAATATGCAGCAAAGTAAAGCGTAGAAATATAGGCTGACTAGACCTTTAAAAAGTGTCCTTCTAAGTTCCTTCCAAAGTTCCTCTCTTCCCCAGCATAGAAAAAGATCACACTTGTGGTAAGTTAAAAATTGGTTTACTTACAAATACTTCAAAGGTCATGTGGAAGAGTCTATCCAGAAGTCCAGATAGGGGGCAGATGGACTAAAGAACTTTCAAATGGTGGTCGGGGTGTGTGTCACCTTGGCTGACCTGCATCTTGAGGTGGTCCTTAACCCAGTCACAACCCTCTTCAATGTCAGCCAACAGTCAGGCAGCTCACTCAGGATACATAAAAGGTAAAGGTAAAGGGACCCCTGACCATTAGGTCCAGTCGTGACCGACTCTGGGGTTGCAGTGCTCATCTCGCTTTATTGGCCGAGGGAGCCAGCGTACAGCTTCCGGGTCATGTGGCCAGCATGACTAAGCCGCTTCTGGCAAACCAGAGCAGCACACGGAAACACCGTTTACCTTCCCGCCAGAGCGGTACCTATTTATCTACTTGCACTTTGATGTGCTTTCGAACTGCTAGGTTGGCAGGAGCTGGGACCAAGCAACGGGAGCTCACCCCGTCACAGGGATTCGAACCGCCGACCTTCTGATTGGCAAGTCCTAGGCTCTGTGGTTTAACCCACAGCGCCACCCGCCTCTGTAATCAATAAAGTTGTGCCCATTTTTTATTCCAGAACATTGTTTTGTCTGTTTATTTTTAGGTATTGCCATCTCTTCCTGGTTCGCAGGGGCTCACGGTACGTAGGCACACAGTTGTCCTTGCTGCTGTTGACAAATGTGGATCTGGAAAGCAATATTACTACCACAACTGGCTGGGTGCTTTGAGGTTTTTGCCTTCCTCATAGCAATGCTGGTCTGTAGCTATTACTTAAGAATTGTCAGAACC
The DNA here is from genome assembly GCF_965113315.1 of Podarcis vaucheri. NCBI lineage: Eukaryota > Metazoa > Chordata > Lepidosauria > Squamata > Lacertidae > Podarcis > Podarcis vaucheri. The sequence goes on along the minus strand of NC_138762.1, from coordinate 90,321,992 downwards.
TTGTGGCAGAGAAGGGAACTGGGCAGAATCTATAGCCTACAAAAGGATCCTCATTAGGTGTCCTGGAGGTGGTACATTAAGGCCTGGATCCTAGCTTCCCCACTGGTGAGTGGTAGGGTGTGTGTGTCAAAGAATGTTCTGCATTAGGATCATTCTTTGGCAAGCATATGATGAACCAGCCCCTACTTACAAATAGATCTGAATATTCTCTGTAATCCACCCCCTGCCAATCTTTGCATTGTGGTCCAATCCTGGTATTATTATTTTTGTCATTTTATATATAACATAAGCTGTCATATGTGATGGACAGAAGTGGTTGACAACCGTACGCCTCACAGATCTTTCAAAGGCTTCCAAAGAAACCCAGATTATATTGTGCAAATGATGTAACAGTCCACTGACTTTCCTTGTTAATCTAGGATGACAACATAGTCTTCCAATAGTTGTTAGCTGAAAGCCCTCCTAGGAAGAGTTGCTCCTTTGAGCTCTGTGAATTGTGTGTGTGTGCAGACACACACAACACATGCTAAGACACCAGTTCTGCTTGTCATATATTTTGCTGTCAAGCTGTAGGTTTAAGAATTTATCAGAGACTAACATGCTTCATCCCAGTGTCTTTTATCAACTCCAAGTGCTACAGTGGTACCTCGGGTTACACACGCTTCAGGTTACATACGCTTCAGGTTACAGACTCTGCTAACCCAGAAATAGTGCTTCAGGTTAAGAACTTTGCTTCAGGGTGAGAACAGAAATCATGCTCCGGCGGCCCAGCGGTGGCAGGAGGCCTCATTAGCTAAAGTGGTGCTTGAGGTTAAGAACTGTTTCTGGTTAAGAACGGACCTCCGGAATGAATTAAGTACTTAACCCGAGGTACCACTGTATTTTGTAAGCAGTTTGGGTTGGGGGAGCAGGGATTTGATCTGCATTGTCTCCCAGTATGTTTCCGAGCACAGTTCAAAGTGTTGGTGCTGACCTTTAAAGACTTAAACGGCCTTGGCCCAGTATAACTGAAGGAGCATCGCCACCCACATCGCTCAGCCCAGACACTGAGGTCCTCCTCCGAGGGTCTTCTGCTGGCTCCCTCACTGCAAGAAGTAAAGCTACAGGAAACCAATAAGAGGGCCTTCTCAGTAGCGGCGCCCGCCCTGTGGAATGCCCTGCCATCAGATGCCAAGGGGTTGTGTAACTATATAACCTTTAGAAGACATCTGAAGGCAGCCCTGTATAGGAAATTTCACTTTGCAGTTCTCCTGTCAAGTAATAGGTACTAAGGTGCATATAATATTGTACAGTGTGCATAAAAATGCAGATATTGATGAAAACACCATGCAAAACATGTCTCACATATGGGGAAATTGCTTTCGAAAAAATGTGTGTATTAGGCAAAACTGCATACCAAAAAATGTGTTCGTTAGGAGAAATTTGCACTAAAACATTGATGAATTATACTGAGGATTTGTTTCTTTAAAAAACCATGCAAACTACTGCATAACTATGAAGAACTCAATTTAAAATTGGAAACGGGGAATCAAAAATGACGGATCTGTCAATCCCTACCTAGTAAGGAGCAGTTGCAAAATCTCTGAGATTTGTTTGTGTCCTGAAGCTATAGTCTGTCTCTTACACAAATATAGACTTCCTTCAAGGTTGCATATGCACCAGCTGTTTCCCCTCCAGGGTATGTACTGCTATGGCAATGTACATTTCATCCTAGGAGTGTCATTAGATATGCACTTGTGGCTTTTCAACACTGAGTATGTGAGTCCCTCATTACATTACATTACATGAATACATTTTCCTCACAGTGTTCTTGTAATACCTATACACCACGGGAGAAACATTACCTTTAACAAGCTTTCCTGTGGAATCAGTAGACCGGAGGGACTATTTGTGAGAAAATTCACTCCCCTCCTGCACTTCATGTGACAGGCCACCAGAAGCCAAGTCAATTTTGCACATAGACTCCTGCTTAACCTAGTTGTCAGATACTGTCAAATGTAGATTGGCACTGCATGTTACCTATCAGCTACTGTCAAATATTGCTTCAGGTTTATCAGATGCTGGCGCCTGGATGATTTCTTCTTTCTCTTCAGCAAAATGTTCCATTCTGTTGCACTCAATTGCCCACACTGTCACCTGTCCTCACTTGCCCTCTGGGGTGTCACCAAACTGCAATCTGATTGGCTACATAGTATGATGATGACAACTCAGTTAGGAAATGGGGTAACCAGTGTCCAGGGCAGCTGTTTACCAGCTCCATCTGGTACGCAGGCTGAGACCCTGTCTGCCTACAGACTGCCTCGCCAGAGTGGTGTATGCCCTGGTTATCTCCCGCTTGGACTACTGCAATGCGCTCTATATGGGGCTACCTTTGAAGGTGACCCGGAAACTACAACTAATCCAGAATGCAGCAGCTAGACTGGTGACTGGGAGCGGCCGCCGAGAACACATAACACCGGTCCTGAAAGACCTACATTGGCTCTCAGTACGTTTCCAAGCACAATTCAAAGTGTTGGTGCTGACCTTTAAAGCCCTAAATGGCCTCAGTCCAGTATATCTGAAGGAGCGTCTCCACCCCCATCGTTCTACCCTGACACTGAGGTCCAGGGCCGAGGGCCTTCTGGTGGTTCCCTCACTGCGAGAAGCCAAGTTACAGGGAACCAGGCAGAGGTCCTTCTCGGTAGTGGCCCCTGCCCTGTGGAACACCCTCCCACCAGATGTCAAAGAGAACAACTACCAGGCTTTTAGAAGACATCTGAAGGCAGCCCCATTTAGGGAAGCTTTTAATGTTTGATGTATTACAGTATTTTAATATTTTGTTGGAAGCCGCCCAGAGTGGCTGGGGAAGCCCAGCCAGATGGGCGGGGTATAAATAAAATATTGTTGTTGTTGTTGTTTGGCTAATTCAGGAATGTGAAGAAATCAGGCATGATGGCTAAAAACTATTCAAACGGTCGTATAATTTTTGATTCGGAAATTATTGCCATCCCACTACATTCTTCTCTTAGAATGCATCCTTTGAGTTTGTATCAAGAAAATTATGGTCCTTAAACTGACATGTCGCTGAACTCAGAAAGGAGTTGCCCTAAAATTAAGTTATGGTCTGTAGGATACACCGTACTCTATGTAACACTGTGTAAAACAGGAAGGGAGTTATTTAAGGCAATCATCAAAAACAAAGGACGACTGAAAAGGTGACTCTCAACACTTTGAGGTCAAGCGTAGCCTCTTTTCAGGAAGCCAGCCCTGCAATATCATCCAGCTTTTACTTTTGATACTTCTATAGATTTCATCCCAACAGGTTCTCTTTGAGAAAGGTTACTTTGCTGTAAAACACAAATCTAAACACGAAGGACTATGTTGGAAGAAAGAAATGGTTCTGTTCACACACGCTGAAATAGTCTTTGAAACACTTGAGCTATCTGTCACCAGCCAGTTGCTAGGGAGTCATATCAGGACTTAGGTTTCAAATGTAGTTTGGGGTGGATGCATGCAACAACAACATCAAAATGGCTGCATTTCCCACAGAAAAGCAACTTCAAAAGGGTTGTGTGGAATAGAGAATAGACAAGGGGTAGGGATGCTTTTCCCCAAATCCTTTTTTCCTCTGATGAGTTTCAAACAGATATATTGCTAAACACATTGGAAAACACATCTGAAAGCTAAACACATACTGCAGGCAATGGGTTGGCTTAGGACAGGCATTTTGAAATAGAGAAGTGATGGGTACATAAAAGGTACGCTCACCTTTTTACCTGTCCTAAGCTACTCCACCAACTGGTCCCTTAGATAGCCTGTTGTTTTCCTGGAACCCAACACCATGATTATTCTACTGGTTCCACAAATACTTGGACCCAGCATTCTTAAAGACTGTTCCAGCACTATAAAGGTAAAGGGTAAAGGGACTCCTGACCATTAGGTCCGGTCGTGACCGACTCTGGGGTTGCGATGCTCATCTCGCTTTATTGGCCGAGGGAGCCGGCATACAGCTTCCGGGTCATGTGGCCAGCATGACTAAGCCGCTTCTGGTGAACCAGAGCAGCACACAGAAACACTGTTTACCTTCCCGCCATTTTTATCTATTTGCACATTGACGTGCTTTCGAACTGCTAGGTTGGCAGGAGCAGGGACCGATCAACAGGAGGTTTCAAACCACCAACCTTCTGATCAGCAACCCCTAGGTTCTGTGGTTTAACCCACAGTGCCACCTGTGTCCCCTCCAGCACTGTATCCCACTGCAATTTCTCAGATCCATGTCATGAGATACAATGCTTTCCACCAGTTACAGCAACTGGGGTTTCGTTACATGCATTCATATGTAGTTCCACCTTGAGCTATGTTTAAAATCTAAGCTCTGAAATGGCTGGCTTGTGATAGCTAAGTGTGTCAAAGACAATACCAGCTGGGAATTCCCTAGACCAGCAGTTCTCAACCTGTGGGTCCCCAGATGTTGTTGGACTACAACTCCCATCATCCCTGAGCTCTGGCCTTGCTAGATAGGGGTGATGGGAGTTGTAGTTCGACAACATCTGGGGACCCACAGGTTGAGAAAGGCTGCCCTAGACAGAAATAGCTTCACTGTAGCTATGTATCACCTCTAGTCTAGATGCCCAACACACTGCAGCATGTTGCAACTGGGACTGGCTCCTCAGAAAACTTCAGCTGGTTCAAAACAGAACCCCTAGTTGTTAACTGGGGCTGGGCACAGGGAACACATCTTGCCACCTACAATGGCTATCAGTACATTTTCAGGCACGGTGCTCCATTAACTTTCATTGATCTGTCTGATTGCTGATTGCTTCATAGTGGGAAGCCTTGCTTGCCACTGGGTTTTACATTATATAAGCACTGAGAGAGCTGGTAGCAGCAGTTTCCCTTACATCACACACGCAACATAAATCATATAGAATAACAAATCATCAGTAAAATAATTACAGTCTATAAAATGCTATTAACAAAACAACTAAAAAAATACGCTAAACAGCATAATTGCAGCAAAAATCATGTATGTCATTGCCTGATAGAATCACAAACTTGTAGAGTTGGAAGGGAACCCAAAGGGCATCTAGAGTTATCAAAGGTTTCCTCCTCCTCCTTGACAAAACTGACGACTGGGCTAGGCGACTTCTACTCCAGTACTTATTTAAAATACTTGATTAACCTCGCCTCCTATTGACTTTAGTGAGAAGTATAGATAGACACATTCCTTCTCCATATTTGTCCACTGATTCAGGCTACCGCTGCAGACGACAGCAGTTTCAAATAGTTTTTTGCTTCAGTCATCCTTTGAATGCAGAATCTACATATATGTTGTGCCTATGTTGGGATGATTGCCAGTGTCTAGATTCTGAAGAAGGTGGGAGAGAAATTTTATTTATTAATCGAGCCATTAATTACAAAGGAGATAGCCCACCTCCATTTTGGTTCAGACTGAATTGCAGTTGACTTTTCCAACATTAGCTTTGTAGGTTCAAAAGTAATGATTATGATGACTTGTAAACCATTTTGCAAAGTAGTTATTGGAAATGAGATTCTCAGGAAACTCTATAGCTTGTCATTAAAGATGAATGCAGATGGTGTTTTCACTTTAAAATCTCCTTTCCATCTGGGGTCGCTATATATGCAAATCAATGAACTAATTTCAGATAAGAGGATTCTGTTCAAGTGCAAAATTTCAACTAGCCTAGCTTCAGAGAAAATGGAACTTTTTATGACTACATTTTCCTAGACAATTGCTCTTTCATTAAAACAGTTTGAATCCGAAGCCTATGAATTCCATTTACCAGATGGAAGAACTATTGCTTTAAAATTATTGCATTAGGAGAGCACTTTGTCCTAGATGAAATTTCATCATAACAGATTTAATAGTTGTTCATTTTTTGGAGACAATCAGCCTGTCAGAGAATGCAGCATTATTTACCCTTATCACATTTGGCTGCTGCCCATAATTTCCAAATACACATACAAGCATGCACACACACAGATGTACAAAGACATAGAACAGGATATGAAATTAATAGAGCTTTTAGCCTATTAGAGAATGCAGGGCTGAATCTATGTATCTCTCTCACTGCATGCTTAGGGTGGGAAATGCAGAAATACATGGTTTCTTTCGCAACCATATACACAAACCAATTCCATGTTCCCAGATCAGTGGTTTTAAAGCTGTTCTGAGGAACGCTGAGAACAAGTTAATGGAGGACAATCTAGTTGTCTTCTGCAGTGTAGAGACACAAATGTGTTGAGAATACCAATGTTCCCTCAGTTTCAGGAAAGGCTGGCACTACACACAGTATTATTTACCTTATCTTCTGTGCCCCAGAAGATGTTGCAATATACACAAAAATCTTGTGTAATATGTGCAAGGGTTCATCACATGTCAAATCAGTATGAATGGAGAACCAAATATAATGGCTGGTGAACAACTGGTGCCTCATCCATGAACAACTGGTGCCTCATTCATCCTCATTTCTCACAGAATCAGTAAAAACATAACAGTACTCATATTCTTTTTTTAGAAACTTGAAGCCCTGAATCAAATTCTTAATGGGACAAAAGAATGAGAAAAAAGAGATATAATTTCTTACAAATTGCAAAGCGGAGTGGGGAAAGACCCCAACTCACCATTTTTAATGGTTTGCTCATACTGGATACATCAGGGAAGTAAAATAATTTGAGCACTTGTTTGTAAGGAAATGGTCATTAATATACTGGAGCAACTGCAACTTTGTTAAAACATCATGGATTGTGGTAACTATGATCATGGCTTTTTAAATCAAAATATACATTTTTTTATTAAAAAACATAAGAGCAAGAATAATTCTGTATATTGTATCTGATAGTCATCCAATTTCTAATCATACATTCCATGGTCTAAGGCTGCAATCCCCTTCATGGATCACTGCCTTGCCGTGGCGAAGGGGCTTGAAGAACTCAGAGAAGCTATGAACTATGCCGAGCAGGGCACCCAAGATGAACAGGTCATAGTGGAGAGTTTTGACCAAACGTGATCCACCTGGAGTAGGAACCGGCAAGCCACTCCAGTATCCCTGCCAAGAAAACTCCATGGACAAAGACAACAGGCATATAAAAGTTATGACGCTGGAAGATGAGCCCCTCAGGTCGGAAGGTGTCCAACATGCTACTGGGGAAGAGCGGAGGACAAGTACAAGTAGATCCAGAGCTGATGAAGCGGCTGGGCCAAAGCCGAAAGGACGCTCAGTTGCGGATATGCATGGAAGCGAAAGGAAAGTCCAATGCTGTAAAGAAAAATATTGCATAGGAACCTGGAATGTAAGAACCATGAACCTGGGTAAGATGGATGTGGTCAAAAATGAGATGGCGAGAATAAATATTGACATCCTGGGCATCAGTGAGCTAAAATGGACAGGAATGGGCGAATTCAGTTCGGATGACTATCATATCTACTACTGTGGGCAAGAAACCCGTAAAAGAAATGGAGTGGCCCTCATGGTCAACAAAAGAGTGGCGAAAGCTGTACTGGGATGCAGTCTCAAAAATGATAGAATGATCTCGATACGAATCCAAGGCAGACCTTTTAACATCACAGTAATCCAAGTCTATGCACCAACTACTGGTGCTGAAGAAACTGAAATTGACCAATTCTATGAAGACTTACAAGACCTTATAGAAGTGACACCAAAGAAGGATGTTCTGCTCATTATAGGGGATTGGAATGCTAAAGTAGGGAATCAAGAGATAAAAGGAACAACTGGCAAGTTTGGCCTTGGAGATCAAAACGAAGCAGGGCAAAGGCTAATAGAGTTCTGCCAAGAGAACAAGCTGGTCATCACAAACACGCTTTTCCAACAACACAAGAGACGACTCTACACATGGACATCCCCAGATGGGCAACATCAAAATCAGATTGATTATATTCTCTGCAGCCAAAGATGGAGAAGCTCTATACAGTCAGCAAAAACAAGACCTGGAGCTGACTGTGGCTCAGATCATCAGCTTCTTATAGCAAAATTCAAGCTTAAACTGAAGAAAGTAGGAAAAACCACTGGACAGGTAAGATACAATCTAAACCAAATCCCTTATGAATACACAGTGGAAGTGAGGAACAGGTTTAAGGATTTAGATTTGCTGGACAGAATGCCTGAAGAACTATGGGTGGAGGCTCGCAACATTATACAGGAGGCAGCAACTAAAACCATCCCAATGAAAAAGAAATGCAAGAAAGCAAAGTGGCTGTCCAACAAGGCCTTACAAATAGCAGGGGAGAGAAGGCAAGCAAAATGCGAGGGAGATAATGAAAGATACAAGAAATTGAATGCAGATTTCCAAAGAATAGCAAGGAGAGACAAGAAGGCCTTCTTAAACGAGCAATGCAAAGAAATAGAGGAAAGCAACAGAATGGGAAGAACCAGAGATCTGTTCAAGAAAATCGGAAATATGAAAGGAACATTTCGTACAAAGATTACCATAATAAAGGACAAAAGTGGTAAAGACCTAACTGAAGCAGAAGACATCAAGAAGAGGTGGCAAGAATACACAAAGGAATTATACCAGAAAGATATGGATGTCTCGTACACCCCAGGTAGTGTGGTTGCTGACCTTGAGCCAGACATCCTGGAGAGTGAAGTCAAATGGGCCTTAGAAAGCACTGCAAATAACAAGGCCAGTGGAAGTGATGGTATTCCAGCTGAACTGTTTAAAATTTTAAAAGATGATGCTGTTAAGGTGCTACACTCAATATGCCAGCAAGTTTGGAAAACTCAGCAGTGGCCAGAGGATTGGAGAAGATCAGTCTACATCCCAATCCCAAAGAAAGGCAGTGCCAAAGAATGTTCCAACTACCGCACAATTTCACTCATTTCACATGCTAGCAAGGTTATGCTTAAAATTCTACAAGGAAGGCTCAAGCAGTATGTGGACCGAGAACTCCCAGAAGTGCAAGCTGGATTTAGAAGAGGCAGAGGAACCAGAGACCAAATTGCAAACATGCGCTGGATTATGGAGAAAGCCAGAGAGTTCCAGAAAGACATCTACTTCTGCTTCATTGACTATGCAAAAGCCTTTGACTGTGTTGACCACAGCATACTATGGCAAGTTCTTAAAGAAATGGGAGTGCCTGATCACCTCATCTGTCTCCTGCGAAATCTCTATGTGGGACAAGAAGCTACAGTTAGAACTGGATATGGAACAACTGATTGGTTCCAAATTGGGAAAGGAGTACGGCAAGGCTGTATATTGTCTCCCTGCTTATTTAACTTATATGCAGAATTCATCATGCGAAAGGCTGGGCTGGATGAATCCCAAGCCGGAATTAAGATTGCCGGAAGAAATATCAACAACCTCAGATATGCAGATGACACAACCTTGATGGCAGAAAGTGAAGAGGAATTAAAGAACCTTTTAATGAGGGTGAAAGAGGAGAGCGCAAAATATGGTCTGAAGCTCAACATCAAAAAAACTAAGATCATGGCCACTGGGCCCATCACCTCCTGGCAAATAGAAGGGGAAGAAATGGAGGCAGTGAGAGATTTTACTTTCTTGGGCTCCATGATCAGTGCAGATGGTGACAGCAGTCACGAAATTAAAAGACGCCTGCTCCTTGGGAGAAAGGCGATGGCAAACCTAGACAACATCTTTAAAAGCAGAGACATCACCTTGCCAACAAAGGTCTGTATAGTAAAAGCCATGGTTTTCCCAGTAGTGATGTATGGAAGTGAGAGCTGGACCATAAAGAAGGCTGATCGCCGAAGAATTGATGCTTTTGAATTATGGTGCTGGAGGAGACTCTTGAGAGTCCCATGGACTGCAAGAAGATCAAACCTCTCCATTCTGAAGGAAATCAGCGCTGAGCGCTCACTGGAAGGACAGATCGTGAAGCTGAGGCTCCAATACTTTGGCCACCTCATGAGAAGAGAAGACTCCCTGGAAAAGACCCTGATGTTGGGAAAGATGGAGGGCACAAGGAGAAGGGGACGACAGAGAATGAGATGGTTGGATGGTGTTCTTGAAGCTACCAGCATGAGTCTGATCAAACTGCGGGAGGCAGTGGAGGACAGAAGTGCCTGACGTGCTCTGGTCCATGGGGTCATGAAGAGTCGGACACGACTAAACGACTAAACAACAAGGCTGCAATCCTATACTCACTTGTTGTTGTTTAGTTGTTTAGTCGTGTCTGACTCTTCGTGACCCCCTGGACCAGAGCACGCCAGGCACTCCTGTCTTCCACCTCCTTCCGCAGTTTAGTCAGACTCATGTTGAACACTGTCCAACCATCTCGTCCTCTGTCATCCCCTTCTCCTTGTGCCCTCCATCTTTCCCAACATCAGGGTCTTTTCCAGGGAGTCTTCTCTTCTCAGGAGGTGGCCAAAGTATTGGAGCCTCAGCTTCAGGATCTGTCCTTCCAGTGAGCACTCGGGGCTGATTTCCTTCAGAATGGATAGGTTTGATCTACTTGCAGTCCATGGGATTCTCAAGAGTCTCCTCCAGCACCATAATTCAAAAGCATCAATTCTTCAGTGATCAGCCTTCTTGATGGTCCAGCTCTCACTTCCATACATCACTACTGGGAAAACCATAGCTTTTACTATACAGACCTTTGTTGGCTTTTTAAGATGCTGTCTAGTATACTCACTTAGCCCAAAGCAGTTTATTCAGTGGGGCTTACTTTTCAGTAGACATCCATGGGCTTTAAGTTTTTTTTAAAAAAAAATATTTTTGTGTGTGTGAGGTACATCTACTTTGGCTTTTTTAAACATAATAATCTCCTGTGCAGAGTCAAAGGAGCATCTAAAATTTTCATATTTATGATTTAGAATGATGTTTGCATAAGAAAAAATCCTTCAGAAAGTTTAGAAACATCTCAAGCACCCAAACAGCAATAGGATACATGAGGTTTTTATGATTAATCCAGAACAGACATCACACAAGTATAAAGTTAATAAACCTTTCAGACAGCTCCATTATTTTCATGGTAGTTTTATCTTATGGACAGAAGGACTTCAATAAATTCTACCCATCATTTAGTTAAAAACAGAAAGAAAACAACAGGTTTTCAGACATCTCCATCACAATAAAAAATGGCAAAAGACAAGCATCCATATAAAAGAAAACCACAGACAGATGCAGCTATAGGCATAAATCAGGACTTCCATGACTATATTCCTAAGATATGATCATGAAATACACCATTCTTGCATCTGTGCTAGACAGATTTTGATTTAATTAAGTAATGCATTTTAAACTCAGTTCAGATTAGGCATATCAGTGTTTACTGTCATTAGATCTCAAATTAATGTCAATGAGAAAACAACATAAATATCAAATTGTAAATGTGAATGACACAGAGAAAGCTTCCACTTTTTTTTTTTTACCCTTTGCCTTCTCCAGTTCTGAATTTGAAGTTTTGGCCCAACCATAGGATTCCCAGCATCAATTTTTGTGACTACAGACATGATTTCAAATTCTCCAAACTTTAATTATCATCTAAGAAACCCACCATCTGACATTAAACAAAGCAACTATTACATTAATTCAAAACAACTATTCTTGGTTCCCTCCCCAAAACTGGATGGTCTAACACGTGTAAAATATTTTACAAATCACAAATTTATGCATTCTTCTTTTCTCCCTTTTCATTTTGTGTTTTTAGATTAATTAGGTGAACATTTCTGAATAATTCACGTATTAATTTGAATGATTTTCACTCAAATTATTTCACACGCCTCCATAATATAAGGCTAAGACATAGTCAGGATTGAACTGAGTCTGCTTTAAGATATTTTAATTTTAGTAAAGGCTGTGGAAATTTGTCCCTCTTGGGTTGTGATGTTACTTTGAAACGATAGGAAACATTGTTAAACTCAGCTGCTGCTTCTCTGCAATATAGGGAAAGTGTAGATTTCCAGTATTGCAGCTGTGGCATCACAACAAAGTCAAAAATAAATGAAGGTTCTCACCTGGCCATTGGATACAGCATACCTGGCCAGTTGCAATTTCATAAGCAGCAGGTAGCCGAAAAGGTAGTCAGCAACTCTAGCTCTGGCAAAGAAGTGTTTAGAGTAACTGTATGAAGGTTTGGGGACTCAGTACGAGTCTAGCTACTGCTGGCACAGTGTGAATGAGCACTTTTGAGGTGTGTTCACACTGTCCAGTGTTGTTGAGATGCAACCAGGAGTTCCTCAGGGTTGCTGAGAGATGGCTACTGAAAGATATGCATGTCTATGTTGTGTGACGAATCAGGGACTGTAGCTGCTGAATCTGAGATAGTTATAGGGAACCATATATATGATTGTACTCCCATCAGCCCCAGTCAACATGGTCAGGGAAGGGGGGAATTGGAGTCTAGCAACCTCCAGAAGGCCACAGGTTTCCCACCCATGGTCTAAGGTCTATATTAAACTTAGCAGCCCGCAGCTAAGAACTCAGTTCCTTATGGCTTTTCTCCATGCTGTTGCGGTAAGCACCAGAATAGCAGAGCCACACTGGTGAGTCCACAACATGGTTCTTTCTCAACTGAATTTGTCTTCCTTCCTAGACCCATGATCCCTGGATTGTGATAGTTAACAAACTGGCTTGGGAGGGAGCTCTGAGGCTTCTGTGCTTTAGGTGGTCCTGAAGAGCTATGTCTAGTATGCTTGTGGAGGGATGAAAGGCAGTGCTGAAGCTGTAGGAGTTGTAAATGCTACAGTAATAATGGACAATAATGACTGTCCTAAGGGGGATGGTGCATATGATGGTTCGCTTTGTATTTAAATCAGGGGTGGTTCACCCACACACTGTACATTGTATATGGCATGCCAAGAGGTTTTGGGTGGCCCACAGGTACCCCCGCCCCCCCAAAGGTAACCACCAAAAGCTAAGCCGTATTGTCTTGTCATGTGGGTCAGTTTCCGCCAAGAACCTCAAACAGCATATGATTTGAGCCCAACCTGGCTTTGCTTAACCTCCTGCCTGCTTATTTTCCGCCCAACCGTCTTTTATATTCAGCCTGTAAAAAATGAAAATAGCACTGAATGTTTATAGACAGCTATTAACATGAAACTGTCAAGAATTAATTACTTAAATCTGTCAGATCCCATTGTTGTGGCAACGTGTTTATGACAAGGCAGAGTTTATGGTGCTGCTAATAAAATGTTGTTTAAAGGATTTTTATAGATGCAATTTATAAATGGTTAAATCAGAAGGTTTGAAGCTTTTCTCCTTTTTTTCCCAGGCGGCTATGTTAAACCATCAAGAGTGCGCAAACCACTTTAACAATGCCCCTAAATCACATTTTAAAATGTAGGAATGGATGTCTTATTTGAATTTCCTGCAAAGCCTGTAGGAGGCTGAATATTTAAATGCAGTTTCCTGTCACTCTTGAACACTTATATAAATGTGCAGCTGCCACTTCCCTAAGGGGAGAAAATTTCCAGGGGCAGCAATGCTAGCTGCCCATGATTTACCTTGTTTGAAGAAATACTGGAGACCCACTATGAAAAGTTGCTTTACTTCTAAATATACGTAGGTGGAGGCAAACTGTCAACACTCCTACAAGGCAGCAAATCTGCAACACTACAGCCAATTCCCCACAGGAGCTACCCTGTACCCCAGGGTGCAGGAAGAACCACAAATAAAAATGATATCGACCAGATATAGCCTGATCACTCCATCCCTAGATTCTAGTGTCTGTCAACTTCAATGGGCAACCCTGAAATCTGTCATGGACTGGTTTGACGTAGAGGAATGTGGGAGGAATAAACTGGGCAACCACCAAGGGAAGAAGCCTAAATTGTGGTGGTGGGACAACAGTGAGTGGTCACAGGGAGAAGGGAAAGAATGGGGAGAGAAGGGGTTAGAAGCTGAAGGGGTAACGGGCCTTAGTGAGCTGGGAGAGTCTGTGGCAGAGAGAAGCCCAGAATAGAGACAGAAGCTGAAGCAGGGTAGCCGGGAAGCCAAGAGACTGGTAAAGAGTCACAGGTTTCTCGCCCTCCTGCTGCAACAAGCTCACCTTCTGTCTCCCAGAACCAGAAGAGGGTGGAGGAGAGTTTGTTTGCAAGCAGATGCAGATTGCTTGGGAAAATCCCAAAGAGGAGGGGACTTAGGCAGCTGTGAGAAGGTGGCGAAATTGAGTCACAGCAACTGCTTAATGGATCCAGACCTACCCAGGATGAGTTGCTGTATTCATTAGACCCGACACTCCGGCAAGTCTGTGCAGATCGTGGTTTTGTGAATAAAGAGTTAACTCCAACTTGCATGGTGTGGTTTTCTGCTGGTTTACTCTTGATAAAAAAATAGGTTTGTGTATTAATCCACTCTTGCCACCTCATTGACAACTCTCTCGCTCTCCCTTGCTCCCTCTTCACTTCCCCCCACTTCAGGGGTGAAGAATGCCCTGCCCAGGCTGGACGAAGTAGTCGGTAGGAAATGCAATCCAGCCTCTGTAGCAATTAAAACTGACTTTATAGAACAGAATAGCTTTCTGAACTATTACTGCCCTTTGCTAAATATAATGAATTTGATTAATAAAATGTAGTCCTAGTTCTCCCCACCAAAAATGAATTGTGCATTCATCGGACAGGCAAAGCTCATTTTGGCACTCATCAGCTACAGTCCTATACATGCTTACATCGGAGTAAGCTGAATCGAAAACAGTGGGGCTTTACTCATCAGTCCATCCTTTTGACTTGGAATGTAATTGACATGGAATGACCATTCCATTCTTTCCATTTCTAATCACCAGAATCAAAGTTTGAACTTTTCTTCATTTTATAAACCACTAAATGATGTTGCATATTTATAACTTTCTTTAATCACATATGGGATTTAGATATGCCAACGGTATGCAAATGGAGATTAATATATCCCTAAAAGTGCTCCCTTAACATCCAATTAACTCACTTTTACTTGCCTTTTTATCTTAGGCTTTTAAAATGGCCCATTACTAAAACAAAATTATTTTTAAAAACACCCAAAACCCTATACTGATCTGAGGCCTCCACCTCTACAATGGAGAACATGCATCAGTTCCGTATCTGTAAATTGTATAAAAACAAAAATATATAGACCCAGAGGTACCAATTATTTCCCCCTAATAGTTAATAATGGATTTTCCCACTGGATGTATATCAGTATATTTTAAGAAGAAACTACTTGTTTCTTTAGCATCGGTATCTCTATTATACATGGCTTTTATAGGCCCCAATATTTTCTTCTGTTCCAGTTCCCATACTGACAGCCCCTTGAAAGACTTTTGAGGTAAAACTCAATCACTCCTGAGAAGACTCATAGCTCGGAAGGTTCCATATTCATGCCTGTCAAAGCTCAGGAGAGCCACTGAAAGTCAATGTAGACAATACTGAATCTGATGGCTCAATAGCCTGACTCGATGTAAGATAGCTTACTGTTATGTACTGAGGAGTATTGAGTGCATGGGTAGCTTCCAATTTCCCTTTATTCTGTCGACTCACATCAGACTGGCCCAAGACATTTTGTTACTTGAGGTGAAGGAAAAGATGGCACACACATACACAGCATTCTACATACAGAAAACTTCTGGTCTGGGAAATGAATCTTACTTCAGCTTTGATGAAGGAATAGCATCTTTTGTGATGCCAAATGACAGAAGGATGTGGGATGGGGTGTACAGAGCACACAGAACAAGACACTCAACTTTGTCCTCCAACTCCTTGTCATCACACTCTTTCACCAAGCAGCTGCCACCTGAGATCACCTCCTTACTGTGCCTAATGATAGGGCCGGCCCTAAGAAGTGATAGTTTTATTTGGCATTCATTATTATTTCCTTGCCATGGGATGTGGGTGGCTCTGTCGTGTAAACCACTGAGCCTTGGGCTTGCCGATCGGAAAGTCACTGGTTCGAATCCCCGCAATGGGTGAGCTCCCGTTGCTCGGTCCCTGCTCCTGCCAACCTAGCAGTTCAAAAGCACATCAAAGTGCAAGTAGATAAATAGGTACCACTCCGGCGGGGAGGTAAACAGCATTTCCATGCGCTGCTCTGGTTTTGCCAGAAGCGGCTTAATCATGTTGGCCACATGACCCGGAAAAACTGTCTGTGGACAAACGTTGGCTCCCTCGGCCAGTAAAGCGAGATGAGTGCCACAACCCCAGAGTCATTTGTGACTGGGCGTAACTGTCAGGGGTCCTTTACCTTTACCTTTATTATTTCCATGGGCCCCTCACTATGGCAACTCTATTTGTATTCCCTAGAGGTATTGTAACCCACCTCAAAGTATGACATAGATCACAGTTTTGGGGTGACTGAGGTAGAGGGACAATATCTTACTGAAGCTCGAACTACATTTGACAGCAGCCCTGTGTCCTCAAATACAGGTCTCCCTTGTGGATTGAAATGAACTTTAAGGCAACAGTTTGGCTTCAGGAGGATGACTGAACTTTTTCCTGCACCCATTGTTCTTCATCTTCATAGTCCTCCTCCCCACCATCCTGCCAAGAAGTGAAGGCAGAGGTCTGCCAACATAAAATGTAGTTTAGGGCTAAGGTAAGGTAGAAGAATGGAAAGCATTTTAAATACCTCATCAAACTCTTTATGTGGTTAAGACAGGAGAGATGAATCTCCAAAGTAAAATTCTCTCTGCTGGTCTTGTACACTCATTTTTAAAATGTTCAGCCACAAATTGACCGACCTGAACAACTAATGTAGGTGTAGAAATCTGAAGAGGGCATATTTTAATGGTATTTAATGGAGCAACATTAACCAACGGAGAATTATTGAGTTAAAAAAATGAGTTGCTACTCAGGAAGCCTGAACAAATGGTATTGGGGGGAAATATGATGAAGTCATAATAACTTAAGCCTTTTTTTAAGTATAGTGTTACAAAGGATTTATTTAATACTCAGATAGTACCTGCTGACTGATTCAGGGAAAAATCATCTTGCCTCGGGAAATCTCTTGCATCCGTTACTTTAATGAAATGCCAAATGAGAAAGAAGTGTGAAGAACGCTGGGAGCTACAAATATATTCTCCAACTTCTAGCAGAGAGCACATTTTTATTTTTAATCTTGCAAATATAGAAACCTGTGGCATGCTGATTGCAAATTCCAAGTTTTGTTTGCAGGAGGGCCATTTGTAGTGTGAGGAAAGACTTCCCCACCAAACTGTGGGTTAGAAATGCATGGCTATAAAGATGATCTAAAGCAGGGGTGGGCACCTTGTCCCTGGCCATAAACCCTCCCTAGCCACATCCTCCTTGAGTGTTGTTTTGCCTGGCTGAAACAGGTCCTCAAACTCTGAAGCTGACTTCTACTTGCCTGACTGGAAGATAGAGAGGGATGTGTGAGTGTGCATAGCAACCTGGGATGTAAGGTGGCATTAATTTCCATTCTGTCCTGCATTCATCACAATCAGCATTGTTTCCATTCCACTGCAGTTTACTTTCTGCCAAATGCTACATTATTTCTCTCCCTGTTTGCTAATTAATATAATTAATATAAATTACATAACGCAGGTGGTGCTGAGGTCTAAACCACAGAGCCTAGGGCTTGCCGATCAGAAGGTCGGCAGTTTGAATCCCCGCGACAGGGTGAGCTCCCGTTGCTCTGTCCTTGCTCCTGCCAACCTAGCAGTTCGAAAGCGTGCCAAAGTGCAGTTAGATAAATAGGTACCACTCCGGCGGGAAGGTAAATGTCATTTCCGTGCACTGCTCTGGTTTGCCCAAAGCAGCTTAGTCATGCTGGCCGCATGACCCGGAAGCTATACGCCAGCTCCCTTGGCCAGTAAAGTGAGATGAGCGGCCAGCCCCAGAGTCGTCCGCGACTGGACCTAACGGTCAGGGGTCCCTTTACCTTTACATAACTTAAGTAGCATACATCAATATTTATGCAGCTTGTGTAACTCACATTGATTTGGAAATAACGCAAACATCTGACTTCCGGGTTGGCGCCATCGCCGAATGGCGGACTCCCTCCGAGCTCCGGAGGGAGTCTGCTCGGCAGGGGCTGGGTCCTACCGCGCCGGCGACACGGGGACCCTTAAAAACCACGGGCACGGAGCCCGTGGACATGGGGACTCGGCTGGTACCGTCAGCGCCCTCCCGACTCGTGAAGGAGCCTTTTTAAAGGCTACGGATCGGGTGCCGGGGAGCGGCGTGGTAATGTGAGTCTATCGCTTCCCCTGCCGAGCGCAGCCGCATGCCATTCGTCGGAGAGCGCTGGCTTCTTCCATTTGAAATTCGGACATTTAACAACAACCCGTGAGTAATTGGGTAACCGGGTATAAAAGGAGAAAAAAAAGGAATTTTTTTTCGGATTCGGCACGAGCGGGGGGGATCTAAAAAGGAAGTCAGTCCCCTCCCTGATTGTAAACATGCTAAAACAAGGACTGAGAAACCAAGATCGATTCAGAAGTTTATTGCTGACAAAAATATCAACTCCACGATGGGATACTACAAGAATTGTGCTGGAGGAGAAAAGTCGAGGGTGAGAGGGAAAAGGCAAACCCCCCCCCCTGGGAACCGGGGCGATTCGGAGAACCTGGCGGAGAGAGATGGAGAGTTTGACAGCTGTCAAAGTAGCTGTCAAATCTTGAGAATACAAAGAGGACTTTGTTAGAAGTATTTTGCTGGTTAATTTTGATACAATTGGACATAAATATGGATACAAAATGTCGGGGGGGAAAGAAACAACAACTTGACTTTTGGATTAGAGGACACAAAGTTACTGCAACCCCCCTAGAGGGGCTTTGGGACATTACAAGTGGCGTATGTGGAAAACTACTCTGGGATGTGTACTGGTCTTAGCTCCTGGGAAAGTAGCAAAACTGAAATATTGTTTTGTCTACAGAGGTGACAACACAATAGAATCTTTCTATTGAAGCAAGGTAGGAACTGGACGTAAGTTTTTGTTCCTGAATAACAAACCTCTGTAGAGATACTAGATTTCAGAATAAGAATGGTTTTGCAGCTGAACAAGATAGAAACCTGAAAAAGTGAGAAACAAAAGAACAAAGGACCAACTACGCCACGGAAAGAACAATGGGAGGAGCAAAAATGACCAAGGGAAATTAAAGGCTTCTATTAGACTGGATTTTTGAAATTAAACATTATCAAAACAAGCAAATTTAAAGAAAACCGGCAAGATGGATTGAGAAAAATTTGGCTGTGGACTTGAGACCTCCAGGCCGACAACATACAGACTGATGGACATGGGGAATCCAAACTGGGGAAGGGAGGGGGAATTCTAGAATCCAAAGGCTATGTAACCAACTTTTGGAATCTTCTTCTATCTTCTATCTTTTATCTTTCTATATAACTTTGGTATTTTGATTTGACATGTTTTGGAAAAAAGGGGGGAATTCGTGGAAGGAAACGGGGTAGATCTTGGGGGAAAAATTTTTGTTCTATTTTGTTAAAGATGAGGAGTGATGTTAAGATTGTAATTTAAATTGGCTAATAGGTACAACATATTAGGTTTAAATTGGGAATGAGAACTTGTGGAACCAACGTAGGGAAAGGGGAATACAGTCGGGAGGGGAAGGAGGGAGTCCCAGAAAGAAGGTTACGAAAATAAGGGTTTAAAATTGGTCTTTCTTTTTCTTTCTTTCCTCTATCTTTTCTATTTTTTCTATTCTGTTATTATTGAAAATTTTAATAAATATGATTATATATATAAAAAGGAAATAACGCAAACATCAAAACATTTCAGAGAATACTGTAATTACATATTATTTCTGGACTTTAAAAACCAATAACAAATAGTGATCATATTTGTGTGACTGGTTTCCATTCCTGACCACAGTTGAACATGTAAACTGCAGCAATTTCTCCTTCCTTTTTCGTTTTCATCGGAATACACTGACATCCCCAACAGAAACTAGTCTACTGTACAATGGTAAAATTTACATTCATTGAACCATCCACAATTGTCTTTAGCCCCATCCACCTCTGGCATATGGTCCCTGGAATGGCCTATAAAAGATTCCCCATATCCAGAGCTCTGCAGATGAATGTAATATTGCTCAACACTCTATTATCAAATTCTATGCTGGCCATTTTTCCCCAGACCTGACAAGCATGAGAATCTTTTCCCTTTTCCATCAATTGTATTAATTGTTGCGTGGCAAGTCCCCCTCCCCCCTTGTGAAATAAAGACACAAGTGGCTTTCCCCGAAACATCTAAGATTCTAAGGATTCTAGCAAACATCATATGCTACACTGGAATCAACTATAGGCAGCCCGGGTCCCTGGGCACCCACAATTCTGTGTGTGCGCGCGCTCAGCACCCACACTGCAGGGCTCCGACACGACACCTGGTTTCTACTGGAAGTGGCGTTGGAGGCCCTATGTGACACCCAAGGTGATGTCGGAGGCCCTGCGAAGCCTCCGATGTAACTTCTGGTAGAAACTAGAAGTCATGTGGAGGTTTTGTGAGGCCTTGGACATGGCCTCCAAGGCCCCACAAGGCTTCGGAAGCAATGTCCAAGGCCTTTCCAGGCCTCTGACCCAACTTCCGGTTGTCTCAGAAGTCTTGTGAGGCTTCTGACATAACCTCTGAGGTCCTGTGAGGCCTCAGAAGTGCCACTTCAGCACGCCAATGTAGCATGACATCATGACATCATGTTACATAGCAGGTGCTATTGGGCGCCCATAATCTGGGGCCCAACTCGGTGCCCCTGATATTCTATCTTTTCTATCCCTCAGTATTTCAGTGCCAAATCACCAAATTGGGATGAAGGAAGAATCTCTTTAAACCAGATCTATACATGGAATTCATCACTCCAACTTGATTGAGTTTTGCTTCCTTTGGACCTCTTCTTTCATCAACAAACCAGTCCACCAACTAATCATATGAAAACCTGTGCACACAAAAATGTATGTTATGCATATACAGTGGTACCTCGGGTTACAGATGCTTCAGATTACAGACGCTTCAGGTTACAGACACTTCAGGTTACAGACTCTGCTAACCCAGAAACAGTACCTCAGGTTAAGAACTTTGCTTCAGGATGAGAACAGAAATTGCACGGTGGCGGCACAGCAGCAGCAGGAGGCCTCATTAGCTAAAGTGGTACCTCAGGTTAAGAACAGTTTCAGGTTAAGAACGAACCTCCAGAATGAATTAAGTTCTTAACCCGAGGTACTGTTTCTGGGTTAGTGGAGTCTGTAACCTGAAGTGTCAGGTAAAGTGTATCAAAGAGTTACATGCCAATCCTCTGGGGCAGATTTTGAGAGTTCAAGGGGAGGTAGGGCGTAGGGGGTGGGGAGAGGAAATGAAGTTTCATTGCACAAGGGGAAGTGTGTTGTGTGAATGGAACAACAGAATGTGTATAAATATAATATGTATATAAGATTATATGTATAATATGTATAATATGACATGACAGAATTGTTTATATTTTCAGTGGAACCACTAAAGAAGCCCTAACTTGTCATCAAAGTGAGGAGTGGGAAGGAATTAGAAAAAAATAATAATCCTGTGGATAAACTCGATATAAGATTGTCAGAGAATTCCACCCCAAAACACACACACACTTTTTCTTTTTCTTCTTCTTTGGCGACCACTCGTAGCTGAGTAAGATTGTCTTCCATAAAAACGATTTTAACTATGAGTCCATAAGTGACTGGGGAGGCCAATTCTCGATCCACACGTCCTTCCACATTGGGGACATTGGTTCCAGGCAGGAGTTGATCATGGTGTGGATTTGACAAGTGTGCTTTCCTCTTAGCACGTTTCTCCCTCGTGTCCTGAGTTCAAAGTGTCTTCAAAGCCCATGACACCTTTGGTAAAGGCTGTTCTCCAACTGGAGCACTTGCAGGCCAGTGTTTCCCAGTTGTCAGTGTTTATACTACATTTTTTTAGATTTGCCTTGAGACAGTCTTTAAACCTCCTTTGTTGACCACCAGCATTACGCTTTCCATTTTTAAGTTCGGAATAGAGTAGTCATTTTGGAAGACGATCATCAGGCATCCGCACAACATGACCAGTCCAACAAAGTTGATGTTGAAGAATCATTGCTTTGACATTGGTGATCTTTGCTTCTTCCAGTACACTGAAATCATATATTGAACACACACACACACACACACACATACAGACTGGCAAAGCAATCTAGGAGCTGAAGGCAGGTGAGTAGGATGTTGTTTTAGAATACTGGGGGGGGGCATCATTAGTTCTGGTGTGCTTAGCTTTCAAAAAAAGAAACGGACAGCACACATGGGAAGCGAGAGGCAGCTGAATTGGGACTGTGGGGGTTGTAATTAAATCCTTGCCCCCACCATGGTCCTGAGCATAACTGACCTCATAGTGCTGCTGTTAACAACAAGGACAAAATTCCAAGCACTAAACCCTGAACAGCAAAACGGATTTCTAATCCTAATGCCTGAAAGCTTAGGCTAGCATTTGTTACAAACTTGAGGGACTAGCGTTGAAGCATCTAATTCTTTACTGCTGCCACTCTTATTTTATCAGTCAGACTTATTCACAGCTGAGGGCACTTTTCCCATCTTACCCCAGTGCCTGATTTTTGATGCTGAACATCAAACAGAAGGGAAGGGAATACTTGCATTTGTGATGCACAGTTTGATTATGCCCCGCTTCTCATCTTTCATCTGTTGTGTATCTAGTTTGAAGTGATTATAAGAAAAGATTTATCTTCTCACTTCTTTCAACAGTATCTTGAAACATGGCTAGACCAAACACTTTATATCGATTCATCAGGCTACTTGACAGATAAAGAGAATTACTGCATATATTTTCCCCCTCCCTTAAAATTATGCTACCAAAAGAAAGCATATTATACTAATGATTCTCTCCACCCCTAATTTCCAATTCAGAAGCAGCTTGCTAGATGGGGCGATGCAACGATGCTAGCTTTCTGGAAAGTTGCTTGCTGTTGCTTACTGGGAGGGAGATCAAGAGGGGGGAGGCCATGGGGAGGCCAGTGCGGTGTAAATCCACCAGCAGGAGCACCATATTTACTCTCCTGGTGCATTTGCGTGTTAAGAGCCCAAAACCTCCCCCAATAAATAAAGACACAATTGACACAGAATTTAGTTTAAGGTTATTGGCATAATTTTGACCACAACTTTATTGATTACAGATCGTGAGTGGTTTGCTTAGGCATTGGTTCCTGACTAGCTGCACATAGCCTTAGCAGGGCAGCACTGGCGACTAGACTCTGGCAGAGGTCAGTAAGGGAAAACATCCTGGGGGACCATTGGACCAGGTTCAGACTCAAGCTCACCCCAAATGCTCCCAGGGGCTCTGGTGTGGCCCTAACCCCTGGAAGGTGATCGTACAAAAGCAAGGCAAGCCCCTGTATTCCTTTAATGGAATACCCTAGCATTGGAGGGGCAGGCACAGCCTATCCACCACCACAGAACCAATCCCCAACCGCCAAACCTTACAAAGTTGTGACGATTTGCTACGCAGCAGGCGAAACCCAAGTGGCACTAGCCAATCAGCTAAATGGGAAAATTCCTACCTGGCCCCTGGCCCAAAAGCAGACGACCCACAACGGCATAGCAAGGTCATAATGAACCCTGAATATAGGGAGGGTGTTCCGATGCATGTGGCGAAAAGAGGAAGCTCAACGCAATGTACGCCAGTACATATAGGCCCCTCGGTTAATGCATGAAATGATCCCATTGGCCAGAATTACCCCAGCAACCAAGGGACCACCAATCGAGTTGTCGTGGCTATCCAGTCTTGCTCCCACCCACAACAGCAGTGAGGTCAGTCTTGATCATCTCACCACAATGCATGCTCTCTGGAAGGAGGACACGATTTGTGTCACACCAACCCATTTTCCTTCCTGGTAAGCTAAGAAACAATACAGTGTCTTTGGTTTGACCATAGAAATTTGATTGTCAAAGAACATTTCCATAGGACAGTTGGTGTTAGTGGCCATACAAAAGATGCAGGTAACAGGACCACGTATTTAGCCTCTTCATACTGGTATAATTCAGCTTATCAGTGGGGTGGCAAAGAATCCGTGCTGAACCAGTTCAAGGCATTTACACTGCAGAACTTTTTATAACAACAATAATTGATTTATTATTTATACCCCGCCCATCTGACTTCCAACAAAATATTAAAATACAATAGTGCATCAAACATTAAAGGCTTCCCTAAACAGGGCTGCCTTCAGACGTCTTCTAAAAGTCTGGTAGTTGTTGTTCTCTATGACATCTGGTGGGAGGGCGTTCCACAGGGAGGGTGCCACTACCAAGAAGGCCCTCTGCCTGGTTCCCTGTAACTTGGCTTCTCGCAGCGAGGGAACCGCCAGAAGGCCTTCAGCCCTGGACCTCAGTGTCCGGGCAGAACAATGGATGTGAAGACGCTCCTTCAGGTATACTGGACCGAAGCCATTTAGGGCTTCAAAGGTCAGCACCAACACTTTGAATTGTGCTCGGAAATGCACTGGGAGCCAATGTAGGTCTTTCAAGACCGGTGTTATGTTTATTTTATCTTATTACATTTATATACTGCCTTACATCCAAGGATCACAAGGGGGATTATAGTATAAAAACACCCCCCAAAAATCATAACTTAATGACAAACAAAACAATAACGCCTCCAATTGTGAGAGAATTCATACAGAGCAGGGATAACAAAACTTTTCCAGGCCATGTTGAACCACCCTGGGAGCAGTGGTCTAAACACCTAAGAAGTGCACATGGCCATAGTGTAAGAGTGGGTGTGTCCAAAACTTCAGCCAAACTACTTCAGCACAGTACACTTGCATGAATGACAGGAATGTTCTCATTAGTGTGGTTGGCCCAAATGAATGGGACCTTAGTGGAAATTATTTTAGGATAAGCAGGCAGAGTGTTGGAATGCATATTTTCAGTTCCCCAGTAGATTTCTGTGTGACTCTTTCTGCAAAGTTAAAGGAGGCACAGATCAAATCTATTTAAAAAACCCTCTCTATTAAAAGCACGTTTATGACAAAGAAGTTGTGCATGGTTCATTGACTGAATCACAGGGTCTATACATTACCTTATTAATTAATCGGCTGAACTACTATTTAACTATATAATCACTTCAAAGAATGCTTAATTGAATGTGGCTTCATAATCATGTAACTCAGGAAAGTTTACCATTAGTATGTTTACTCAGACTCTACAGGAAATGTACAAGCTCTGTACCAGCTCTAAAAGCTGCAGCATTTAACTCTGATAAATGACTACACTGGTTTATTTGTCATCTACTGTGTAATTCTGAAAGTTCAGCATGAAGGTCCCTAAGATTTGAATTTCACAATGTAATTATTTAAGCTATGTTTTCTAAATACTGGGGAATTCAACATAGTTCTTCTAGCTATACTCCCATTATCAAAATTAATCTGTGTTACCAGATGCTGATACTTGTTCATGAATACTGTTGTGCTGCTGACTCATACTCCACAAGTATCCCAGAAAAAATGAGAAATCCCATTTTTTATCAAGAGAGAATGGTGGCCATTTTGGTTGTCGTGATCTTGTGTGATTTCACGACACAATTTCCTCTTGAAAAAAGCACTTTTCCTGGGGCTGTGTTTTTGGGCATCATGCCTGAAAAAAATGCTTTCTGTCCAGAACTGTGGTGCAAAATCACACAAGATCATGGCAAACAAAATGGTTGCTGTGTTCTTGAGATCAAAAAAGAGAGAGATGGCATCTGGGAAGGTGGTGTCTTGGATTTGGTCTTCAAAGTGTTGGAGGTACGCTGACTAGCTTCCAACAAGGCAAGCAGGAGGGACCATTGTGGCAGGATGCTATGAATATTTCCCCTGCAAGGGCAGAAAATATATGAATCTTTCAATATTATAGTGTTATTTTAGCCTCTACAGTCTGCCACCTTTCTAAAGATTGATTTCAGATATATTTTTATGTTGCCAAGATATATTTGTATGGGTTTTCAGAAACCTTGTAGAAAAACATTTGGGGTTCATAGCTCACGCTTTCTTAACTCACATAGCTGTAAAGGCAATAAGAACATCTGGGAATATTACACGGCTAAAGATGAAATAGGCACAATATGCGTGCACATTGGGGACTTTTGTGGGTCTGTCTCTCCTTAGTATATTTCAGGTCCCCCATTGAATTGTCATATTTCATTGTCTATATCTAGATAGACAGACAGACAGACAGACAGACAGACAGACACCCACACCCACACACCAGCGTGGTGTAGTGGTTAAGAGCTGTGGACTCATAATCTGGTGAACCGGGTTCGCTTCCCCGCTCCTCCACATGCAGCTGCTGGGTGACCTTGGGCTAGTTACACTTCTCTGAAGTCTCTCAGCCTCACTCACCTCACAGAGTGTTTGTTGTGGGGAAGGAAGGGAAAGGAGAATGTTAGCTGCTTTGAGATTCCTTCGGATAGTGATAAAGCGGGATATGAAATCCAAACTTTTCTTCTTCTTCTTAATTGTGAAGATATAAGGTAAATCGTGTAGGCAGTCTTCTACGCAATTGCTCAGTAAGAACCTGCTCCAATCTTCCAATTTCCTTGTTCCATATTTTAAAATAAATTTTATAACATTATAAAACTGTTATTTTTCATTGATATTTAATACATTTCAGTAACTTAAAACATAGTAAGCTACTTCAATTCTGGCCATTTTCCACTGATTCTCTGCTCTGTTTTGCCCCCTTCCTCTCTCACCACAAAATTCCTGGCTATCAATTGAAGCCCTTCCATTTTGCCAAGACATTATTGTGTTAATCTTGTATTAATATAAAATGATATTTTAACTGAACATAATCATGTGATTGTTGTAAATTCTTGCATTGTCAGTTGTCATTGTCAAGGAGAATGCAGCAGTGGTGGACCATGGATTCTCAAATTTCAGTGTCAAATTTTGCCACACCCCTGCATCTCGCATTTGATTCTAAATCATAGTTGTGGTGCTCCCAAGTCTTTGAACCCGGTGCAACCGAACCAGTCACTCTGAATGCATGCTGTTACTGAACTGAACATAATTGTTTCAGAATTATTTACTTTTCTGCAGCTTTTTAAAACATTGAGTTTATACAGGATTCTAAATGCATCAAAGTAAAATATGTCTTAAATTTCAGCATTTTGCATTCATTGGCAGAAATCTAATATATTTACAGCTCTGATTTTTTTTTTAAAAAAAGTGAGCCTGTATTACATTCACTAAGCTTATGTTTTCCTCCTCCCTTCTATTGACTAATTCATCTTTTCTTGACACACTTTAATATTTAACGAAACTGCACAAACATTGCATATTTATTAGCTAAATTGTCTCTTCTAGGGAAAACAGAGTTGCAGCACATTTAAGAGCTGCATTCTTTATTAAATGTTGCCTTTCCTTTTTTTTCTGCTTAGAAATCTATGTTCCAGTTAGCATACCATATTGGCCTGGCTCTCTTACCTAGAGTTGGGGGAGAAATCTGATGCATTTCACATTTAAAGGTAAATTTACCTGATCTGCACTTTCTGAAACAATTTCAGAACCCAAAGTGCAGTCATCCTGTGAAATTCGCACTCCTCTGAATTTTGTGGTGCAGTGCCCCAACGTAGTTATGTTTGTAAAAATGTATTACATTATATGAAATTGTACATAAAAATGAATATATTGGTGAAAATGTATTGTGTTAGCAAAAACTTGTTTGAGGATAGGTAAGTCACACCCTGCATAATTGATCACAAAACACCACACATACCATTTGAATGGTAATGTCCATTATTATTATTTTTTTGCTGGTGGTTTTAAATATTTTTGGTGGGGACTGAAGGGACCTCAGCCCCTGGGAGTTGCCACCTAGGTAAAGATGTGTACATCAGCCTGTACTCCATACAGAATTGTTTATGCTGGTGAATGATCATGAGGATTTATAACTGAAATTAAGATTGGGAAACTGAATCACTGAGAGAATCAGAGTGAAAGATTCACCTGTTCCTACCTGGGGGAAATTCCCTCTCACAGTTGTTTATTGAAGAAAAACATGATACTCCTGAAGCAACAATGGTTCCAATTTCCATTCAGGTCCCATGCAACTGTGATATGGCTCTCTTGAAAGGTCCGAAATTTGTGTGAGCAGGCAGTGACCACCCAAGCCCCCAGGTCCACCAGAAAGGAATAATGACTCTGACAAAGCGTGTTCTCCTTCATAGAGAGCACATGTTGCAGTGGGGTCTAACCGGCCCCCCCTCTATTGCTGGGCGGGTTAGTTTGGATGACCATCCGCAGTAATTGGGTGGTTGGGTTACTGGGCAAATTTTGGTGTTGCCATTTAGGGGGTTGGACCAAAGGCTATAAAATCAAGTCACGCAGCACTGACTGGGCTCTTTTGCTGCATGCATCGGATTACCCACCCTCCCTCCCTAATCTAGGGCTATTGCGTTGACCTTACTATGGCTTTCATGGGGTCATCTCCTTTTGGGGCAGGGGCCTGGTAGGAATTTTGTCCAATTGGCTGGTGCCATTTGGTTTTTGCCTACTGCGTAGCAAATCGCCACAACTTGTAAGATTGCAGTTAGGCATTGGTTAAAAAAATGGTTGGTGGAGGGGTAAGGATTGGCGGTGCCTACCCCTCCAATGCTGCTGTCGCAAGCGGATTCCATTAAAGGAATCCAGGGGTTTGCCATCCTTTTGTCCAAAACCCTGGCAAGCCCCTGGGAGCATACAGGAAGGGGTGAAAGGTATGGTGTCCTGCCCCATTCTTTCCTCAATATTGTTTTCCCTTACTGGCTTTCGCTGGAATCCAGAAGTCAGTTTTGTCCTGGGGCGGGGGATAGATAGTTGGAACCAATGCCTAAGCAACCACTCACATTTACGTATTTTAATAAAGTTGTGGCCAAAATTATGCCAAAAACCTTAAACAAAAATTATGTGTGAATTGTGAATTATTTAGGGGTGGCTTGGGGGACCTCGATACGGCAACGTGTTATGGAATTAAAATTTGGCCACAACTTCATTAAACTTTTAAATGTAGGAAGACCTTGGCTTAGGGGACCCTGGAATCGCCACCTCAAGGGTGGTGAGTCACTACTTCATGCCCCCCCCCCATTTTAGGGAAGAAAAGACTAAAGGATTCCACCCATGGCCATAATTGCCAAAGTTGTGATGAATTGCTACGGGGAAGACAAAACCTGCCAATGCAGGGAAATTTCTTCCCGGTCCTTCAACAGCAACCAGTCAAAGACTGTAGCAGCGCCTGCTAAACAGGAAGAAAAAAGGTTAACCTGCAAACAAGAAACATTAAACAAAGAGAGGGGACGGAGGGTGAATCTCCAGAGCTGACTGCCTGGCTGCTGGTGGCTCCAACCTCTATTTATGTGACTGGCCCCACTTCCCAGCAGTGTAAATTGACTAACTGAGGCTGGACGTGAACCTCCAAAAAATAACACTGAAAGGCAGGCCAGCCCATACAACCAGTAAGTTCCCTGGGGTCTGAAACACCACACGCGATCCCACAAAGTGTAAAGTGTGAGTGCTCATTATTGTCATTTAAGAGGACCTGTGTGAAAGCTGAAAAACAAGATTAAAAAGTCTGCAAAGCTTGTTTATACAATGCACAAGGTATATATATACTATAGGTAGTGTGGACCCGGTTGTGTCAAGTTCTCATCTCTATAATGAAATATTAAGCAAAATGTGAATCACAACTAGTACCACCACTAAAAAAGTTTATATTAATTGCCAGTGGCTAAACTGCTGATATACATTTCAAAAGACTCTTTTCTTAATGCTTCACTGAAAAACTACCCATTCCAGGTGGTAATGCCTTCTCAGCTCCACACCCCCCCCCCACAAAAGAATAAAATAATTTGTCTTTACAAGATAAAATCCTATAAATCAGCACATTCGTATTCATTGAATTAAGATACTTTATGTCCAAAACCCATCTTTAGAGCAAGACTAATATGGGTTCAATAGTAATTCACATATAATGAAGCAAAACACAGGCTGATGATATTAATCACTGCTCTATGCATCAGGAAAGTGTGAATTATAATGATTTTTTTTTTTAGGAAGTCATAACCATATGTCTGCAATTCAGCTGACTGCAGATGAAGGCAATACAATTAGATGAGGACCCAGGATGATTATAACTAAAATTCTTTCCAGCAGTTTTCAGAGCTCAGAATCATTATTCCTCTTGTACAGTTCATCTCTGCTTATTAAGATTGGATGCTGCCGCCATTGAGTTGAATTGATATAAACATGCATGCCCCCACCTGCCTCTAGTTTCCAAAGATTCAGGTTAGGTAACAGTAACTGTGCAGAATTATTGGGTGAAATTTAATGTGAACAGCTCACATGAAGATACACACACACAAAATAAAAAAATAAAAAATGAGACACACCTGTTTCTACTAGCTCACAAACACAGGTATGCTCTACTGAACCCATGGTTGACTATAGAGTGATAAAGACCTACTGCACTGTCTCCATTTGTTTAATTTCTTTTTTTTTTATTCCAGGATTTTTCTAATTTGTTAGGCCTCCATCGCCTATGCAGAGTTACAATAAACATGACTTGCATTGGGGCTATGATATGGACATAGAAATTTCGTTATTAATTGGCGGAAAGTTGTTCCTTGCCTGGGGGGTCTTAAATTGGAAACTTGGATAAATAAATCATCCTTTTGGAAAGAAGAATTGGTATGAAAGAAATGTAACAAGTAACATATGTGAGCAAATACAATAGCATGTTATTAACCTTCGTTGAGGATATTGGTGTTTTGGCAAGGAATCCTTTGGCATTAGAGTAACTTAAGAGTCCAATACACTTTGCAGCAAAGTTTTATAATCTGGTGCTGTAGCCTTCTTAGACTTTACCGATTGGTTGGGTGAGCGTTGCTCCCAGAGAGGGAGGAAGGAGTCAAAAGACACCGAGGTTGGTTCAGAGAAAGAGTTCTTTATTTCTGCTCTCCGGAGTAGCAGAAAGGCACTTGCGTGGCCAGTTCACAGCAAGCCTGAAGAAAGAGAAATTTCACACAGTATATATATCCTCCAGGCACCCTCTCCCCCCTTCCCCAGTAATCCAGCCTCGTACGTTCATACACGTAAGTTGACATCCATGACCATAAACAGATGTTCCTGTTCCTGTGCTCTTATCTTGGGGTTAAGAGGGTCACCCAACTATAGGAGTTTCCCTTGACGCCATCTCCATCTCCGGCCATGGGGGCTGACAGACCCTGTCTTGCAGAGTCTGTGCATCAGTGTGTCAGGATATTTGCAACCTACAAGATAAGATAAACCCTAGCTCTGCAGTCCCGTCTCCACTTCGGAACTGACAAGGCCATCCATTAAGCGTCACGTACTGATAAAGGAGAGGGCTTTGTTTATACAGCTGGGTTCTTGTTATACATTGGTTCAAGTGCTCAAGTTAATGGATTTTAGCTAATGGAGAAGGAAAAATGGGGATTCTGGGGCCCGTTTCAGACTGACTGCACAGTCAGGTTTTAGATTTAGGAAACTCATTCCTTCAGTGCCTTCCAGAAGTTTTGGACTACAAATTTCATCATCCTCATTCAGATGGCCAGTAATGATGAGGGAAGATGAGAACTGCATTCCAAAACATATACAGTAGAAGCCATCAAGTTGGGAAAGGCTGCTTTAGGCAAGTGGAGACGCTCTGAAACCTATCATATGAGATATTGCTTTTCACTGCATTTTTACAGAGATTTTTCCTTACTTGGTATATCCAAGTCTGACTCACATGTAGTCATGCCTATAAATCCTTTAGACTTTATGGGCAGTGTGTTGCACAGGAATCAAGTTGAGGATGCTTTTCTGTGAGCAAATAAATTTATACTTGAGATTGCCATACTTTTTATTCTATTAGTTGCAAGGTGTAGCTCTGTCTTAGAAAAAACCGTAGTCAGTGAATACAAATTCATGTTTGGCATTCATGTCTGTTAAATTCCTTTTCCAGGTTGCCTTCATGCCCTTTTAATTGCATATGTGAATAAGTAATGAAGAGTTTCATTTTGGCACTTCCATGATTTATACATAGTGCTGCACATATTACTGTTACTTGAGCAAAACAGATACAAATGGGGGGGGGGACAAGTGTGCCCCCAGTTTAACCCTACATTTGCTGCAGGTGGATCTGTTTAATGCTATAGCCCCAAACCAAATACCAGTAGTTACTGTATAATCCAGGGAATGTCAGTGTGCCTGAAGCAGATGGAAAATTAGTTTTTTGTTAAAAAGAGGTTCCAAATATTCTTTTGATTCGCAACTCCTGCAACAGACTGATGCTCAGCCAAAAAGAGGAACTGCAACATGTGAGTTGGTCAGGTACCAAGGAAAAAGAGTTGCTGGGAATAACACTTGACAAAGTTATTGTGATTTCACCCACGTTGTAGTTAATTGGAAAGACTTGGAACTAGAATAGTCACTACGGTATTTTATTTTTATTTCACAAAACCAGTGGAGATAAAGAATTAGGGTGTTATATGGAGTGGGGGGGGGAATTAGATGTATTCATTCATATATATTTTTATAATCACTATGTTTCTGTGTGTAAGGTTTTGTATTTTTGTATTTTATTTTATTGGTTGATTTGTTTTTCTTAGGACCCACCAAAACCTCACAAATCAGGAGTAAGCTTTTGAGTTCTTCAGTTAACCAGGATGTTAACAAAATAATGGTTAGGGTAGGGGGTAGGAAAAGTTTACATGATGTTATTAACTTCTATCATCACTAAAAAAAATGGCTATGTTGTCTGGGACTGATGAGAATGGATCCCTATTTTAAGGAAATTATACCAATCAACTAATAACTAATCAAATGTCTAGCCAAAGCTTCTTTAGAAAAATGAATAAAAGTGTATGTTCCCCAAACTTCTTAGAAGATGAATAGGATAATTAATAATTACTTTTTATTTCACTTAGGGTTTGCACCAGAGTGTGTCTTTCTTACTTTTGTAAGTGTTTCTGTGGTGGAGTATTACTCCCTCTCTCTGCCATTGACTCTTCCACTGCAATGCAGTCCTCCAAATATATATAATTTTGTATTAATGTAACTTTTTTTATATATGTAACTGTGTATTTTTGTAATATTTTAAGTTGTCTGTTGTTGCTTCAGTTTTCTGTACACTACTTAGAGATATTTTCAATATATAAAGCCGTATAGAAATTTTAAAAATCAACCAATAATCAACCAATATATGAACTAATGTTTTGGCACCTGTCTGTGGAGTTATCACTAGAACTTTCAAGTCACAATATCTAGATGGTTCAGCGTGATGGGATATAAATTACTCAGAGATGCTCTGCAGTTTACTGCAGTTCATATATTGTGCTGGTGTAATAAGGTTTTAACCATTGACAAATTTATTTGCTTAAGTAGACACCATTCAAATTATGCAGCATGACTGTCAGGCAGTGAATCCTTAAAAAAAAATTCAAACAACTAGCAAAGTGTTCAACTAAATCAAAGCAAACAGCTGTTTCCATAAGATACGCAGTTAAACTGTCAATGTTATGCAGCTGAATAAACACAGTATGATGGGGGAAACCCTCAAGTATTGCAATCAGCAACAAAAATGGTGATTTGGATAATAGAATTCAATCATTAAAACATGCAGGGGGGAGAGAACAAATTATGCACGTACTTGCAGAAAATATGCAGTTACAGGGGTAGAAAATAATGCTGTATCGCCTGTAAGAGATAAGAAACTTCTAAACTGTTGGTGTGTTTCAAACACAAAACAGTCGCTCAGTTCTGGCCTCTCCCTTGAATGCATCATTCTGAATCTGTTTTTATTTTGAGCTTCATTGTGGCCAACAAAATATGCTACAGTGATGTGGGCATAGGGCCCTGGGTCTCGAGGCCACTGACATGTACTGAGTCATGATTTGCAACAGCGTCAGAATGATCACATGCCAGGCTTTCTCATTAAGTGCATCTGTAGCAAAGTTGGTAGAAAAAGTTGAACCAAGCAGGAAATAAAAGCCTGAGCATGATAAGTCTACAGGTTGTGCAAACAGGTCCTTGGTGACTTTTCTACCAAAAGAAGCAAATGGAAGTTGAAGAACAGGAGCAAATTTCTTTTTACCTTGGAAAGAGTAAAGGAGGGAGGGAGGGAGGGAGCTATTTCGGCATCTTATGGATGATGATGATGAAGAAGAAGAGTTTGGATTTGATATCCCGCCTTTCACTCCCTTTAGGAAGTCTCAAAGCGGCTAACATTCTCCTTTCCCTTCCTCCCCCACAACAAACACTCTGTGAGGTGAGTGGGGCTGAGAGACTTCAAAGAAGTGCGACTAGCCCAAGGTCACCCATCAGCTGCATGTGGAGGAGCGGAGACGCAAACCCGGTTCCCCAGATTACAAGACTACCGCTCTTAACCACTACACCACACTGGTGGAGGACATGTTGAAGTAAGGGTAGCGAAACTGCAGCTAAGACGCTCAAGTAATATATATGACTGACACCCTCCTTTGGAAATTAAACCAATGTCCAAACTTTAACATTCAAGAGCTTTACTTGCAGAAACTTATAGATGAATCAAAACATAATATTTACAGCCACGTGCTTCTCCAAGCATGAGCCTACAGTCTTTTCTTCAAACTGTATTTTCCTCTCTTTCCGGAGCTCAGCACTCAGCCTTCTGTATCTCAGTTAGGCCAAGCTTTGCAGCTCCTGTGAGGGATTTCCACTTTTCCTTTTCCTGCAGCTTTGCTCTCTTTCTTTCAAGCAGAGAAAAAGCAGTCCAACACTCTATTCAACTTAGCAGTGTTCACAGTGGATTCTAAAAACACTGTCATCCTGCTTCACATAAAATGGAGTCTCTCGTTCACTAGATACCTCCCATGTGACCAATGTTAGCCAGTCACATGAGAACTCCCTAAAATTCAGTTACCAGCCAATCAAATTTAAATGCATAGTCATGCATATAAGCATTTACAATTTCAGTACATTAAATTATGATACATAACAGGACCTGCAACAAAATGTTGCATTGCAGAGTGCTCTCCATTGTATCAGTGAGCTATGCCCTTCTCTACAATACTTCAATACATTCTCCCACCCCAGTTGTTCCCTTTGCTCACTCTTAACAGTCAGTCAGCATTATTATTGTTATTTTACCATTGAGGCTGCTCAATACTCATTTGGTTGCATTTGATTGTAACCTCCTGTTCCTGGTGTTGGTCTGTCACCATTACATTTGCTTTGATCACAATAGGGCCTCATGACAAAGGCAGTCTGGCAACTGACTAAAAGGCTCTTTTGAGCCAGTTCAGAACCTCAGTGGCTTGTATAATGCAGTGCTGGAAACCAGTGACTTGTATAAAGATAAGACTTCTCTGTCGGGTTTTTCATTTTCTTTTTCTTCGTGGCTTCAGCCCACATTTGAAGAACAAAGAATACTTGGAAAGCATCCAGGTTCTGAAAGCATATGCTGATGGTTTGCTGTGGCAGGTATTATGGCTGCCACTGTAATAAATTCTAGCTAATCCATTCTGGAGAAGTTCGTTTGCTGCTGTCACTCAGTAGTAATTGAACTAGGAAATGAGTACCTGGCCTAACAGAGGAGTGCGAGATATCTATGTGACTCAGTCAACACTAGCCAGATTACTGTTAGGATGTGTGAAGCCTTGGCAGCAAGAACAAAAAAAAGAAAAATCAGCCATATATTCCTGGGAAACCCTGCAATCCTCACCAATCACCCCATACTTATTGTCTTGTGCATATTTCAACGCCGTTTGCATGCTGAGGATTTCCTGACCGCTCTCATAGATAATAGACTAATGATTAAAAGCAGACGAAACATTTACAGTCAAAGGAATTAGAATAATTGTTTCAATGAAATTTGTGAGAGTTCATTTATTAAATTGGTTTTCCACTCACTGGACTATTTCCAGCGTAATAAGTGAAGACAAGTATAGCAAGCATGAATTGCCTAGCATAAAGAGTTATTTCTGCATTTGGTGGCGGCAGGGGGCTGAGGGGATGGCAAATGAAAACTTTTCTACCAATGCATGCACAGAAGATTAGGACTTAATCAAAACTACATCCTTGGCCAGTCCTGGATGCCTAAAAGGTAAAGGGACCCCTGACCATTAGGTCCAGTCGTGGCCGACTCTGGGGTTGCGGCGCTCATCTCGCTTTATTGGCCAAGGGAGCCGGCGTACAGCTTCCGGGTCATGTGGCCAGCATGACTAAGCCACTTCTGGCGAACCAGAGCAGTGCACGGAAACGCCGTTTACCTTCCCGCCTATTTATCTACTTGCACTTTGACGTGCTTTCGAACTGCTAGGTTGGCAGGAGTTGGGACCGAGCAACGGGAGCTCACCCTGTTGCGGGGATTCGAACTGCCAACCTTCTGATCGGAAAGTCCTAGGCTCTGTGGTTTAACCCACAGTGCCACCCATGTCCCTAGGGACACACAAATAGCTGGGGATAACTTTGTAAAGAATCTTGCCTGTTATTCCCAGAAGGAGATTCACTTAACCAATCTAATCAGTAGAAGACCTGTGCAAGGATTTCGGCTTGCCAAAAGGGGCTTTCCCACTTTCTTCTCCTCCCCACAATACAACCCCTATACCCCCAAAATTAGGTTGTGTGTGTCAGGAAATACCCCAGAGCAGCATTCAGGGGGAGGACATACCCTCCAACATTTCTCCAACGAAAATAGGGATGTCCTATGCCATAATACTTTTTAATTATGGTGCTGGAGGAGACTCTTGAGAGTCCCATGGATTGCAAGAAGATCATTCTGAAGGAAATCACCTCTGAGTACTCACTGGAAGGACCGATCCTGAAGCTGAGCCTCCAATATTTTGGCCACCTCATGAGAAGAGAAGACTTCCTGGAAAAGACCCTGATATTGGGAAAGATTGAAGGCACAAGGAGAAGGGAACAACAGCGGACGAGATGGTTGGACAGTGTTCTCGAAGCTACCAGCATGAGTTTGACCAAACTGTGAGAGGCAGTGGAAGACAGGAGTGCCTGGTGTGCTCTGGTCCATAGGGTCATGAAGAGTCGGACACGACTAAACGACTAAACAGCAACAACAATTCCATAATAATAATAATCATCATCATTTTATTGTTTATACCCCGACCATCTGACTGGGTAGCCCCGGCCACTCTGGGCAGCTGGTAACAGCTTAAAGGGACATAAATTCCTTAGTATGGTGCCTGAATCTGGGCTTGTTGAGATCTTATTCAAAGCACTGAAGCAGTCCTAATAGCAATGGGTCAAACAGATGTGAAAATACCAAAGTTAAGTTGATATTGCCTCCTTTTTCAGAATCATTAGCTGAACTAGGCATGCCTTCCGTGAATCTATCCACAAAAATACAGCAGAATAGCTAAACATGCTATTTTATTTCTTGACAAAATGGATCCCTCCCCAAAAAAACCTCGGAATACATTTTTAAATAATCATAAGCAAAACTAAAACAAGTATTTTCAAAAAATACATATATTCATTTTGTGTTCATTTCATTTCAGCTAGGAAGGCTCATAGTGACCTTAGCCGTGGGGGAAAAGTGAGGAGGATAATTCACCAAATGTAATTTTGCACCCACAAGATATGTATTTCTATAATTATATGCACAATGTTTTATTCATATAAATACTTTCTGCAAAAGCACTGAGCATATATGTAGAATTTAGAGACACAGCCTAAGTGGCCATATTTGCAGACTTGTCCCTGAAGGACTGCAATGACAATAATGTAACAGAGAACATTGTGTGTGTGTGTGTGTGTGTGTGTGTGTGTCTTGACTGGAGGAGCAGAAGGAATTCCACAAGACAAATGCACCATGCATCCAACACAAATACCTCTGGATGGGTCCATGGCTTGACTTTCATGTATGAACTATGACACGGCAGTAAAAATTCTTATCTCTGGATAAACAGAAAGCAATTTCAATTACTCAATTAAAAATAATAATCCCTGCCGTCTGGCAGTAAAAATATATGTGGTGCAGTGGTTCTGCTCCAATGATATAAATAACTATTCATCGTTCTTGGTAGGACAAGTCCTGGATTTAATAAGATGAC
Organism: Podarcis vaucheri; assembly: GCF_965113315.1. Lineage (NCBI taxonomy): Eukaryota > Metazoa > Chordata > Lepidosauria > Squamata > Lacertidae > Podarcis > Podarcis vaucheri. The sequence continues at coordinate 90,284,072 of NC_138762.1, read as the reverse complement.
ATCAAACTGAAGGTTAATATGAAATACTCTGCAAAGCATTGCAGGAGGTTGACACTGATGTTTGCTGCTCAGTCCTCTGAACTGGAGGGGAAGTATGTTAATTCTCTGAGATGAGCAAGTGCCTGATATAACAGCAATCATTGATTAAGCTGGTGTAGCCCAGAGACTTCACATGCAATTAAAGGGTGACAAAAGGGCTCGTATTTGTTGTTAAAGTTCAGTTAAAGATCATCGAAGTAAAAGGTAGGTGTTGGAGGGGAAATCCAATTAAATACAAGAGTGTCAACATGTTGCCCTCACAAGAGTATAAAAATATCTGTATTGTACTGTGTGTTGAGCAAGGCTCATACAAGTAAGACTGTACAAGCCCTTCGCCAACATCCCTTCTGTCCTTTTTTCCGTTTGGTCGTACATTTCATATTTTTTGGTGATGTCTTACTGTTGAATTAAGGGTAGCAAAATCACACCTAAGAAGCTCAAATAATATATATGACTGACACCCTTCTCTGGAAATTAAACCAATGTCCAGACTTTAACATTCAAAAACTTTACTAGCAGAAACTTATAGATGAATTAAAACATAACATTTATAGTCACATGCTTCTCCAAGCATGGACTTACAGTCCCTTCTTTAAACTGCATTTTCCTTTATTTCCAGAGATCAGCACTCATGTGATAGGAATTTTGAGGTCTTAGATATCTGTTAAATGTGCATAAGTGTACCAACCAAGCACATACATAGATCAGCACAGGAAGACCAACCTGGAACTATTTTGATTCCTAAACTGAGCAAATGTTTTCTCTACAAGGTCAAAGTGGGAAACCTTCCCATTGTCTCTTTCCTCACAAATCCTGTCTTAAGGGCACATTTAAGATATGAATAGGGTGTGAGCCCGTGACCTGGCCCAGGAACTATTTATCACTACAAAAGAATGGCCAGGCTCCCCAGGCAATCCAATCAAGTAACCTGCCAGACAGGAGATAAACAATGACAGGAGAAAAACAACATTCAAATTTCTGTTTTAAGACCGCCTTTTCTGTGATGTAGGTATGATGTATCTGAGGGGTAGTCTTAGGTTACACCCCTTCTGTGATGTATGTATGATGTTTCTGGGGGTGGTCTTGATCTACAGGGTGGCAATTTCAAAAGTCTTTATAAAGCCTTGCACACCATTTTTCTGGGTTCCTCCTCTCTCCTGCGGATGAGGAGAGCACCCTGTTGCAACAGATCAATAAATATCAAGCTTTGCTTCTCAGTATTCTCTGGTTGGCCTCTGTTATTCTCTCCTACCAATAGGGAACCTATGTAAGGACTCTATATGGGCTCTTGGCTACCCCATAAGGGAAAAGGGCAATTTTTATTTACAACACTCAGCCTTCTGTACCTCAATAAGGCCATGCCTTGCAACTTTCACAAGAGATTTCCACTTTTGTCGTATTTTTCGCTCTATAAGACGCACCAGACCACAAGACGCACCTAGTTTTTGGAGGAGGAAAACAAGAAAAAAATATATTCTGAATCTCAGAAGCCAGAACAGCAAGAGGGATCGCTGTGCAGTGAAACCAGCAATCCCTCTTCCTGTTTTGGCTTCTGGGATAGCTGCGCAGCCTGCATTCGCTCCATAAGACGCACACACATTTCCCCTTACTTTTTAGGAGGGAAAAAGTGAGTCTTATAGAGCAAAAAATACGGTACCTTTTTTACCTTCTCCTGCTGTTTTCTTTCAAGCAGAGAACAAGCAGCCCAGCACTCTATTCAACTTAGCAGTGTTCACAGTGGATTTTAAAAACACAGTCATCTTGCTTCACATAAAATGGAGTCTCTCCTTCACTAGATAGATACCTCCCATGCGATCAACGTTAGCCAATCACATAAGAACTCTCTAAAATTCAATTACCAACCAATCAAATTTAAACGTATATTGAGTGACCAGGCAGTGACAGCCCCAGCCCCCAGGGATCATAAGAAAGGAATAAAGACTCCAACAACATTATATAGAATTAAAATTAGGCCACAACTTTATTAAACTTCCAAATGTAGGAAGACCTTGGCTTAGGCCTTGGGCCTGTATCCCTCCCAGCCCCCCAGCCAGGGGGAACTGGGGCTCATCAGGGTAAATGGGATATGGGGGTGCTCTGCGAGACATAAGTGTGGCAGGCAGCCAAGCCCATATCCCCACACGCAGGGTAGTTCACTGACAACCTTTCAGTACATGGCCAGTGACACTCATTATACAACCCCTTTTAAGAAGAGACCCTGGAATCGGCGCTGCGGGGGGGCAGTCACCACTTCACGCCACCGCTCCCCATATAGGGAAGAAAAGACTAAAGGATTCCACCCAAGGCCATAATCACCAAAGTTGTAACGAATTGCTACGGGGAAGACAAAACCTGCCAATGCAGGGAAATTTCTCCCCGGTCCTTCAACAGCAACCAGTCAAAGACCGTAGCAGCGCCCGCTAAACAGGAAGGAAAAGTTAACCTGCAAAGAAGAAACATTAAACAAAGGGAGGGGAGGGAGGGTGAATCTCCAGAGCCGACTGCCTGGCTAATGTCGGTTCTACCTCTATTTATAAATGGGCCTGGCCCCACCTCTCAGCAAGAAACTTGATTATTGAGGCTGGGTGTAAACCTCCAAAAATTTAACACTGAGAGGCAAGCCATTCCATGTTTGCTAGTAAGTTTCCCGGGAACTGTTGCACCATGCACAATCCTGCAAAGGGCACCCACAATATAAAGTGTGAGTGCTCATTAATGCACACAAGCATTTACCTTTTCAGTGAATTAAATTTCTTTACTTAACAGTTGCTGGCTTTCCAGCATTGTATAGATTAAAAAAGATAATGTGCTAATTGCTGCAGATAAAACAGCTGCTAAGGAAACCACTAGAGGAGGTACCCCAGAAGTTGTCAGCTCTACACATATGGCCTCATAATGAAGGACACACCTCACATAACTTTTAGGGATAATGATAGAAAACAGGAGTATGTGCCTGTTAACCACACAAATGAACGGACCAGATGGTTAAGTATATGAACTGGAGCATTGATGCCACAGCTACAAACAAAATGTTACTAATCTTCATAAAACAAATCATGATTATGTGATTAATTTGCTGAAGTAGGAGATCTGGAAAAAAAGGAGAGAATATTTACTGTTTCTGAACTTCATGGAAACTATCCACCAAATTGACTCATATGTAAACCACGAAGTTGCTTGGCAGAAAATGCACAATATCAGCAAAACAGAAAAGAACATACTGTCGTTCCATTTGGGGATTTTCAAAAAATCTTGCTTATCCAGCATCATCAGTTCAGCTGCCTCAAGGCTAGTTTAATTAGGCTACAATTCACATGCCAGCAAGTAGTTTTGTAATTACCTTCAAATGACCAAATCTTGTAAAACCTAGGGGGGATAAAGTATTCCCCCATAATGATCCATGCTGAAAATGAGATTGGCTAGCAGTCTTACCCATGATATTTTTAAAGGAGGAGAATTACGGAAATACAGAGAAAATGGTAGAAATATTTGCATAATCAATATCTTTTAGCCACAGTGTTATTTGCATACAGATAACAGGGACTACAATCTCAGTTTCAAATTCTCAAGCCGCATTGCCACGTTTTGACGAATGCAATAATTCAGCTGCCAAACAATATTATATAATCATATGGCCTGTTGTGTTAGCCAATAAAGTCATATTTGATCATCAAAAAATCTGCTGTTCTTGTTATTCTTATTATTTCTTTATGACCTTACATAATGCCACTTGAAAACATCTTGAGTAGATTTCAGGGAACCACTTCATGATTGCTGGATTTTAATATCAATGGATACTTAACAATGTTGTAAAAATTGGGCCTGCTTTATAAAAATAAGCCTCCCTTTGAAATCAAGAACGTGGAAAGTTATTTTACCAACTCTCACTGGGTGACCTTGGATCAGTTGCTGTGTCTCAGCCTCACTTACCTCATAGGATTGTCGTGGGGATGAGATAAAGAGGGAGAGAACCACAAACAGTTCTTGAATGAACTGTTGGATGGCGGCTAACAGACTGAGGTTGAATCCTGACAAGACAGAAGTACTGTTTTGGGGGGACAGGGGAGAGTGGGTGTGGGGAATTCTCTGGTCCTGAATGGGGTAACTGTGCCCCTGAAGGACCAGGTGCGCAGCCTGGGAGTCATTTTGGACTCACAGCTGTCCATGGAGGCACAGGTTCCTGGTATGCAGGCTGAGACCCTATCTGCCCATGGATTGTCTCGCTAGAGTGGTGCATGCTCTAGTTATCTCCCGCTTGGACTACTACAACGCGCTCTACGTGGGGCTACCTTTGAAGCTGACCCGGAAACTGCAATTAATCCAGAATGCGGCAGCTAGACTGGTGACTGGGAGTGGCCGCTGGGACCACATAACACCGGTTCTGAGAGATCTGCATTGGCTCCCAGTACGTTTCCAAGCACGATTCAAAGTGTTGGTGCTGACCTTTAAAGCCCTAAATGGCCTCGGTCCTGTATACCTGAAGGAGCGTCTCCACCCCCATCATTCAGCCCGGACACAGAGATCCAGCGCCGAGGGCCTTCTGGTGGTTCCCTCATTGCGAGAAGTGAGGTTGCAGGGAACCAGACAGAGGGCCTTCTCAGTAGTGGCGCCCACCCTGTGGAACACCCTCCCTTCAGATGTGAAGGAAATAAGCAGCTATCCTATCTTCAAAAGACATCTGAAGGTGGCCCTGTTCAGGGAAGTTTTTTAATATTTAATGCTGTTCTGTTTTTAACTCTTGATTGGGAGCCGCCCAGAGTGGCTGGGGAAACTCAGCCAGATGGGCGGGGTATAAATAATAAATTATTATTATTAAAGAAAAAGGTGGTATATCATAGAATCATAGAATCATAGAGTTGGAAGAGACCACAAGGGCCATCGAGTCCAACCCCCTGCCAAGCAGGAAAAAGAAACTGTTTACCAGTTGCAATCACAGCTGTCAACTGGCTCACACATAGACATTCATCACTGCAACCAGTGTCAAATCACAGGCCTGATGGAGCCATCACAAACCTGGCAACACAGATAAAGTTTTGCCACTCAGTGTCAACCTGCTTACATTTTCAGCGAAATCACTTGACACATTCAGCTGCCAATAAGCAAGTACTACGTAATTAAATGAAGAGAAATCAATGGATAAATATGGCATATGGAACATGGGTGAACCAGTGCTTGGCAGAATCCGTTTAGGTGATGACATAGTGAACATTACAATCACTACCATCTGTCGGGTAGTTCTTATGGGCTTGTCTATGTCATGGTAACCATACAGGGTCTATTTATCATTGGACCCCTTCAAACACCCTAATTCAGGCTTGCACCACTTACATTGTATCAAATAACAGCTTACCAGGTGCTTGAGAAACCTCCTAGTTTGGTGCCTGCCTGGGACAGAAGAAAGTTCATGCATCTGGAGGGCAACATTACATATGGTTTTTAGGGTGTGCTCATCTCATTGCTGCACAATTTGGACAGGCATTGTCTCCAGATCTACAGCAGCCTTTCTTAACCTGGTGCTTCCAGATGTTTCAGATGGTTCACTACATCCACATTCCATTGACTAAGCTGGTTGGGGAGTATGGGAGTTGTAGTTCTACATTGTCTGAGGTGCACCATATTGGGAAAAGCTGATAGAGGGATCTTACCAAGCAATGGGAAGCAGACACAGATCTGAACCCATTTTCATAAGGCACAGTGTGTGACATGGGATCACTGCGATGAGAATATGCTGGCAGTGAAAGCAGATGTAAATGAAACGGAATGAGGGTGGAGGGATATAATGCAATATGATGGCATATTATGCATTTTGGCTTAATGAAAGAGGAAAATGCTACATTTCCACGGTAATGTGTAGTTCCAGCCTAATATAAAAAATTGGCTGACACTAAGGAGATTCCTTCCAAGCTATTCAACCATAATGATAGAATTGCTTCATCACACACACACACACACACACACCATTTTGGATGGAGCAACGTACCTATATACCAAATAGGAACTGTGCTAGTACACTTACTCCCCATGACCAAACCGCTCTTGCAAGAAGCTGATGTTAGCACTAATCAGATAATTTTACACACCATTCAACTGAAGCATCGAGATTTCTAAACAATGAAGTAAAGGGTGCAGTTTGTTGTGTACTGAAGCAAAATTGCTTTTCTGTTAGCGGCTTAACCTTTGCATCATTTGAACAGTGCAATTTAAGAAAAGACTCACTCACAGACTGACTTATTATTGTTTCATTATAAAGCTTCATATTCCCTGCATACCCCAGGAGAATCAGAATTAAACCAAAGTCTATTGATTAATGATATATGATTTGATGATGATGATGATGATGATGATGATGAACAATTTATATGCCTCCCTTTCTTCCAAAGGAGCCCAGAGCAGCCTGGGCTGTACAATGTTGATCACCTGCGGCCACCGGCCACAAGCCACAAGTGGCAGGAGAGAGAGAGAGAGAGAGAGAGGGGTAAGGCGGCAGGGTGCAAACGACAGTGGGGGTGGCAGCAGTGACATGGGGGGTGCCCCAATTTGCCTTCCTGAACTGTTGTAGGGTATGTGACCATATTCTCTTTCCCAGCTGAAATTAAATCTAAGTGCAAGTGGCTGCACTAGTTCACATTTCTTGCTTATTGACTTTGTTTCTCCCTTTAAGGGGTCATTTGTAACTGTTATGCTATGAAAACCACTCTATGTGGTCCCCCACTGCTTGGATGCATGGCCTGCAAGCGCTCCAGTTGGAGAACAGCCTTTACCAAAGGTGTCATGGGCTTTGAAGACACTCAAACTCAGGACACAAAGGAGAAACGTGCTGGGAGGAAGGCACGCTTGGCAAATCCACACAGTGATCAACTCCTGCTCGGAAACGAATGTCCCCACTGTGGAAGGATGTGAGGATCTAGAATTGGCCTCCACAGTCACTTACAGACTCATTGTTAAAACCGTGTTTATGGAATATAATCTTACTCAGCTACGAGTGATCGCAGAAGAAGAAGAAGGAGGAGGAGGAGGAGGAGGAGGAGGAGGAGGAGGAGGAGGAGGAGGAGGAGGAGGTTCACAACCCCAAAGAGCTGTGTGTTCATCACTGCAAGTCTAATTTTATGTAACTCCCTTCCAGTTTTGGTCAGATGGGCCCTCTCCCAGTTGAACATCTAGCTCCTACTGAAGTCTATTTTATTATTCCAGCAGGCATTTCAATTGAATTCTGATTTTACTGTGTCCTTGTGTGTATTTGTGTGGTACCTCTTTGGCTTAGAGATAGTTGTAATTAAGTGGCATAAAAAATGTCTAAATAAACAGGTAATAGATTGTATGTTCTTGGAGTAAGGACCTGCCATTTGGATGAATTATTTCTGAAAGACAAAATGTCGATGCTAGAAATAACAGTGCATTTTTAAAAAATCAGGTTTATAGATCATCTGTAGCCTTCTTTGATCACATACTGCCTCACACAGTTGAACCCTAAGTATGTTACACCCCCCCCCCGGCTACAAAAAAAATCTGAAAACCTGATCACAGCTTCATAACATTGTTAATTCCTTGACGCTGGAACATTGCATGTTAGGCAGATGACATAAATATATAATCTGTTCTCACAAAGTGCTAACAGAAAACAGAGAAACCTTCCAGTTCCCATATAAATAAATTAACACAAGATCAGAAACAAACTAATTTATTTATTGACAGAATGACCTTTTCACACACACCCCCCTTCACTCTTTAAAGAATAGAAACCCCAAGGGATCGGAACAAACTCATGCATTTCCTACTTTTTTCCTTCATCCCATCGTGGTGTTTTTTTAATCACAACTCAGATTATTTCTCTCTCTTCCTTTTATTCTTTGATCATTTTTTCACTCATTTTGCAATATGTGTGTGTCCATGTGTGTGTGATGGATGCTTTCAGATTTAATACAAATACTGTCGCCACAGGTTAAGTGTCAGAACAAACCTTGTAGGAACAATGAAAGGAGTTGCTAAGCATTAGAATATCAAGTAAACAAGCCATGAATCCACTCAGTGTCAGTTTATTGTCTATTTTGGACTGGTCATGTTGTGCAGATGCCAGGTTATCATATTCCAAGGCAATTACTTTATTCTGAACTTAAACATGGAAAGCGTAATGCTGGTGGTCAACAAAAGAGGTTTAAAGACTCTCTCAAGGCAAATCTTTATCAAAAATGTAGTATAAACACTGACAAATGGGAAACATTGGCCTGCGAGTGCTCCAGTTGGAGAACAGCCTTTACCAAAGGTGTCATGGGCTTTGAAGACACTCAAACTCAGGACACGATGGAGAAACGTGCTAAGAGGAAGGCACACTTGGCAAATCCACACCATGATCAACTCCTGCCTGGAACCAATGTCCCCACTGTAGAACAGTGTTTCCCAACCGGTGTTCCGCGGCACACTAGTGTGCCGTGAGACACCGGCTGGTGTGCCGTGGGAGGGAGGCGGGCGAGTCGGGCGGCGAGAGGCAGCGGCGGCGAGGATCCGCGTCGAGCCGGGGGTGGCTCCGCGGTGGTGGTGCCGAGCGGCGGGGCAGCGCGCGCAAAAGGGAGGAGCGCGAGACAGCGGAGGAGGAGGAGGCCGGTCCGGGCAGCAGCAGCAACAGCAGCAGCAGCAACTCCCGGCGACGGCTCCTCCTCCGCCCGCTATCGCCGCCACCACCACAACAGACGCCGCCGCCTCAGCTGCCGCCGTCCCTCAGTCCCTCGCTCTGCTGCCTCCTCCCACCCCGGCAAGGGGAAGGGAAAAAACGTTCACTTTTGTGCGTCCCTCCCGGCGTGACGCTGCGCGCTGACGTCACGGGGCGGGGCTTTAATGGTGGTGTGCCGCGAGATTTTTTCCGGTAAACAGGTGTGCCGTTGCCCAAAAACGTTTGGGAAACACTGCTGTAGAATGACGTGTGGGTCCAGAATTGGCCTCCACAGTCACCCACTGTTGAAACGTGTTTATGGAAGACAATCTTATTCGGCTACAAGTGATCACCAAAGAAGAAGGAAGAAGACCCCCTGTAGTTATTTGGGGGGAAGGATCTTTTAATCCTCTCTTTAAGTTAGGCAAGCCTTACTTTAGTAAGGCAAGTTGCAGTTCATCCGGCCACCCCCATCTTCAGGTGTGCTAGCTATCCATTCCCCAAATGTCCCCCTCAAGAAAATGGCAAAAAATATTGGTTGAGTGCTACTTGTTTGAGAAGGATTTGGTTTAAGCACAGCTTAGATACTGCTTTCCCCAATGGAATCTTTCTATAGTTACTAATACAGTGGTACCTCGGGTTACATACGTTTCAGGTTACATACGCTTCAGGTTACAGACTCCGCTAACCCAGAAAAAATGCTTCAGGTTAAGAACTTTGCTTCAGGTTGAGAACAGAAATCGTGCTCCGGCGGCATGGCAGCAGCAGGAGGCCCCATTAGCTAAAGTGGTGCTTCAGGTTAAGAACAGTTTCAGGTTAAGAATGGACCTCCGGAACGAATTAAATACTTAATCGGAGGTACCACTGTAGTTACGTAGAAAGGAAAAAGCCTTGCCTACTCCTACGTTGTATCACAATCTTCTCCTGCTGAGTGCGCCAGGTGGACATTATATCTCTCCTCTAGTGCAATGAGTCGGTGTTTCTGGATGTTCACCAGAAGGTTGGTGGTTCAAGCCCATCTAGGCTATGGGATGAATTCCATTGGTGGGGGTAGGACTAGATGACCCTCGGGGTCCATTCCAACTCTATGGTTTTATGATTCTATGATGTAGCTTGCATAGGACTTGAGTAGGGTGATACCTTTATTATGCTCATATAAAAGGTCCAATTCTGAGCCTTTGGGAACACACAAGCTCTTAAAATACTGTCAATGCACAAAGCAGAAGCCATTTCTATGCTGACTTGCAATGGCACTTGAATGTTTCAAACAGGGGACTCTTTTCCAACACTACCTATGCATGTTGGTCTCTTCAGCATGCAAAACATTGGCTCTGTCATTGAGCTTGCCAATGTCTTAACCACATTTCTTTAAGGCACGAGTGGGGAACCATTAACACTTCCATAGTACTATAATATTAGGATGAGTCAATCTTTTAATCTCTCTACACAGAGAGATACATTTGTACAAAATACTTATTGCAATGTAAAGGAAAAATCTCACAACTAATTTTCTACCTTTCATGAACAAGCAAATGTTTTAATTGAGGACACTTTCTGTTTCCATTTACCAAACTATAATTCAGCTCTCAGCATAATATTCTGTCTAGATCTACTTAAAAAATGTCAGCACTAGGATTTGTGTGTGTTAAGGTTTCATTTATAGCATTATTTACCAACAGAAAGGGGATGATGCAATTGTGAGATGACACATTCTCTACTGATTCTGGCTTTCTTCAGGATTGAAGTCTCCCATAGAAAAATGCTTCTTTGCCTCAGATATGCTATCTCTGAAACAGAGAACTTAGTTAATTCAGCATTGAGCGGTAATGTGAAAATATTGATCAGTAATCAGCTGCTGACACCCTTATTTTGCTTATGTTGTATATTTGCAGAACTGCAAACACAGCATTGCAGTCTGGCCTACATGTTCTCCGCCACACACAAAAATTATTCCAAACATTTCATCTAAATGTCATTTTCTATTTGGTTGTGTGTCTTTGAGTTCTCTATGTAGGACTTCTGGCTCAGTAGTTACTGATGTTTAAAGAGAGAACAGCCACAAGGCATTTTTCATCTACTAAACTCATTTAAATTTCCCTATAAGCAAGCTAAGAAGATTAATAAATCTGAATTTCTCTGAAGAGTAATTCGCATTGTCTCTGAACAATCCCCCATTGTGATTCTCTTTATGGGAGAATCCCAATTTGCAGAACAACTCCTTAAAAGCTTTCCAATAATTGGGGTTAGAGGGAGCAGTCAAATCCCTTGTCATCAACAAGTTCTGCTCAGTTTCATTTCGGATACCACAGCATTAAAAGCCCCGCTCCACTCTGATACAAATGGACGCCATTCCAGTTAAAAGGAAAAGAGTCACATGGAAAAATTTGATTCTACACCCAAAGCAGGAGAAATCCCCACAGGATCTGAGAGGGATTAAACGAGTTGCGTGGCAGAATTGCCTGCTATAAAACACAAATTATTTAATTGCTATCATATTTTTTGCATTTTTAATGCTGAAGACAAAGACACTGCAAATTGTGTCTGACATTCGCTATTATTTTCTTAGATAAATTATGCCCTCTGTTTCTGTCCCCCCCACCCACTGATCCTTTCCAGACTATTTCGGGCTAAAAGATAAGAAGATTCCATTGCTGTTAATGCTTGAAGTAGCAATAGGAGCCAGCATGGTGTAGTGGTTAAGAGCGGTAGTCACGTAATCTGGGTAACCGGGTTCGCGTCTCCGCTCCTCCACATGCAGCTGCTGGGTGACCTTGGGCCAGTCACACTTCTTTGAAGTCTCTCAGCCCCACTCACCTCACAGAGTGTTTGTTGTGGGGGAGGAAGGGAAAGGAGATTGTTAGCCGCTTTGAGACTCCTGAAGGGGAGTGAAAGGCGGGATATCAAATCCAAACTCTTCTTCTTCTTCTTCAATTCAGAAAGCAGCATGAGGGCAACTAAGGTAGAGTTATCACAAGTTCTGTTTTCTAAGCAAACAACACCACTGCTTCAATCACATACCAAAGCTGGCTGCAACAATAACATACAGGAGCCCATGAACCAAAGGAATCTTGTGGATTGTAGCAGTGGAACCAATAGCTACCGACACCCATGGAGAACTCTATATCCATCTCTCAGTGCCACTCACTTTCTAACTCCAATAGTTTAAGGTTTCTTCATGCAGCAGAGAGGAACGTTGCAATGGAAGAAGCCAAATGTCAATGAAAATAATATTTATTACTTTTCCAACAATTTAAACACTACAAAAAAGAACAATACAATACAATACAAAAACACTACATAACACTAACACATTAAACTAACAAAACCAAACAAAAACAGTTTAAAACACATCAAACAATTTCAGTATCTTATCTTTCATTCACTTATTTCAACAACCTCCTCACACCTCCCTTTTTGTATTCCACTTCTGTTAATTGTTTCAGCAATTCCTTTCCATCTTCCTCTGTTTTCTATCCTATAATTATCTTAACACATTCTAACCCTATTTTTTCCTTTAATATTCTATTAATCTATTTATACTTAATTCCTTATAACATTTCTACTAAAGCCATATAACTTCATTCCAACATTCTTCTAACATTCATTAATTTTACAGTATTTCTGTAAATAGTCTTTAAACTTTTTCTAGTCTTCTTCCACCGACTCTTCTCCCTGGTCTTGGATTCTGCCAGTCATTTCCACCAGTTCCATATAGTCCATCAACTTCATCTGCCATTCTTCCCGGGTGGGTAAATCTTGTGTCTTCCAGTACTTCACAATGAGTATTCTTGCTGCTGTTGTTGCATACATAAAAAAAGTTCTATCCTTCTTTAGCACCAATTGGCCAACCATGCCCAGGAGAAAGGCCTCTGGTTTCTTCAGGAAGGTATATTTAAATACCTTCTTCATTTCGTTATAAATCATCTCCCAGAATGTCTTAATCCTTGGGCATGTCCACCAAAGGTGAAAGAATGTACCTTCAGTCTCATTACATTTCCAACATTTATTGTCGGGCAAATGGTAAATTTTTCCAAGCTTGATTGATGTCATGTACCACCTATAAATCATTTTCATTAAATTTTCTCTTAGGGCATTACATGCCGTGAATTTCATACCTGTAGTCCATAACTGTTCCCAGTCAGCCATCATTATGTTATATCCAACATCTTGTGCCCATTTAATCATAGCTGATTTCACCATTTCATCCTGAGTGTTCCATTTCAACAGCAAGTTATACATTCTTGACAAATTCTTGATTTTTGGATCTAACAATTCTGTTTCCAATTTTGATTTTTCCACCTAGAAACCAACTTTTTTGTCCAAATTGTATGCCTCCATTATTTGGTAATAATGGAGCCAATCTCACACTTTGTTTTTCAATTTTTCAAAGCTCTGCAATTTTATTCTGTCTCCATCTTGTTCCAGAATTTCCCAATATTTCGGCCATTTGGCCTCCATATTGAGTTTTTTCTGTGCCTTCGCTTCCATTGGTGACAACCATCTTGGGGTTTTCTTTTCTAACAAATCCTTATATCTTATCCAAACATTAAACAATGCTTTTCTAACAATATTATTTTTAAACGCTTTATGTGCTTTTACCTTATCGTACAACAAATATGCATGCCAGCCAAATGCATTATTAAAGCCTTCTAGATCCAACACTTCAGTGTTTTCAAGAAGCAGCCATTCTCTCAGCCAGCAAAAAGCAGCTGATTCATAATAAAGTTTAAGGTATGGCAGGGCAAATCCACCTCTTTCTTTGGCATCAGTTAATATCTTAAATTTTATTCGAGGCTTCTTGCCCTGCCAAACAAATCTGGAAATATCTTTCTGCCACTTCTTGAAACAATCCATCTTATCCAAAATTTGCAATGTTTGAAACAAAAACAACATCCTTGGCAACACATTCATTTTTATCACAGCAATTCGGCCTAACAATGATAACTTCAAATTTGTCCATACTTCTAAATCCTTTTTCACTTCAATCCAACATTTTTCATAATTATCCTTAAATAAATTCACATTTTTGGCAGTCATGTTAACCCCTAAATATTTCACTTTCTTAACCAATGTTTATCCTGTCTCCTCCTGAAACTTGTCTCTCTCATTCACAGTTAAGTTTTTCTCTGAAACCTTAGTTTTCATCTTATTTGACTTAAAACCTGCTACCTGTCCGAATTCTTGAATCAGTTCCAATACCCTTTTAGTACTCGATTCTGACTCCTGTAAAGTCAATACTAAGTCATCAGCAAATGCTTTCAATTTGTACTGTTTAGCTCCCACTTGTATACCTTTAACCTCTTGGTCCTTTCTAATCATATTTAACAAAACCTCAAGGACCGATATAAAGAGCAATGGAGAAATTGGGCAACCTTGTCGTGTCCCTTTCTCAATCTTAAACTCTTCTGTCACTACATTGTTCACAATTAATTTTGCCTTTTGTTCTGAATAAATTGCACTTATACCGTTTTCAAAACCTTGACCTACCCCCATCCCCTGTAGATTCTTCTTCATAAAACTCCAAGAAATGTTGTCAAAGGCTTTCTCTGCATCCACAAATATCAAAACTGCCTTAGTATTGATATTCACTTGTAGTTTTTCTAGAATATTAATTATATTCCTCATGTAGTCAGACAAATGTCTGTCTGGGAGAAAGCCCGCTTGGTCTTTATGAATTTCTTCTACTAACACCTTTTTTAATCTTTTAGCCAGAAACCGGGACAGCTTCTGTAAATCCAGGACTATCCCTGGAAAATAGGGACTCTTGGAGGCTCTTGGTTTTCCTATGAAGGAACATTCAAGCTTGCAGTCCACAACAGCAGTTTTAAGAGTTCTTATGCAGGAATGGTTTTAGTAGACTGGAACATATGCTGAAGATGCAGTGTTGTACCAGGCAGTTCTAGTCAGGTTTTCACATCCCATTATGAGCCCAGTTTAGCAATTTAAATAGCATATGTAAATCTCAGGGCTACAAATTCTGGTTCAGCAACGGAGTCACAGTTTCAGTGCCACTAGAGAAACACTTTTGGTTCCAGCTGAATGTGTCCATATGCAGAGCTACCCCCTTTCATATAATATTCCTGTCCTATACATACGTGCCTGCACTACCTTGTACAGTGATGACCAATTTTAAAGATAGAGTGCCTGCTATCAGGAGTACAATAGAAGTGAATATTCTATCCTGCTGTTCTGCAGCTTCCTCTCTACCTCTCTCTGTTCCTTATGCCTGCATGAGGTCACTGGGAATATTTTGTGCAAAGCAGGAGAAGCAGCAAAGCCAAGGCCAATTCTCACTTTGCCGTTTTGTTTTTGGAACATGTATCTGAGTGCAAAATAACAGGGCCGTGAATTGATTGCTTAATGCTTAACTGATTAATCTGCCAAATAATTAAACAGACTAAATGCCCATACAGTGAAAACTTGGGTGTGTTTTCTGTACTGCGATATAGAAGGGAGTGTATGGAACCGTTCAGATTTCAAATTGATACAAGATTTTTGACCAATTAATATTACTGTATTAATTGGATCGGATGTTATAGCCCTTCAAGAAAGGAGGGGTCCATTTTTTGCTATATCCTACTTAAAATTATACATGAGTTGAAATCAGGACACCACTCTAAAGGGGATGGTGTCACACTAAAATTCTGTCTCTCTCTCAAACACAAAAACACACACAACACACAAACACAAACATGTACATCACTGAAACCTGGTGGGATAAGTCCCACGATTGGAATGTAATAATGGAGGGATACAATCTATTTCAGAGAAACAGACCAGACAAGAAAGGAGGAGGAGTGGCGTTATATGTCAGGGATGTGTACACCTGTGAGGAGATCCAAGATTTAGAACCTCAAAGCCAAAGTGAGAGCATTTGGGTCAAAATTAAGGGAGAGAAGAATAACAGAGACTCATTGTGGGAGTTTACTATAGATCCCCAAGCCAAACGGAGGACATAGGTGATGCCTTCCTGGAACAGATGGCCAAGCATGCAAAAGGAAGGGAGATAGTAGTAATGGAGGACTTCAATTACCCGGATATTTGTTGGATGTCAAACTCAGCCAAGAGCATAAGGTCAAACAGATTCCTCACTGGCCTTGCAGACAACTTCATTGTCCAGAAAGTGGGAGAAGCAACAAGAGGAACAGCCATTTTAGATCTGGTCCTAACCAATGTTGATGACCTGGTTAGTGGGGTAGAAGTGGAAGGAACATTAGGCGCGAGTGATCATGCTCTTCTGAAGTTTACTATACAGCGGAAAGGAGCAGCCAAGCATACTAGGACTCAATTTCTTGACTTTAAGAAAGCCGACTTCATAAAACTTAGGGAAGTGCTGGGTGAGATCCCATGGACAGTAATACTAAAAGGAAAGGGAGTTCATGATGGCTGGGAGTTTGTTAAGAGGGAGATAGTAAAAGCACAACTTCAGGCAATATCAATGAGACGGAAACATGGAAGGTGCCTAAAGAAGCCAGGGTGGCTATCTATAGAATTTTTAATTGAGTTAAGATTAAAAAAGGATGTGTACAAAAAATGGAAAAGGGGGGAAACCACCAAAGAGGAATTCAAACAAATAGCCAGCACGTGTAGACACAAAGTCAGAAAAGCTAAAGCACAGAATGAACTCAGGCTTGCTAGAGAGGTTAAAAGCAACAAAAAGGGCTTTTATGGGTATGTTCGTAGCAAAAGGAAGAACAAAGAAACAATGGGGTCACTCAGAGGAGAAGATGGTGAAATGCAAACAGGGGACACAGAAAGGGCTGAACTCCTCAATGCCTTCTTTGCCTCAGTCTTCTCCGATAAAGAAAACAATGCCCGACCTGAAGAATTTGGAGCAAATGATTCAGCAAAGGAAACACAGCCCAGAATAACTAAGGAGATAGTACAAGAATATTTGGCTAGTTTAGATGTATTCAAGTCTCCAGGGCCAGATGAACTGCATCCAAGAGTATTAAAAGAACTGGCAGATGTGATCTCAGAACCACTGGCAGTCATCTTTGAGAATTCCTGGAGAACAGGCGAAGTCCCGGCAGACTGGAGGAGGGCAAATGTTGTCCCTATTTTCAAAAAGGGGGAAAGAGAAGACCCAAATATTTATTGCCCAGTCAGTCTGACATCAATACCAGGGAAGATTCTGGAGCAGATAATTAAGCAAACAGTCTGTGAGCACCTAGAAAGGAATGCTGTGATCACCAATAGTCAGCATGGATTTCTGAAAAATAAGTCATGTCAGACTAACCTGATCTCGTTTTTTGACAGAATTACAAGAAGGGAACGCAGTGGATGTAGCCTACCTTGATTTCAGCAAGGCATTCGACAAGGTGCCCCATGATATTCTTGTAAAGAAGCTGGTAAAATGCGGTCTTGACTATGCTACCACTCAGTGGATTTGTAACTGGCTGACTGACCGAACCCAAAGGGTGCTCATCAGTGGTTCCTCTTCATCCTGGAGAAGAGTGACTAGTGGGGTGCCACAGGGTTCTGTCTTGGGCCCGGTCTTATTCAACATCTTTATCAACGACTTGGATGATGGACTCAAGGGCATCCTGATCAAATTTGCAGATGACACCAAACTGGGAGGGGTGGCTAACACCCCAGAGGACAGGATCACACTTCAAAACGACCTTGACAGATTAGAGAACTGGGCCAAAACAAACAAGATGAATTTTAACAGGGAGAAATGTAAAGTATTGCACTTGGGCAAAAAAATGAGAGGCACAAATACAAGATGGGGGACACCTGGCTTGAGAGCAGTACATGTGAAAAGGATCTAGGAGTCTTGGTTGACCACAAACTTGACATGAGCCAACAGTGTGACGCGGCAGCAAAAAAAGCCAATGCAATTCTGGGCTGCATCAATAGGAGTATAGCATCTAGATCAAGGGAAGTAATAGTGCCACTGTATTCTGCTCTGGTCAGACCTCACCTGGAGTACTGTGTCCAGTTCTGGGCACCACAGTTCAAGAAGGACACTGACAAACTGGAACGTGTCCAGAGGAGGGCAACCAAAATGGTCAAAGGCCTGGAAACGATGCCTTATGAGGAACGGCTAAGGGAGCTTGGCATGTTTAGCCTGGAGAAGAGGAGGTTAAGGGGTGATATGATAGCCATGTTCAAATGTATAAAAGGATGTCATATAGAGGAGGGAGAAAGGTTGTTTTCTGCTGCTCCAGAGAAGCGGACACAGAGCAATGGATCCAAACTACAAGAAAGAAGATTCCACCTAAACATTAGGAAGAACTTCCTGACAGTAAGAGCTGTTCGACAGTGGAATTTGCTGCCAAGGAGTGTGGTGGAGTCTCCTTCTTTGGAGGTCTTTAAGCAGAGGCTTGACAACCATATGTCAGGAGTGCTCTGATGGTGTTTCCTGCTTGGCAGGGGGTTGGACTCGATGGCCCTTGTGGTCTATTCCAACTCTATGTTTCTATGATTCTATGTACACACATTACTTAATACATGACAGAAAACAGATATATTTGGCTGGACTGTCTGGATCAGTTCCACTGGTAGATTAAGCCAGCTCAAATGGCTCTGGAGTAGGGACCAATTTTAACTGGAGAGAGGAAAATTCAACTAAGGCATTCATGGACAAGTACAGAGAGCTTTCAGAACTGGGAAACCCATCCCTATAGAAAAGGGGTAGCTCACCCGTGGCCTCCTAGATGTTGTTAGATAGCTACTTCCATCATTCCTGACCACTGACCATGGTGATAGGCACTGAGGACATCTATAGTTCAGCAAACACATGGAAGGTGAAAGTTTAACTATTTCTGCCTAGGAGTAGTGAAGCTTCAATGAGTGTGAGCTACATTTGTTTGTTTTCCTTCAGGAAAAACAACTATGTTAACTGTAGATTCAGGTAGGTAGCCATGTTGGTCTCATGCAGTCGAAATAAAAATAAATAAACAATTGTCCAGTAGCACCTTATAGACCAACTAAGTTTGTTCTGATATAAGCTTTCGCGTGCATGCACACTTAAGCTTATACAAGGACAAACTTAGTTGGTCCATAAGGTGCTACTGCACAATTGTTTTGTTGTTGTTGTTTTATGTTGATGTGTTGCTATAAAAGGTTATTTTGACTGTGTATTACTATAAAATGAACTTAAATTACTCCATAAACACTGCCTTAAATTTTAGTAATATGTGGTAAAGGTAAAGGTAAAGGGACCCCTGACCATTAGGTCCAGGCGTGGCCGACTCTGGGGGTTGCGGTGCTCATCTCACTTTATTGGCCGAGGGAGCTGGCGTACAGCTTGACTAAGCCACTTCTGCTGAACCAGAGCAGTGCACGGAAATGCCATTTTCCTTGCCACCGGAGTGGTTCCTATTTATCTACTCACACTTTGACGTGCTTTCAAACTTCTAGGTTGGCAGGAGCAGGGACCAAGCAACGGGAGCTCACCCCATTGCAGAGATTCGAACCGCCGACCTTCCGATCGGCAAGTCCTAGGCTCTGTGGTTTAACCCACAGTGCCACCTGCGTCCCTTATGTGCTAGTCATAGTTTATCAGGCAGGAAGTTCCTCTGTAAAAGTCCAATATCAATATAATACAAATACAAATAATGACAGGAAAAAAACCCTAGGTGGGAGGTACCAACCGCTTTACTGATCGAATCTTCATAAATTTACATAAACTTTGGCCTAGAACAGACTTGCCACCTGGGGGTGAAGAAACAGAAGAATGTTTCATCCCTCCCCCATTTTCTAACACAGATAGGAGAATAATCAATATTACAAGCTGTGATTATGCAGATTTATGCAGATTCTATGAATTCATTGGAGAACATAATTTGTCCTTATCGCATAGGCATTTCTGGTCATGAAGAGTAAGTAAGGGCCATCCTCAATTGATGATGATGCACAATCAACTTGCTGGACTTTAGTTCCAGGATCTGAGTTACTGATCTTGCAACTGAGTTGCCACCAATGCTGTTCTTCCTCTCATGCAACAAATGCCCACTTCTACAACAAGAAGTTCCATTGCATGAATGGAACTCCATTTGCATAGCATTGGATAGGTCAGTCTACCCACTACCCCCCAAACTCAGCCCTCCAGATGTTTTGGGACTACAGTTTCCATCATCCCTGACCACTGGTCCTGTTAACTAGGGATGATGGGAGTTGTAGTCCCAAAACATTTGGAGGGCCGAGTTTGGTGGTGCCTGATCTAAGCCATCATGGTGACTTGCTCCATGAATCTATATAATCATCCCATGTGTTTTCCCATAGTCAATGGCATTCAGTGGTAAGGATATGGATATGGCGGCCCTGCCTCACACAGAGAGTTGTTCTAAACATTACTGCTGGGTGCTCGGAAGTTCATCATAAAGATGCTGATCTTCATCCTACTCTTATGCAAACTGCAAAGTATTAGACTGAGTACAAAAACTTTGGAGAAGTTTACATTTTATCTACAAGTATAAACAAGTCTACATTTGGGGGTTTATTGCTAAATCTCCACTTATTGAAGTCCACTTAACTGACAAAACCAAAGGCTTGATCTAATTATAATCTGAAACCTAATTTAAAATGTGGTAAAAGCTATTAGCTTTAATTCAGGATTTTCTAACTGTAAAACAATGAATAATATATTATGCAATTATGATATATTTATGCAAGTACACAAGGAAATTGATTTTTTTAAAAAACCCTGCACGTTATGCATGCATGCTCAGTCTACAACCCTGTTTGGTCACTCTGTAAATTATTCTCAGATGTATATTTGAGATCACCTAATTATTCATTTCACTGTTCTTTATTGTATTAAAATGTCATAAGTCAATACCACAGATCACAGGAAATGGAAGTCAAGACATTTAATCAATCAAATGTACGAGCTGTCTGTTTCCCCTCTGACCTTGAAGTGAGTATTCCAAGAACAAAGTATGATGGCTAACACTTCACTGAAGTAATTCAAAGATTGGCAAAACAATTGGATTGAGTGGGAAAACAATGTTTGAGACACTATAATATGCTGCAGTATGGAACAGGGAGCGTAATGGTTGAGTTTATATGGCTTCAAGGATGGTGTTTATATGTATGTGTGTGTGTTTTTGCTTTAATAATTTGAACTGTCTATAGGGATGTTCGAGAATTCTGACAAAAACCGAAGAATAGCCAGAAATTTCAGGAACGGAAATCAGTCAAGTGAATATGATCTGTATTAATTCACATCATTGTTACAGTTTCTAAGTCTTCAGATGATACACAGTTAATGACTCTTTTTAACATTGTTCTGATGTTTCCTTTACATTATAATGAATATAAGTTGAATGTGTTACATCATAGTCACATATTTTATGTTAAATAGCAGACATTGAGATGAACAACATAGTATTTGGCAGAAACCAAGCTTCTGTGGAATGGAAACAGCCTTGTTTGTGATAACTACAGGTCAAAACAGAAACCTCTGCTTTCTTACACCCCCAGTTGTCTATGTCATACCTTGAAGTCAAGATCATCGCTAATAACTGATGTGCAGGAAAATAAATTTATTCTCAGCTACATTTGTGTGAATCTGGATAGCAATAAAAATCCCACTTAAAGTAGGGCTATTGGCAAATATTCTCTGAAGTCAGTGATGCTATCAGGATAAGACTTTTGTGGAGAAGTCATCAGGGGTTCATCAGAATGAGTAGGAAGGCCCTCAGATACAGGAGCTTCAGCTTACACATTGCCATCTAAATATGGCTGCCTGTAAAAGAAAAACAGAAAATTAAACCAGAGCCTAAAATTGTCTAACTGCACCATTGCCTGAGGGAGCAAAATTCTCCATCATTTCTGCAAATGGATCAAGGTTGACCAATTCTGTCAATTCTGTCCAATCCTAGTCTTCACCGAGAATTAGGCTGGCATCTTCACGATACTCTTTTCAATTCCTGCTAAAAAACTTTTGTTATTTGGCAAGCCTTTCCAGGACTGGGCTTTTTTTCCCAGACGGAACTCACCAGAACTCAGTTCCGGCACCTTTAAGGTGGGTGCCATTGCCATGATAAGAGATCAAGGGAGGTTTTCATGGTGAGTTCTGGCACCTCTTTTTCTAGCACTGATCCAATAAAAAAAATTGTCCAGTAGCACCTTAGAGACCAACTAAGTTTGTTCTTGGTATAAGCTTTCGTGTACATGCACATTTCTTCAGGTACTATTTTTTTATATATTTCGACTGCGTAAGACTAACACAGCTACCTACCCAAATCTAGCACTGATCCAGGCACATAGAAAGTTGTTTAATCTGATGATGGTGATGATGATTACATTCTAAAGTAGTTGCTTTTAACTGTATTTCACTAATAATGCCGTTTAATTTATTCTTTTTAAAACAACTTTTAGGTTGTTGTTGTTTACAGTCAGGTGGTATATGAATTTGGTGAAATAAATATAAATAAATGAATCCATAAAATTGACACATGTGCACTCATTCAGTCAAAAGGGCTGTACATGTGAACGCAGTCTCCCGTGTGGATGTGGAGCGTTATGTGTGAACAGCCAAGTGTTCTACTCAAATGATGGGTGGATAGGTTAACAAATGTATAGTGCAATCCTACTCAGAAGACATTCTCCCTGGTTTTAATACCGCTTACTTCCAGGTAAGTGGGTACAAAATGGTAGCCGCAGAGAAACGATCAGATATGTTCCGAGACCAGATTTTGAAAATCTATGAGGAATGTTCCTTAATTGCAAACTTTGCTGTGGAAATAGGGCACTGGAGTGGCTGGAACATGATTAAATACACTTTGAATCTGACAATGATGGGATTTCAGCTACCAGAAGAAAACAAAAGCAGGTCATTACAAAAGGAAGGCATGGCTGGGGGAAAGCAGGCTGCGCTATGAGCATCATCCTAAAAAGAAAACGGAATAAATGACATAAAAGAAAGAAGGAAATTAGACTTGAAACATCAAACAGCCTCAATTAGCCCCAAAGAACTGGGCTAAAATTCAAAAGCACTTAATGAGGAGGGCTGGGGAGGAAGGAAAATGACAAACAATATCCACAGACTAAAAATGAATGTTGTTATCGAGATGAAGCTTATCATTAATGTGATAAGAAAGAACTGTGCCACCATTCCCGCCACAGAGTAATTATGGAAGGAAAGTGACTTCACGGTATTTACAGCTCTGCAAACCTCAGGGATTTTTCTCTCTCAAAGTCTCTAATGTTGGCACGGACTGTGATAGTGTGCGTTTGAAAAGTTGATGCCTCTGAAAGAACCAAAACTGGAATGTGTATAATTTTCTCTCAAATGAATGCAGAGGGTCTTGCTCTTGCAGAACAGCTAAGAGACCATGGCTTGTATCCAGTGCTCCAAAAACAGAATCCCACCTGTGCCATAGGATTTCCTCTTCCTCTCCTTCCCTCACAAAAAAAAAAAAAAATGGTTCCATGGATACTTTAGTCTAACCCTTCAGAGCTCACTTTGAGGGAGCGGGACTGCAGTGGATGGGAAAGGAAGATCAGTTAGACAAATGGAAGTCTCTTGACCTAGCAGAACAGGTAAGCCAAATCCTATGTATTATTGCTATGGGTCCTATTTGTTTCCCATTCTTCCTCCAAGAAGCTCAAAAGTGGCATTCTTTCTGTTTAATAATACAACAACCCTGTGGGGTATGATAGGTTGAAGGAGGGCATTAAGTATCAAACCTAAATGGAGACTAGAAGCCATGTTAAATCCAAGAACTCTAATCCATCTATTGCAGCTCCTCATTATGCGTGTTTTGATGTGCTTCATCTCAGTGGTATGGGAGTGTTTACTTGAATGCTTTGCCAAAAGAAAAGAAAAGGAAAAAATGCATTTTTTCTAGTCAATCGAACCACACTGTTTCTTTTATTTCCGAGTCCTTTTCTAGGCACTCTCCTTCTGAAATGCCACTGTCAGCCAATCTGAAGAGTCACCTTGGAGATAAATGAGTTATAGATGTGACAGGGCTCTATGTTTTAGCAGTTTATCTGCAAATATTCAAGGTTGAGTTTGGCAGCAGGCAGGGCAACACCCCCCACAAAAGTCAGCAGCAGCCTTTCAAACAGTATCAGTTGCCCCCAGAACATCCATACGTCTCTCCAAAGCCATCTCTGCAAAGATTATTCTGTTCCTCGAAAAATCAAGATACGTCCAACGACTCTCGCAGGCCGCTCGGGTACAGTGTTAAAAGCCAGAAAGAAAATTAACAAATGAAATACATAAATACATAAGTGTGGGTGTGGGTGGGACAGCCCAAATAAGCAACAATCCCACAATCTTTGTGTGTTGTGTGTGTGTTTAATTTATATATTTATGGAATAGATTGATATCCCATTTAATCAAAATAAATTACCCATGCCTTGAATAATATTAAATTTACATGCAACCATATAAATTTCATTTCTCTCTCCCCCTCCATGCACAGTCAAACCATCAGCAGATCCAAAAAAATAAGTAGTCATAATTCAGGGAAAACATGAGTTATCTGTTGCAGGCATCATGATTGACTGCAGCTACTCCCTGGGTACAGTCTCTAAGTAGTGATCATTATTTAGAGTAATAATAAATACTATTACTCTAATAATAAATTAGAGTAATAATAAATGCTCTTACTAATTTCCCAAACATAGGATAGTTTTATACATTCTGACATTATTTGTGTTTAACCATTGAGGCTAACTTTGCTTGGTGGGCCAACTTAAGAATATCCTTAAATTCAGCTTGCACCCAAAAGTTTCATGTGAACTAAAAGAGGGCTTGTCCTGCAAAGTTTCAAAACATTTCATATTACGAATTCATGTGGGCTTGATGAAGCTAAACACGCTTAGCTTTATCTCCAGATAAGCAACATCTTCAGCAAACAAGCTAGAAGTCATTTCAGAATTATAGCTTCAGCTTCTGAACAACTAAAAAAGATATATAGACAGAAGAACTGAAGCATCCATTAAGACGGAATCCAATTCTTTGATCTTCATGCTGCAACCTCTGTGGCATACATTTTGAATGGCATGCTCAAAAGGTTAGTTACAGCTGAAATGGAATATAGTCACCTAGAATTCAGTGGTTTGTTTATTTCCCCCCTCAGAATTTTTATAGCAGATGTCAGCAAACTTTTGAGCCAGAGTGCTTTATGAATAGGCTTATCTTTCAGACTTAGAAGAAAGAAAGAAAAATGATTAAAACTCTGGAGATACTCAGTTCAGACATGCTCACTAAGTCCCTTCCGTTCTCCATTTTGTTCAGAACAAGACTCCATTTCCTACTGATGAGGTTCGGCAGGAATAAATCTTTCCATTGCATGCTCAAAACATATCTGTTCAAATAGGTATTTCCTGAGCAGTAATGTTGACTGGACATACCACAGTCAGATTGGATTGTATATACATTATTAACTTTATGCAGAATTTTGGAGCACTCTTATTGCACGATCTACTGGGATGAGTGGAATTAGGCTACGCCTGCTTATCTCCTTCATCCACGGCTCAAATGTTAAGCTGGTGCAAACTCTGAAAAAGGGGTGTTGCAAGTAGGTGGTAGAGGCAGGAATGGGCAGGGAGGACTTAAGATGGTTCCAAATCCCATTCAGCTCAGTCACATGACCTGACAACCTGGAATAAATTAATACAGAAAGAGTGATGCAACTCAAAGACCAGGTTAAAGGCTTGTTTCTCACCTTTTTCATTACTATGAACTCACATTTGTTGATGTTACTCTCACATTCCAGCCAACTCTAAACTTTAAACCCTGGCTTTTGTTCTTCTAACTAATTCTGAGCAGAGGGAGGGAGAGGGGGAGGGGAGGGGAGGGGGAGGGGTCCCACCCACTTGCCATCTTTTACAAAAATCTCTCTCTTTTGGCTTTCCTAATGGTCACCTCATGAGAAGAGAAGACTCCCTGGAAAAGGCCCTGATGTTGGGAAGGATTGAGGGCACAAGGAGAAGGTGATGACAGAGGATGAGATGGTTAGACAGTGTTCTCGAAGCTACCAGCATGAGTTTAACCAAACTGCGGGAGGCAGTGGAAGATGGGAGTGCCTGGCGTGCTCTGGTCCATGGGGTCACGAAGAGTCGGGCATGACTAAACGACTAAACAACAACAACAATTGTTCATTAGCTTCCTTTTGTCTCTCTAATGGCTCGTCACCCCTCGTGATTTGCTGGTCAGGAAAGTGGCCTGGTTTATATTTTAACATTTGCCTTGATTAACTTCTAACAGCTACTGGACCCAGGAATTTAGGGTGTCTAACACCCACAAACTACAACAACAGTATTGCAGTAGAATGCACAACTCCAGCTTTTATATATTTATTCATTTATTGTGTTGCGTAGCTCAGAGAGTAACACCAGAAGGCCATTTCTCATATTATCCAGAACATAATTACTGTAACAATCTGTTCTGTCCTGAAAAAAATGAGTGGGAAGTCACGTCTGGAACAAAAGGAAGAAAACACATGCTAGCTTTTTTTCTTTCTTTCTTTAAACAGATGGATCCCCTTTCACATCTACTATGTTTTTGGCAAGAGAACAAACTCTGCACAAATTTTATGACCAGATTTGCCAAATAAATTAGAATTAACACTATTTATTCCTGGGGCGGGGGGGGGGAACCTATAATAATACAGATGATAGAAATAAATTAGTTATTAGCACTATTGGATATATAGACTGCAAATTTCCATCTGTTGGGTGTGATTAACTAAACAGTAAATTTTAAAAATGCTCAAATAAGCTTCCAGAGAGCCAGTCAGTCACACATAGGCATGTCATGACTGAGCAACTTATGTTTATCCATGTTTATGCTTAATTGAGTCAGTTAATATATGAAACAGACATGGGTGAGATGGAAGCCAGTGGACTGTGTACTTTTGCAATTTAATTAATCAAAATAAAACTATCTTCTGAATGAGATATTCTTTACATCATTCTTGAAAATAAAGGGAATTATGTGTGTGTTCTAGTTCTTGCATGAAGCCTTCCTCAAATTGTTGCTTTATCTTATTATAGCAATCTTAACTCCCCCCCTTTCCTTAATTTTATTAAGGTTTATATAAAGGTTTGTTAAAGCTTAATATATTTATCCCCCCTCTTTTTAACCAAACCAAAACTTTTATCTAGACATAACCAAAACCCCCAAAATGTGGGGTTGGGTAGAAAGAAATAGAGAAAGAAAAACAAAGAAATACAGTGGTACCTTGAGTTACAAACACCTCAGGTTACAAACGCTTCAGGTTACAAACTCCAAGTTGGGAACTTTGCCCAGGATGAGAACAGAAATCGTGTGCCAGTGGTGCAACGGCAGAAAGAGGCCCCATTAGCAACAGTTTCAGGTTAAGAACAGTTTCAGGTTAATAAATAAAAATTTATTATAAGAACAGACCTCCAGAACAAATGAAGTTTGGAACTAGAGGTTCCACTGTAATAAGACGAAGAAGAATAGAACAGAGGTTAAAAGGGAAAGACAGAAAAATAAGATTAAGAAAATAAAGAACTTCTGATTCTTCATCTGTCCACTATAGTCGCTTCTCCCAACCTGATATAGCACCCAATGGCATAGGACACATGAGCACCGAAACTGATATTTCTGAAAGAAGGACTGCTAAGATTGACTTCCTTCTTGAACTTGTTGCTGCTCTGTGTGGGAGGACTGAGCAATGACTTGGGATCTGATGCAAAGAACACCAACCATTCTCAGAAAATATTACTGGAAACAAGTGTTGATATATATGTGAGTGTGAGATATATGTGAGTGTTGATATATGTGAAAAGAGATTCAGACCATCAGAATTTGTGTCATCTCTTTCATACTAAATAAAACATTTCACACCATTGTACCTTTCCATACATTAACACTTATGAATTTCTATCATCATAGTTCTGGTCTCTTACAGTCACTCAGCTATATTAGAATCACATCTTCTTCCCATAAACATGCATTGAAAGTATAGTAAAGTCACTTTTTTTTCTTTCCTGATTATCCATATACAACTGGGGAAGATACAATGTATGTAATTTTTTTCTCATTTAAGGTAAATATAGCTATCAGTTATTGGCTGGAAAGGTATCTATCATCCATAAGTATCTGTCACCAGAATATATTCTGAAAGAGATATTTATTTCAGCTGCTCAGCAACACATGACACTGTCCAACATTTCAGGAGCTATATAAACCTCCATTAGCCATAAACACTCTGCCTTGGTCCCAGGATACAACTAAATTACAATATCCTACAATTCTCCCTTCTTACATTCCTGTGATACACTTTGTAAGATTCAGTCTCATCTTAGTAGCATTATTATTCAAATTATTATTTATTACATTTCTAAGAATCTGAAAAAACATGAATCTTAAAAAGTATCAGAACTCTAAAGCTACAGAGAAGGAAACTCTTTTGGTTTGTTTACTATCTGTTGTATTGTTCTCAATATATAACATAGGAACTTTAGATATATGTTATAGTGAATGCCTGAAAGTTAGTGAAAACTGATATTGATATGGAACTGCTATAGACTTAATCCTATTTGCGTTTTCTGAACACCATTCAATTTTTGGACAAACACAAGTAAATGCCAGCCATTGTATTTAGGTTGACTGTCAAGGTCCATTAGTTTTTGTACAACCACAAGAGTGTCAATACTGGTGGCTAAATTTTGGACATTTAAGCTTCAATCCTTTGCACATATGCCTGAAGTAAAACCAATTCCCTAGAAACTGTCTGAGGACTGTGCTGATACTGTAACAGAAGCAGACTTTATGGATTTGTCTGAAGAGGAGTTTGCTGTGATCAGTAAGGAACAGCAAATTTGCTAGTGAGAAACTTAGTTCCCTGGTTTATGAAAAATGCATCTGGGAATCCATGTAGGTGCTCTAGAAACTGAGTATGTATGCTCCAAGCTGAGCAACTTTTGCAGGAGCAAATGTTTGTTCCTAAACATTTGTTTAGTCGTTTAGTCGTGTCCAACTCTTTGTGACCCCATGGATCAGAGCACGCCAGGCACTCCTGTCTTCCACTGCCTCCTGCAGTTTGGTCAAACTCATGTTCATAGCTTTGAGAACACTGTCCAACCATCTCATCCTCTGTCGTCTCCTTCTCCTTGTGCCCTCAATCTTTCCCAACATCAGGGTTTTTTTCCAGGGAGTCTTCTTTTCTCTTCTCATGAGGTGGCCAAAGTATTGGAGCCTCAGCTTCAGGATCTGCCCTACAGAAAGAATGTAGTTGGTCAAAAGAGCCTAGAGGTATGAAGAGTAGATAGATGTAGATAGATGATAGATAGATAGATGATAGATAGATGATAGATAGATGATAGATAGATAGATAGATAGATGATAGATAGATAGATAGAGATGATAGAGATAGATAGATAGATATAGACAGATGATAGATAGATAGATAGATAGATAGATAGATAGATGATAGATAGATAGATAGATAGATAGATAGATAGATAGATAGATATAGATAGATATAGATAGATAGATGATAGATAGATAGATAGATGATAGATAGATAGATAGATAATAGATAGATAGAAAGATAGATAGATAGATGATAGATAGATGTAGATAGATGATAGATAAAAAAGCCAAAAGCCTCACTGAATGCAGGAACTAGTTGTGCTGCTCTTTCAATTTCTGTCATTATTTGATATTTTAATAGTTGTAAATTGTCATAAGAGCTGGCAGGTAAGTGTGAAGTGGGGATATTAAATTCAAGGAGGCAGGGAACCAAGTAAATATACATCAGTGAGTATCCTTGGTAAGTAGCAGAACTATATGCACAAACTACAATGACAATGACAGTATCAGAATTCCTCTAGCCAGCGCTATTCTTCTAGAAACAGAAGTTCTGGAACTCACCATGAACCTCCTCCTTGTTCTCTTCGAATGGCAATGGCTCCCAGTTGAGAGGTGTCAGAACCCACCTAAGTGGTGCTAGAACTGAGTTTTGGTGAGTTCCGGCTGAAAAAAAACCCTGCTTCTAACTGATACAAACTCTTTGAAGATCACATCATCCTGAATTTATGAGACATTAGGAAAAGGGTGAGCAATCCACCAAAAAAAGGGGGGAAATCATTGGGGTATTATTTATTTACCATGGTAACAAATAAGCCATGCCTCCATTTTCCTGTACCTCAATGAACTTGATTTAGTGAATTGCCTACTTCTTCCTAGTGTTTCACCAGTTTTAAGACAGAAACTTAAGAAAAGATCTGAGTATCTGTGTTGTATTTCTGTACTGACTGTATTGATCCCACTCAGATTTGAGTCCATTTTTATGCGAAATAAAATCCCCGTAGCTCATTGCCAAATTCATTCTTGGTCCATTCAATTAAGAAGAGTCCTGCTGATGCTGTTTCTCATCACTTTAGAAATCCCATGTTGGTTCAGATAAGTGATATCAAAGTTTCTTCTCAAAAGTGAAATTTGGGGTTGAATCAGCATTTCTGAACTTCATACTTAAAATGGAAATTAAGTGCATCCTCTTCTCAAAGGTATTGAACATCATTGGGAATTTTGTTTAATATAATCTTCATCAGCGATTGTGAAATAGATTAATTTGAATGGGAATAACAAACCAAGATTGATCCCAGCATTCTAAAAACACACAAACTAAGATATAACTCTAACAGTAAAAACCTATTGATTCATTTTTCCACATTTCCAATTTTCCTGATAGCAGCCACTTATTGTTTTACATAGAAACGTGACAAAGTGAAAGTTGAGGGTTTTTGTTCTCTTTTGAATCTTTTGTTATTTGGAGACAGATTTTTTTTAATGATATTTCTGTTTCATCTGGTCTTCTACAGCACCCCACAGAGCGGTTATGTGACAGATATGGTATAAATGAGATGTTGTTGCACTATAGAACAATGATTCATCCTATTAACAGTCTCAAAAAATATATATTCTATTGATGTGTAATTTATTTCTCTCACAAGAAGCCTGTTGAAATGTTGTCTGAAATGGGACCCATGAACAAGAAAATAAAAAAGCTGCGGACAAAAGAAATGAGGCCTGAACAAACTGATTTATTGATAACATACAATGCTGTACAGCAGCAGCACAGTTTAGAATATGTGCTGCTTTTTCGGCAGAAAAGTATTTCTTAATAGTTATGATAACAAGTGGAATGCTAAGTGACTATAAAATCCACAAACCTAATTTTATCTGTGCATAAACATGCAAGTAAAATACTCAAATTAAATAAAGTACTGCACACCAAACATATTTCTTTTCAAGGTGCGTGGATGAAAAAGCATGCATCTAAGTGATAAAGAAAGAAAAAATATAAACACTATTTTGCAGTGCAAATAGCTGGGGAAAATGGATTCTTAAAGCATAGTAGGCTCATAAAATAATCATGAATCTTTTCTTCATATGCCTGAGTACCCAATAAGCTGAAGTGTGTAAAAAGAATAGAAAAATCAATTTCACTTAAGAATGTACAACAAACCTTCACCTGAGCATCTTTTAAATTAAAAAAAAAAACACATGATGAGATTTTTCTTTTGATTTGATTCTAGAGTTAGGAATGACTACTAGCCTGGATGGTCTATGTTCCATGCGGGTGGCATTGTGGCCTAAATCACTGAGCCTCTTGGGCTTGCTGATCAGAAGGTCAGCAGTTTGAATCCGACGACGGGGTGCGTTACTGTTGCTTTGTCCCAGCTCCTGCCAACCTATCAGGTCAAAAGCATGCCAGTGCAAGTAGATAAATAGGTACTGATGCAGCGGGAAGGTAAATGGCGTTTCCATGCGCTCTGGCTTCCATCACGGTGTTTCTTTACGCCAGAAGAGGCTTAATCATGCTGGCCACATGACCCAGAAAGCTGTCTGTAGACAAACACTGGCTCCCTTGGCCTGAAAGTGAGATGAGTGCCCCAACCCCATAGTCTCCTTTGACTGGATTTTATCCAGGGGTCCTTTACCTTTACCTTTACCACCCTACTGCTGGAGAAAGTATGTCTCTGAATGTCAGTTGCTGGGATTCACAAATCAGGAGAGTGATGTTCCGCTCAGATCCTGATTGAAGGCTTCCCATAGGCATCTGCTTGGCTGAGAACAGGATGATTGACTGGCCTGATCCAGCATGACTCTTCTTATGCCCTTTGTTGTTTAGTCATTTAGTCATGTCCGACTCTTCGTGGCCCCATGGATCAGAGCATGCCAGGCACTCCTGTTTTCCACTGCCTCCCGCAGTTTAGTCATGCTGGTAGCTTCGAGAACACTATCCAACCATCTCATCCTCTGTCGTCCCCTTCTCCTTGTGCCCTCCATCTTTCCCAATATCAGGGTCTTTTCCAGGAAGTCTTCTCTTCTCATGAGGTGGCCAAAGTATTGGAGCCTCAGCTTCAGGATCTGTCCTTCCAGTGAGCACTCAAGGCTGATTTCCTTAAGAATGGATACGTTTGATCTTCTTGCAGTCCATGGGACTCTCAAGAGTCTCCTCCCGCACCATAATTCAAAAGCATCAATTCTTCGGCGATCAGCCTTCTTTATGGTCCAGCTCTCACTTCCATACATCACTACTGGGAAAACCATGGCTTTAACTATACGGACCTTTGCTGGCAAGGTGATGTCTCTGCTTTTTAAGATGCTGTCTAGTCTTATGTTTTGAATTGCTGAGCTTTTATGCACACATGGAGCTATAGTTGTTTTAAATTAGTGCATTTAGCTCAGGGATGAAAAAAAAAGTTGCACACGAGCCTTTATAAGGGGTTTTAAAACAAAATGAACGGGCAGTATGTTAAGTGGGAGAGTTAGAAATTAGTTTAAAAACCTATCAGGAAATGAAAGGTTCCCTGTACCCAGTTCCTTTGGACGGAGTGGTAAGCACTGTGATCCCAAATGATATACAGCCAGTTACAGTTAGAACTGGATATGGAACAACTGATTGGTTCCAAATTGGGAAAGGAGTACGGCAAGGCTGTATATTGTCTCCCTGCTTATTTAACTTATATGCGGAATTCATCATGCGAAAGGCTGGGCTGGATGAATCCCAAGCCGGAATTAAGATTGCCGGAAGAAATATCAACAACCTCAGATATGCAGATGACACAACCTTGATGGCAGAAAGTGAAGAGGAATTAAAGAACCTTTTAATGAGGGTGAAAGAGGAGAGCGCAAAATATGGTCTGAAGCTCAACATCAAAAAAACGAAGATCATGGCCACTGGGCCCATCACCTCCTGGCAAATAGATGGGGAAGAAATGGAGGCAGTGAGAGATTTTACTTTCTTGGGCTCCATGATCAGTGCAGATGGTGACAGCAGTCACGAAATTAAAAGACGCCTGCTCCTTGGGAGAAAGGCGATGGCAAGCCTAGACAACATCTTAAAAAGCAGAGACATCACCTTGCCAACAAAGGTCCGTATAGTAAAAGCCATGGTTTTCCCAGTAGTGATGTATGGAAGTGAGAGCTGGACCATCAAGAAGGCTGATCGCCGAAGAATTGATGCTTTTGAATTATGGTGCTGGAGGAGACTCTTGAGAGTCCCATGGACTGCAAGAAGATCAAACCTCTCCATTCTGAAGGAAATCAGCCCTGAGTGCTCACTGGAAGGACAGATCGTGAAGCTGAGGCTCCAATACTTTGGCCACCTCATGAGAAGAGAGGACTCCCTGGAAAAGACCCTGATGTTGGGAAAGATGGAGGGCACAAGGAGAAGGGGACGACAGAGAATGAGATGGTTGGATGGTGTTCTTGAAGCTACTAGCATGAGTTTGATCAAACTGCGGGAGGCAGTGGAGGACAGAAGTGCCTGGCGTGCTCTGGTCCATGGGGTCACGAAGAGTCGGACACGACTAAACGACTAAACAACAACAACAACAAAGCTTCGACTAGCTACTCGGTCAACAACTGTGTCTCATTATCTCCTTATTTGGACAAGAGGTTTCATTCAACAATCACATCTTTCTCCCCTGTGTAAACCTTTAATCTTGAAAACGAAATCCGCTAGGTGCTTAATCTTTGCTTTTGCTGAGCTGGCGAACTTGCCATAGTGCACAAGAGGCGGTTCAGAAATGATTTTGCTACAGGCATAATTCCAATGGTATGTTGTTGTTGTTTTAAAAAACCACAACTTGCTGAACAGAAAAGCCTTATGTTTCCATGCCTGGTCAAAGAAGAACAATGAGTCCAGATTTCAAAATAATAGCTTATAAGCAACAGGAGATGGTTCTTCAAATGCTTATTGACAAAATGAATGAGAAAAAATAAATAAAAATAAAAAAATGTCCAGTAGCACCTAAGAGACCAACTAAGTTTGTTCTTGGTATAAGCTTTCGTGTGCATGCACACTTCTTCAGATAATGGACATCTTTAAAATATATTTTGACTGCGTCAGACCAACACGGCTACATACCTGAATGAGAAAAAGTAAGACATAAGAATGTAAAAATAATCAGCAAATAATAATAATAATAATAATAATAATAATAATAATAATAATAATAATAATTTTTATTTATACCCCGCCCTCCCCAGCCAAGGCCAGGCTCAGGGCGGCTAACAAGCAATAATAAAAACAAGTTGAATGAATACAACTTAAAAACAAGATTAAATACAACAATTAAAATATTGAAACATTAAAATATTAAAATGCAGCCTCATCACACGAGGAGAAAGGAAAAAGAAAAAAGAACGAGGGGGGAGGGAATCAAATTGGCTCCAAGCCAAAGGCCAGGCGGAACAACTCTGTCTTACAGGCCCTGCGGAAAGAAATCAGATCCTGCAGGGCCCTGGTCTCATGAGGCAGAGCGTTCCACCAGGCCGGAGCCAGTGTTGAAAAGGCCCTGGCTCTGGTTGAAGCTAATCTAACTTCCTTAGGGCCCGGTAAGCAAATAATAAGCAAAATGTAAATGGTTATTTTAAATAATCAGCTTTATTCATATTTATTTCCTACTTTTCTTCCTATATGGAAGTCAAGATGGCACAGTTAGTTTCTCAGGTAGCTTTTCTAGAACTACTTATATATAGCAAGATTCCAGCATCATGAATTTTCAGATTATGCCTTGCCATGTAAGCTGACCTTACAATGCACACACTGGTCTAATAATCACTCTGTATCCCAAATGAACCCCCAAAATGGTAGGTTGGTGAAGATCAGGATTTCTGGTGGTCCAGTATTTTAATTTGCTTCAAAAGGTGATGCCAACCAATTAGCAGGGATTTAGGGTTTCATGCTGGTTTTTATAGATGAATGAGAAAGAGGTTAGATAAAAACTGAGCATTTATAGCTGAAGGTACTTAAGATTGGAATGAATGCTTGGGACAGGAAAAACTTCATCCCTAGGAATTCGATACAGGATCAATGTATCATCTGCCTGCCTTAGTGAGAGTCTGCTTGCTTCCAATAAGCTCTGTTTGTATACTTTCAGATAAAATAAATATTACAAAAACATGAAGAATCTCTACTTCTCTCTTGTCCAAAAGAGAGAAAAAAATATCATCACTGTTTGGGGAAGTGGGAAGTATAATATGATGCTGAACAATAGGTTTATTTTTTAAAAAAAGGTTAAACCATTTTTTTATTGTAGAAAAGCCCTGTTTCTGCTTTTATTCGTATTTTAACAGTGCAATACAAGTGGGAAGTAATGACAGCTGATTTCCTTCCCCCTGCTTCCTTATATTACAAAACAACACAAGATTACTGCAGCTCTGTTTCCTATCCAGAATTTTAAATGCTTATTGAAGAGAATATTGTGAGGGTGGAAATAAAGTACTTATAAATGAGTTTAAGATTAAACATTTAAGTCTCAAAGCTCAAATGCAATCCACAGAGTTTCTCCTCCCCCTGAGCAGGAGGAACTGCAGCAAACAGTTTCTTAAGGAAAAGGAGCTGAAGCAATTGCAGATGGCTTGGTGGTGCTCGCATGACCTCTGGTTCTTCACATCACTTCTGATTACTGAGAGGTAGAGAGGGAGGGGCAAGGAAGTGACAAAGTCCCGCCGGTGTGTTTGCACTGTGATTTCTCCTTACCCATCCTCTACCACCCAGAAGCAGTTGTTACACAACTGATTGGAGGTCAGGTGAGCATCGCCACTCAATCACATCACTCACTACCCCCAGTTCCTGCCCTATACCAACATATCAGCAGTTATGGGTATCCTTGAAAACCATTTCTTCCTTGTTGGTTCAAGAAACTGAAACTTTTGACTCACCATCAGTTGATCACTAAACATTGGAAAAGAAATAACTCTTGTTTTCAAATATTACTGAAGTTGTGCAGGTGGATAGATTGATGTGGGACTACACTAGCAAAGGCTCCTGTTTCTCCCATGGGCTACTTTTAAAATGAGGCTGCATTTTAAATTGTATTTTAACCTGTATTTTAAATTGTGTTTCCCCCCTATCAGGGAACTGACATCGGAGCTAGAGGCGGAGGGAAGGCTCTCAAATGATGCTGGAGAAGGGCCCAGCAGGGAGAGAGGCAGCTCCGCAGATGGGGAAGCAAATCAGCGCAACACCAGGGATATAGAGGGCTGATGGGGGAATCAGCGAGAGGGCTCCAAGACTCTTCACCAGACACCAGTGGGGAGAGCACGGGTCCTCCGCTACCCACGCCCACCCTGTGCAGAAGACTTCCGCGCAGAGAGAGTAGGAGGAGACTGGGTGTCAAACAACTTTTAGGTTGGAAAAGATTTAAGAAATGCCCACTGACGGATTCTGCTAGCGACTGAGGCAGCCACGAATTGAAGGACTGTCCAGACAGAAAGGTTTAACAAGGCAACATAACCAGGAGAGGCGGCAACTTACGCACGAGCAACCCCATACCCATTACACCCCCCTATTATGTTTTTATTGTAATTTTACTGGTGTTAGCTGCCCTGAGCCCGGCTCTGACTGGGGAGTGTGGGTATAAATTATTATTATTATTATTATTATTATTATTATTATTATTATCATCATCATCATCATCATCATCATCATCATCATCTCCTGGAAATGTGGATTCAAGCACCTGTAGGCCTGTCAATGAAGTTCCCCCTTTGATGCTTTTGGATATAAGTGCGGAAATGAGTCTCTGTTTCTCAGCAATCAAAATAGGGATGTTATATGGGTTCATTCTGCCCTGCATTGCATTCATCCTGTAGTGGTTAAGAGCGGTAGTCACGTAATCTGGGAAACCGGGTTCGTGTCTCCGCTCCTCCACATGCAGCTGCTGGGTGACCTTGGGCCAGTCACACTTCTGTGAAGTCTCTCAGCCCCACTCACCTCACAGAGTGTTTGTTGTGGGGGAGGAAGGGAAAGGAGAATGTTAGCCGCTTTGAGACTCCTGAAGGGGAGTGAAAGGCGGGATATCAAATCCAAACTCTTCTTCTTCTTCTTAAGTAGGAGAACTTGCAAAATTCTATTCTAGAATTGGAGAATGTGCAGTTTGCTGTAGCTTTCAAGTCCCACCCTCCAAACATATTACTAATGAGCAGATGGAGTGGTGATAAAACAGGTCATGATGATGATGATAAAAATAATAAAAATAATTAATAATAGTAGTAATAATAGTAATAAGCAATCTTATGATAATGTGATATATATTTTTATTGAGATATTTTGTGTGTGGCATTTTACTAGTACGCAGTAGCACATGTCCCCACGTATCTGGCATATCAGACGACACAATCAACTTAAGATTTGCTCCTGTGCTATTACTCATGTAGGAAGGAGACATGAAAACCATACACAAACTATCTCTATTTTATGTTTGGGATTTAAAATGGAAACACTAGAGCAATTCAACATCTCTAATGCATCAGGTTCACTTCAGAAGACAGGGTAATTCAGAATTCCTAGATCTAGGCAGAGGGTGGAAATGGACGGACAGAATTTCGTAAGTATCTCTAACTTCAAAAAAGCAGTGGCGCTCACTTCCATGTGTTTCAATAAATTAATGAGTCAAGCTCATTTTTTTTTTTTTTTTTGCTTTGACAGTGCTATGAGAAAAAACTGCTCCTTTTCCCTTATGGGGTACCCAAGAGCCCATATAGAGTCCTTTTGTAGGTTCTCTATCAGTAGGAGAAATAACAGAGGTCAACCAGAGAATATTGAGAAGCAAAGCAGCTATTAAGCCTGATGTTTATTAAACTGTTGCATCAGGGTTGTCACTCACCACAAGCAGGAAAGAGGAGGAACCCAGAACAAAGGGTTGCCCGCCCTTATATAGACTTTTATAAATTGCCCACCCTCAAACTCCAGACCACCTCCAGAAACATCATACATACATCACAGGGGGCAGTCTCCAACAGAATCCTGTGTTATCTCCTGTCTGGCAGGTTACCTGATTGCATTATCTGGGTTTTGGCCACTCTTTTGTTCTTATAACTACTTAATTCCTGAATCCAAGTCACAGGTCACTGGCTCACCCTATTCACACCTTAAATGTGCCCTTAAGGCAGGATTTGTGAGCACAGAGACAATGGGGAGGTTTATTCCCCATTTCCTTCGACCTTGCAGAGAAATATTTGAGGTCATTTTGGGAAAGAGAAAATGGTTTCAGGACTTTACTGTGGCTTTCAGACATGTGGTTTACATGTTTGTGTTTGCTTGGTACATTTATGAACATCTATTATATATATATATATATATATATATATATATATATATATATATATGCTTTCGTAGATTTTCACGGGTACAGGAATGCAGGTTTTGGTATCTTCGGGTGTCTTCCCGTGTAAGAGTAGGGGTGTCTGGGCGACGTTTCGACGAGGTCTCACTCGTCATCTTCAGGCTGGTGCTTTCGGCTTCTTGTTACTGGAACAGAGCAGAATCTGGTGTTTGAGTTCCTATAAATACTGTTGAGGGGTGTGGTGTATAGCCTCCAACGTTCTGGGCAGAGAGGAAGTTCCTAGATTAGTGTGCCTTTTCTTCTTTTGTTCCTTAATTACTTGAGGGATATCTTGAGTGATTTCATGAGTGATATTCTGAATACCCCTGGGTGGGTCATTAAGTGTAGATTAGTTGCTAAAGCTTTCGTGTCTTGACCTCTTGAGCTTGTGAAGAAAGAAACAGGACACGAAATTAATTTTGCAGATTCCAAATTGCTCTTTAACATGGAACATCACCACAAGAGAATAATCATGGAAGCCATCGAGATAGAGAAACACCCTCACAACATGAACAAGCGTGACGACACGTCCCGCCTGCCAGACATCTGGAAATTAGCCCTCCCCACAAAAACCGACACCAGAACCAGAGGCACACAGAACGCCGTCACCAATCAACCACACCAGACCCAAACCCAGACCCTCTCCACAGACATATTACAGACTCCATCCAGTAGCCAAACTATAGTGGCACCTCCGGATGCTGCACCCCCCTGCAATCCCTACACAGATCTGGCGGGCACAAGGCACAAAATCACAGCTCGCCCCTATACACGAAGCCAAGCCAGAGCACAACTAAATGCAGCACAGCCATCTTCTCAGAAAAACTCTTCACAAGCTCAAGAGGTCAAGACACGAAAGCTTTAGCAACTAATCTACACTTAATGACCCACCCAGGGGTATTCAGAATATCACTCATGAAATCACTCAAGATATCCCTCAAGTAATTAAGGAACAAAAGAAGAAAAGGCACACTAATCTAGGAACTTCCTCTCTGCCCAGAACGTTGGAGGCTATACACCACACCCCTCAACAGTATTTATAGGAACTCAAACACCAGATTCTGCTCTGTTCCAGTAACAAGAAGCCGAAA
This sequence comes from Podarcis vaucheri, assembly GCF_965113315.1. Lineage (NCBI taxonomy): Eukaryota > Metazoa > Chordata > Lepidosauria > Squamata > Lacertidae > Podarcis > Podarcis vaucheri. The sequence goes on along the minus strand of NC_138762.1, from coordinate 90,244,733 downwards.
GCACCAGCCTGAAGATGACGAGTGAGACCTCGTCGAAACGTCGCCCAGACACCCCTACTCTTACATGGGAAGACACCCGAAGATACCAAAACCTGCATATATATATATATATATATAGAAGACCTTAAAATTCTTATAACAAAAGAGAACAGGACTGCTGACAGAATGTCCCAGGTTGAGGACTGGGAACTGGGAAAGACTCTTGCCTGAAGGGGAGACTTCTGCCAGCTAGTCTATACAATGCTGAATTGAATGGACCAGTGGCCTTATTCAGCACTGGACAGCTCCTGCTGTTTTCTAAAGGCCTCAGGTGTTGCAAACATTCTTCAGATCTAGATGTGAACTATGGATTCGCCTCACTTTTAAAAGTTGCGAACAAGATATGCATGCAGCGTGGCAGGAGCGCTTTGTAGGAGCAGGGAAGGACTCACCATTTCCTTCTAATTTACTCTAACTACATGCCGAAAACATTTGCTTAAACTTTATTTCTTCAAAGGCACGGGACCTGAGCAAACCGAAAACTTCAAAAGAAGAGCGGGAAAAGGCCTCTGACTTTGATCTCGCAAATTCACAGCACGCTTAAAGGCACTTATCAAAAAACTACCACTGTAAAAACAAATGGAGGGGGGAGAGAGAGAAAGAGAGAGAGAGGGAGACATTCACAAGCACGCACTGTTGAAGCCTCATTAAAAAGCACCAGAACTGTCTCTTGCCACAGACGGGAATTGCCTTTGTCTCTTGAAAAGGAAACAACTTCTATATCTCTAATTTTCTGGTTTTGGTTAGCTTTGACACCGCACCCACCCAAACTCCCTTGCTGTCCACTTCTGAGGACACTTTGGAAATGATATAAAAGTGGAGGTGTTTGAGGAAAGAAACCACCTGGGCCAATTGTTGAAAAGGGTAGCAAGGTTGGTCACAAAAGGAAAATTGACCTATAAATGTTCTTTAAAGTCAAAATTAGGATGTAGGCAGAGAGGGGAAGAGCGGGAGGAGGGAAGAGATGATTAGCAAACAACTAGGATAGCTGGTGGGTTGAAAACAAGCAAAGCCTACTCCAGCCTTTGAAGAACTGATGCTTTAAAAAAACGTTTGCATTGTTAAAAAGAGAAACTTGTAAAGCCATAGAGGGTTTAAAAAGAAGCTTTGGAGTGTTTCAAGAAATGTGGAGAAAACTTTGCTACTCCATACCCCCACCCCCGGTTTAAGCAGCAGCAATCCTGTGTTGTCCATTATACAATTAACATGGGATAGATTACTCTTTTTTGGGAGTCACCCATGTGGTGTCCATGTGGCAAATGGGACCTGAGAGGTGTTCCCTGGAGCCTACAGGGTCTTCTCTGCACCCTGTGTTAAGATGAGGCAGTATGTGTTTGGTTACAGTGTGGTGATAGCCACTCAATTTCTCCATTTTGCAATTGTGCCCACAAGCCCAGAAAATTTGGTGATAATTTATGCATTTTCAAGGACAACCTTCAAGAAGGGATGATGGGAGTTGTAGTCTGACTACATCTGGGGCATTTTATAACCCCAGGGTTATGGGCACGATACCAATCAGCATAATAACTAGCATGTGCAGTTTTACTTATTAAAAGCTGAATTCATTGGGTTCTCCATCAATTTGTTTTTCCTTTATTGCCATAATTAATTCAGAACAAATACATTCGGTTTCAGGATTCCCATTTGTTTCTCACTGATTACAATGATGCCTGTAACTTTGGTTTCTATCCATTGCATTTTCTGGCTTTCTACTACTCATACAGGGCATCAGACCTTCCAAATTACAGAGAGATTGAAAAACAGGCCACCATTATAATTAAATAAGTTAACATTCTATAAGCTTTCAACTGGAGACTCTGCTAATCTTCTCGCCATTGTAACTTCAGTGCTTTACTTGATATGAATTTTTCAGGCATTCCCCCCCCCCCCAATCCTTCAAGTCTGGGCACTATTTCAAATGGTGAAGGAATGTAATTCTTTTAGATGCACTATGTTTGTTTTCTGTTTTAGTGGTTGTTTGGAGCTGGGATGTCAGAAGTTTACAAGGGAGTGAAAAGTTCAGCCAAAGAAACGGAAAATCAAGTAAAAAATGAAATCGAAAGACATAAGGAGGGAGGGAGGGAAGGAAGGGAGGAAGGAAGGAAGGAAGGAAGGAAGGAAGGAAGGAAGGAAGGAAGGAAGGAAGGAAGGAGCTTACAGGAAAGGGAAATTGAAATAGAGATATAATGCCCTTCTGGTTGGCCAAGCGGTTGGGACGGTGTGCATCAAAATATTGGGCATATCAAACTAACTTGTTTAATCAGTGCAAGGATTTCCATTTGTACACACAGCACTCCCAAATCTGCTCTGATGGGTTGGGGGAAAACCCAATACAGATCTAGAGGGCACAAGTTCATGACTTCTCATTGCTCTGCCTAACTTTTTTTTAAAACAACAACAACAACAACAAGACCCCAAACCCCACATTCCTGGTGTCTATTTGTGGCTCGGGAGTTTTTTTTTTACTTCCTCCTTGCCAAAGTCTAGCTTCAAGTACTTTGATCAAGACTAAGCATCTGTACTGTCATGTGAATTATTTCTTTTTGGCCATGTAATTTAGAAACTTTGTGAAGCTGAAATTATGAGCAGAAGCCAAGGTCCTACTTGAGGTGCATCATAACTGAGATTTGTGACTTTTTTGATCACTGTATGCCATGTCAGTACAGTAATTTTGCATTTTCTCTTCAAATTTGAAAGGGGGATTATGAGATAGCCAACATTAACCAAAAGCTCCCAGGACATGCAGAGATAGTTGTACAGTCCCTTAGAACCACAACTGTGCATACTTTTGCTACTGCCATGTGGAGTGCCCATGCATTTAAATACACAGGCATCTGCATTTCCTTGTTCTGCAGCTTAAATCAGAATTCTGCCAAAGGCCTATGCATGCTTACACAAAAGTAAATCCAGATGTGCCCAGTTGTGCTGATTTCCTTGCAACCTTGTGACTGCATAATTACAGTGCAATCCTATACATGTCTACTCGAAGTAAAGCTCAGTTGAGTTCAATGAGTTTTACTCCCAGGTAAGTGCTTACAGGACTGCAGCACGAAAGTGATTTTATTCTTCCTCTTTGTGAGTGTCAGCTATTTATGTAGATATCTTTAAGGCCTCACTTGAACTAAGTGGGACTTACTGCTAAAAGGACATGTGAAGAATTTCACTGTAGGTTTTGCAATTTATGCTAACACAAGAGTTATGGTGTTTGGATGTTCAGAATATTAATTTTGAAAGCACTGTGTTGTTTTTTAAAAGCATTATTTCAGTCGTTTATGAATAATTGAATTTATTTCATTTTTCTAAAAAAATCAATGATTTATCAAAAGAGTGAACAGGAGAATGCATTGTTATTTCAGACCAGCTACACCATCTTTAATAATTTAGATGTCGCTAAATGTGGATAAAAGAACCATGTAGCTGATCTGAAATGCAAACTCTTTAACAGTTCCCTTTCTTTAAAATGGAGAGGAAACTTGACTGTTATGATGTCCTCAGAGGTTTCATTTTTTAAATACCGCTTTCTATTTTAATATCAGTAAATATAACACTAACTCAAATGTACCTCAATCTATTTAGTACAATTTAGTAGCAACTGTCAGATAGCAATACAGACATACCTCGTGTTAGGTTTGCTTCACGTTGCAGCTTTTCAGGTTACGAACGTGGCAAACTTGGAAGTGTTTATTTCTGGGATCGCTGCATGCACACGGGCAGAAGCGATCTGCTCATTTTGCACATGCACAGAAGTGATCTGCGCACTTCACGCATGCACAGAAGCACTCTGTCGCACTTCGTGCATGCACAGTAGCGGCACTCTACTTACAGACTTTTTGAGGTGCTAATGGCACCCCAAAACAGATTGCGTTCGTAAGTAGAGGTACCACTGTACTTTGTCCCAGGTTTGCTAAGAAAGAAACTAGGTAATGACTGACAACCAGGAAAGTCCACTAGAGGTGATATCAAGCAAATTAGCCTGAGGATTGGATTACTGCAATTTCCTCTATGTTGGAGTGCCTTTAAGGCTGATCTAGAAGCTGCTAATGGTGTAGAAGTTTTAACTGGGTCCGTAAATAAGGTGACTTAGCATCAGCATGTAATACTCACATTTTAAATAGCTGCACTGTCTATCTGTCTGCTACTAGTTTGGGTTGATGGTTTTGCTGTTAGTATATAAAGCCCTAAACAGCTTGGAAATGGGTTGCTTTAGAGACAACATTATCCTGTACAGACCAGACCAGCCATTGAGATTACGTAAAGAAGTCATTCTGGTAACGCCACACATTCCTGATGTCTACTCTGTGGATTTTCATGGGACGCGGGTGGCGCTGTGGTCTAAACCACTGAGCCTCTTGGGCTTGCCAATCGGAAGGTCTGTGGTTCGAATCCACTGGACAGTGGTGAGCTCCTGTTGCTCTGTCCCAGCTTCTGCCAACCTAGCAGTTCAAAAGCACACTAATGCAAATAGATAAATAGGTACCGCTGTGGTGGGAAGGTAACTGGTGTTCCCATGCACTCTGGCTTCCGTCATGGTGTTTTATTGCACCAGAAGCAGTTTAGCCATGCTGGCTACATGACCCAGACAGCTGTCTGTGGACAAACGCTGGCTCCCTTGGCCTGAAAAGTGAGATGAGTGCTGCACCCCTTTGACTGGACTTAACCGTCCAGGGGTCCTTTACCTTTTTACCTTTACCTGTTCATGGTAAGGCACATAGCATGATGGTGGGACCATTCTTCCTCCTGACATAAGGCATGCATTATTCTCAGTTTCCACTGCATATTGAAAACTTTTGTTGTTGTTCAGACAAGCCATCCCAGTCTAGGGATGTCTGCCATGAACTTTACTTTCTTGGTCAAAGCAGATTGTGAAATTGTATTTTATGTTGTTTATGCATGGTGTGTTTTATAGATTTAATGCACCACTTTAGATTTCCCCCTCTAAATAGTCTGGGGTTCATAAATATTATTTAATCAACAGTATCAGTTTAGTCAGGGCTGAGCTGAATATCCATCTCATCTATAATATGATTCTCTTATCCATCTCCCAACATCTGAAGAGAAAGAGATACTTAAACAATCTGATGGAGAAGATTTATTTAAAAAGACAAAGTTGTAACCTAATCATACACCCCTTTACACAAGCTGGCATGTAGCTTAGCAGATACACGGAGCGCTAGGTCCACACTGAGAGTGCATACAGAAATGGGCTTAGTTGTGTTGTTATTTTAATGCCTGCAATGCAGTTTCTAATGTTCCCTTTACACTTTTATGACTATTCTGTATTGTTTACGATATTTCATCTTGTGTGATGCCTTGATATTTCATATGAGTGGATTGCGGGAGTTGGGGGAGGGGCAGTGATGGGACATGGCAATCTTGCTTTCCTGCCACCCTGCCAAATCCATCCCATTGCCAAATTTCTTGCAAAGACCTATTTTTTTGTCGTCTGATGTAGAGAGGTATATATCCTTTAGAACAGGCATGTCCAACTCCCAAGAGTCTGTGATCTACTCCCAGTATAAAAAAAAACTGTCATTGACCTACCCATTGTCATTGGAGGGAGGAGAAACATGTGAACTGAACCAGATACCCTAAGCCCCTTTATGGTTCATTCCACCTCCCTCTCCTTACAGCTTGCTCCCACCTCCTCCCCTCACAGCTTCCCTGTCCCCCCACAGTTTGCCCCCACACCTCCCCATCCCTCCCGCATTCCATCACAGCTCATGCAACCCAATCTCCTCACAGCTTGCCCCAACTCCCAACCCCTCACAGCCTGCCTAAAATAGTGCTATAAAACTTCAGTTGTCTCACTGGTGGCATCGTTTTAATTCGCGTTAATTTGAGGCTAATTTGTGTTGCTGCAAATGGAAATTATACATATATATTAAAGTATTTTATTTATTATTTTCAATTGTATACATTTCGATCATTTTAACATTTCAAAACTTGTCTTCCTTTCACCTCTTTCTGCGGTTCCTTAAATTTATTTTTCATATTTTCTGCAAATCCAAATTAACTTAATTTGCTCATTTATTTGTCTACTTGAAATATATACTATAAAACTGCAGGTAATCCTGCCAATGTTCTTATCTGTTTACAGTTTATTTGTAAATATTCAATAAACCATTTTCATTCTTTTATATAAAGTTTGTTATCTTCAGATTAGAGCCAGTGTGGTGTAGTGGTTAAGAGCAGTAGTCTCGTAATCTGGGGAACCGGGTTCGCGTCTCCGCTCCTCCACATGCAGCTGCTGGGTGACCTTGGGCCAGTCATACTTCTTTGAAGTCTCTCAGCCCCACTCACCTCACAGAGTGTTTGTTGTGGGGGAGGAAGGGAAAGGAGAATGTTAGCCGCTTTGAGACTCCTGAAGGGGAGTGAAAGGCGGGATATCAAATCCAAACTCTTCTTCTTATTTTTCCAGTAAGTTTCGCCATTTCTGCATATTCCGTAAGTTTTTGTATCCATTCTTCTTTTACTGGGACATCTTTCCATTTTGGGGCAAGTAACATTCTTGCCGCTGTAGTCGCATACATGAATAAATTTCTACACAGCTGGGTAGTTCTGTACCTATAATTCCCAAATGGAAATCATAAAATATTACCTTTCTCTCTAACAATGAGTACTAACTTCTTCTTCTTCTTTTTAAAGGGATGCCAACATTTTGAATGCCAGCCACATTTTCTTGCATGGCAACTAGCTGCTTCTAAATCCACCACTATGACAAGGAAATGACTGTTGCAGATGCCCTGTTGGATTCCATAGTGTTTATGAATTTCTCCAGGGCAATCAAATGCAGAGAAACAGGCTGATGAATGGAGGGAAATATAAGGACGGTTCCTGTGCATGTATTTAACCCTCCATGCCCCCCCCCAAAATAACCACAGAGAAACCACACACAGATAAACCACAGTGTTTTGACCTCTGTGTTTCACCACCTATATCAACATTAATTTCTACCATCTGAGGACCTGGCTCAAACCATAAGAAGCTCGATAGCAAGCTGTAGGGTAGCATGTGTTCCTGCAGGATTGCTTGCTTTGAGCACCAGCCAGCTCTTCCTTTGGTGATTATAGGTCACACACCGCTTTCTGCCCTCATGACTCTACCTGGATAGCAACACATTTTTGTGTCTGTTCTGACAACACAGCTGATCCCTGCACACCATCCAGAGAGCTATTGCTACACTCAGGTCTGCCGCGCACGCCTTTAATCTGTTCCCGCAGTGACTGTGAAGAGCCAGCGTGCTGCCGTTTGGCTGTCTTAATGTACTGTTCTCGAAAAAGCAAGCTGAAGCATACGAGACCCCAAGCTTAGATGCATTTCCTCCCTGCAAAAGGGCAGGAAGGGATCTGGCAGCAATTATCTTGGATATGTTTACTATGCGCTATGCCCAGGAGCTGTTATCCACGCTGGCAGAAAAAACACTGATGCGATCACAGTGAAAGCAAAGCTCCTCTTTATGAAATTTTCATAAAGGCAGGACGACGAACTTTCTCCTCATTCATCTGTTGTCAAGATCTTAGCACTCAAAGCAAAGGAGGGAAATACCAAGAGGCAAAATGTACTTCCAAATCATGGCTCAGAACAATAAAAAAAACCCAGAAATATATATTCAGAAGTAGTGAAGATGGATTGAGGCCATGCCAGCTCCTGGGAAGCTCAGGGTACCATTTCCCCCCACAACCAGCCTATTATAAAGACACCCTGAATCTTGGCCAATATGGCATTGTTCCAAGAAAATCCTCACAATATGACCTAATAAAGCAGAACGACTAATGTGTACAGTTTGCCAATCTATATCCCTGGACTCAAATCTCCAAGTGATCTATAAAACTGAACAGACTGGTTGAATATTTTGCTGCATATAGTCACTTAATTTATTTATTTTTAAATGATAAAACTACTTATTATAGAGAGAACCTACTCAAGAGAGTTTTTAGAAATGATCAAAAGCTTAAGTGTTACTAAAATACAGCAATATAAAAAAATGGCATTGATCATACCTGTTGGGAGTCATAATTTTTTGTTGCCCTGTATGAACTCTAAATACACCTAACAGTTGTGTGTTGTAGGGATGTCTGGCACAGGTTGCCATTTCATCTTCTTGAGAAGATTGCCCACAACTAGTGAGCTTCTCACTGAGGAATCTTTAAATTCATACATTTATAAAAGCTAAGTTTCTTTTATAATAATAATAATAATAATAATAATAATAATAATAATAATAATAATAATATTTTTGATTGATTTTCTTTCTTACAACAAATATCCATCATCATTACTACTAAACTTACACTTTCCAGTTTCCTCCCTCCCTGTTGACTTCCCTCAGCTTCCATTTCTGGTTTGTTACATCAGATGTTACAATCTGCTGTTATATTGTCCCATTGCTATACTTCTTGTTCTCTTTAAATAAAGTTATGAATGTTTATTTAAATCCTGCCAGTGAGTTCATGTTTTTTTTGTTGTTTCTGCAAACATGTTATAAAAGGTTCCCATTCTTTGAAAAAGTCACTATTGTCCTTTTCCCACAACTTGTCTGTTAATTTTGCTAACTCTTCATGGTTCATCAACTTTTCTTGCCATTGTTCTTTGAATGGTACTTCTCCAGTCTTCCAGTTTTTAGCTATTAAGATTCTTGCTGCTGTTGTAGCATACATAAATAGTGTCCATTTTTCTTTCGGCAGCTCTTATCCTCTAATACCCAACAAAAAAGCTTCTGGTTTTTAAACAAATGTTATTTTAAACAAATGTTATTTTTTTCAATTCATTGTATAACATTTCCCTTTTTTTTATATAATCTTGCAATCCCACCACATATGATAAAATGTACCTTTCCCTTCTTTACATCACCAACAGTTCTTTTGTTCTGTTTTATACATTTTTGCCAATTTTACAGTTGTGGTGTACCACCTATGCATCATTTTCATGTAGTTCTCTTTTAACAATATGCAACCCATAAAGTTCAAATTCACTTTCCAAAGTCTTACCCAATCCTCAAATTGTATATTATGGCCTAAGTCCTAAGTCTGAGGATGCACAAAATACAGTATAGAAGAGCACCATTGTAGAGTTAAATGTGTTGCATCCCAAGCTAAATTCAGTTATCAAGGGCTCTCATTTCATTTTCAGTCAAATCACGGATAACCCAGGGACTTCCGGGGTTGACGCGATCTGGGAATGGCGGATTCCCTCCGAGCTCCGGAGGGAATCGGCTCAGCAGGGGACGGGTCTTGCCGTGCCGGCGACACGGGGACCCTTAAAACCGCAGGCGCGGTGCCTGCGGACTGAAGACTCGGCGGGTGCCTTAAGCGCCCCCCCTGATTCGCGAAGAGCCTTTTTAAAGGCTGCGGAGGGGATACGGGGGGTGGCGCGGCACTGAGAGTCCATCGCTACCTCTGCTGAGCGAAGCCGCGAGCCATGACCGGAGAGCGCTGACTTCCTTCCTTGAAATTCGGCTGAAAAAACAACCCGTGAGTAATTTGGACTTGGCTTTTAAGAAATTTATCCACTGAATTTGAGACGATCGGGGGATGTGCTAAAAGGAAGTCCGCACCCCCTACCTTGCAGACGATCTAGAGCAACGAAAAAAGAACTAAGCTGGAGTGCCTACCCTGTAAAGGGTGAGTTTTAAAAAAGACAGTGACTTCCAAGATTTGGAAATTTTGAGCAGGAGAGAGGAGTGTTGGATGTTTTATGCTCTGTTGTAAACAACCCCCCCTCCCGGGCCCGGGAGCGTCCTGCTTTGGAGCTGGTTTAAGAAGTGCAGAGTTTGACAGCTGTCAAAGCTGTCAAACGGACTGTTAATAGTGGAAAATTGCTACCTAAGTTACCTCTGGATTAAAAAGAGTTACAATTGATCTAAAATTGTTGGAAATAAAGAAACAATAACAAGACAGAGGACTGTTGGGGAAAAGAATACTAAGTAACCAGATTCCCTCTAGAGGGAATTCTGTGGAACTACAATGGCTGTGGATGGAAAGATACTGGGAGAAATCGAAAGGATGTTTTATTTGGTTGGAATCTTACAAGAGCAGACTACGGCTATGAGTGAACAATTGATGACCTTGACTTCTGAAACAAGTAGTCCTGCTGAATGTAACGAGGACCTCAATGAGAAAGAATCCACAGCTGAACCAGAAATGATAATAAAAGAAGAGGAGAAGACAAAACAAGAAAGAGAAGAAGTGATGTGGGAAAATACTGAGCAGAAGCTGACGCCTGTGGAATACAAACAAGGAGATTATTGGAGTAAATCTACTATAAATCCACGAAAGATGCAGAAGACGAAAGTGGAGGCCCTGGGAGTCTATGAAATTAAGGAATTTAAAATAAAGAAATATAATCGGGGCCTCCACATAGACTCTGACTTTGATTACCTTCAAGATTCATGCCTTGTGGAAACTCTTCAGCAGCTGTTTGCAAATATGGGAAGAGACTTTGGATTGATGGTGAAAGAACTCTTTCGAGATGTGACGACTGGCATAAAGGATTACCAACAAGACCGGCGGAGAGGGACTGAAAGAGACTGGAGGGCCTCGGACGTGAGGAACCCGGGCTAATAACTGTTATTTTGGACATGCTTTGGGAAGGGACGCAAACCGGGGATGGGAGGGAGGGAAAAATTAAGTTCTAACAACACTCATGATTATGGGATTTGGTTAAAAAGATCATTATTCAAGACAAAATGGGAAATCGATGGAAGGGAATTGAGGTCCAACTTAGAAAAAATTAATTTTGTTTGCTTTTATAAAAGGACTAATATTAAGACAGGGAAATGCCAATTTGCTGACATAAATTTGGAAATGGGGATGCAAGAGAGGGGGTAGGGGGAAGTCAATGACCAGGGTTAGGAAATAACATTTTCGGGAAAGTATATATGTTTGTTGTTGTTTTCTTTTTTTTTCTTTGTTTATGTGTTTACTTGTTTTTTGTGTTTTTGTTTTTGTCTATATAAAATGTGAAAACCCAATAAAATTTTTTTTTTAAAAAAAAAAAAAATCACGGATAACCCAAAATGGAGATTATTTTATATACATTAAAGGTAGTAAAAATATGTGCTAATGCAATTTGGCACCTAAGCGTGAACACCTTGATAGTCAATACTTAATGGATTGCCAAATGCTGGACATGTGTCTGACACTGATAAAAGCTTAAGTATCTGATTGATGTTGAGGTAAATTACTGCCATATAGTATACTGGGGTTCTCAATTCCTCTTTACACTTTAGTTTATATGTATTTTACCACTAGAAATCACTTCAGAAAACATGCCAGTTGGAGTGATTGCCATCATTTTTGGTCCAGAAGAAGCCCGAGGAGTGATTAAAAGCAAGACTCTATGTCACAGGTTTTGAATAAAAGACCCCACATGAACAAACAAAGCCATAGCCATTGTTTCTGATCATAGAAGCTTATGGATTCTTGGAGAGAGAGAAAATCATTCACCTTCCTCTGGCTCTTTCTTGAAAGTGCCATTCCCCTGTTTTTTCATCAAAGATTGCCTCATTATTTCAGCAGCTGAACCTTTCAGCAAAGCAGCCTTCTCCCAACAACATAGCAACAAACTTGTCAGATCGTGCACCCGATTCTTCCTCAGGTTACCTCATTATCACCACTGCATCCATAATTTGAATGCTAATATCAGAACAAAGACTCGAGAAAGCTTTTCTGAAAGTTTGGGACATCTGTCTACTGTAAATGCTAGCCTGTTAATTTTCAGTGTGACAGCAGAGCTGATCTAATAACAAAAAAAGGAAGGAAAAAGAAAATGAGATTTACATGTGGACAGACACTTCTGAGTCCTAACTACCTGAATGTTTTATCCCAGCTCTACACAGTATTGATGCTAAATATCTCGTACTATTATGTACATGGAGTTTCAAACACATGCACAAGCAATTCGAAAGGTCACATTTGAAAAGCTGTATGTAATAGGAGAAAATATATTTGGGTTGTTGAATTGTGCATGAAGATGCAGTGTTTATTGTGTATCTATGCCTTCTTTTTATTTTTCTTTCTGACCGTATTTATATACCGTACAATCTTTCTACTGACACTTGATGTGGTTTACAGTTTCAAAGAATGGCTTGCAATCCAAAAGTTATGATACCGTGGGGGGTGGGGAGTGAGGAGGAAGCACAAAATAAAGAAAGCCAGATAACATTTGATAAGGTAAGGAGAAGATAGATGTGTGGAGATATTTTAAGAGGCAAGTGGCAGTCAGTCCCAGCAGTGCAAATAGAGAGAGCCTTACTGCTTCCCTGTTCCTCAGATGCAGCTAAAGATGGCAAAGAAATTCAACTGAACTTGCAAGCTTGCATTTAAAGGTGAACATACCTAACTTGCCCTTTCCAAAACAAGGCGACAACTGAAATATGCCCATCCTTCAAAATTCGCTTTGCAGCCAAGTAATGCGTACCAAAAGGCATTTATTATGTAAAGTATGCATGCAAATGCATATATTAATGAAAATGATATGTAAAAAAATGAATTATGTTAGAGAAAAGTGCTTTCCGAAAGGGTAAATTATTCCAAACCACTTACAAAAAAAAAAGTGCACTAAAACGCTGCTGAATTTTCTAGAGCCAAAATTGTTGTGCAATTGTGGGGAAAGGAATTTAAGACTGGGAGAATGATAAATCTAGCTATGGACAGATTAGTCCATACATGGATGCAGTCAAGTGGGATGGCTGCAAGTTCTGGAAGTTCTGGAAGGGGGAGGAATCAAGTGGCAGTTGGCCTCAACTGAGCCAAAGGAAAGGGTCTTGCTGTGTCATCTTTCCCCCCCACATAAACCCAAGTGGGAAATGCATGCAATGCAAGTTGGTGTTTTGTTTTTTAAGGCTGAAAAGCAGACAATATGAAGCAATTGGAAAGGGCAAAATAATAAGGAACCCAATGGCAACCCAACATTAGCGTGAAAATTAAATTATGATACGTCTGTGCCAAAGGGTAAGCACAATATTAGAAAATAGCTCTTATGCGTCCAAAAGTTTATGAATCTGATTTTGCCAAGTGCAGCATGCACGTGGAAGCTAGTATTTTGTTGTGTATATCCCCAGTTGGATGGGAAGCTATACATGGCAATAGGTTCTCTAAATGCAGTTCTTGTGACTATTAGTGTGTAGACTCTAAAATCAACATTATCATCATCTGCTGGTCAGCTGTTTCAGCAGAGAAGTGGGGGTTGAATTTAGCTATATATGCTTCCCCGTTTCACCAATCAACTGACTTGTGCCAGTTTTGAAAGGACTTTCCATGCCCAGTCCAGCTGCTCCACATGCTTATTTGAATTTGAGTAGCAAGATGACTTACACACAAAAATCCTACCACACTTTCAACCTGCTCAAGCCTTTTTTGACTACCTGATACACAGAAGATCTGGAAATATTCAGCAGCATATATTCAATGGGAGCAAGCAAGCATTTGACAGCATTTGACTAGTGGCTTGCAATAAAATTTAATCAATAGTATATTAACTTAATCCATCCATTTAACTAACCTACACTGGCTACTTTTTCATTTTTATTCCAAAGTTTTATTCTGAAATGTGACTGCCAAATTTGGACATCAAAATCCAACTTTCATAATTCGATTTGACAGCTGGGTTGATGAAGTTAATAAAAGCTTGGTTTGGATTTCTTTCTCTTTCTCTCATTCTACTTCTTCATGTAAAAATTCAAACCTTCCCATACTTTATGAATTGGACAACATTGACCCAAGAGGTTAATTCTCATCCTATCCAACCACATTAATTTTCCTGGACTGGATGAAGAGGAAATGGCATATATATATTTTAAAGATTTCTTTTCCAAAATATGAAAGAATAGTTTAACACAGGGATGAGGAATGAGAAGTTCTCCAGATGTTGCTCAGCTGGAACTCCCATCATCCCTTCATAATGTTTTGATAACACACCTATAAGCCTGTGACCAGCAGAGTAGTCCAGAAAAGTTCCAGAGTCTTCTCCCTTTCCAGTTGTCAGCCTATCCAGAGTTGACAGTGAAGGACACTGCTTGCCCACACAGTTCAGTGTAAAGTGTTTTATTGCCACAAGACAATTCAAACATACTATATACATAAAGTTAAGAAATGTTGGTACATCATAAATTAAGTACAGTAACCTGGTCTTAGAGGTTAAACTGAAAGGAGATAGGCCTACCCATTGCTGCTGAATACAGCCTTGGCTTTATACCCATCAATTCAAGTATACATGTTCTTTGGAGAAAGGGAGAGTAGATTAGTCATACCAGATGTCTGTAGTCTTAAGCTGTTTTGAAAGGTCCATCACGTCCTAACCGTGAACAGAAATCAGATGTGGGGGAAAGGCAACTCAAGACACAAGACCAAGGCGTTAGTGCAATTTCACATGAATCCCCAAATCACACCAACATGCCATGCTGGCTGGGACTGATGAGATTTCATCAACATCTGGAAGTCCACTGGCTTAATGCAATTGAGAGGGTATAGTAAAGCTAAGATTGATGAAGTTGACATAAATACTATGGCAGTGATAGCCAACATGGTACACCCCAGACATTGCTGGACTGAAACTTCCATTAATGTTGGTAATTGACCATGCTGCCTGGGGCTGGTTGGCACTGGAGTCCAACAACTTCTGGAGGGCAATGTGTTGGGTATTCCTGGGTCACACTGTTGTGTGCTGAAAACAGGGAAGTGTTTGATAGAAGGAACAGAATGCATGTGACGTCTGCTAACCTTGATATTGCAAAGTAAATAATATTTTTATGTTTATCAAACATGCAGCATAACATTGATTATGTGCATGAGTAAGCAAGTTATAAATAAACCTAATCATTGTTGACAACAGGCGTCTGGTATATTTACAAAGTGAAAACAACACTGAATAAGCCAGCCATATGTGAAAAACAGGAGAGAAGCATACTGGTACATATGCAATCAACATTTGCTAGCTGTAATTGATGTGTGTGTGGAAGTAGGAGAGATAACCTGAATTAGCAATCATATAGTAGGCTGGGGTTGAATAGACATAATTTGATGACACACACACCCCTCAACAACAATGCTTTGACTCCTGTTGTTTGCTTTTCAACATCAAGAAGAGGGTGACATGAAAGCAAGTGTGCAGTGATCAGAGTATCATGCTAGGAAGCTCCAGGTTTAAATCCCCACTGCTGCCTGGGGTCATCGGGTCACTCATCATCTCTCAGGCTATCATTTCTCAGAGGGCTGTTGTGATAGCTAAAATGGGAGGTGGGCAGACAATGGCATACACCAGTGGTTCCCAATTATATAAGTCTTGCTGCTCCCCCTGTTTTCCAAAAGGCAAGCCATGGACATTGGCGGAGCTTCATGCTCCAGCACCAGGGGAGCATAGAGCAGGTGGAGGAGTGGCTGGCGCATGTCCTGGGGGTGTGGCCCACCGCCTATGGGGCAGGGCACCCAGTGCGGGCGCAGGGGGCAGCCATGATGGCACCCCACCGGAATCGTGCTGCCAGGGGCAGTGCACTCCCCTGCACCCCTCTTCCTCCGCCAGTGGCAACGGACCCCTATTTTTGAAAATTTAGATATCTCTGGTATTTTTTGTTATGTGAATGGTGCCACAGACCCCCCGAGTCTGTTACATGGACCCCAGTTGGGAACCACTGGCATGCATCATTATTAAGCTTTCTTGAGGAAGATGGAGTTTAAACATACTGAATGAATAGGAGGCTCATCTTTCCTCTATATCCACCGCTACCCATAAAAACGTCAACCCTGTTATTGGTCTTGTTGTCCCTCAATTAGCCTGCCCTTGCTAATTACCGTAATTTTTGCTCCAAAACACGCACTTTTTTTGCTCCTAGAAAGTAAGGGAAAAATGCCTGTGCGTGTTACGGAGTGAATGCACGGATCGGAGCCATGGCTGCCATCAGTCAAGAAAAGCGGGAGCCGCTTACACGCTCTACGAGGCTCTCACTTTGCTTGCTTTAAAGTGACCTGGAGCCGGGGAGGAGGGAGGGAAGGAGAGCCATAGCAGCAAAGCCGGCAGCAGCCGCTTACACGGGAGGAGGGACAGACACTAGCAAAAGTCCGCGCGCGCTCTTAACAGAGCAATGAGGCTGCAGAGGGACAGCAGGAAAGATAAAATTTAAGCAACCAGCACAAAATAAAACCAACCTCGAGCTCTGAGCCAGCGCAGTGAAAACCAGGAAGTAAAAAAAAAAAGGCTGGGGATGAGGGAGAGGGGAAAACTTCGCAAATCCCCTCATCTCAGCTGTCCGCTGGGACAGAGCAGCTTGTTTTCAGGCAGGATAGATTTGAGCATTGTCTGGGTCCTAGTGCCCCTACCGCTTTTTTGTGCTCCATTCTATTGCTGCTGGTGGCTGCTTATCGTTCAGGCTGCAAGGAGGAGCGCTTTTACACAGCTAATGGCGAATCCCCTGCAATCCAAGTCCTCCTCACTTGCTCAAATCTATTCTGCCTCAAAACAAGGAGCGGAAGGAAAAGGCTGCAAACTGTTAAATGGAAAAAACCCCCAGGCACAGGGCAAATACCTTAAGTATACCTTTAAAGCAACAGTGCTCTTTCCCTCCCTCCTCCCCGCTCAGCTCCCTGAAAAGCTCCTTCTCTACACCCCCCACACGTGCTCCTTGTCCCTTGAGTTCTTTTCCTTCCCTCCCCACTTAAAATGTGGTTACAAAGCACGGATCCACACGGATCCTCAGGATTTTTGCATTGGGCTACCCCAAACATTGGACGCGGGTGGCGCTGTGGGTTAAAGCCTCAGCGCCTAGGGCTTGCCGATCGAAAGGTCGGCGGTTCGAATCCCCGCGGCGGGGTGCGCTCCCGTTGCTCGGTCCCAGCGCCTGCCAACCTAGCAGTTCGAAAGCACCCCCGGGTGCAAGTAGATAAATAGGTACCGCTTACCAGCGGGAAGGTAAACGGCGTTCCGTGTGCTGCGCTGGCTCGCCAGATGCAGCTTTGTCACGCTGGCCACGTGACCCGGAAGTGTCTCCGGACAGCGCTGGCCCCCGGCCTATAGATGTGAGATGGGCGCACAAACCCCAGAGTCTGTCAAGCCTGGCCCGTTCGGGCAGGGGTACCTTTACCTTTACCTTTACCCCAAACTCACTGTCAGATCACATGTCTGTGGCCACAGCATGAACCATAAAAATCATACATCCACTGTTTTGTTTAGAATATTTTTTACTTGTTTTCAGCCTCTAAAAACTACGTGCGTGTTATGGTCAGATGCGTGTTATAGAGCGAAAAATACGGTAATTAGTATGGCAACAGTTAAGCAGGAGGAAACACATCGGACTGCTCTATTTAGCCTGAATCTGTGTAGTCTGACAGGCTTACGTTCCTTTGATTCTTTCTGATTTCTCTCTGATTTCAGCAAAAGTGCTTGAAAGTATGACATCTTGCACTTTAGACAGACCTGCATGCATAGCACGTGACCCACATCACTTGAATCACACCAACTGTGCATGATAGTTCATAAAGGAAGGTTTCCTCCAGCAAAGAAAACAAACCAACTGGCTAAGCCTTTCCAAATCTACTCAACACCTTATATTTTCAGCTGCAAATAGATGATCCCCCCCCCCGCATAGACATAAATGTTGTCACTTGTTTGTGTGAAAGGCAAAGGGACAGAAGCCAGTGGTGTGTGGGGGGGAAACGCCAGAAATTTAATATTTATTATGAGGTGGCAGTGGTTCCAGCACCTGGTAGAACATAATAGATGCCTTGTGGCTGAGCTTGGCTGGTTGCAAATTGCACACGACCCTTTTATTAAAATATATTCTATAATTGCTGTTTTCATTCAAATGTAATGCACACCTTTTTTGGCCAAAAAGTCATAAAATTCAGGTGTGCATTAGAGTTGATGGCGCATTTACAAATACTTTTTTGGTTTCAAGGTTTGGAAAACTGAGGTGCACTTTAGATTCAATGGTGCATTAGATTTCCATAAATATGGTAATCCAGCTTGCATCAAATTTATTGCCTGTTGTATTTCTGCCCCTGCATTTTGTATTTATAAGCACTGATCCAGATATTTACACTTGGTACATAAAGAAGGCTGATTGCTGAAGAATTGATGCTTTTGAATTATGGTACTGGAGGAGACTCTTGAGAGTCCTATGGACTGCAAGAAGATCAAACCTATCCATTCTTAAGGAAATCAGCCCTGAATGCTCACTGGAAGGACAGATCCTGAAGCTGAGGCTGCAATACTTTGGCCATCTCACGACAAGAGGAGACTCCCTGGAAAAGACCCTGATGTTGGGAAAGATTGAGGGCACAAGAAGGGGATGTCAGAGGATAAGATGGTTGGACAGTGTTCTCAAAGCTACCAACAAGAGTTTGACCAAACTGCGGGAGGCAGTGGAAGACAGGAGTGCCTGGCGTGCTCTGTTCCATGGGGTTACAAAGAGTTGGACACAACTAAATAACTAAACAACAATAACAACAACAAATTGGATGCACAGCCCACTCTCCTGAACAACAGATCTTTGACTTGTCCATGTTGCCACCGCTTATATCCGGCTAGCTCCAAGGAGGGAATGGCTTCTCAAGTCAATCTCCTGATCGATGGTTTGATATAGTATGCAGGATCAGTATTCATCCCTGGGGTCTTGTCCAGAAACAGAACACCTGCAAGAACATTTCCTCCACCCCTCAAAGGCTGAATTGCATCCAGAAGGGCCATTCAAACATAGAAGGTTTCCTTGAGGTGTAGATTGCCATAACAGAAGCAGGGCAATATTGTGTGATCAAATATGCACCATTCTCTTCATTTCCTGTAAATGTGATTGCTCGAATTCATTAATCTAAAGCCGTCGTGTGATACCATTTATATGATTGAATGGTATATTACATTCTTGTGCTGGTTAATGATTACAATCATTCTTATATTCAGTCTAATGAAAGTTTTAAAATCTCATTACTACTTCCACATTGGATGCAAACCATATTCCCCTGAAGCCAGTGGAGGGAATGATAATGCTATCTGTATTGTATCCATAACCGCTATATCAAAAATTACTGCTTTAAAAATTCAATTGCACCAGCAATGGTGAAGTAATCAACCCACATTGGTACACCAAGCCTATCAAATAGTTACTCCGAAAGGCAGGTGGTTCATGGACTGGAAAAGATCCCCCACTGCAGACCTATACCAAATAAAGTTTCTAGAGAATTTAGCAATGTGATCCTATGCATGTCCACTCAGGAGGGTTCAATAAGGATTATTTCCAGATATGTGGGTATAGGATTGCAGACTCACCAAATGCACCTATTTTCCAGGGACAGCTCCAGATTTACACGAGCCGTCCTGGTTTCAGATTTCACCCTGGAGTGTCCCACTTTTCCTTAGAATGTTCCCATTTATATCAAAGAAATGTTGGAGGGTATGGAGTTATGCAACCCCAAGCCAAGGAGGTAAGCAGCTATAGAAGACATCTGAATGCAGCCCTGTATAGGGGAGTTTTAATAATAATAATAATAATAATAATAATAATAATAATAATGTTTTATATAAGTTGGAAGCTGCCCAGAGTGGCTGCAGCAACCCAGTCAGGTGGGCGGGGTATAAATAATAAAATTGTTGTTGCTGTTGTTGTGTTGTTGTTGCTGTTTTTGTGGAATAGGACATCCCTATTTTCATCAGAGAAATGTTGAAGAGTATGGGATTGCAGTCACAGATGCACACTCTTCATGCTCATCTCAGAACAATCAAAGGTCACACTATACACATCAGAGAACTGTGTGTTCCATTTCAACAGTAAGTACTAAATGATTGTCATACGGAATGAAAATACTATATACCAGACCCAAAACACTACTATTAAATGCAGGCTAGCTGACCCTTACAAAAGAGAGAGATCAGGATACATGTTTAAATTTCCTTTTTTAAAAACTGGAGTCTTTATTTTGTCTCAACAATTTCCTTTTTCAAAAGCCAGTCCAATAGATGTCCAGACCCATTTCGTTTATTAACGGATCCTCTTAAATTATCCTATCAAAGACCTGATATTTACTCAGAGCTCCTGGAGATTTAAACCACTTATGTAAACTCCTGCAGCCTTAAGGCTGCGTTTAGATTACCTGCAATTATCTGCAAATATTTGGATACACAAGTGTAGCTGTCCCCTTACAAGCCTTTTAAGATCAAAAGGTTGTCATTCAGCCCTGGAGGCTTAGAACTTCCAAGCTTACATTAATCATTAAAACATGGCTTTATCATTTTGGCTGACACTAAATCAGCACACATATACCCGTAAAACAAGGCTATAAGGAAGAACTTTGCACTAAAATTATATTTGCAGATGACACCAAATTTGCAAACTCGTAAATGACATCAAGCTGGGAGGGATAACTAATGCTGCAGTATACAGAACTGGGATTCAAGATGATGTTAATAGATTGAAAAACTGGGCCCAGACTAACATACTGAGTTTCATTGAGGACAAATGTAAGGTTTTGAATGTCAGGCTCATGATAAATCTAAATAGCAGAGCTGTTCAACAGTACACCAGACTCTTTCAGAAGGTGATGGACTCTCCTTTGCTGGGGGTTTTCAAGAAGGGATGCTTTAGTTGAGATTCCCCATGTTCGCTTCCAACTCAACAAGTTTATGATTCTATAAATATTCTCACCTACACAATCTACCTTGCTTTTTAAAAAATCCCTTTAACAGGAAAAAACATCAGAAGATGAGATAATTAGGAATTAATGAAGACTTTGTTTGCATTTGTTGATAAAGTGTAGGTGGGGGAATATTTGGGGGAAAAACAATTGACAATTGGCAGATCAGCAGGTCAGCATATATGATTCCTGCGGTCTTGGGGGAATTAGCTAATGAGCCTGCTGAAGCACAGGCAATTATGTTGCAAGCATCACTGAGATACCAAAGGACTTTGGAGGGGGCTGGGAGGAAGAAACAGCAAGGGCAGTAATAGAGAGATCTCTAATTAGCCTCTGGTTCAGTGCCTTGGGAGAAAGTGTTGAAGCCCATTGTTTGAAGTCCAGATTTAGAATGCTCGCGAGGAACACTCACCAATAAACCCTGAACCCATTGGAGTTCATAGGAGCAGCAAGAGATTTGACTTCCACAGGGCTTTAATGGGGCACAGAACGTGCAAGAATCTGTTTTGTATTATGTGCATGGTGAGATTTCTGGTGTGACATTTGCACAGTCCAGTGCACCTATGAGTGCTGTCCTTGGAGTTTGAAACAGCAGAGAGAATAGATTGACAGGTCTGCTAGAGGCCTGTCATTTTCCTTTGGAGCTGGAGTGAATTTGTAAAAGCCACAAATACACACAGCCCGAGCGGGGAAATGTGCTCACACTGATTTTTCGGGAACATGCCTTTGGAGCATCACAGAATTCTATGATTCTTTGCGAATCAAGGCTGGGCCCTAAGCTTTCCTTCAGTGTACAAGGGCAGTTTGACACAGGAAGCCCCTGCATTCAGCAATGGGTACATAGCAAACTATGAAGTGAAGGACATGAGGCAGGAGTTGATAATGCAGGTGAGCTGTGCACAGGTGGCTGCATGCAAGCTGCCGGCCAGCCCTGTAGAGCTTCCTTTTATTGAGACAAATATGCAAACCAGGCAGATACATTTTGGGCTGTGACCTTTACACATCTTCCAGTCCCGAGATCGTGGGGTGGTACAAAGTTATTTTGGCACCTGTTTCCACCACGTCATTTTCCCCTTGCACAGTGTATGACGAAGGAGACAAAAGGTCTCAGAGACAAAGGTTACAGACAGGACACCGTAGACTACTGAGACCGCAAAAGGTTAGACAGAGGGAACGATGTTCAGACAGCTGTGGCTTGTCTGGGGGGGTGGTGCCCTGCATGCCAAGGTCACGTGTGCAGGCAGACTGTGGCTGCCTGCTGGTGAGGAGTGTGCTCCCTCCGGACCCCACTGCCCACTCCACGATCATCCCTACAAAACTGCCTTATTCAAAGTCAGACTATGCAGGTAAGTGCACAAGAAATGGGGAATATGTAATAATGAATAAAAATAAATTAATGAAATGAAAATTAATCAGCATTTTTGTGTGGGTTTCTTCCAATGTATACCTTCTTTTTACTTCAGTTTCCCCAATACACACATTTTTACGAAGCATTTCACCCCTATTATAATATAATGTATGATTATATATTACTTCCACCAAAAAATGCATCTGTGTGCTCACTGTACCCTACTGTATCTGTGCTCCTTGACTGGAGGAGTCCCCCTGATAAATTTTAGAGATGTGCAAATTTTGGAGGATAGCTGTATTTCAGCTAGCAAATTGTTTTGGAAGGTCAGTATTAGGCCGGTTCACCTTTAAATGTAAACTGACCAAATTTCTTATCCCTCCATATTCACAACTTAGAAATGTACATGGGTTTTGATTATGTGGAAACTCTGTGGAATTTGTTTCAGAATTATTTTTTACAGAAGATTCATTCTATTCAAGTGACTATTTTCAAAGTTCCTGTCAGCCTGCTACTTTGAAAGACTTCCTTCTTACACGACCTAGCAGGAATCCTCTGTTCTCCCAATGGTACTATTATATTCTTCATATTGCTTGAAACAGTACATTTCATTTAAGGAGAGAGACGGGGAGGAAATCAATATTGCTATTGAGGGGAATATTAACAAAGGAAGAAAATATATTGTTTTTTCTGTTTCCTCAAAGAAATCATCATTTTCAATATACATGAAAAGCATCGCTCAAATATCTTAGTGTAAAAGTCAGTGTGGTGTTTTTAATCACTGCTGTTGCGTAGTTATACAAACAAATAGCACTTTAGATCGAGAACCAATAGTTTATTTTACAGCAAAATGTTTCTTGAAAACATAAAAATTGCAAAAGCACTTTTGGTTTCCTGCACAAAAGGGTGGGTCTGTGTGAGTGTGTTAATTCATTATATCATTCTTCTTGGGTCAAAGCAGGCATCCTTCTGTAGAGTGTTTTTTAAGCAGAGGAAGAAAGTACTAAACTTCACAGCACACAGTGGAGCAAAGGGTCAGTTCCGCATGCTGCGGAAATGTTCCAAAGACAAAATCTTATCTTCACCGATACACAATCAGGAATGTCCCTACTCACAATGAAGAGGGCATTGGCAAAGAGTATGGAGACTGCCCTGTAACTGTATATACCAGATATGGGGGGGGGATTATTGTTCAAATGTTGCCAAACTACAATGCCTGTCATCTCTGACCAGTGGGACTGATGGGAGTCCAACAGCATTGAAAAGCCACGGACTCCTCATCACTCCTATGCACATTTACTTGTAAATAAAACCCACTGAACACAATGTCACTTACTTCTGAGTGCCATTTAATTGTTAGATCTCTTACCCATCCTTCACCACAAGGTCCCAGAACAGTGACTGAAATATTAAAACCATTTAAGACTATGGCATCTCCTAAATGGATATACATCAGGTGTCAAAGGCTAGGGTAAAGAGGTAAAATTTCAGTATACAGTGGTACCTTGGGTTAAGAACTTAATTCATTCTTAACCTGAAACTGTTCTTAACCTGAGGTACCACTTTAACCAATGGGGCCTCCCGCTGCCACTGCGCCGCTGCCGCACAATTTCTGTTCTCATTCTGAATCAAAGTTCTTAACCCAAGGTACTATTTCTGGGTTAGCAGAGTCTGTAACCTGAAGCGTCTGTAACCTGAAGCGTCTGTAACCTGAGGTACCACTGTATGTCAAAAGCTATGCAATGAAGTCCCAAGACACACTTCTGTGAAGAGGAAAATCCACAGCTCGGGGATGACACAGAGAATGTCCTCTCCCAGGCCACCACCCAAAGTTCTGAGGGCAGTGGAACTACCGAGAGAGATTCCTATGCCAGTCTTAGGACCTGAGAGAGTCTGTCAGGAAGAAAGCAAGAGAAGAGAAGATGGTTATGTAACTCTTATTCAACAGCAATGGTAACAGGGGGTATACTTCCAATGGAATCCAGTGGGTTTACTCTGTGTATTGCCCATACATGTGGGGCGGGGGAGCGTTTCAGGAGTGTTTTTAAAAAAATAAAATTGTGAGAAAAAAGGTGAAGAACGAGCAGAGAAACATGGCTTTCTTCCTGTTTTTCCTCCCTATTTTTTAATGCTGTATTCTCTTCTGATTCTGTGAGAGGCATATCAGAAAGCAGCAGTGTGACCTCAGAAGGCGGTTGAGTGGGATATCTGGTAGCCCAAGCAACAACAACAACATTGAAAGCAGACACTGCAGCATTCCTTATAAACTTCAAGGGCATTCTTCTGTGATATCTCGCTCCCACGAAACAGGCTGATTATGCCATCATGTACACTGTGCTAATTCCCGCCCCCCTGCTGAATTTTGAGAGGAAATGGGTGTTTCTAGTGCTTTCCTGAAATCTGACCTCTAATTTATTGAAAGTTTTCTTCCCCTGAGAAAGTCGCTTCCATTTTTATACCTCCTTCTCATTGTACTTGAGGATTTCAGATTCTTGAGCTTGCTTATCGTTGCAAGGTGGCTGCGGATGGCGTCAGCATCTCTGATTGTTTGCTTTTCTTAATAGACATGTACTTCAGCACTCTGCAGACTCCCTGGCTGCCCATGTTTCTAGATCTGGAAAAAGTTAAATGGGAGAGGATACCACAGGCATCCAGGAAGGCTGCAGGGTGTTTTTTTTCCCCTCTGCCGGGCTCAGGCAGGGAGACAAGAGCAACCACACTGCTGAATGGCATTTAAATCTGGAGTAACTTCGGGTGGTGCTGTGGGATGCGGGTGGTGCTGTGGGTAAAACCTCAGTGCCTATGACTTGCTGATCGTATGGTCGGTGGTTCGAATCCCCACGGCAGGGTGAGCTCCCATCTTTCGGTCCCAGCTCCTGCCCATCTAGCAGTTCGAAAGCACCCTTACGTGCAAGTACAGTGGTACCTTGCAAGACGAATGCCTCGCAAGATGAAAAACTCGCAAGACGAAAGAGTTTTTCGTTTTTTGAGTTGCTTCGCAAGACGAATTTCCCTATGGGCTTGCTTCGCAAGATGAAAATGTCTTGCAAGTTTGTTTCCTTTTTCTTAAAACCGTTAATAACCAGGGTGCATTGCTTGAAGAGGTGCAGTTGTGACTTGACTTCGAGGAGCAACTCATAGCACGCGGTGTGGTAGCCTTTTTTGAGGTTTTTGAAGACTTTGGTTATTTTTGAAGCTTTTCCAAAACTTCTTTTGCAGCCATTTGGGGGTTTTTGGATTTTGGGTTGGGGTGTTTGTAATTCAAGGACTTGGTGTTGCGGAGGGGTTTGCAAGAATCTGGAAGCTTGTGTGTTTTTTTCTGCATTTTTATGATTTTTTGTGACCATTGGGGCACTCTGCTGTTGTTAAAAAAAAAAAGATTTCTGGGTTTGGATTTCTGTGTGGTGGGTGGCTGGGGGGGTCAGGGAATTGTTGAGAAGGGGTTTGCAAGAATCTGGAAGCTTGTGTGTTTTCTGGGAGGTTTGGTGCTTTTGGTGCTTTTGAATTTTTTGGATGTGAAGCACTCATTATTATTATTATTTTTTTGCGAAGGTAGGAGCTGTGCTGCCATGGGGCCCAAGAAGACTGCTGCTGCAGAGGCCGGTGAGAGGAAGGAGGAGAAGGTTACGCTGGAAATGAAGAAGGAGATCATCCGGAAGCACGACGATGGAATGCGTGTGACAGACCTCTCCAGGGAGTACGGGAAGAATCCATCGACCATCGGGACCATACTGAAGATGAGGGAGAAGATCCTTGCGACTGATGTAGCAAAGGGAGTCACCAGGATCGTGAAGAACCGCCCAGCTGTTCTGGAGGAGGTGGAGAAGTTGCTGCTCATCTGGTTAGAAGAGAAGCAGCATGCAGGGGACACAGTGACTGAGGCCGTCATTTGTGAGAAGGCCAAGGCCTTGCACGCAGAGCTCGTCCGGCAACAGCCAGGAACCTCAGGCGAGCCAGAAGTCATCAGTGAGCTGGTGGAGGAGCACGACCACGAGCTGACCACCCAGGAGCTGGTCGAACTGCAGGCAGAGGCTGTGCAGGAGCAGGCCTTGCTGGAAGAGGAGGAAGCAACTGAGGAACGGCTGTCCTCCAAAGAACTGAGGGACATTTGCCAGAAGTGGAAAGATGTGCAGGCTTTTGCACAGCGGCACCACCCTGACAAGGACCTGACACGTGACCTTGCGAACACTTTTGATATGAGGGTCATGTCGTCTTTCAGCGAGGTGCTGAAAAGGCGGATGAAGCAGCAGACCATGGACAGGTTCTTCAGCAAGAAGCAAAGAGTGGAAGAGGAACCTTCTTCGAGTTCTCCCCCAGAGTCTTAGAAAATGTATGTACAGTACACTTTGGTGATTTTTAAATGCTTTTCTGTCATATTTAGAAACTTAAATTATTGTTCCTTCAATTTTTGAAATGCTCTTTACAGTATGTGTGACTTTAAAGAGCACTTAATAAACTCTTTTTGTACCAAATTTGGCTTTGTTTGGACTTTTTTTGACCATAGGAACGCATTAACTGATTTTCAATGCATTCCTATGGAAAACCGTGCTTCGCAAGACGAAAAATTCGCAATGCGAAAAAACTCGCAGAACAAATTAATTTCGTCTTGAGAGGCACCACTGTAGATAAATAGGTACTGCTTTATAGTGGGAAGGTAAACGGCGTTTCCGTGTGCTGCACTGGTGCTGGCTCGCCAGATGCAGCTTCATCACGCTGGCCACGTGACCCGGAAGTGTCTGCAGATGACGCCGGCTCATGGCCTCTTGAGCGAGATGAGCGCGCAACCCTAGAGTCGGACATGACTGGCCCGTACGGGCAGGGGAACCTTTACCTTTAACTTCACCTTGGTTTAGCTTCACTGCCTTGCTTGGGGTGACCCTCACAGAGGCCATAGGCTGTCACCCTTGCACCAGTCCCACTGATGTAATAAATACTCAGCTTTGCCAGTTTTACCACCCTTTTTCTACAGATGGGTGGCAGTGACAAGGGAGAAAGGTTGGGTGCAATAGCTTGCATAGATTTATCCACTGAGTTCATAACTGAGTGGAGATTTGAAGTAGGTGCTTGATACTTTAATATGTACCCAGTGAACAGTAAAGGTAAAGGACCCCTGGATGGTTAAGTTCAGTCTAATTCGGCTATGTGGTGTGGCACTCATCTCTGCTTTAAGGCTGCGGGAGCCAACGTTTGTCCACAGACAGCTTTCCAGGTCATGTGGCCAGAATGACTAAACTGTTTCTGGTGCAATGGGACACTGTGACGGAAGCCATAGCACACAGAAACTCTATTTACCTTCCCAACACAGTGGTACCAATTGATCTACTCACTCTGGCATGCTTTCGAACTCTTAAATTGGCAGAAGCTGGAACAGAGCAATGGGAACTCACCTCGTCATGCACATTTGAACCGACGACCTGCATCCCTAATGTACCCAGTAGTGACGTGAGCAGAAAACACTTCAGTAGGTGGAGTGAAGCTACCCAGTCTGACCCAGCACACACATGAAAGGATTGGGTGTGAAACCCACCCACCCCTCACATCACATGGTAATATGGGTGGCTGTCCACTTCCATTAAACCACTGCAACAATTGCCTACAAAGAAAGATGGCTTGTCTCTCCAGCTATTTAAAATGCCCATCACATCTCCCTGATGGGCGATTTTTGTTACTTGCTGATGAAACAGTCAGCCAGAGAAGGGACACTGATGGCATGTTAAATTTATCACGCGAAAATCACCACCTGAATTCTTCATGTGAAAACATCCAAAGGATCTAATAAGCAATAATGGCAGAGAACTTCAAGTAATTGGAGGCATTTGTTTACTTGTTTGCTCAGCACAAAAACAGTGATGTGTGCTCCCTCTTCTGGCTATGTCATGGAATTTAATGATAATTTTCTGGGAATCCCACTGTACTAAAATGTGGGGTTTATTTCTAAGTAAGCATGTACAGTCACCGGAGCCAGCTTCTCTATGTCTTCTATCTCTAGCAGTTTCATCCTAGGTAGGGCTGCTACAGACCACCCAAAACTTTGTCTATAGATTTGTCGGTCAATGAACAAAAACAGAAACTTTATGATGATTTTTTCAAAGACTTATGAATAAATCTGCCTATTGCCCAATGTTCAGCACTCCTGCTTTTTGCAGGTAGTCATAGAAGTTTGAGCTAACTAATGCTTCCTGTTGTGTTTTTTAAGCGACCACTTTAAGGGGTTAGAGGGAAATGATAAAATTAATAGGTTTGATTTTGTATTATGCTAGCTAGAGATGGGCAAGCTCACCTCAGATTAACCTGGAAATTACCAGAGTTCTCTCCATCCACTTAAAAAATCAGAAGGTATTGTGTATCTCTCACCCACCCCCCCGCCCAACAAAAATTAATCTGAAAAGGCTTGGGAAAATTACCTGCGTGTCATCCTGAAGGACCTTCCACAATAAGCAAAGTTGTTCCATTAATTGCATGGGGTGGAGGCAGTGTTTTGACTACTTTAGTTTGCATCAGAAGGGGGAAACACTCTGCAGGAACTTAATCCAGTGCTTTTGGAAGGGGGATTAGCACCCACTGGACCTAAGAAGGGGGTAGTTGTCTTTCACAACCACAGATTTGGCTCCCACGTGTCTTGCTGAAGGAGCTCTGCAGATGCACACAATCTATAGGTGCGAGTTGGTCTCCCATGCCTGTTCAAGAACAGCATGGAGAAAATGGACAGAGAAAAGTTTTTGACCCTCTCTCTTAGCACTAGTGATGTATGGAAGTGAGTAGAGATGTATGGAAGTGAGAGCTGGACCATAAAGAAGGCTGATCGCTGAAGAATTGATGCTTTTGAATTATGGTGCTGGAGGAGACTCTGGAGAGTCCCATGGACTGCAAGAAGATCAAACCTCTCCATTCTTAAGGAAATCAGCCCTGAGTGCTCACTGGAAGGACAGATCATGAAGCTGAGGCTCGAATACTTTGGCCACCTCATGAGAAGAGAAGACTCCCTGGAAAAGACCCTGATGTTGGGAAAGATGGAGGGCACAAGGAGAAGGGGATGACAGAGGATGAGATGGTTGGACAGTGTTCTTGAAGCTACCAGCATGTGTTTGACCAAACTGCGGGAGGCAGTGGAAAACAGGAGTGCCTGGTGTGCTCTGGTCCATGGGGTCACGAAGAGGTGGACACGACTAAACGACTAAACAACAACAACAACATAGCACTAGAATTAATAAACTTCCAATGAAGATGAATGTTGGAAGATTCAGGGCAGTCAGGGGCATCTTTAGCAGATGTGGCGCCGGGGTGCAAATATCCGCCCAACATCCCCAAATTACCATGGATACTGGAGGGGGGAGGGGTGAAGCTGCACACTGCTGGCCATGGAGGGAAGCACAGCTTCCATCCTAAGCCTCTGCGGGGATCGCTCTCCTCCCACGGCGGCTTGGGAGGCAAGCTGCATGCCCGCCAGCCGTATGGTTGATGGGGCACAGCTGGTGGGCATTCAGGGAAAGGGGAGGCCGCCGGCAAAGCCGCACAGCTCCCCCACTCACTGGGGCGCCCCTGAGAGGCCGGCACCCTGACGCAATGCACCACTAAGCCCTATGGGAAAGATGGCTCTGAGGAAAGACAAAATAAATACTTAATCATGTAAGGTAAAGGTAAAGGGACCCCTGACCATTAGGTCCAGTCGTGGCCGACTCTGGGGTTGCGGAGCTCATCTCATTTTATTGGCTGAGGGAGCCAGCATACAGCATGCAGGTCATGTGGTCAGCATGACTAAGCCACTTCTGGCAAACCAGAGCAGCGCACGGAAATGCCATTTACCTTCCCACTGGAGCGGTACCTATTTATCTACTTGCACTTTGACATGCTTTCGAACTTCTAAGTTGGCAGGAGCAGGGCCCAAGCAACAGGAGGTCACCCCATCACGGGGATTCGAACCACCAACCTTCTGATCGGCAAGCCCTAGGCTCTGTGGTTTAACCCACAGCGCCACCCTCGTCCCTACTTAATCATGTAGCACCTAGTTAAATTATTAAACTCATTCCTGCAGGAGGTAGTGATGATCACTAGGCTGAATGGTTTTGAAAGCACATTAGACAAGTTAATGAAGGACAAGTCTATCAATGGCTACTCGTCACAGTAGCTATATTCTACCTGCACAGTTAGAGGCATTATGCCTCTAAAGTCCAGTTGCCATGATTGCAGGTGGGCAGAGTGCTGCTGTGCTCATGACCAGCTTATGGGCTTCCCACGGGCATCTGGTTGGCCAAAAGAGGTGCCAACTCCCTGGCGCCCTGGGTGCCTGAGCACCCACAAAATTCCCCATGAAGGAGCCAGGCACTCACAAATTTCAGTGTCATGGCCATGCGCACTGCATGGCACCCACGGCCCTGGGCAACCACAGTCATGGGGCCAGGTTGGCACCCCTGTTGGCCAGTGTGAGAACAGGACGTTGGACCCAATGGGTCATTGGCTTGATCCAGCAGGCTTGTCAACATAGTTCCACTCCCTCTCCGAGGCAAAGCTGCTCCAATAACTTGCATTTGTCAAGGAAAATATCCTTCAAATATCCAATATGAGGGTTTGAGAGGGAGCTCTAACCCCTGTTTTTCCTTGGGAGGAGGAAGCCCACTCCTCCATCCTTGAATCGGGCCTGGAGCCACTTCCTTTTCTTCTGTGTAACTGAATGGAGCAACTTGGTTCCATTGCTTATTTTTTATTTATTTGATTGTGTGTTTGATGGATGTATTGATTGATTGATTCATCAAAAGATCTCAGGGCTGTTCACAGAATAAAATGCACAATAAGAACAAATAAATACTACCGGTGGTATATAACTCCATTTAAATTGCTAAAATATATAAAAACAACACAAACATATGTTGGAGATGCAAACAAAAAAGAAGGAACCTTATTTCATATGTGGTGGACCTGTCCCCAATTTTTTTTAAAAAAATGGGACATGGTCTATGAAGAATTAAAGAAAATGCTCAGATAAACATTTATGAAGAAGCCAGAGGCCTTCTTACTGGGCATTATGACAATAGACACCTCAAAAGAAAATAAAAGAGTATTTCTATACGCAACTACGGCAGCTAGAGTTGCCAAATACTGGAAATGAGAGCAGGTGCCAACTAAGGAAGAGTGGCAAATGAAATTGTGTGAATATGCAGATCTGGCCAAAATGATAGAAGCAATAAGAAATCACTCGAACATAAGAATAAAAAAAGAATGGGATTGTTTTAAAAATTATCTGTGTAAGTATGGTTCCCAAAGTAATACGGTACTTGGATTTGTCTAGAGTAAATTTCACACTATAGTATTTATAGGAACTCAAACACCAGACTCTGCTCTGTTCCAGTAACAAGAAGCCGAAAGCACCAGCCTGAAGATGACGAGTGAGACCTCGTCGAAACGTCGCACAGACACCCCGACTCTTACACGGGAAGACACCCGAAGACACCAAAACCTGCATATATATATATATATATATATATATATATATATATATGTGTGTGTGTGTGTGTGTGTGTGTGTGTGTGGAGGAAATATATTATAGAAAGAGATGGATGAAAGTTTGCTAGAACACAGTACAAAGATAAGGAAATAAAGAGAGATGACAAAGGGGGAAGTCAACTATTGTATTAGTAAAATGAGATTGGATAGAAGAGTGACTAGATTATGTATGATAATGCAGAAGAAAATATGATGGTGATTTGTATATTTTTCAAAAGGATTTTTTTTGTAAAAAAGAACAAGTAAATAAGTAAAACACAGCAGCAAAACAATACCCCTTCCTTCCCACAGACAAATTTAAAAGGCTGTAGAATATTAATTAGTCAAAGGCCTGGTTGAACAGAAACGTTTTCGCCTGGCACTTAATATATATATAATGAAGTGATTGCACAGGGAAGCCAGCAATCACTCTCCAGTTCTGATTTCAATCTGAACTGGAGTTTTATTTGTGGGGCTTGTAAAACTCACCTCTCCTTTGAGCATGACAAGTTCTTCTTTGAGAAATTTTGCTAGCATCTTTAACATCAACACACACACAGCAGAACTACGTAACCTCTCAAAATGAACAAATGCACCCTCTAAAGATCAGCTCTCTGTGTTCGTCCACCAAAGCTTTAGTTGACCAACCCAACAGATTAGCCCTTAATGTGTTTTGGACATCATTAGGATAGAAAGTCAATAATATGGCAGAGGTTACATATGCAAGAACCTGACACGTGCAAGGGTTCAACATGAGGTTGTTATTCAGAGCTCGTCAACACAGAGGCTTAGCTTTCAAAGCACACTTGCAAGGTAAACTCTGGAGAAGCTCCTGTGAGCTGTCTCCTTTGTACTGCTTGTCTCGCTGTGGCTGTATATAAATCTGGTCCAGTGATGAATTGCTTTAATCTCTCTAGAAAAGACAGAAAGTGTGGGAAAGTTTGGAAGGCTGGAACTATATGTCAGAAGGTTTTACAACCACAGCCCGGCTCACCCTGGTTTATTTGGTGGGGGAGAAAAAAATTGCTGCCTGAGATCAGGAAGAACTTTCTGACAGCTAAGAGTTGTTTGACAGTGGCACGGACTCCCTTTGAAGATGGTGGACTTTCCTTCATCAGCAGTTTTTAAGCAGACACTGGATGACCATCTGTCATGGGTGCATTGATTGAGATTCCTACACTGAAGGGGGTTGGGCTAGATTAACGCTTGGATTCCCTTCAACTCTACAATTCTCTGATTGCAAAGAAATAGAGGCATGTCAGGAGTGCGTGCAGGAGCCAGGCCCTGGGACCAATAGGGCTTCGCAGGACTGTGGCCTTCCTAAGTTTGTTCTGGAGAGGCAAGGTGCAGCCGCACAGGTGAGGCCACTTGGTAACTCACTGCACCTGGTAGCAAGAGCCAGGAAGGGATATAAGGCCAGCATTTTCCTTCGGCTCTTTGCCACAGCAGCACGTTTCCTGCCTTGCTGTGTTTGGCTTCTTGCTTTCTGATCCTCGGACCTCGGCTTCTTGACTCCTTGCTTCTCGACCCTCGGACCCTTGACTTCATGACTCCCTGTTTCCTGAGCCTCAGACCCCTGGCATTTGGACTCTCGTTCCTGCTCCCACCCCACCATCTTGCCCCCAGTCCCAACATCCTCAGCTGGGACTTTGATCACCCATAGACCAGACCCTGACAGGTAGTGCTCCCTCCCCCCCAAAAAAAATGTTTCGGGGTACTCTCATTTTGGCTCAAGAAAATCACCATTTTATAGTTCAAATCGGGGAAAATAAATACAGTGACTGGACAAAAGTACAAAGATTCACAAAATGTTTAGGGGTGTGTATCCCCCCAGAAGAAAAACACAGATTAGGAGCAACACAATAATAATAGCTTGCAAACCAAAAGAATGGGAAAGGAATAAAGGATGCTCATGTTGTGGGGGGTACAAGTTGAGGCTAGCCATACTATATGTCAGACATGGATGCTGCACATTGGAACAGCAAGCCTGGATAGCTCAGTTGGTTAGAGTGTGGGGCTGATAACACCAAGGTTGCTGGTTTGATCCCCATATGGGACAACTGCATATTCGTGCATTGCAGGGGGTTGGACTAGATGACCCTCAGGAACCCTTTCTGACTGTCCAATTCTGAATTTTTATGATTTGTGGCAAGGCACTCTGTACTTAGCAAACTTGATTGAGAAGCTTTTATAGGAATCATTTGGAATGGAGTCATGACTTAACTTACTCTAGCCTACTAGTGCACAAGAAATCTTCCTTGGCTAGTGTGCTGGTGGTGTACAGACTAGCTGTGCATTAAGACACAAGGTATTATTCTCATGGAGCAATATTGTGTTCCCTCTAATACTGAACTCAGCAGGTATATGCTGACAGAAATTGAGTCAAAACTAGAGACTGGCGACTCTCCGCATTTTGCTTTCCCTCCGTTTCTCATTTTCTCAGCCTTTACTTCAGTTCTCCCCTGCTCTGCCGCATTTTGTGAATTTTTAAAAGTCCTCATGCTGATTCATCAGCATTTTAATGTGGATCCTTTCCCCCAAAAGATATACAGATATTTGTTCTTGTGCATGCAGAATGCCTTTCAAGCTTCATCTCACCTATAGCCAGGAAATGTCACTGTCAGGAAACTTAACAGGATGGTGAAACAGAAGTGTCCATGTAAAAGTTAAAACAATAATGTAAGCAGTTGTTGAAATAGAGATCTCTCCAGTTATACTTGCCCAACTAGACTGAGCAGCTGCTTGCCACCCACAAGTTGTAGTTTTGTGATCAGTGCACTGTTTAATAAAGACCGTTTCGATTGAATCTGACAAAATGCTTGTTTTGATGGATGAGAGACCAGTGTGTCCCAAACTGAGTTTGAAAAGTGTCCAAACCAGCTTAGTCAGAGCAAAGCTTGATGAACAACAGTGCAGTGTGCCAGGTTCCTGGGAAAGTTTACTTGTCTTTGGCTAGAATCCATGAGCCACTTTCTTTGGAGGTGGCTCACTCAAGTCTGATTGAACTTTATGCAATGATGGCAGAATTAAAAAAGAATGATGATGGGGATGAGTTATAGTTTTCATTGGCAATCACTCGTAGCCAAGTAAGATTGTCTTCCATAAACACGGTTTTAACAATGAGTCCGTAAGTGACTGGAGGCCAATTCTGGATCCACACGTCCTTCCACAGTGGGGACATTGGTTCCTGGGCTGGAGTTGATCATGGTGTGGATTTTCCAAGCGTGCCTTCCTCTTAGCACATTTCTCCCTTGCGTCCTGAGTTCGAGTGTCTTCAAAGCCCATGCCACCTTTGGTAAAGGCTGTTCTCCAACTGGAGCACTCGCAGGCCAGTGTTTCCCAGTTGTCAGTGTTTATAACTACATTTTTTAAAGATTTGCCTTGAGACAGTCTTTAAACCTCTTTTGTTGACCACCAGCATTACGCTTTCCATTTTTAAGTTTGGAGTAGAGGAGTTGCTTTGGAAGATGCCCATCCACACAACATGACCAGCCCAACGAAGTTGATGTTGAAGAATCATTGCTTCAACACTGGTGATCTTTGCTTCTTCCAGTACACTGATATTAGTTCACCTGTCTTCCCAAGTGATATGTAAAATTTTTTGGAGACACCGTTGTTGAAATCTTTCAAGGAGTTGAAGATGGCGTTTATAAGTGGTTCCTGTTTCACAAGCATATAGTAAGGTTGGTAGTACAATAGCTTGGTAAACAAGCATTTTGGTTTCCTTGTGAATGTCCTCAAACACTGCACTTCAATCTGGAGAAAGCTGTACTCGCAGAGCTCAGGCAAAGCTGGATTTTGGCATCAGTGTTGGCCCTTGTGGAAAGATAACTGCCTAGGTAGGAGAAGTGATCAACATTTTCCAACATTACACCATTGATTTGGATTTGTGGCGCTGCAGAGGGGTTATTTTGTACTTGTTGGTGCAGCATTTTGGTTTTTTTGGATGTTGAGTGATAGGCCAAGCTTTTCATAAGCTTCTGTGAATATGTTTAGGATGGTTTGGAGGTCATCCTCTGAGCGTGTGCGCACTACGTTGTCATCAGAATACTGAAGTTCTATGACAGAAGTTACGGCAACCTTATTCTTTGCTTTCAGCCTGCTCAGGTTGAAGAGCTTTCCATCTGTTTGATATATGATTTCTACTCCAGTGGGGAGTTTCGCTTCGACAAAGTGCAGGACCATGGCAATGAAAATAATGAATAGAGTTGGGGCAATAACACAACCCTGTTTAACACCTGCTCCTACTGTGAACGGTTCACTTTGAGACCTATTGTTATCTGCGATTGTTGCTGTTAATTTATCATGGAGTAGCCGAATGATGTTTACAATTTTATATCAGCAGCCAATTTCCAGAATATCAAACTGCAGAAAGTACTTGGCATGAAAGGCAACACTAGATTTTGTCATGCATGCATATTTATTTGGTGGTGGTGGTGGTGGTGACTTTGTTATTTGTATTCCACTTGTCAGGGAACTGCCATCAGAGGCAAGAGGAGAGGTAAGACGCTCCAATGATGCAGGGGAGGGAACTAGCAAGGAGAGAGAGAGAGCTTCCGCTGGGGAAGGAAATCCAGGGGACACCAGGGAGAAAGGGGAGGCTGAGAGTACTGCGGAGGGGAGACTCCGAGACTCTTCCAGTGAAATCAGCGGAGAGAGCACAGGACCTCCGCTTGGCACGCCCACGCTGCGCAGAAGGCTTCCGCGCAGAGAATCTAGGAGGAGACTTGGCGTCAAAGAATTTCTATGTTGGAGGAAGTTTAGGAGACGCCCACTCACGGATTCTGCCAGTGACTAAGACAGTCGCGTTGTAAGGGCTGTCAAACCAGCGAAAGGTTTAGCTGTACGACCAGTTTGGAGCAGTTTGCAGTTTACGCACAAGCAAACCCAATTCCCATTACACCACTCATCTGACTGGATTGCCCCAGCCACTCTGGACAACTCCCAAAAGAGTATTAAAAACACACACATATACTGAGGCGCCCTTGGGCTTTGTACGCCTTCATTTTGCATGCAGCGGCCACAAGCACTGCTGGCAGGAAACCGCCTTGGGAGCCTGGCCAGCAAACCCTCCTCCCGGCTTCCCCACACACCACCCACACACCCACCTGCCCCCCAATAGGATACCCTGGCTATGCCACCTGGAGCCTCTCAGCGGCCTGGCCTCCCCTCCCCCTGTGTGTCACTGGCGCTCTTTACATAGGCAGAGCTCCCTGCCGGCAACCTCCTTTATAGGCTCTCACCTTGTACTGGGAGCCAATGCAGTTCTTTTAGGACCGGTGTTATATGGTCCCAGCAGCCACTCCCACTCACCAGTCTGGCAGCCACATTCTGGATTAGTTGTAATAATAATAATAATAATAATAATAATAATACCCCTCCCATCTGGTTGGGTTTCCCCAGCCACTCTGGGCGGCTCCCAACAGAACATTAAAAACACAATAAAACATCAAACATTAAAAACTTCCCTAAACAAGGTTGCCTTCAGATGCCTTCTAAAAGTCAGATAGTTGTTTCTTTCCTTGACATCTGGTGCGAGGGCGTTCCACAGGGTGGGTGCCACCACTGAGAAGGCCCTCTGCCTGGTTCCCTGTAAGCTCACTTCTTACAGTGAGGTTCGTTGAATAATGGGATATGTCAATGCTCCAAAGTCACATTAGAGCATTTTTGTAGTGTCATTAAAAGAGTTGGGGGGGGTGTAGAGAGAGATGGTTTTTAACAAAATGTAAAATTGTGTCCTGAACAAGCACACTTTTGTTCTGATATCTCACACTTCAGTGTAGATATTGCATTACGTTTTTTTACCTAGTCATTGTCTCCATCCATAAAAGATATCAATTTAAATGCCTATTTTCTAGGTTCAGACTATGCACATATATGTTTAGGCCAGAGCAGTAGAATCCTGGAGAGCTGAGAAGAGGGACAAATCTCTTCAATTCCCTACCATTAGCTGTATTGGCTGGAGCTGATGGGAAATGAAGTCCAAGAAACCTCACACCATTTTTAAAGGGACTCAAATGTCATCCAAAGCAAAATGTCCCTTGAGGTGTTTAAATTGAATGACAAAATTGGAATAGGGATGTGAAGTGTGTAGTTTTTCAGAGTTAGAAAAAGAAAAGCGGGAGGGAGCACACACTTCACGGGGAATTGAGACATCTTTGATTCCCTCAGATATATCATCAGAACAAGGATTACATTGGTGATTCACATAAATGCCCTTGACCTTCATGCTTGATATGGTAATATATTCTACCACACCTCTAGAATTGCCATTGACTTTGAAAGAGATTGGAATCCAAGGACTAAAGCTAAACACAACTGAAAGAGAAGAGAGGTCATGCTACATATATGCTGGCTTGACAAGGGACTCATTGGGTCACAAGGAGCAGTGAGCTATGAAATCCCAAATCTTTTTTCTTCTTTATTTAATCATTTCTATTCCTGGCAACTAAGGCTAATGAGAACAGATCTTGACCCTGAAACTCTAGGACTACTTCTCTATTCAGCCACTTCTGTCTCCTCCAGCATATGTCTCAGGTCTTTCTGCTTTCATGTTTCCAATTAATGAATGTTCATAGCCTGGGGGTATAGCCTGAGAATATAGCCCGTTAAGTCCATCTTTGAGTATCATTTCTTCCTCGTCCTCTGGATCACTCCTCACAACCTCCACTGAAGCCAACCAAGTATTATTATTATTATTATTATTATTATTATTATTATTATTATTAATTGCAGACCCACTTGCAGTGACACCTCTGCCCTGCCCCAACCCTGGGAGCAAGCCCCAAGCCAAGAAGGTGAACAAAGCGAACAGGACAATATTCTGGGATTTAAAAATTGGCCACAACTTTATTGATTCAAGATGTAGGTTGGATTTGGCTTAGGCATTGGGTGTAAATCCCTCACAGCCCTTTGGTGGAGGGCTGTCTCATGACAGAGTCAAGCCCAGGATCAATGCGTCCTGTCAGTATTGTCATTCTCTCCCATTGCTGAGTGTGTGACTATCAGATCACATGCTCTGTGTGTTTACATTCCATGCTTTGGAAGCGTGAGAACGGAAGACACTGTGTACCACTTCCGCTCTCTTTGTTCTTTGTTCTGACTCTTGTTCTTAGTGGAGAAGAGAGACATGCCATGATTGCTCTGTTATTTATTTTGATCCTGTAAATAAATAACTAAACTCAGATGCCACGTGTCTGCAGTCTCAGCTTCTGCTAGGACTCTGCTGTTTATTAGGTAAAGGTAAAGGGACCCCTGACCATTAGGTCCAGTTGTGGCCGACTCTGGGGTTGTGGCGCTCTTCTCGCTTTATTGGCCGAGGGAGTCATTGTACAGCTTCCAGGTCATGTGGCCAGCATGACTAAGCCGCTTCTGGCGAGCCAAAGCAGTGCATGGAAATGCCGTTTACCTTCCTGCCAGAGCGGTACCTATTTATCTACTTGCACTGGTGTGCTTTCGAACTGCTAGGTTGGCAGGAGCAGGGACCGAGCAACAGGAGCTCGCCCCGTCGCAGGGATTCAAACTGCTGACCTTCCGATTGGCAAGCCCTAGGCTCTGTGGTTTTGACCACAGCACCACCCGCATCCCGTGCTGTTTATTACTTGCATGCATTTTCGGACACATGTCATGCTTGGACGTCTGGAGGGGTGAATGCTGTGCTATGCGCTCTGGACTGGTGCCGGGAGAGGGCCGTCTCCCACTGAGAAGCACCAATAGGTGCAAGCCACAGGTCTACATGTATGACCCTCCCAAGCTGCTGAAGGAAGCTCTGTGACCCATGTGCCACATGCCTTGGCTTTTGGGCAGAGACTTAATACTAGACCCCACTAACGGGGTAATCTGTTATCACACTGTTCTGAAGTGGGAGTGATACACCATTTAAACCCTTGCATGTTGTTAGACTAGAAGGATTCCATTCAATGCCTTATCTGCCAAAGTTGTGAAAGGCAAAACAGCCAAACAGGGCCAATATCATGGAAAATCCCTTCCCAGCTGCGAAAACGGCAACCATTACTGAACCACTGCAAAGCCCATGAACACAGTGGCCTAGAAAGAAAAAGGTTAGCATACATAAACCAAGGTTGCCATACGTCCAGATTTCCCCATACATTAACGAGAATTCAAAGGCAGAATTGACGTCCAGGGGAGATTTCCAAAAGTTGGAGCTTTGTCAACTTTGTTAGGCAAA
Source organism: Podarcis vaucheri (assembly GCF_965113315.1). Lineage (NCBI taxonomy): Eukaryota > Metazoa > Chordata > Lepidosauria > Squamata > Lacertidae > Podarcis > Podarcis vaucheri. The sequence continues at coordinate 90,205,069 of NC_138762.1, read as the reverse complement.
TCAACTGAAAAACACACACACATACATGCCCATCAATTTTGGGGTCTTCCTTTAAAAAGCTCTGGGTGCCCTGGTTTTTACTTTTTGAAATATGGCAACCTAACATAAACCCACAGTCTCGTTGCATAGAGGCGGGAGGGGGTCTTTGGCCATCTGCAGTTCCTGGGGTCAGGCACAGCTGGCCTTCATTGGGTTCCAAGCCCTGCCTATTTGCCCTGGCTGGATTGGCTAGGATTCAAATAAACAGATGGTGGGAAAACCCACCAATCCTTAGTGGCTGGCCTCGGAGTTCCCCAATGGCTAACCTAGCCCAAGTGTTGCTCCCAGGGGGTAGGCATTTGTTGCGCCAGGCACAACACCCACCCACTCTGTGGATAGGTAAGCAGCCATGTTTTAAACTGATGTTGTTGTTGTTGCTGCTGCTGTTCTACCCTTCACACTAAGGTCCTAGTGTGGCTTACAACAATTAAAACACAACATTAGAAAAACTTTAAAGTAACTTACACTCACAGGAATAAGGTTGGACCAAAATATATACACCCCAAGGTAAATAGGTGCACCTTCAGGACCTTCAGAACATCTTCAGCTGTGTATTGCAGATGCCAGATGCAACTCTGTGTGGTGGGAATTCCAGAACTTAGGGGCAGCTACAGAGAATGTGATCTCCCAGGTCACCCCCACCCCTGAGTTTCTGAGGGCAGTGGAATATATTATTATTATTATTATTATTATTATTATTATTATTATTATTATTATTATTTCTACCCTGCCCATCTGTCTGGGTTTCCCCAGCCACTCTGGGCAGCTCCCAACAGAGTAATAAAAACATGATGAAACTTCAAACCTTAAAAACTTCCCTAAACTGGGCTGCCTTCAGATGTCTTCTAAAAGTATATACAGTGGTACCTCGGGTTACATACGCTTCAGGTTACAGAAGCTTCAGGTTACAGAATCCACTAACCCAGAAATAGTACCTCGGGTTAAGAACTTTGATTCAGGATAAGAACAGAAATCGTGCTCTGGCAGCGCGGCAGCAGTGGGAGGCCCTATTAGCTAAAGTGGTGCTTCAGGTTAAGAACAGTTTCAGGTTAAGAACGGACCTCCGGAACGAATTAAGTTCTTAACCCGAGGTACCACCGTAGTTGTTTATTTTCTCTACATCTGAAGGGAAAGCCTTCTGCCTGGTTCCCTGTAACTTCGCTTCTCGCAGTGAGGGAACTGCCAGAAGGCCCTCGGGCTGAACAAAGGGGGTGGAGACTCTCCTTCAGGTATACAGGGCCGAGGCCGTTTATACCTGACATGAACAACCAAGACATAAAACTAGGGATGTCAGAAGGCATCGATTTCTGTTCCATTCTGCATTTGTCACATGTAGGTCTGTTTCCGTTCCACTGCTGTCAGTGCAGAATGTCCCAGGTCCAATCCCCAGCATTTCCTGGTAGGGCTGAGAGAGACTCTTGTCTGGAGACCTGCTGCCAATCTATGCTAACAGTACTGAATAAGATGGACCAATGGCCTGACTCAATACAAGGCAGCTTCCCATGTTCCTGTTCCTCACCCAGTGTGGTGTAGTGGTTAAGAGCGATAGACTCCTAATCTGGTGAACCGGGTTCACGTCTCCGCTCCTCCACATGCAGCTGCTGGGTGACCTTGGGCCAGTCACACTTCTTTGAAGTCTCTCAGCCCCACTCCCCTCACAGAGTGTTTCTTGTTGGGGAGGAAGGGAAAGGAGAATGTTAGCCGCTTTGAGACTCCTTCGGGTAGTGATAAAGTGGGATATCAAATTCTTCTTCTTCTTCTTCTTCTTCTTCTTCTTCTTCTTCTTCTTCTCCTTCTCCTCCTCCTCCTCCTCCTCCTCACTTCAGCGTTTTGACTCTCCACCAGCCCCTATAGAAAAGTCCTGTGGACACTCAGGAATCCACAATTTCTACATAAGCCTATTTAAATATTCAGGTTCACCTAATGTTCTTCTGGGCCAATCCTCTCCACCCCACTCTATCCCCTGAAAGTATATTGAAGATTGCTGATCATTCATTAGATTTCTCAACTCTGATGCTTTTGGAACTATATGGAGGAAATGTCACACAGCTTGCACCATATAATCTCCTCTGCCCTTCAATCTCCTCCTTTTTTGCCCTCTCCCTCCCATTCCTTTTGTTTGGATTTTATTTTATTTTTAATTTTTCAAAGTTTGAATGACTCTAAACCGTTTTTGCCTTTTGTATGCTTATCAGAGCCCTTTTAAGAATGCAAATCCAAAAGTGGATTTGCGCAAAGCAGAACAAATTACTGCTATTCTAAAAGCAGTATCTTTTTTCAAAGATACTCGAGGCTGGAAATTATCAGAGCACTGAGCTTTCAGTAGAAAGCAGTAGAAAATTATGGGAACAATTTAATTTCTAGAAGAACTCTACTGTTCCAAATTGAAGCGTTTAGCGGGGAGGGGAATGTGCACCAGCAATTTAAAATCTTTTTTTGTATTGTGCACATCCAAATGAAGTATTTGTAATGGCACTAATACAGTAGCCATACCCAGTATTTTAAATTTGCAAGTTTCAGGTATGCATAGGACTGGATGTGCTGAGTTTTGAGGAGGGGTGATGGTCAGAGTTAAGGCTTCTCACCTTATTTTGTTCCTGTTCAAAAATTCTAGAAGCCTTCATGAAAATCATGGAACTGTAGAGTTGAGATGCTCACCTTGTCAACCCCTGCAATTAAGGAATCATAGCTAAAGAATACCATGCAGTTGGCCATCCAAGCTTCTAGGGTAGTCTTTTCCCACTTTTAAATAGCTCTTATCACCAGAAGGTTCTTCCGATTGTTCAGTCAGAATCTCATTTCTTGTCATTTGAATTCATTGGTTTGGATCCCACCCTACGGAGAAAAAGAAAACAAACTTGCTCCATCTTCTATGGACAGCCTTTAGATCAGTGGTTCCCAACCTTTTTTTGGCCATGCCCCACCTAAGCATCTCTAAAATCCTGCTGCCCCCCTCCAGTGACATATAATTCTTATTATTCAAAAAGTGAACTCCTATTCACATGGAGGAATAAGGCCATTAACTTGCTCTAAACAAGCTTCCAAAGAATATGGCATCCATGAAAGAGAAAAGTAAAAGAATACAAGGACAGTTGAAGTACTGAGGAAGAAATCACTAAGAAATTGATTAAAAATATTAATAATATGAAGTGATATGAAAAAAAGCAAATAAAGTTTCAAAACATATAATAGAGAACTGAAATGCTTAAATATAAAATGATTTTAATGGAAATTTTTTCTGTAATACTTTGATCATTTTAATTACTCTACAATAAAGTAAAGGTACCTAACAAATTCAAAATACAATTTGAGCTCACCTCAAGATAAGTAGACTATGGTTAGAGAGATCCTTGTGCTTCAGGCCTGCTGCAGAGAGATTGTATATTAGGCTATTTAGATATTTGAAGATGACTATCATTTCACTTCTTCGTCTTGTCTTCTCCAAGCTAAACATACCCAGTTCCCTTAACAATTCCTCATAAGGCTTAGTTTTCAAACCCTTTATTAATTTGGTCACTTTCCTCTGCACACATTCCAGCCTGCTGATATCCTTCTTAAACTGTGGCAATTTCAAATGTATGTTTTTAATTAGTTCAATAAACCTTTACTGGGAAGCCTTTGGGGGTTTGCATGAGCAACCATGCAAATGAGTGGAGATGAATACACACACACACACACACACACACACACACACACACACATACACAAACACACAAACACGCACACACAATATTGAATCCATGTATGCATACACCCTGATGTTATGAAAAGGAGTTTAACAAGAAAATCACACACATGCCCTTCCAAAAAGTAAGCCCAATAAGTGTGGATGCTACTCCAGATTCACTTACCTGAGAGTAAACACTGTGGGTCTTGCTTCTGAGTAGGATTGCACTATAATTTTATTTTCATGACTTTGTATATTGCCATTAGGGATGGGGGGGGTTAAATTTCTTTGGCATTTATAGGCAAACTCACCAAATTTGAACTTTCTGAAACAATATTCAAACCTAAACACAGCCACCATTTGGCATTCACAATTTCCTGAATTTTGCAACACAGTTTTCCAGTCAAGTCACATTTACAAAAATGCATATTTTAGGGTAAAGTGTGCATACAAACACATCTATAAGAAAAAATGATGGACAAACTGCATTATATTAAGGAAAAGCGCTTGCAAAGCTCCACAGAAAAATGTGGTTGTTAGGAGAAATTTGCACTGAGATGCTGAAGATGGACCAACGGTATCAAAGACCTTCCTAGGTAAGCCTTATGTTTCTGGAATATGACAAAACGTATTGTATCATTAATGCAAATGAAGTTTTTTTCTTTTACCTTAATTTTTTTACCTTAACTCCACTCTGTGTCTGGGTGTTCCCCATGAAAACCTATCTTTAAAGGTCAATCAGAGCAAACGTCAATCTGCAGAAAACTCAAATTGAAATCTGCCCAGATTCAGCTGTAAAGAGTGGGTTTTCATGGAGAAATTTCAGGGGGGAAAAACCAAACACAAAGAAACGGAGCGTGAAAGTGCAGACCTCTGCTTGGGAAGAGTGGGGCAAAAGATAAGTGTGGATAAGCCCATAGTAACATAAGGCCAAATGTAAATGATGGTGTAGCATTTGCAAATGCCAAACCATTCTGCTCCTCACACCCTTTCCAAATTAATGAAACTATAAATCAATCGCGCTGAATGATGCCTACTTTAAATACCATAAGCATGAGTTACAGGCCTTTATTCCTCCTTTTCCTCCCCTCCTTCTGTTTTTTATTAGCAACATGGCAACAGTAACAACAACAGTCCATCATACCTTACAGTAACCTCATTTTCATAAATTTGACTGTGGAATCTGTCGAAATATATCCCCTGTCTCCTTCCCTAAAAATTCTTGTTGTTGTTGTTTAGTCGTTTAGTCGTGTCCGACTCTTTGTGACCCCATGGACCAAAGCACACCAGTCACTCCTGTCTTCAAATCTGAAACCAAATATTGAGCTAACTGGTTTGAATCAACATGTGAAAGCCATATAAGAAAGATTTGGGAAGTATGTGTTGTTGTTTAGTCGTTTAGTCGTGTCCGACTTTTCATGACCCCAAGGACCAGAGCACGCCAGGCACTCCTGTCTTCCACTGCCTCCCGCAGTTTGGTCAAACACATGCTGGTAGCTTCAAGAACACTGTCCAACCATGTCGTCCTCTGTCATCCCCTTCTCCTTGTGCCCTCCATCTTTCCCAACATCAGGGTCTATTCCAGGGAGTCTTCTCTTCTCATGAGGTGGCCAAAGTATTGGAGCCTCAGCTTCACGATCTGTCCTTCCAGTGAGCACTCTGGGCTGATTTCCTCAAGAATGAATAGGTTTGATCTTCTTGCAGTCCATGGAACTCTCAAGAGTCTCCTCCAGCACCATAATTCAAAAGCACTAATTCTTCGGCGATCAGCCTTTTTTATGGTCCAGCTCTCACTTCCATACATCACTACTGGGAAAACCATAGCTTTAACTATACGGACCTTTGTTGGCAAGGTGATATCTCTGCTTTTTAAGATGCTGTCTAGGTTTGTCATTGCTTTTCTCCCAAGAAGCAGGCGTCTTTTAATTTTGTGACTGCTGTCACCATCTGCAGTGATCATGGAGCCCAAGAAAATAAAATCTCTCACTGCCTCCATTTCTTCCCCTTCTATTTGCCAGGAAGTGATCGGACCAGTGGCCATTTTGCGCTCTCTGCTTTTACCCTCATTAAAAGGTTCTTTAATTCCTCCTCACTTTCTGTCATCAAGGTTGTGTCCTCTGCATATCTGAGGTTGTTGATATTTTTTCCGGCAATCTTAATTCCAGTTTGGGATTCATCCAACCCAGCCTTTCACACGATGAATTCTGCATATAAGTTAAATAAGCAGGGAGACAATATACAGCCTTGTCATACTCCTTTCCCAATTTTGAACCAATCAGTTGTTCCATGTCCAGTTCTAACTGTAGCTTCTTGTCCCACATAGAGATTTCTCATTTTTAAACTACTACCACTACTACTATAATAATAATAATAATAATATATACCATCTGACTGGGTTGCCCTAGCCACTCTGGGCAGCTTCCAACAAATCGAAACATCAAACATGGTAGAACATCAAACATTAAAAACTTCCCTAAACAGGGCGGCCTTCAGATGTCTTCCAAAAGTCAGATAGTTGTTTGCTTCCTTGACATCTGATGGAAGGGCGTTCCACAGGGTGGGCATGACTACCGAGAAGGCCCTCTGCCTGGTTCTCTGTAGCTTCACTTCTCGCAGTGAGGGAACAGCCAGAGGACCCTCAGAGCTGGTTGTCAATGTCTGGGCTAGAAGATGGGGGTGAAGACACTCCTTCAGTGTCTTCAGAGCTGAAGTTGTTTGCTGCTTTAAAGGTCAGCACCAACACTTTGAATTCACAGAGACAAATGATGGGATGTTTGAGGAATTTGGTATTCATGAATTCCCCTACAAAACAACCTTATCTTCACCTCTCTGATTAATGCAGCTTGAAATTTAGGTATCCACTGGATTTTGTACTTCCCCAAATGCTGTGATATGGTTTTCAGCCATTTAAATATACTAGAATGCACTTGATGGTTATTTGGAGTGAAAATACTTGATTAAATATGCATTTTAGTAGATATTTTGCAAGGTTTTTTAAAAAAACAACAACAAAAAACCACCAACAACAAAATTTTATTTATACCCCGCCCACCTCGGCCAGGGCCAGGTTCAGGACGGCTAACACCAAATATAAATTACAACAAAACAATGCACAGATTAATGCAGAAATATATCAAATTACAGGTAAAAATACATGAACGTGATGAGGCCTGGAAATGAAGCCACCCATTCCTAGCCAAACATAACTTACCTGTGAGTTATTCCCATTAAAAAAACAAAAACAAAAATGTTCTTCTTCTTGCAGCACCAAGTGGACAAGAAAAGTGGAAGGCTTATTTGCCTGTATCTTGTATTTTGGAGAGAAAATACAATCTCACCCCTGTTTGAAGAAAGAAAGTTCTCTCATTAGTGGGAAGGCCTGCATTGGCCAGGCTCCTGAAGGAACAGCTCCAAAATTGATCTGATAACTTCAGCGGGGGCAACAGAAGCGTGAGGAAGCATATAATTAGATGCATTTAAAAGTGCAAAGATGAAGAGATAGGTCAAAATCCATTGACCCAGGGACAGAATTGTTAAATCTTTTGCCTTATGAAGAGCAGAAACCAATTGGATTGCTGCCCAGGGCAAGGCAGAGGATAGCAGCATAGGCTAAATAGCAATTATACGAAAACTATGTTAATGGGCCTATTCCACAGAATGTCCCCACTAACGTGATGTATATCTGTACATTATCACAAGGCTTTGGAAAATGCAGACCTTTTCTCAGATGCCATTAGAATAATTTAGGGGTTCAACTCTGAGCCATCATTTTGGATTAGGTAATGGAAACGGGCAAGATAAATAAATTTAAGAAGTCTTTGGAGGATATGAAAGTGAAATTAGAACCTCACGGGGGGGGGACGAGAGGGAGAAAATGATGTGGTCTAGTGGTTCCAGTTTCTTTAGTTGTCTATTCTGCAACATCGCATAATAGCTTTGTTGATCATGCATAATTTGCTACGTGTTCCTCAAACTATTATGTTGCTTAAAAGGGAGCGAGAGAGAGACACAGAGAAAGTAATGATCACTTATAAAAATTTAGAGTTTCATTTAAAGATGAACTACAAGTTGAAGAGAGTCAATATGTGTAAATTTCATTACCTTCTTATTTATTGAAAAAAATATTATGAAAGAAAGAAAGAGAGAGAGAGAGAGAGAGAGAGAGAGAGAGAGAGAGAGAGAGAGATGTTTAATTCTTCCAGACTGAAGACATTTACAAGGAGAGGCCATTCTCTGTATTCTTTAGCCATTCTGGGAATGCACCTCTGAACTGTCTGAACTGACAGATAAACCTACCAACATCCTAAAGCTCTATTGCCTTTTCAGCACATTTTAGCTTTTACGATGATTATTATCATTTAAACCCCTCTTTTATTTTGAACTTTTATTATATGACACAAATAATATTCTAAAATGGCATATGCAGCATAAATACTGTTTACCCATAAAGAGTATAGCCATGTATAGCAATGCATGATAACATAAAATCCCAGGCGCAGGCAAAGAGAAGGAATGCTAATTATATTTTTTTGTGTTTCTTTGACATTTAGGTCATCGTGGAGATTGCCCTTAAAAGTAGCAACTCCCAACTCGGGACTGTTACAGATTGGAACAAACCTTCTATAAATGCTCTCCAGTAAGCCTTTTAACTGCAGATTTCCCCCCCCCCAGTCTGTATCTCTATATATCTTCCTTGTTGATGCTTCTATTGTCAAATCACTTCCAGATGTGTGTGGGGTTTTTTGGGGGGCTGGGAGGGAACAGTTCATAAATGATATTAAGTTCCAATTAATTTATTCTAACCTAGATAATGCAAATTGGGTCCAACACCCAAGAATTTGCATATATAGCACATCTACTTTGACTTTCATCAACGTTTCCTAGGAACTGAGCCCAAGTTGAAGACAGGAGTGCCTGGCGTGCTTTGGTCCATGGGGTCACGAAGAGTCGGACATGACTAAACAACAACAAGAGCCCAAGGAAAGAAACCGTGTAAATATAGAGTGAGCTGACCATGAACTGATGAAGGCAACTGATGATGGCAGATGCAAAACCATCTCTTTAACTTCTCTCCACCCCTCTTCAGGCCTCTCTACATTGCTCTTACTTAAGCGTGTTTACTCTATATACATTCTATAAATATCTATAATTCCTTAATAAATTTTTGTATTATACTTTAAACATACATTTCTTATTATATTACAGCATTACATCTTATGGTCTAACCAAATGTTTACAATAAACGTTATGAGTTCTATTTCAGTCCTGTGAGTTTCTTTATGTACAGTATTCTCTAAGCATACCATAAATTTGGACTATTCTTTTTGGAATTTCTCATCGTCCTGCTGTCACATTCTTCCAGTTAGCCTTGCTATTTCCACATACTCCAATACTTTCTGTTGCCATTCCTCAGTTGTCGGAATATCCTGTTGTTTCCATCTCTGTATGAGGAGTAGTCTTCCTGCTGTTGCGTGTTGAGTCCCACAGTGCCACCCCCCAAAATAATTCACACTGCACACTTCAATTTTTTTTTAAGTTTTTGGCATAATTTTGGCCACAACTTTATTCAAATACAAAAAAATGTGAGTGGTTGCTTAGGCATTGGTTATGACTATCTGTCCTTGCCCCCCAAGGACAGAGCTGGTCCCTTCCAGACACCACCGGAAGCCAGCGTGGGAAACAAGTATTGGGGAGAAATGAGGCTGGGAATCAATCCAACACTTCTCACCCTCATGTTCCGGTGGAGCTTGCACGGCCCAAGTCTGGCTCCACAGACAAGGACGAAAGAATGGCAAGCCCCTGGATTTCTTTTAACGGAATTCCCTTTCCGCATCATTTGGAGGGATAGGCACCTTACCCCTCCAAGCACCAATTTAAGCAATGCCTAACCGCCAACCTTACAAGTTGTGACGATTTGCTGCGCAGTAGGCAAAAACCAAATGGCACCAGCCAATCAGCCAGATGGCAAATTTCCTACTAGGCCCCCGCACCAAGGCGAACGACCCCATGACAGGCATAGCAAGGTCAAGCGAGCAAAACAAAAAACCACCCTATAAAAAGGAGGGAGGGCGGGTGATCTGGTGCAAAACGGCCAAGAGGATGTCCCATTGCCTGGCCTCTGTATTTAAAGCCTCTGACCCCTCCTCCAAATTGGCAACAATCAAATTTCCCCAGCAACCCAATTAACCTCTTAAAGGCTAGGGTTCCACCAAATTTGCCTAGTCATGACAGGGTGGCCTGTTCCCCCAACCGCAACACGTGCTCTCTGTTAGGGAGAACACGCTTTGTGGCATACAGGAAGAATTTCTGATCTTCCTTTTTAATGTCCTCTTCAACCACTCCTAGCAAAAATGCCTACGGTTTGTTTTTTTTATATAAAATGTGTACCTAAATATCTTTTTTAACTCATTATACACACTGTCCCAAAAAGTCTTCACCTTGTCACACAACCACCACATGCAAAACCATCTCAAACACCAGTTGAGGCTGCAGCTATGATTGGTTGGGCACAGCGGTTAATACTGTGGGGTTCAGAGATGCTATAATAGGCAGAAAGCTGCACATTCCAAAAACACACTAACTATACAGTATCTGAAGTCACAAAAAATATGCAGGGGAAATTCAGGGGAAGGGTATTGCAGAGAACTCAGGAGGGACTCACTGATTGCAGAGGCTCCAGAACAATGACAGCTTTGGTTGCAAAAGTCCACAAAACAGTAGGGTGGTTGTGGAAGAACAATTTCTAGCTTAAAAAAAAAAATAGGATGGTTGCGTGTCGAGGTCCCCAGGTCCACCCCAATAACTCACACATCACACAGAAGTTTCTGTTTAAGATTTTTGGCATAATTTTGGCCACAACTTTATTAAAATACAAATTTGTGAGTGGTTGCGTAGGCATTGGTTGCGACTATCTGCCCCCACCATGGGGGACAGACTGACATTCCGCACGATGCGAAAGTCAGAATGGGGGAATACACTTGTGGGTTACGCGGAGCAGGGAACCTGCCCTCACCCCAAATGCAACCAGGAGCTCATTGCTATGGCCCGAGCCCCCTTGACAGAGTGGACAAGCAATAGTTAGCCCCCAATTCCTTTAACGGAATCCCTTGCAGCAGCAGCATTAGAGGGGCAGGCACAGCCAATCCATGCCCCTAAACCAACCAAACCATAAACCAATGCCTAACCGCGAACCTTACAAGTTGTGACGATTTGCTACGCAGTAGGAAAAAACCAAATGGCCCCAGCCAATCAGCCAGATGGACAAAATTCCTACCAGGCCCCTGCCCTAATGGCAGACGACCCCATGACAGGCATAGCAAGGTCAAAGCGAACAACCCTATTCTAGGGAGGGAGGGATGGGCAATCTGATGCACGGGCGAAAAGAGGAAGCCCTAGCCTCGTGCAAGGAGTTTTACTATTTCTGGCTGTCAATCAAAAAATGGCAACATTAACTTCTTCCCAACAACAAGGGAAGCCCCAATTGTATCAGTGGCCAACGATCAATTAGCCCGCCCCCCAACTTTGGAGTGTCCTGGTGGCCCCCACCGCAACACGTGCTCTCCATGAAGGAGAACACGCTTTGTCTTAGATGTGCTTAGAAAAGAATGAGGCTTAGGCTTTACATGAAGGATACTCAGAAACGCAAGACTCTTTATAGCCAATTGATAGGTGATAGACATGTAAGTTATATATTCAAGTAGAAATCAGAGCAGGATCATGTTGTTAGCATCACTCTTGATTTCAGACTTTCTTTTTTGAACAACTGTGCACTGAGTGTGGCTGTCTGCCGAGGAAGGCAACACACAAGCCCCTGCTCATGTTTAAGGGCTCAAACAATCGGGACACCAGCTGTCATGATTGCACAGAGCCCCCACACATGTGGAGGTGCAAACACATTGCCTTCCTATACAGACAACCACACTCACTTCCTGGTTGTTAAAAACCTCAAGACCCAATGCTGGAAGCAGAACTAAAACCACAGTTTCACTCCTGTGTGTACTCAGGTAAGTCCTAGGCATCAGCTGCAGTGGCAGACCTTGGGGGTCTTCTAGTTCTGGGGCACCTGTGCGACGCCAAAATATAGTGCCCCTCACCTCTCACCTTCCATTCTATGTCATAGTTGTGGTGCCCCCTGCAGTTCCCTCAAGGCTCTGCCCTCAGAGCAACTGGACCAATCACACTCCCTCAAATCCACCTCTGTCAGCAGCTGGGGCACAGAGCTACAGCATTGTTTTGATTAAACTAAAACCTGCAACAAGTTGACCATGTAATGCTTTCAGAGGGAGTACAGAGGGTGCGGACACCCCCTTTTCCATTTCAATAGGGGGTCTTGGTGGGAAGCTTTGATGGGCTTCTTGTCCTAGTCCTTTGTCCGAGATCCTTACTGGTGCTGTGCGTTTGGGAAAACTGATTCCAAGTTATTGTTAACATCATCATCATCATCGATAAGTCATGTTACTCCTAGAAATGACAAAGAGCCTTACAAACACAACTGAAATACTAAAACCAATTTCAACAAACACAAAATGTGTATATTTAATAGCATACAAATTTTTGTGTACTACGAGAAATTCACACTGGAATGCTGACGAATTTCCATGAACATTCTCCTCTTTAAAATGCAGATTGTTGTAGAAATGTAGAGGACTGAACTTAAGATAAAAGAGAGAGAGAGAGAAGCTGAGAGAATCAGCCAGAAATCTTTCAGCTTAGTTACACTTTTCCTTCACATCTTTTCCTCAATTAAACAAATGAGTGGGCCAGTAATAGGCACATCGCCCACCATTCCACATACACATTCCTTTCCCTTCGTCTCGCCCTCTAAACGACATTTGGCCTAGCTGTTCTATTTTTGTCCAACAAGCAGCTGTTGCTTTGCTGATATATTGTCAATCTACTGGCAAGCAAAGGTTGTAGCCCTTTATGGGATTATAAGAAGCAATCCCCAGAATGTAGTTTTGTCTTTAATTACCGGACTTCATTTTAGGGAAACAAGGCTGTAATGAAGAAATAAGCACAAACACATTGTCCAGACCCCGCTCCCTGCTGCACCACAACCAAGCTGTCTCCCTGATGCCTGCGTACTACACAGACCTTCCAAACTAATTGCTATTTGATCATGAATATTTGCTGTTCCTCTGTTTATTTGACAGTTGCCATGCAGGTTCTCAGTTGTTATTTTCCACCTAGAAAGGGTGTCAGGTCCACAACAAAATGAGCTGATCTCCATCTGCTTAAGGTGCACATAGATAGAATAATGATAGCAACAACAGTGCCTGCCCACCCTACATCTGATGTCATACAGGTAAAGGTGGGGCTGGCCCAACTCTGTTTCGTGCAGCTCCCAAAGCCCCTGACAATAAGCTTGTTCTTGGGAGGCTTTGTAGCACTGTGTAAAATGAGGATGCAACACTAAACAGGGCTGCTCCCTCTTCACATCAGCTGATGCAAAGGGACAGTAATATTGCTGAGGTTGTACATGCCTCTGGCATACCCAAACTCTGCTCTGAACAGGATCATCCCTCCCCCCCCCCATCAACAGAAAGGGCAATTCAGAGAATGGTTTGGCAAACTGCTTTCTGAAGCACCTCTTAAACCTCTTGGGAACAATGACTGATAAAGTGGGTGTTTCAGAAAGCCTCGGAGCCAGGGGAGTGGTGCTGGGATGACAATGAGTGGTAAGAGGGAGCCGACTAGGAGGAGGAGGTGTCGGGAGCTGAAGAGGTAACAGGGTTTAGTGAGCAGGAAGAGGCTGTGGCAGAGAGCAGTCCAGAATTAGAAGCAGAAGAGGAGGCTGGAGTGGAGGGGGTCCAAGAGGCAGAGATCAGGCAGGCTGCTGAAGCAGCCAGGGGGTCTCCCCCTCCTGCTGTGACCAGCTCCCCTCCCCTCTAGTCTCCCAGGATCAAAAGAGGTCTGAAGAGGATGGAGCAGAGAAAGATGTATCAGCTGAGTCTGAAGTTTCTTGGGAACTACCCAGGGAAGGAGGAAGCTTAGGCACCTGTGGGAAGGCAGGGAACCTCAGTCCCCATAACTGCCTTATTGGGGCAAGATCTACCAGGATGAGTTGCTGTGCTCACTAGGGCTGGCTTCCTGAGTTGTTTGTTTCTTTGAATAAAGATTTAACTTCACAGATGGTATGACGTATTACTGACCTGCTCCTGGCAACTGTCCCTGACAGTGGATGGCCCTGCCTGTCTGCCAGTCAAATTAAGCCTGTAAGTGGATCCTGGTAAGGATCTGGTCTATGGGACTAAAAAAACCCAAAACCCCTCATCCCTGTTCTAGTGCCTAAGGGAAGCCAAGTGAGGTCAGAAAGGACAGCCTAGGAAACTTGGAGATTCCTCTATCTATCCACTGATTCACATGCAGACACAGGAGCTTCCATTGTAAGCTCAGTTGCATCCCAACACTTCCAACAGATAGATCTTCTTGCTTGCCTGGTTGGTTGGTTGGTTGGTTGGATGGTTGTGTAGATAAAACTCTGGCTCCTGTTTAGCTAAAATGTAGTCCACTTAACAAAGGAAGTATTACAGTTGTTGTTCTTCCTATTTTGGTCTCTGGTATGTGGCCCTTAAGCTGAAAAGGTCTCTGTAGATCAGACACTGGGGAATGGTTTATTCTCACTCTGTTCCCTTCCCGTTCATTTCAATGGACTTTTTTGCCCAGGTCTTTTTTGCCCAGTTTGGTGCATCTATTGTCCAGAGATAGTTTAAAGCCCTGGAAGAGCTGACATAAATACTTAAATAACTGCAGATCTTTAGCTAGTAAACAACTGTGCAGAAACACAAAAGAAGAAATAGTAGCCCTGTTTTTCCTCCATGCTGACCAAATAAATGCAGCTAGCATTTATTTAATACACAGTTTAGGTCTCTATAGTATAAGAACTCTGCCAGTTGCCAGCAATTACATTGCAAAAGCAAATGGCAGTACGAAATATTGTGGGCATAAAACCTTCCCATTGCCCTTTAAAGTCACTGCAAACCAAAGTCATTAAAAAGTTTCTAGCTCCTCCACTTTAAAGTTCTCTCTCCCTTTTAGTCTCGTGTTCTCCTTTTTAAAAATAGATTTTGATTAGCTAGGAAAGTAGAATGGATTTCTATAAGTGACCATTTTATTATAAGAATGCTGTGTTATGAAGAGCATGTGTAAGAGAACAGCTTTGAGGCCTGGTAAAATGTTACCTAAAATTGCAACTAAAACTCATGGAGAGCACGCGTTGCGGTGGGGTCTGCTGAGCCACCCCTCTGTTGCCAGGCATGGTTTCTAAAGAGGGCCTAGGGCAACTATTGGATGGCTGGGTTGCTGGGGTAAATGTTATGTTGCAATTTAGGTGGGAGGGGTCAAATGTTTTAAATACTCTGCACACAGCCTGGAGCTTTCTCTTTGCTGCGTGCAACGGATCACCCACCCACCCGCCCTAAATTAAGGGGGGTTTTGCGTTGACCTTGCTATGCCTGTCATGGAGTCGTCTGCTGTTGGGGCAGGGGCCTGGTAGGAATTTTGTCCATCTGGCTGTTTGGCTGGGCCATTTGGTTTTTGCCTACTGCGTAGCAAATTGTCACAACTTGTAAGGTTGCGGTTAGGCATTGGTTATAAATTGGTTGGAGGAGGGGTTAGGATAGGCTGGGCCTGCCCCTCCATGGTTGCTGCGGAAAGGGAATTCCGTTAAAGGAATCCAGGGGCTTGCCATCTTTTTGTCCAAATCCCTGGAATGGGACTAGGGCCGGCAAGCCTTGGGGAGCATGCAGGGAGAGGTGAGGTCCTGTGACTCAGCTCCATTTTCTCCCCAATATTGTTTTCCCATACTGGCTTTCGGTGGTGCCCAGAAGTCAGTTCTATCCCCAGGCGGGGGGACAGATAGTCTTAACCAATGCCTAAACTCACGGTTATGTATTTCAATAAAGTTGTGGCCAAAATTATGCCAAAAACCTTAAACAAAAATTATGTGTGTGTTGTGAGTTATTTGGGGGGTGGCTTGGGGACTTTGACACGCAATGCTTAATGCTATGCAATTTCTTTAGTTTACACTGTATCAATGGAAATAGGTTTGAGTATACTGACTGATCCAAAACCTTCTGCTATCCCCTTTTACATGCCCCCTAGAAGCACCTGTTCCATTAGGCTGCAGATCAGAGGGAGAGACAAGGATCAGGTCTATTCCATCACCTCTGTTGAGAGACAAGATGCCTAAACTGTCGCCTGGCAACAGGCACTGCATCCCAGCTAGCCATTGTAACAACTGTAACTCTTAACAATTGGATTTTAAACAACTAAAACTCAACCAAGATTATGCAATTTGATGGTGATGTTGATGTTGGACTATGGGGGCTACTGGAAGAGGGCAGTTTCTGTGCACAGCATCCAAGTTACTTAAAACCTAGTATTTCCCATAGCATTTTCCAAACCCATTTCTGTTGCTGTCCTTAGCAGTGTGTTCCTCAAATAAGATCTAGGATATGTCTATATATTCTCAGACAGCTGCACAGGCATTCGAGATGACAGTGTAAATACTGCACAGTCTCTGGGGGAACAAGTTGAATGCTCCCCCATGTTTCCTCTCTCTGTGGGCATCCCTGCTGTTACCGCTGTTGAAAGTAGATTTTCACATACTTGAGCACAGTAGCAGCGGGAACAGAAATAGCATCCCTAGACAATGGGTGCCTAGGGATGATTCAAATTGTTCCCCAGAGAGCCTACACTATTGATGCTGCCATCTTGGATGCCTGTGACTCTAATGTGGTTTGGAGCTCCATGCATTCAAAGTTAACAGTGTGGACTCTCTAGGATAACAACAACAACAACAACAACAACAACAACAACAACAACAAATTATTTCTACCCCGCCCATCTGGCTGGGTTTTCCCCGCCACTCTGCATGGCTTCCAACAAAGATTAAAAAGCCATTAAATCCATTAAAAATAGGATGACCCCTAGAGATAGGGTCACTGATAATACTGATGAAATATTTGAGAAACCTGCCAATTTGGGATGGGGAATAAATAAAGGTAAGCAAAGGAGGAGGAGGAGGAGGAGGAGGAGGATTCATTTATTAAATCTACATCCTACCCTTCATCCCAAAATGAGCCCAGGGTTGCAAACAACAAGTAATAATGCAATAAAAACATCTTTGCTGAAACACACACACACACACACACACACTTCAGTAGGCATGCAAAAGACTAAGGAGACAGTGCCAGTCTAATATTTAACAGGTGGATGTTTCAAAGGATAGGGACCACAACATTGAAGTCCCAATTCTTAGACTGTGTGGATTGGACCTTCTGGTAAGGCAATATATAAGGGCTGGAGAAATCCACTGGACGGATATAAGGGGCGAAGTGATCTTTAAAGTATTGTGGCCACAAGCTATATAGGTAAAACCAGGACCTTGAACTTAGATTGGTAGCAGAAATAAATTTGTAATTTCAACTGAGCCATTTTTTACCAGAATTGTTTCTGTGTCTGCTCACACCTATATGCAGACCTCACATGCTTTTTCACTGAACTACCTTTTTGGGAGATCCTTACTGGATACAATTAATGTTGTATTGTGTTTTTATATGTGTTGGAAGCTGCCCAGAATGGCTGGGGCAACCCAGCCCAATGGGCGAGGTATAAATATTACTATTACTACTACTACTACTACTACTACTATTATTATTATTATTATTATTATTATTATTATTATTATTATTATTCCTCGATTAACCTTACTGCAGTGGACACAATTACTCTGTATATACCAATATTACCTTGCTTACTTGAGGGAAATTAGTAAACACCAATATATACCAGTCTAAATGGATATAGAAGTTTGGTTACCAAAACTGGCAGCAAATCTGAACAAAGTGGAGATTGTGGGATGCCCAGTTATAGGAGCGAAACGATTGACCTGGTGTTAGCTGCAATGCAAAAGTGATCTCAGTAAAATCAGGCTGGGCCAGAGGGACATTAAATGTCAAATGATACAAATTGCCAACTGTCATTACACTATGATTTCTCACCAGAGAGTGGGGGGAGATCATAAGGGGCCTCTGGCCAATCAGAATTCACAGCCAGGTGACTAAGATGTCCCTCCTTTGGAAAGCTGGAAATGTGACAGTCATAGTCACTACAGAAAGGATATAGGTACTGTAAGAACTTCAAAGTCTTTACCTACTGGGAATATACTCAGATCCCTTTGCAAAAGCCCCCATGTTCATTGCTCACATCAAAGCCAATTCAGGGCATATGCTGAGCTCCAGCTATACCAAGCTTCTTGGTATAATTCTAATTAACAATAGTGTAATTTTGTTGGAAGGGACGCGGGTGGCGCTGTGGGTTAAACCACAAAGCCTAGGACTTGCCAATCAGAAGGTCAGCGGTTTGAATCCCCGCGACGGGTGAGCTCCCGTTGCTCGGTCCCTGCTCCTGCCAACCTAGCAGTTCGAAAGCATGTCAAGTGCAAGTAGATAAATAGGTACCACTCCGGTGGGAAGATAAATGGCATTTCCGTGTGCTGCTCTGGTTCGCCAGAAGCGGCTTAGTCATGCTGGCCACATGACCTGGAAGCTGTACACTGGCTCCCTTGGCCAATAAAGCGAAATGAACGCCACAACCCCAGAGTCAGTCACAACTGGACCTAATGGTCAGGGGTCCCTTTACCTAATTTTGTTGGGCTACATATTATTTGCCTACTGCAAACTTTGAAAGGATCACATTTCAATAGCTTTCCAGAGATGTTCCTGAATGTTCAGTCTTTGAAGGAGGGCTGATAATTTATTTGAACCCAGTCTTGCATCCCTAATTGTTTGTTGTGCAACAGATTGAATTTGACACAGGAGCCTTGTTTCCAAAATTCGTATTAGCCAAGGTTGTCTTTTGCAAATGATTTATTTGTTTTCTACTTAAAACAAGATAGGTGTGGTGATATTAATCACGAATGCACCTTAATGGAATGCTTAAGAGCAAATGCATCATTTAAAATAATTGAAAATCAAGTAATTAAAGAGCTGGTTTTCTAAGTGTGGGGCATATTTTTGGAGATGAGCCAGCTAACTATTAAAGCTTCTCTTGCAGTTTTGGCTGACTAATGTGATGGCCAATCTAGGTCAGACAGACCCAGCATCAGCTTCTTATTCTCTGGTGCATCTACTGTGGTCCTATCACACCCTAGCAACCTGCCCTTGATTCTCCATGCTGCATGTCTGTAAGACACCATTTTAATTTCCCACAATACCCCAATTATTGTATCAGGAACACTGTGGGAAATTTAAAATGGTAGCTTGTAGCTGCCCAGTTCTACCACCAGGTAAGCCCATGGCCAGCTGTCCACTGATGTAGGAAGACAATTTGACAAACCTGCAGCTGGCTTTGAGATCAGGAGTGCATCAATTATGCCCACCAACTGAACATACAGATTTGAGTGATACAGTAAGAGACCTACAAGTCTCTTATTTTGAGAATGAAATGTTCCCTTAAGAATAATTGACCACTGTAAAATGAAATTGTAATCATTATTCACATTTACTTGTAAGTGAATCACATTGTATTCAATGGGATATTTTATTTGATGTATGGGAGGCGGGTTGCCCTGTGGTCTAAACCACTGAGCCTCTTGGGCTTGCCAATCAGAAGGTTGGCAGTTCGAATCCCTGTGGCGGAGTGAGCTCCCGTTGCTCTGTCCAAGCTCCTGCCAACATAGCAGTTTGAAAGCACACCAGTGCAAGTAGATAAATAGGTACCACTGCGGCGGGAAGGTAAACAGTGTTTCTGTGTTTCTTTTTTCCATCACAGTGTTCCGTTGTGCCAGAAGTGGTTTAGTTATGCTAGCCACATGACCTGGAAACCTGTCAGTGGACAAACACCGGCTCCCTCAGCCTGAAAGCGAGATGAGTGCCACAAGCCCATAGTCGCCTTTGACTGGACTTAACCGTCCAGGGGTCCTTTACCTTTACCTACCTATATTATTTGATAAGTGTGTACATGCCCTCCAAAATTTCTCCAATGAAAATAGGGATGTCCTATTCAATAATAATAATAATAATAATAATAATAATAATAATAATAATAATTTCATTATTTATACACCAACCATTAAACATAAAAAAAACCCTATTCAGAGTTGCCTTCAGATGTCTACTAAAGGTTGTATACAGTAGTTACTTATTTCCTTGGCTCGGGGGTCACATAACTCCATACCCTCCAACATTTCACCAATGAAAATAGGAACATAGTAAGGAAAAGTGGGACGTTCTGGGATCAAATCAGAAACTGGGATGGCTTCTGTAAATTCGGGACTGTCCCTGGAAAACAGGGACACTTGGAGGGTCTACATCCTACCTATCTATGTTATCACAGCTGGTGCTAGTCTATGCAAGCCACCAGATAAATATATTTTCTTATAGATATTTTCATTCATAGGATGTCTCACCATACAGGCTCCATAAATCCACAGGCACAACTTCTGGTATTTGAAGCTAATACCCTTGCCTGACATGTTTTCAAGCTCCCGTATCCTAAGCATTAATCTCACCAGAACTTTATCCACACTTGCACAGGTAAAGAATAATGAAGAATTTTGTTGGGACGTTTGCTGTCAGTATACTGCATTCATGGTTCAAGGAACAAGGCTAACAAACGTGTGATGTGTAAAG
Source organism: Podarcis vaucheri (assembly GCF_965113315.1). Taxonomy (NCBI): domain Eukaryota; kingdom Metazoa; phylum Chordata; class Lepidosauria; order Squamata; family Lacertidae; genus Podarcis; species Podarcis vaucheri. Next base: position 90,184,729 of record NC_138762.1, on the reverse strand, counting down.
AGATTTACCTTCATCCCTTTTGCTTATTCACAGCAGCACAGTGTCAGTCATCCCTTTACTTAATTCACCCCTGTAAAGGGGTAAAAGTCTTATCTCTTGGAATTCCCCAAATACGGTTTCTCTAACTGCTGGCAAACTCTGGGTACTATTTTTATGTTATTCTCATACTTTCCCCATTATCGTTTCCAAAGATTTTTCATTGTTTGTGTCTTGCATTCTTATTTGATAATATTCTGCTTTACTATTACACAGCTTTAAAGAGTATGCTATGCATTAACATCATCCTCATTTCAGGTTCCACTTAAAGCTAGAGTAGGCTTCTAAGTGGTTTATAAAAAGGCAAAGGGACCCCTGACCATTAGGTCCAGTCGTGGCCGACTGTGGGGTTCCGGCGCTCATTTCACTTTATTGGCCGAGGGAGCCAGCGTACAGCTTCCGGGTCATGTGGCCAGCATGACTAAGCCACTTCTGACGAACCAGAGCAGCGCACGGAGACGCTGTTTGCCTTCCTGATGGAGCGGTACCTATTTATCTACTTGCACTTTGACGAGCTTTTGAACTGCTAGGTTGGCAGGAGCAGGGACCAAGCAATGGGAGCTTACCCCATCGTGGGGATTCGAACCGCTGACCCTCTGATCGGCAAGTCCTAGGCTCTGTGGTTTAACCCACAGCACCACCCACCTCCCTCTAAGTGGTTTATAGTTTAAAACAAATAAATAAACAGAACCATTAAAACTGTGTGAGTCCAGGCACCCATCTTTGCCCATCCCATCTAATGAGTGGCCATTGGAGTCGGGGCTCATACCGTGCCATTGGAAAATGTGCCCCAGGCCTCCCCATGCAAATATTGTCCGCATGATATACATACAGAAAGGGGTATTGCAGCTTGCCAGTTTATAGCTGAAGTGTTTGAACTGGGAAATTTCTGGTTAAGCATCTCAGATGTTACAGTGGTGCTACAGACATGTGGAAGCTCAGCCACCTGCCCTGGAAGGACTTGTAAGGAACCGGGGTCATAAATATTCAATCAACAACTTATGAGGTGGGGCGATACCCTTTACCTCCAGTGCTGGTTCAAAACCAGCTTCAGATAAGTGAAAGAATATCCACAGGCTGCCCAGAAGGACTGCTGATCTCTTTTGCAAGCAAAGTTTCCATTTCGATCCCCATCTTAGCCAGACAATTATGAAATTCACAAATTGCTGTATTCCCAGCATTCTTCCTCCTGAGTAAATTCATTTGATGCTATTTTCCTTGGAAAGATGAGAATGCAAATGATGTTGATGTCATTCCTTCCTTACAATGCTATCCCATCAGACAGGTGACTTTCTTTGAGAATTTAGCATCTGTTAAGTATCAGGAGAACTATCAGGCATGTAACAGTTGCAAAGGATGTTGAGCAAATAAATTTAGCAAGGTTTCTGAATGATGCTGCTGAAAAAGTATTGAAAGCATCCTTTAATAATCAGCGATACTGCTATCTATCCAATGCATTATGTGGTAATGGATGCCTTAGATGTCCATTTCAGTGATCCATTTATAATTTCTTCCCTGACACTTCATATTTTGTTTAACATAAATCTACCTTTTGCATTTCAGGATCTAATGAATGCACTTTCTTATGTTACAAATCATAAACCTTAACTCCTGTAGAAAAGACATTCACCAAGCATTAATCTTTGTTTTCCTGGCCTCCTCTCAAATTGTTTCACCCCCCCCTTTTAGGCAGTATTCTAGAAAATCAATTTTTTCAATTTATTACAATGGCTAGGATAAAATTACATAATCTTAACTGTGCTGTGCAGTTGTTTACTGCCAACCAATGATCCACTGAAGATACAAAACTAGCTTAAATGACCACATTTATACATTTAACATTTACCGTTCTACATAGCTGAGCTCCGCATCTTCTCAAATATACCTACCCACCCAAAATAATCTACTTCACTATAACACCACTCCCTTGCCCCCCCTGCATTGTTCTGTCAAGAAATCTTTCAAATGTGCAAACATCAAAATAAAATTTATGGTAGATCATTTTAGGAATATATATATATATATATATGCAGGTTTTGGTGTCTTCGGGTGTCTTCCCGTGTAAGAGTCGGGGTGTCTGTGCGACGTTTCGACGAGGTCTCACTCGTCATCTTCAGGCTGGTGCTTTCGGCTTCTTGTTACTGGAACAGAGCAGAATCTGGTGTTTGAGTTCCTATAAATACTGTTGAGGGGTGTGGTGTATAGCCTCCAACGTTCTGGGCAGAGAGGAAGTTCCTAGATTAGTGTGCCTTTTCTTCTTTTGTTCCTTAATTACTTGAGGGATATCTTGAGTGATTTCATGAGTGATATTCTGAATACCACTGGGTGGGTCATTAAGTGTAGATTAGTTGCTAAAGCTTTCGTGTCTTGACCTCTTGAGCTTGTGAAGAGTTTTTCTGAGAAGATGGCTGTGCTGCATTTAGTTGTGCTCTGGCTTGGCTTCGTGTATAGGGGCGAGCTGTGGTTTTGTGCCTTGTGCCAGCCAGATCTGTGTAGGGATTGCAGGGGGGTGCAGCATCCGGAGGTGCCACTATAGTTTGGCTACTGGATGGAGTCTGTAATATGTCTGTGGAGAGGGTCTGGGTTTGGGTCTGGTGTGGTTGATTGGTGACGGCGTTCTGTGTGCCTCTGGTTCTGGTGTCGGTTTTTGTGGGGAGGGCTAATTTCCAGATGTCTGGCAGGCGGGACGTGTCGTCACGCTTGTTCATGTTGTGAGGGTGTTTCTCTATCTCGATGGCTTCCATGATTATTCTCTTGTGGCGATGTTCCATGTTAAAGAGCAATTTGGAATCTGCAAAATTAATTTCGTGTCCTGTTTCTTTCATGTGATGGAAAAGAGAGGAAGTTTTTTCTTCTTTTTTGACGGCATTCTTGTGTTCTGCGATACGTGCATTTATTCGTCTGTTTGTTTGTCCAATGTACGTGGCTGGGCAGACTTTGCAGGGTATTTCATAGACCCCTTGGTTTTCCAGCTGGATTTTGTCTTTTGGGTTTCTGAGGATATTGGCTATTTTTTGATTGGTGCAGAAGGCTGTTTTGATATTGTGTTTATGGAGGATTTTGCTAATTTTGTCTGTAGTGCCCTTGATATAAGGAAGGAGGGCCATGCCATTGTTTTCTTCTGTGTCTTGGTTTTTCTGTGCCCAGAACGTTGGAGGCTATACACCACACCCCTCAACAGTATTTATAGGAACTCAAACACCAGATTCTGCTCTGTTCCAGTAACAAGAAGCCGAAAGCACCAGCCTGAAGATGACGAGTGAGACCTCGTCGAAACGTCGCACAGACACCCCGACTCTTACACGGGAAGACACCCGAAGACACCAAAACCTGCATTCCTGTACCCGTGAAAATCTACGAAAGCAAATATCTCACCTCTACGGGGAGGAAACCTTCCAGCTGACAAGAACCTACGAGAAACTAGAAATCCGAAGAGCCACCATCTTATGTGATCTCCTGTTCCTACGCAACTGCCGAGACAACAACTTAACTCCCACATGCTTCCAACTTAAATTCCACTCTAAAACCCCAGCTACCGAAAGGATCCTGAAACGAACTGAACTATCCCTAATCAGAAACGAAATACATAAGAAAAGATACCTACTAAACCAAACCAACAAAGATCTGCTCACTCTTCACCTCAAACTATGTAACAAAATCCACCCTGCACTCTGGGACAAATGCAAACAACTAGCCGTCTGGAGAGCTGAAACTGAGACCTCACATAAGACAGACAGACACACCAACAAACTCTACAAACTAGAGAAACGCCAGAAGCCCAGCCACCCTCCACAACAACCCATGAAACAAACAGTACATAACATATCAGACAGGATCCTCACCCCAACTGAAACCAAAGTACTCTCCAAAGGTTTCAACTTTGCAGTCGCCCCGAGACGCATCCCCACGGAAAACATCATATGCGGAGTCGAAGCTAGCCTGACCAAAATCGACCCAGATGAAGCCAATAAAATCAGACTTGAAGTCACCAACATCCTCTGCTCCAGCAAACCACCCAGAAGCAATTTACACAAAGAAGAACAGAAAGCACTCACCAACCTGAGGAAAGACAACAACATAATCATTCTCCCAGCAGACAAAGGCAACGCCACTGTTGTGATGAACACATCGGACTACCAAGCAAAACTATCAAATCTACTCCAAGACCCTACCTACCAACCTATAAAAACAGATCCCACCACCTATCTGGAAAAAACCACCAAATCCAAAATAAAAGCCTCTCCTATCAGTGAAGAAATCCAGCTAAGAATCATCCCCAGAGAAAAATCATCCAGATGCCCCAAACTCTACGGTCTCCCCAAGATACACAAAGAAGGAACACCACTCAGACCAATAGTCAGCTCCATAGGCTCACCTCTACAAAATCTCGCTAAATTTCTCGCTAAGCAACTTCAGCCCTATGCAGAATCCATCGCTTCACACGTTACTAACTCCTTCCAGTTCATAGAAACAATAAAAAAGCAATACCTACATCCCGATGACCTACTTGTGAGCTTCGATGTTGTATCTCTCTTCACTCAAGTGCCCATTAATGAAGCCTTGACAGCCATTCAAAACAAATACAACCCCCCCAAATACATCCTGGACCTGACCAACCACTGCCTAACCAACACGTACTTCATCCACAATGGACAAAGATACAAACAGATAGAAGGAGCACCTATGGGATCACCCCTCTCACCGGTCATCGCAAATTTGTACATGGAACACTTTGAAACCAATGCTTTAGACAAGTCAGAACACAAACCCAAACTTTGGCTCAGATATGTTGACGACACCTTTGTAATTTGGCCACACGGGAAAGAAAAACTAGATAGCTTCCTCACACATCTCAACAGCCTACACCCCAAAATACAATTCACTATGGAAATAGAAGACAACAACCAACTCCCCTTTCTTGACGTCCTAATCTACAAAAAACCTGATGGCTCCCTAGGACACACTATCTACCGGAAAAAAACACACACCAACCGCTACTTACATGCACAATCACACCACCACCCTGCACAAATAAACTCCGTAGCCAAGACTCTCATCTCCAGAACCAAACGCCTGGCTGACAAAGACCACTTGACAACTGAGTTACAGAATCTCTCAAATGTGTTAATCGCCAATGGATACCAGAAAAACAGGGTTACGAAGCTAATCCAAAAAGAAACACCCCCCAAAAACCAAGACACAGAAGAAAACAATGGCATGGCCCTCCTTCCTTATATCAAGGGCACTACAGACAAAATTAGCAAAATCCTCCATAAACACAATATCAAAACAGCCTTCTGCACCAATCAAAAAATAGCCAATATCCTCAGAAACCCAAAAGACAAAATCCAGCTGGAAAACCAAGGGGTCTATGAAATACCCTGCAAAGTCTGCCCAGCCACGTACATTGGACAAACAAACAGACGAATAAATGCACGTATCGCAGAACACAAGAATGCCGTCAAAAAAGAAGAAAAAACTTCCTCTCTTTTCCATCACATGAAAGAAACAGGACACGAAATTAATTTTGCAGATTCCAAATTGCTCTTTAACATGGAACATCACCACAAGAGAATAATCATGGAAGCCATCGAGATAGAGAAACACCCTCACAACATGAACAAGCGTGACGACACGTCCCGCCTGCCAGACATCTGGAAATTAGCCCTCCCCACAAAAACCGACACCAGAACCAGAGGCACACAGAACGCCGTCACCAATCAACCACACCAGACCCAAACCCAGACCCTCTCCACAGACATATTACAGACTCCATCCAGTAGCCAAACTATAGTGGCACCTCCGGATGCTGCACCCCCCTGCAATCCCTACACAGATCTGGCTGGCACAAGGCACAAAACCACAGCTCGCCCCTATACACGAAGCCAAGCCAGAGCACAACTAAATGCAGCACAGCCATCTTCTCAGAAAAACTCTTCACAAGCTCAAGAGGTCAAGACACGAAAGCTTTAGCAACTAATCTACACTTAATGACCCACCCAGTGGTATTCAGAATATCACTCATGAAATCACTCAAGATATCCCTCAAGTAATTAAGGAACAAAAGAAGAAAAGGCACACTAATCTAGGAACTTCCTCTCTGCCCAGAACGTTGGAGGCTATACACCACACCCCTCAACAGTATTTATAGGAACTCAAACACCAGATTCTGCTCTGTTCCAGTAACAAGAAGCCGAAAGCACCAGCCTGAAGATGACGAGTGAGACCTCGTCGAAACGTCGCACAGACACCCCGACTCTTACACGGGAAGACACCCGAAGACACCAAAACCTGCATTCCTGTACCCGTGAAAATCTACGAAAGCATATATATATATATATATATATATATATATATATATATATATATGGGTAGCAGTGAATATTTTGAAAGAAAAAGCTTATGCTTAAACAGTCTTGGAGATTCTTCAGAAATATTTCTAATTAATGACTGTGGCGATCACACAGGGTTCCTGGACGTTTGACGGTCTATTGATCCCTGTGCCACCACTGTGCTCGCTTCCCTGTTACCACCAACCCGTGTCTCTCGGGTACGCACGGAGTCCAGACAGTTGTTAACATTAAACCAAATAAACAAGTTTATTTTATAAGCATTAACAAGTTTATGGTTTCAGATAATTTCAGTCTCTTAATCTAAGTTTCTTTTACCGGCCTATACCTTCCTAATAACTTCTAACTGATTATCCCAACTGTCTATCTGACTCCTCTTAACAGATTCTCTCACTCTCTCACATCAAACTATCCCAACCCACAGACTTATCCTCCCGCTCTCTTCTCTTATACCCGACTCACTCCTTAACAACACTAACTCTAACTCCTCCCCTTGGGTTCCCACATGCCAATCACTTCACACTCATTTAACCCTTTCCTTATGACCCAGCATGATGTCACCTAGCGGGGCAAACGCCACAATGACAACATGCAGACCTTCAGACTTTTGTTTGACAGAAAGGGGGAGGGGGTATTCTATCACCAATTATTATTATTATTATTTGACCTATCAAATCCCAGCCTCCAAAGTAAACTAACAAAATCCACAACAATAGAGGCAAGCATCTGATCCATAGAAGGTCACAGCTTCTGGACCATGAGCTATTATATCAGAAAACCCACAAACAGGGTGTGAAGTTACTAGCCTTTCCCCCACTAATTCTAAATATTGCTTTCCTTGAGCAGAGTTGTGATCTTAGTTTACCGCAAGCACTGCCTTGTGTGTTTCTCCTGGGGACATGATGTCGGCATATCATAACCAAATATTAAGGTTGCAGTTTAATCTTCAGAGCTTTTCTCTTGTTCATAAATCACTCAAGGCACATTTAAAAATCCATGATGCCTACAAATGCAATGTGATTGAATTGTAAAGTTGTAATTAATCTGGGACTGTGTGTCAGTTGTAGGAATTCTAAGCAATAATAACTATAATTTCATTGTATTTTTCTATTGTACTGTGAGGGAGTGACAATGTACTGGCTGTACTGAAACCAGATTTAGTAGCATTTGCAATTGGGAAGAGGGGGAAAAAACCACTTGGTTTGTTTGTGCGTCACACTTTTTCTCTTTATTAAATGACAGTGTCCCTTTCCCACCTTTTCCTTTTTAGAAAGCATATTGCAACAAATTTTGCATTTTTCTGTCTACTGTTTACTTTTTAAATGTATCATGCTTTGACCTTTTAGACCAGTGATCAGATTTAAACAACAGTATACTCAAGGAACATGTTTTGCCAATTTCCTTCCATAAGAAATGTTTGTTTTCATTTTCTACTCACACATTCATATTCAAAGAATATAGTGGTACCTTGGGTTAAGAACTTAATTCGTTCTGGAGGTTTGTTGTTAACCTGAAACTGTTCTTAACCTGAGGTACCACTTTAGGTAATGGGGCCTCCCACTGCCACCGCGCCACTGCTGCACGATTTCTGTTCTCATCCTGAAGCAAAGTTCTTAATCCAAGGCACTATTTCTGGGTTAGCGGAGTCTGTAACCTGAAGCGTCTGTAACCCGAGGTACCACTGTAATCTTATTTGCTTCTACACAATTATAAAAAACCCATGACAAATCTGAAACCAAATATTGAGCTAACTGGTTTGAATCAACATGTGAAAGCCATATAAGAAAGATTTGGGAAGTATGTGTTGTTGTTTAGTCGTTTAGTTGTGTCCGACTTTTCATGACCCCATGGACCAGAGCACGCCAGGCACTCCTGTGTTCCACTGCCTCCCGCAGTTTGGTCAAACTCATGCTGGTAGCTTCGAGAACACTGTCCAACCATCTCATCCTCTGCCGTCCCCTTCTCCTTGTGCCCTTCATCTTTCCCAACATCAGGGTCTTTTCCAGGGAGTCTTCTCTTCTCATGAGGTGGCAAAAGTATTGGAGCCTAAGCTTCACGATCTGTCCTTCCAGTGAGCACTCAGGGCTGATTTCCTTAAGAATGGATACGTTTGATCTTCTTGCAGTCCATGGGACTCTCAAGAGTCTCCTCCAGCACCATATTTCAAAAGCATCAATTCTTCGGCGATCAGTCTTCTTTATGGTATATGTACTGACACCCAAATTAAATCCAGACAAGATGCAAGTGCTGTTGGTAATTGGCACAGCTGACCATGGAGCTGGTATTTTGCTTATTAATGTTATACTTATGCCTAAGGACCAAGTCCACAGCTTGGGTGTCCAGTTAGCTCCAGCATTGCACATTGCTGCCCAATTGGTATTGATGGTTCAAGGTACCTGCTAGCAACTTCAGCTGTGCTTGTCCTTGGGAAATATGTCCTTAACCACAATTTATCCCTGTGTAGCTAACACCCAGTTTAGAGCTCTCCAACATATTTTATATAGTGCTGCCTATTAAGAATTCTTTAACAACAACAAAATCCCTTTATTCAAAATACAATTGCTCGAACTTGTAATAATAACAGGGCGTGGAAGAAATATTTTAGGAATTTCGACTTTCATTTGTAGGTCCATTTCTCAGTCCCTTTAAAGAACCAGCATCTGGAATTCAAAAGGTGTTCTTGTGACCTGCATTTCTTATTCGATCAGTGGGATCATTAAAAAAAGGGGGAGGACCACTAGTTCTATAGCAACCAGTAGCTTTTGTGTCCCATGCCCAGCCTTTGGCAGTCTCATACCAGTTATTAGCATTCTTCAACTAGCATAAGCACCTATTGATCTTCAATATTACTTCTTTCCAACTGTCTGAGAAGATTCAGGTAGGTAGCCATGTTGGTCTGATGCAGTCAAAAAAAATTAAAAAAATTGTCCAGTAGCACCTCAGAGACCAAGTAAGTTTGTTCTGACTATAAGCTTTTGTGTGCATGCACACTTCTTCAGATACTAAGAATACTCTGAAGAAGTGTGCATGCACACGAAGGCTTATACCCAGAACAAACTTAGTTGGTCTCGAAGGTGCTACTGGACAGTTTTTTATTTTTTTGTCTGAGAAGAATTAGCATATTTTACTGTGTGGTGCTTTCACCTTTATCTTTCTGGCTTTTTTTTGTTTTTTTTTTTTTTGAAAAACAAAAGATATAAGTTTGATATCATGGACCCAGAGAGGCACAACTTGCTCTAAGGACGACACTGAAATACAAATAGGAAAAGAGGCTCTGTGTCGAACGGAAAAGAGTGATTTCCCCTTCTGTGCTGGAATCCAGTGTGTGTGTGTGTGTGTGTGTGTGTGTGTGTGTGTGTGAAACTCAGTTAAAACACCTGAAAAAGATATTCAGTACGCACCAGAGGTTCAACGGTTTTCCTGGGACATGTTAAATTATTTGACCTGTAGTTTCCAACATTCTCCCTGGACCCCTTTTCAAAAAGGTGGTGGTGGATTGGCTACTTCCTAGTCCTCAGGTATGGAGGCTGATCTTGGAGACATATAATATATTTTTGTTTGAAGATCTGCAATTTCATGTTTGAGCTTTTTTTCCTTTCCTTTCTTTTTTTTTCTTTTTCTTTTTTTTTCTTTTTTTTTGAGAACTTGATGGTGGATACCATGCAGCCTGGCAATTTGTCAGTTTTAATTTTATCTATTAAGCCTTCTTCTCTCTTCTATCTGCCTCAGTTCCTCAGACTCCTTTCCTGCAAAAGGTAGTTCAGGCACTGGGATCTGCCCTATATCTTCCACTGTGAAGACAGTTTGCAAAGAATTCATTCAGCTTCTCTGAAATCTCCTTATTTCAACCTAGGTCCTCTCTTTAGAAATAGCATTTTCAGTCTTCTGTGTTCCACGCATGTCTTCATTTGCTGCTGACACTTTTGTTTCTCTCTCTCTCTTTCCCCCCTCTCAACCAATTTCGCAAACAGGCATTAGGCTTCCAGAATTAGTTTGTCCTCAGCAATTAAACTGGCACTAAATCCCTACGGTTCCACCGGTGGCCGTATCTTTCTCTCTCTTTTAACACAATGCCCAATCAGCCTTGTTCTATTTCAAGCAAAGCTGGCTGGATAGTTTCAAAAAGCCAAGAACAGCCCTTCACATCTGCTGTGAAAGGGGCTAATAATGCTATTACAAAAAGTATGCCCACTGTGAAGAGAGGTCCCCTTTGGAGGGTTGAGGGCAAGACAAAATTCCTCTTCTCATTAAAAAGCTTCAAGCATCCAGCTGCCCAACCATCTGGCTTCTGATGCAGAGGAGGAGGAGGAGGAGGAGGAGGAGGAGGAGGAGGAGGAGGAGGAGAAGAAGAAGAAGAAGAAGAAGAAGAAGAAGAAGAGGAGGAGGAGGAGGAGGAGGAGGAGGAGGAGGAGGAGGAGAAGGAGATGGGGGAATAAGAGGAAGAGGCGGAGGGAGATCATTTTTTTCACATAATGGATCTCTGGATGATATTTCATGATATTGACAATATCTCACTACGCATGAAACAATGCCATTGCCCAATTAGCAAATGGAATGTTTCAGGATTGGGGTGCAATCCTAACCCCACCCACTTACTTCTGAATAGGCATGGTTAGTCTGCAGTGTTACGAAAGGAATTTTAATTGATCATTAATACATAGATCAGTTAAAAACAAGCTGCACTGCACTGTTTTCTAACATTTGGGACTATTTGTCTATTTTAAAAAACACCAAATTGTTCTGGAACAATAACAAATAAAGTTATAGTACTAAGGCTACCATACTTACTATTAAGTAATATTAAGTGAATAAGGAATTCATTTGATTAATCTAGAGTTGTTTTAAGTTCACATTTCCATACCAGCAGAAGTCATAAAAACTATTTTTTAGCACAAATGAAGAAATGAGATCCTGAAATATAATTTATTTAAAATGGCAGCCACTGCCTATTCTCTTCTCCACCACCACCAAGATTGGACTGCTGCTAGTGAGTGTAGACCAGGGTTAGCCCTCCAGATATTGGTGCCCTCCAGATATTGGTGGACCACAACATCCATCAGCCACATTTAGCACAGTGATTGATCAGGGAAGATGGTTGTTGTAGACCAGTAACAGCTGGGGAGCACTCTGTTGACTAACCATGGTGTAGACAGCACTGAGTCAGGTGGAACAAGGAGTCTGATTCACTATAAGGCAGTTTCCTATATTCCTACCAAGTAGGAAAAGGCTATGCTAAATACTAATATGTGATATTTCAACATACAGAAGCTGGGTTTTATCCCATTGGGAATCATTCAGACATGGAAACTAAATACAAGACATTCCATTGTATCTGAAATGTACAGACCAGGGAAAGTATTACCACGAGTTGCTGCTGATTGCACAAAGAATTTTAACTTCATGTCTCACAATTCTCCAGCGAGCTCAACGCAATGCAAGTCTCTCAGTGTTCCTCAAGCAGCAAACAGATGTGCTAAGAAGCCTGCAGAGCAATTGCTTAAGATGATGCAAAGCAGTAGATGACTCAAGCAAAATTGTTTCAAGACTTTGCATCCATTTCAATTAGTGTCACCCACAGATGCGGGAGGGAGGCCTAGAGTTATGAAGATGACTAATTGCAAACTGGACTTATGCCCATCCTGACTACTGAAAGCCAGTTGGCAGAAGCCAGGTCTTTTACTAGCCAGAATCATCACTCAAGGGAGCAAGAGGGCCAGAGAGCCTCAAAACTATGGCTGTTCAGATCTGACACAATTAAAACAAACAAACCATAATCTTCACATTGAGCATCTAGGGAGATGTCACAAACTGTCACAAGGCTTGCTTTCCGCAAGTCATTAGGGACGTTAGAGAATTCTGAAGGAAATGGGAGCAGAAATTGTTGACGTTCACTTATTCATCCCATGTCTGGAATGTCAATCAATCTAGCTAATCAGGGTCTAGGCAGAGGAGGAATGGTGAAGACCACCTCCCCAACCTGACCCTTCCCAGGGAGGAGGAAGAGGAAGACAGTATAGATTCACAACAGGGGTTTGAGGGAGGTAGCAGCTCAGAAGCAGATGAGGGGGAAAGTTGGGAAATCATGGGAGAGCCAGAACAACACCCAGCTGACACGTTGTCACTAGAAAGCATTCCAGACCCTCCATCTCCCAGAACCCAGCGAGCATTAAAAATGGGAGAGCAAAGAGCTCAAAGACTAGCATGAAGCAGCACCTGTAGAAGAGACGATGAGAATGACGAATGAGGAAGTGGGAAAGACGGGGGTGGAGATTCACGTGGGACAATGCCATTATCCAATAGGCTGGATTCTATAGCCTCTTTCTGTAAAGACTGAAATAAAAAAGGACAGTAAGAAACTTTTCCTTTCTGGGCAACCAGCCGGGAGCTGCTGACAGCATCCTGACACTAGCGCATGCAATTGTTATCGCTTTCCGTCCATAAATTATACATTAATTGTTTGTGTTCCTCTCTCCATTTGCATCGTGTCTCCATTGTTTTTATATGAATTGACTGAAATAATGGAAAGACAACATAAATTCTTATATATTTGTTTCATAAATTTTGAAAGTTACACAATTTTGGCATAGTGAGGCAAATGATGTGATTTTTGGTGGAAGACAAACTGTAGCAGAACGGAAACTGTGCTTCATGCAGTGCAGAACAGGAAATGATGTCTTCCTACAACTCTATGTATAGATGAACATTTCTGTACAAGTGAAAATGTGTTCTTAGACCACAGAGGTGGTCCTTAAGGCCATTTCTTCCAGACCATTTAGGGCTTTAAAAGAACACAACGAACACTGTGAATTAAACCCAGAAACAAACTGGTAGCAAGTGAAGCTGGTAAAGTACAGGCATAATATGGTCACAATGGTTGGAGACACTGGAAGCCACATTCTGGACTATCATGAGGATTGCAAACTGATATGCAAATGTTGAGAACTGAACTTAAGATTGAAAGAGATTCACTGAGAGATCCAGCATAGGTAATCTATCTAAGCAAAAAATCTATCTAGCCAACAAAACAAAACAAAATGTTCCAACCCTGGCCAGAAGTTAGATTGAAATGAATTTTCCCATCATGAGTTTCCAATAGGCATCTGGTAGCAGAATGGGCAACCAACTTCCTAGATACTTGATCTGCTTTATGGCACATTGATCCTAAATACATTGCGACATGGATTTAGCTGATGAACCTTGCCTAAAAAAATCAATAGAGGTAATTCTATCCTATTGATTGTATTAGATCTTTCTGTGAGCCATCCTTTTCCCTAGCTTGTGAAGTATTGGTGGCATAATAATAATAATAAATTTGTCAGGCGGTTGTGAGACTTCCCCTTGGTCATTACATTTGTCCCTAGGAAGCAGATCACAAATTGCAGTGCTCAGCCACTGTTCTTTAGCTTTCTTTGGTTCTTTGGCTCTGTGAAACTCCAGAATGAGATGTCCATATAATTATAACCATGTAAAAAAGGGGATGGAGTTCCAGCGTCCTGGAATTTTGCCACATAAAAATGTGCAGTATGATGTGTTGTTGTAATGCAGTTTTCTCAGATATTTTGAAACTCCCACCCAACAAAAATGCAAACTCCGTATTCAGGGCTTGTGTATGCAGCTATGTCTATGCAACTGCAAACAAGGATCTGTGGACCGTTTTGAAAGGAGTTCATTCATTCATTCATTTGAATATTTGTTATCTGCAGTCTCATAAAATAAATCAAGGCAGCTTACAACATAACTACAACAAAAACTATCAATAAATATCTGTAAAACATATTTTAAAACATCAATAAAGCTGCAGTTGATAGTCGTTGGTTAAAGAGGGGGGAAATCGTTTGAAGAGCTGTATAAAATGTACAGCTTTATTTAAGAGACTTTGGAAAAAAGGAAAAAAACTGTTCCTGCTGGTTTCATGGCAAAGGTTCTTTTCCTAGTGAAGTGTCAGGACTGAGCCAGCTCCCAGCGAAGGTTTGCAGTCAACGGAAGAAAGCAGCTGGGAACAGAGAGAGTTAACTTTCATGCAGGATGAACAGCATGAAACTACCCCTTGGAATGCCGGGTGATAAGGGAATGGCTGAGCGTGGGCTGGAACCCAGCCAAAGTTCTCAGGAAGTTCAAACAGGAGCGAACAGAGATGGAAGTAGTTTGTCAGAAAGGGAGGAGGGGGGAGCTGATCCCATCCCTCCTCAAAGTAGGCTAAGGGGAGGGCTGTTAAAACGGAAACAAAGCAAGAGACGTAAGACCCAAAAGTTCTCTATCTTCTGTAGAAACCGGTAGAAGTCTTCAGAAGGGTCATCTTGATTGATGATGTTGGAGGCTGTGTTAGAGCCGCCCGGAGCTATCTGTTTGTTTTGACAATAAATCATCCTTTTTAATTAACTACACTTGCTGTGTTATCAAGTGGGAACCTGGACTCCTGACATGAAGGCCAACTTAATCTCAGGAGCAGGCATGCCAAGTTGCGCCCAACATTGGGGGGGGGAGCGTCACTTGTGGAGGATGACCCCACCCACCCACCCCACTCACACACAAAACCCACCCACCCCAGTCTGGCCAAGCCAACTTGGCCTGCCATCTGCCATCCCTCACCCACCCACTGACAGCCGCTTTACCTTGTGAAAGGGACAAGCAGGGTGAAGATGCCTCTCTCCATGCGTCCCTGGTAGAGATTGCCTGAGTGCCTTCTGGGGAGGTGCTCTGGGGGTCGTCAAAGGGCCATGCCAGGGCCAAGCATCTTCATCCTGGTGCATCCTTTTTCGGATCACCCTAGAATCTACAGATGGCCATGATGACAAGGAGAATTAGAGGTTATCCAAAACAAAAAGTACAGAAAGAATGGAAAATCTTTAAAGAGTATTTGGGAAAGCATTACAATAACAAATATCTCATGACAGACATAGAATGAACCTTGTAAAACAACAAATATAATGTTTTTTGACCTCTGATGAAAACAAAGAAATAAATACAATAACTAGGAAGTGTGTGTGAAAAAAATTGTAGAAATAATAATACAATGAGTCTAAACAGAAGCCAAATGTGTTTGTTTTGTTTTATTTTCTTCTTCTTTTTCTTCCCCCCTCCCCTCACTCCCCACTTCTTCTTCTTCCTCTTCTCTTTTCCTTTTTGTGTCTCCTTTCTTGGTCTTTCTCTTTTTGATATGTTAAGAAAGAGATAAAGAGATAAAAGTGTAATATGAAAACCTCCGTAAGTTAAAAGTGATGTTGTGTAATTTCTCTATTATTCTCTCTATTCTCTATTTTTATTTATATATTGTTAAAATTGGTTAATTGTAATGATTTGATGTAGCAACCACTGTGGTCTCCCCCACCCTTTGTTATTGTTGAATTCTAAATAAAGTATTATTCTAAATAAAGAATTGCTGGGGCAGCCCCCTTATTAATTATATGGGGGGCCTGGCACCTTGGCACCCCCTCCTCAGATGGCACCCCTGGTCAGGAGCATGGGTACTCACCAGAAGTGCTCCATCAGAAGATCTCAATAGATCAGTGATATATCAGAAGTATTCTGCTTATTGTTACCTAACATCCTCACTACCCTCTTCCCTGCTTCTTGTCCAGTCATTCCCAAGCCAGAATACCCTAGTACCAGTCTTTCATGCTCTGGTGACCTCTCATATGCAAAACTGTAATGCACTTTGTGTGGGGCAGCCTACAAGGACTTGTCCCTCGCATAGGTCACACACAGTTTCCACAGTTTGAGACCGTAGGTTGTAATAAGAAACAATGTTGTAAAATATTCCAACTCAAAAATCTTCTGAGGCAAAAGCTTAGAGCTCCCAATTCTTATTCCTTAAGTTAATGGCATTAATGTATTACCAGATTCACATATCTGAAATACTCAGTAAGACCAGTTAATAGAATATACTTAAACTTATTACAACTGTGTTAGAGATTTTTATTTTGCATATGATAATCCATATTTGGTTATTACTGTTATTACTTTCCCGATAACAAGAGAATGGTTAGGAAAAGAGGAATTAATTCTCACTTGTAGGTTTGGAGAGTTAGCTTTCTCTTTGTAAGTATTGCTCTAGACTTTATATTAGCCATGAAGAAGATCAGCATCCAGCTAGCAAATCCCTTAACACCCTTCAGGTACATCAGAACTCAGGACAAAGAAAATCACTAAAACCAGAAGACAGGAAGTAGTGTTATACAGTGGTACCTCAGGTTAAGTACTTAATTCATTCCAGAGGTCTGTTCTTAACCTGAAACTGTTCTTAACCTGAAGCACCACTTTAGCTAATGGGGCCTCCTGCTGCTGCCACGCCACCAGAGCACGATTTCTGTTCTCATCCTGAAGCAAAGTTCTTAACCCGAGGTACTATTTCTGGGTTAGTGGAGTCTGTAACCTGAAGCGTATGTAACCCGAGGTACCACTGTATTCTGATAGTCTTGGCTCCATTCCAATCTTGCTGTCTTTTTACGCCATTTAGACTTCATAATTTTAAAAGTTTCTCACTCATTTGAAGTCAACTCAGCAAAGCCACTCTAATGATGAATCTCTCTTTCTTTCGTGTCAAATACATTAGCAAATAAAAATAAGAACTCCTCTACAAGCCATTTAAATCTCTGTTCAAATGAAATACAATGGGAAGTAAGTGCAATCTACACGGGTGGCACTGTGGTCCAAACCACAGAGCCTAGGGCTTGCCAATCAGAAGGTCGGTGGTTCGAATCCCCCGATGGGGTGAGCTCCCATTGCTCAGTCCCAGCTCCTGCCCACCTAGCAGTTTGAAAGCATGTCAAGTGCAAGTAGATAAATAGGTACTGCTCCGGCGGGAAGGTAAATGGCATTTCCGTGCACTGCTCTGGTTCGTCAAAAGCGGCTTTGCGTGGTGAGTCCCCCCCCCCAGTGGAATTAAAGACACATGACACAGTTATTAAGGTTAATGGGCTAAATAAGGCCACAACTTTATTGGTTACAGGTGATGAGCGGTATTGGTTTGGGAACTGGTCCTAACCGACTCTATCTGGCTTCAGCCCATCCGCTCGAAGTTCAGGAAGGGCTATCCACCAGTAGGGGGAGTCCTGCTGATGCACATCAACTAGGAACTCCCCCAGGGTCACCGCTCGGGGGCATACCTTAGGCCCTCACCTCCATAGGCTTCAGATAGGGCCACACCCCCAGAATCCTTTATCGGACTACCCTTCAATATGCGGGGCAGGTGATGGCGCTTCCTCCCTTCTTCCATCTATAAAACAATACCAATACCAATGCCTAACCGTCAATACTAAGAAAGTTGTGACGGTTTGCTACAAGGTAGGCGAAAACCACGTGGCTGGTGCCAATTTGCCAAGTGGAAAAATTCCTACCAGGCCCCTCAACAGCGACCAACCAAGGTCCATAGCAAGGTCAAAGAATGAAAACCTTGAAGGGTGGGAGGGTGGGAATCAGGAACAGCTGGTATGTTGAAATCATGAAGAAGCATATTGCTGTTGAGGGGTTGTTTTTAGTTTTCTCTTCAGCGGCCCAACCATAGCCACCATTTTAGCTGATCTGCAAAAGTGGAAGCTTAAACAGCGACAGCAAACATTCTGGGTTGTATCCAATATTGCTGTTCTGCTCACCCAGCAGACTTCTACTTGCTAGAGTTAGGCTTTTTAATAAGTTGGAGAGAGAGAGAGAGAGAGAGAGAGAGAGAGAGAGAGAGAGAGAGAGAAAGAGAGAGAGAGAGAGAGAGAGAGGTACTCACATATATACTCTTTCTATATCAATTAATACAATGATAGCCAACATTGTGCATGCCTGGATAGCTCAGTTGGTTAGAACATGTGCTGATAGCGCCAAGGTTACAGGTTTGATCCCTGTATGGGGCAGGTGCATATTCCTGGATTGAACGCGGTTTGACTAGGTGATTCTCAGCACCCTTTTCAACTCTACAATTCTATGATGCCTTCTAGATATCCTTTCACCTGCCCCACCCTACACAGCCAGTGTTAACGGATGATAAAATCTACACTGCCACACCCCCTGGAGAGCACTATATTGACTGCCATTGAATCAATATACTCATGTATATACCTGCTTTAGAAAAGGCCTTTAATACTTCCAGTGACCCCTGCAAAGAGGGATTGATTGTTCAACGACTCTGTGAATTCTAGCTCTGTGAGAGGAATGGGAGTATCCTAGCAACTCTCAGCACCCTTAAAAAACTACACTTCCCAGAATTCTTTGGGGACAAGTTGCCTGTACACATGTACTAATGTGAAAACATGTATGCTATTGATTCGCACAGGATGACTAGTGTGTACCCTTCTGAAAGTTACATGTGAATACCTAGGGTTGCCATACGTCCAGAATTTCCCAGGCATACCCAAAATACTGCTATCAGAAGCAGTGTCTGGGTGGAAATCAGCAAAAACATCCAGGAAAAACTGAACATGTGGCAACCCATGTGTTGGAAGTTCCAATTTTCATTAAAAATAGCTCAAAAATGTCATTTTTTGTGATTTTGCCAAAGAAAACCTCAATAAAAGCTGGACAACCTTTGTGTCCAGATTTTCACTTTTTGAAATATGGCAACCCTAGGTTCTTTGACATTTTAAATAAATATGTATGTAGGTCTAATGTTGCTATAGCAAATGAATTGGTTCCGAGAGACATAATAAAGTCTCTAAACATTCTCATCAATTGATACTTTTTTCTTCTCGGGCCACAGTGAAAAAGTCCACTGTTTTCAGCACATTGAGAGTTTCTTGGTACCCATGGAGGTTAAGGCATGCTTTGCCACTTAATCCCCACAGACAATGAATTTCACAGTGCCATTTACTATTTCTTCAAACTGATGTGAAACACTGTCTCTGCAATTCAGATTTTATGATGGGGTTCACAAGCTGATGTTTGTGGACTGTTTTATTTCCCATTTATCTCTGATGCACAGCAGAGAGATTGCTTCCAACGTCAAGGAAAATGAACCGTCTCCACATTTCATATATTTGGGAACTGTTCTTAAAGTATCATGGAGCAATTCAAAAACAACCTCTAGAGTAATTCTGATTGACTGTTTTATTTATATTTTGCACTTTCATTATAGGATACAATATGCGACACTATTCTGCCTATATTTCCCAGGACACTGAGAGTAAAACTCTACTACAGTACAGTACCATCTTAAAGTTGTATAGTTTTAGCAATGGTATATTTTCTACCTTAAGTTCTATATTAAAATGAATGCACATGATGCACTCAGTGTTATTTTAAGCCCAACTGAATTCATTTGGAAAGTAAAGCACAATGGATAGTAAGGAAGGCAAAGCAATAGATATAGGGAAGGATGGTACACAGCACTTTTTCCAAATTCTGGTCCATGTAACTATTACATGTGTTCACTCACATGTGTGACATCCCATTTGTCAGTCATCTGTGAAAAAACAGCCCCCCCAACTCTGAAAATACACTTCAAAATCCCCCCCCCTAAAATATGCACATATACGGGTGGTGCTGTGGGTTAAACCACAGAGCCTAGGGCTTCCTGATCAGAAGGTTGGCAGTTCGAATCCCTGTGATGGGGTAAGCTCCCATTGCTCGGTCCCTGCTCCTGCCAACCTAGCAGTTCGAAAGCACACCAGTGCAAGTAGATAAATAGGTACCGCTCCAGCGGGAAAGTAAACGGTTGTTTCCGTGCACTGCTCTGGTTTGCCAGAAGTGGCTTAGTCATGCTGGCCACATGACCCGGAAGTTGTATGCCGGCTCCCTCGGCCAATAAAGCGAGATGAGTGCCGCAACCCCAGAGTCGGTCACGACTGGACCTAATGGTCAGGGGCCCCTTTACCTTTGCCTTACTGCAAAAGTCAAGAGGGTACCTAAATTCTGATCTGCACATTAATTTTGGAGGTACAGATTAGGTCAGTTCAAAGTAGAATTTACAAAGATTACATACTTTCCAACATCCAAGGCATCCAAATTGGACTGCTCATTTGGGGGGGGGGGCAGCCATCAACATACTCCAGTGAAAATTTAGTTCAGTGCTGATATTCTCTCCCGCTCTTTCTTTGGCATTCCAATAATTAAAAGATTTTTGGTCAATAATTCGCCAATTATGAAGAATACCAGGATATAAAAGTATGTATAGCATGGGTAGAGATTCACTCCTAGGGAACAAGAAGCAAGTATAGATTATGTGTGTTCAAAAGGACAGGGATGGGATTGTCCTTCCCCAACAACAACTCAAGGTAACATGGAACTTGGCTGTGAGATGCGGGTGGTGGACTAAGGACAACAACAAGATTTTTCTGAAACAAAGTTAAAAATTTACTAAAAATATGGGAAAATAGTTCTTGGGAGAGAGGTTTAACCTAGGAACAGTGAGAAGCATGCACAGTTTTCCTCCCACTTGAAGTAAAATAACAAATAAACCAAGAGTTAAACACAAATCCACTTTCCCTCCAGCCATAACATTCCCTCCCTGCCAATTTGTGACATTCATCATAGAATGCCAGTACAGCACTTCTTGACGGCCTTCTCCCTGGTGTGTTTTCTTTTGGTGAGATGATGCTGGAAAGCAAGATAGGGGCAGTTATAGCTTGGGGTTATGTGACTCATATGCTTCACAATTAACAAGGTTCAAGGAAGTTTTTGGCTCTTGGCAGCAGACATCTTCAATGTCTAATCCACAGTCCCCAAACAAACCTGTACACCATCCCTCTCTATATATTTATAACATGGAACATTGTGCTTTCTTCACAATCTGCAAAGAACAGGACAGATTCAATCTGTGACTGAGAGCCAATAAAACTGAATCAGGATGGAATTGGGCTTCTCAGTCCATCCCCTTTGTCAGGGTTATTAATTGTTTGGGGATCTCCGGCGAATAGAAGACACCCCACTTCTAGAACATGGGTTGACTAACTCTCTGGATTGGTGAGCTGTTTTGCAAAATGGAAGAAACACGATGGGCACGAAATGCAGACCACAACCAAGAAGCATAGCTTCCAATATTCCTCAGATGAAAATAGGGACGTTTAGCACTCCCCCACAAGTCCCCCTCCTTGACCCCCCATTTTTGTGTCCCCCTGAAGTATTTCCTATCAGAACGGCAAGTGCCACCACCACTCCACCAATGGGGCACAGCACACACACCCTGAAAAAAACCCTTAATCCCAATGTTATTTTATTTTATTCTTTGGTCGATTCACAAAAAGAAAAATGCCCCAATATAATAAACTGGGCTACGAACTGCCCAAGGGAGGGGGCCGGCAGCGGTGGCCATGGAAAGGCCATGAGATGTTGCCTTGCAGTCGCTGCTACTCAGGGCAAGTACCTGAGCTCAGCGGTGGCAGCACTGGTAGGAGAAATGGGGACATTCAGAATTCGGGGTGGCTTTTTTTTAAAAAATGGACAAAGTAATAATAAGAAAGAAAGAAAGAAAAAGAAAAATGTGCACCCAACCCCTGAGACCATTCCATTGTAACTGTCCAACCTCCCAAAATGTCAGCACCTCTTGCGATGGTTTGGCAGGATGGCTTTCATAATTCCAGGACTGTCGTTGGAAAATTGGGGTGCTTGGACGGCATGAAGCAGTGATCAAAACTTATTCTACTTATAACTACAACAAAGGCGGCATTTTTTCATTTCTGCCAAGCTAAGCAGTTGGTCCCTTACCTCTCTCTCTCTGACCTCGCCACTGTGATCCATGTGATGGTCACCTCCAGGCTTGATTATTGTAACTCACTCTACGTGGGGCTACCCTTGAAACTGACCCAGTTGTTTTTATGATGTTTGCCGCTCTGAGCCCAGCCTCGGCCGGGGAGGGTGGGATGCAATTAAAATGTTGTTGTTGTTGTTGTTACTTCCTACAGTTTATGCACAAAGTTATATGATCACCTCCTATTAATTTCAGTAGGCTATCAGGCCATACTCTTTTGTATTGCACAGCAACGCTAGGGAAACACTACAAATTTATATAGTATGTGTGTGGCCCAAATTACAATGTAAAGTATGTTTCAATATATATTGGGTACATCCTGGAAAAGATATCTCTCTCTCTCTCTCTCTCTCTCTCTCTCTCTCTCTCTCTCCACACACACAAACACAATAAAATAAAATAATAAAATAAAATAAAATAAAAATTTGCTGTGGAATTTCACAAAACAGAACTTAAAATTGCTCTACAGGATTTATTGACATTAGTGATCCCTCTGGTGGCTAATGGTAGATCAAAGTCAATGAGGTCTGGCTATATTATTATGCCTCTTTACACTTGAAGCCATGAATAAAACACTCAATTTTATTTTAATCACATTTCTGGGCTTATTAAACTTATGATAAATTTAGCCTGCCTCCTCGCCCCAAAGCTGTGAGGAATTAGAAATGAGAGCATTTAAAATGGAATCTTAATGATATTCTATTTTCATGTGAATTTTTATATTCCAAATGCTCTTGTAATAATAGCTTTAATATATTGATATTACTTAAGGTCCTGGTTTTTGCCATGCTTGGCAATTTTGTAATTGATACGCTTTACACTGATACATTTCAACTGATTCTTCAAGGTTCGTTCCTTCGTACATCCCCTGACCGTTGTCCACAGGATCATTCATGTGTGCGAACCCATCACAGAATTGTTTTGTTTGTGACATTTCTACGAATCTCAATCACAGGTTTGCTATCATGCTGATAACTGACTCTTGGTTTCTCATTTATATATGTGTGTGTTTGTGTGTATGAGTTATAGAGATGCAAATATGGGATTAGATCTAGACTATTTCCCCCCCCCCATCTATATGAAGATAGAGTGAGATAAAAGAAAGAAAAAATGGGAATTAGAAAAAAAAGAATCAATACTGTTACCTTACCATACATTAAGGGACATGGGTAGCACTGTGGTCTAAACCACTGAGCCTCTTGGGCTTGCTGATCATAAGATTGACAGTTCGAATCCACACGAATGGGTAAGCTCCCGTTGCTCTGTGCCAGCTTCTGCCAACCTAGCAGTTCGAAAGCATCCCTGCATGAGTAGATAAATAGGTACTGCTGTGAAGGGAAGGTAAACAGCATTTCTGTGTGCTCTGGCACTCATCACAGTGTCCTGTTGCACCAGAAGCGGTTTAGTCATGCTGGCCACATGACCTGGAAAGTTGTCTGTGGACAAACGCCAGCTCCCTCAGCCTAAAAGCGGAGATGAGCGTCACACCCCAAAGTTGAATTCAACTGGACTTAACTGTCCAGGGGTCCTTTACCTTTTACCATACATTAATATACAGATATGTATTTACTTATTATCCTAATACACATATATTTTTCAATAAGGGATTAGATCGAGACTAAAGCTCCACCTAAGGGGCACGGGTGGCGCTGTGGGTTAAACCACAGAGCCTAGGGCTTGCTGGTCAGAAGGCTGGCAGTTCGAATCCCCGCAATGGGGTGAGCTCCCGTTGTTCGGTCCCTGCTCCTGCCAACTTAGCAGTTCGAAAGCATGAAGTGCAAATAGATAAACAGGTACTGCTCTAGCGGGAAGGTAAATGGCGTTTCCATGCACTGCTCTGGTTCGCCAGAAGCAGCTTAGTCATGCTGGCCATATGACCCGGAAGCTGTACGCTGGCTCCCTCGGCCAATAAAGAGAGATGAGCGCTGCAACCCCAGAATCATCTGCAACTTGACCTAATGGTCAGGGGTCCCTTTATGCTTTACCTTTTAAAGCTCCACTTAGATCCCACTGAAATAAATATGACTTAAACCACAACTAATATTTCGCACTGATTTCTCTGAGACCTAAGTACAGCTGGAGATGAATATTCTACTATTGATTTATTTAGAGGCCATTCTGGTTCTGTGTATTCTGCTGCGTGGGGTCTGGACTTCTGTGCTTACGGTGCTACTGAGGGCAATTAACTATGGCTGCCATTCAAATCACCCACCCTATGCCGAATTGTAGGGCTTTGGACAGAGTGGAAGCATCTTTCTGCTCACTTCTGCCAGCTGAACTGGCTTCCAACCAACCACCAAATATATTCCCTACCAGTGAAGACTGACAGAACACCCCAAATGCAGCATTCGAAGGGTGGTGTGGGGCTGAGCTGGACTGGGATCCATTGGACCCAAAGCCCACAGTGGATGCTAACCAACATCAGACCCAATTGGAGATGGCACAGGGATCTGGCTCACTCTACCTGCCCCTTCCCAACCCAGCTACCATGAGTAGCTGGGTTGCAAATATGGCCGTGGCTTCCCCATTCTACAAAGCATTGGGGGCAGCAGCGGCAACAACAGGGAGTCAGGATTGCTCTATTAGCCTGCATTCAATCCAAGGTTGACAACGGATGCAAAAACAGGAATCTGATGATCTAATCTGAACTATTGCATTTTATAGTAAAAAAATATTACTGCCTCTTGCTTGAAGTTAATTAAAGAAACTGTTTGTTTATTTTACTAATATCTATTGGGATTCATTCATGGTTATTTACGAAATGTCAATAACATGGAATGAATGGAATGGGACAGATCAAACTATATCAAGTGAGAGCTCCATTTAGGCTGTCTAAACCAGTTATACTGTTGACGCTTGAGCAGAGCATTGTCTCAAGAGCAGCTTCTAACAGTTTAGCAGTGGAATTTAGCTGGGGAATGCTTTGCACACTTTTTGTTGACCCTATTCCCGCCCCCATAACGAATCTTAATGTCTTATAACGTTACGGGTTTGTGATCAGACATTTATAGTTCCCTTTATAAAAGAATACTAGCTCCACCCCCTGTTTCTCTTGCAACAGAAGTATCACGTTCAGGTTGTGTCAACGAAGGAGTCACAGTCTGCCCAAAAAATTGCAAGAGAAAGAGGATATTTAGCAAAGCCTTTAAAAAAAAAAGTATCTGGTCTGCCAACTCTTTGAAAACTCATTACAGTTTCTCATCTATTAGTGAACAGTGAAGCGTTGGCTTTCAGTAATGAGTGAGCATGGGCTGTCCTCTCTTCTCTGTACAGAGAGGGACCCAGGAGCAGGTTGTCGCTGATGGAGGTTGCATGAGGTTTTCTGCACAGCGGGAGGCAACTGTGTGAAGCTCAAAGCATACCATGTAAGAGGCAAAAGAATGTCAACTGCGAAAGCAATTTAAGACATGCAATTTCCCAGATTCTAATCCAATCCTGCTCCTAAAACTTCTTTCATAATAGACAGGTTATTTGGCCAGTAGTTATTTTTAAACAATTATTTGCATTTTCCCCTCATAGGATGTTAGCAGCCATTTGTCAGGGACCGTGCTGAGGAGGGCTGCACTGAGGAGAAATTGTGGGAGCCTCCCCCTGCATTTGATCTGGATCTTGAATCTTCCCAGGAGCAGAAGAACAGTATAGATTTGGAACGGTGGTTTGCAGAGGGACATAGTTCAGAAGGCAGAAGCTGGGAAATACTGGGTGGGGAACAGCTAGGAGAAGAAGGACTGGGAGAGAGAGGGTTAAGAGGTTCACAGTCTCTGGACAGCATTCACCGCCCTTCCCCCAAGTCATGGAGAGCTCAGAAAGTGTCAGAACAGAAAGCACAGAGGGTACCAGCTCAGATTACAAGACGTAGGAGTGATGTAGATTAATAGGGGCTGTTATCCTTGATTGGAAGCACCGCCATTTCTAAGAGATGTGTTCTTTGTTCTCTCGCTGTGATTATTACAGTTTCTAGCTGTCCTTTGTTCTGCTTATCTACTGCCACAGGTGGGGGGGATCCAATTCCCTGAAGCCTGACATCATTGCAGCATAGCAGGAATCTCATATTTGAAAGCATCCATCCACTGGGCCACACCTGTAGTAGCTGCATATTGTAATTGCTGTTATTGTTATTATTACCTTACCAACACAAGAAGAATGGGAAGGAAAATCCATACCCACCAAAAATTAGAAAAGCTTTTAAAAAAGTGGTGCCTTTCATACCTATTACTCCAGGCGTTCCCTCTACCTGTGGAGGGCACCAATAAAAACATACCCCAGGCTTGACTGAGCCTCACTAATCTCACCTCTTACCTGTGTATACCTGTGCATAATGTTGCATGTCACCCCAATCTCCAGGAGTTGCAAGGGCTTACCAAGGGTACTGAGGTTCAGAGGAGACTGCAGTGTCTCTATGAGAGATGCTTTATTTACACACATTTACAACCTGAGTCCTATGAGGGAGGGGTTCCTAGTATTATCACCCTAAGAGGGTCTTGCTTCCCCTAGAGCCCCACCTCCAAGTTAATGGGCATTGTCATTCACATGGTTTATGTGTGTCATGTCTTGTGATCGATAATTTTATTCAAGTTTGCACCCCTGCTCAAATAATAATAATTTATTTATACTCCACCCATCTGGCTGGGTTTCCCCAGCCACTCTGGGAGGTTCCCAACAGAATATTATAAACGTGATAAAACATTGAACATTCAGATGTCATCTGAAATCCAAATAGTTGTTTATGTCCTTGACATCTGATGGGAGGGCGTTCCACAGGGTGGGCGCCACCACCGAGAAGGCCCTCTGCTTGGTTCCCTGTAGCTTTGCTTCTCGCAGTGAGGGAACCACCAGAAGCTCCTCGGAGCTGGACCTCAGTGTGTGGGCTGAACGATACAGGAGCAGAGTCACTTGCATAGCTTTAATTCTTTAGTGTCAATTATCCAAACCAATTGAACAAGTAAATGATACATTTATGTCCCCTGAGTCTTATGTGTAATCAGGGAAGTATGATTCCGTTCCTAAAATAGGGGATGGAATGTCTTGCTGCTGCTTCATGCGGGGGGGGGGGGAGAGAGAGAAATATCTCTGCACACAGAACATCAAAAATAAAGCTTAGTTAGGACCTTCTTCCTGATGTGTTAGTTTTGCATGGGCAGGGGATTTTGATTAAAGTATGCAATCCCCCCAATGCAGTCTCCAACAAGATCTTTCTAAGATTATGTGCTACATGGTTTATCAAAATATGTACAGTGGTGCCTCGGGTTAAGAACTTAATTCGTTCTGGAGGTCTGTTCTTAACCTGAAACTGTTCTTAACCTGAGGTACCACTTTAGTTAATGGGGCCTCGCGCTCCCGCCGCCGCGTGATTTCTGTTCTCATCCTGAAGCAAAGTTCTTAACCCGAGGTACTATTTCTGGGTTAGCAAAGTCTGTAACCTGAGGTACCACTGTAGATAGACCCTAATCAGTAGAGGTATTAAACTTTAAAAAAAAAATATCTAACAGGATTTATATACTTCTTAATTATCAAAACAGCTAATATACATTAAAATTACCAAAGAAACCAATGCTCTGCCAAGTCCTGTTCTCTCTCTCTCTCTCTCTCTCTCTCTCTCTCTCTCTCTCTCTCTCATAGCCTTCTGTGAGGAAAAATTCTGAAGTGGGGATCCTGCTCTACCCATGGAAATTCGCCACCATTTAGAACTCTGATCCTATAAAACTGAGTGAGTCTAACCAACTGCAAAACAATGAACATGTCGCAGCATTTAACCTAACAGCAAAAAGGTGCACAGAGGTGGCTTCTAATTCCATTTAAATATATAAAAAATACTTTCTGCTGATTTAAGTGAGAAAGAGGGTAATTACATAACGACTTAGCATCACATTTAATGACAAACACTAAAAAAACTGAAATGAAGCAGCTTATCTATTCCAGCTTCTTACATAGCTTTTCCTTTTGAAGACAAGAATTGTGCGTCTAATATTTAAGCAATTAAGACCCAACAGTGTTGGAATTATCCTAAGATAACACCACATCTTGAGGGCATCCTGAGTATAGAAACAAAGATGAAGGATTCTTTCCCCCATTTCTTCAGAAGTGTCTTTATCAAACTCTCCAAAGTTTTGCATTTCTAATTAGAATATAAAAATAGGTGCATATAATGCATCATCTCTGCAGCATTTTAGAGATCATAATTTTGTGCAGACAGAGTTTCGATGATGGAAAAATGCAACCGGACATATCAAACAATAACAATTATTATTTTTTTTTTACTTTTAAAAGACCCTGCTTCTAATGCAGAAGAGTTGGAGAGCTATAATGCTGCAACTTTATATGAGTGGGTTTTCTTTTTTTAATAAATAAAATTGACTGACTAAATGTAAGGAGGAATATTTGCATTGCAGGTTTTTCAGTTGTTTTAATTTTTTCCCTACTATAGAGCACTTTGCAGTATGCAAGAGCCAATTACTGTTTTTTAGATGAGGAACTAAAATTGCCTTTTGCAGTGAAAACAAGATTCAGCTGCACTGTGCAGGTTCGGCTGGGATAAATAGCTGGTGGGTGGACCTGAGTGAAGCCTGCTTCATCCAGGTCCGCTCTCCAAACCACACCCCCTAGACCACCACAGATTGGCTCGTTTGAATTACAGGGTTTGGCGGGAACCCATGAGCCTCCGTGGCAGCCAAGGGGGACATAGTAACGATCCCAAACATTAGGGCGGTTCATAAAAAACTTTTTTTTAAAAAAAATGCCTGCTCCAAAGGTCTTATCTTACTACACTAGGGATTATATAGGTATATCTGAAATTTCATGCATATCAGTTAATATCTTGACCCTCCTCCATGAAAATAGCTGTTTACTTGGCTGTTTTCCTATGTCGTGAAGCCTGAAATTTCAATTCAGTGGAGCAGGGTCAAGATATTAACTGATATGCATGAAATTTCAGATATAGCTATATAACCCCTAGTGTAGTAGGAGAAGACCTTTGGAGCAGGCATTCTCAAAAATAAGTTTTTTATGAACCGCCCTGCCAAATATGGTGATCAGGGAAGGTGCTCCGTCGGGCTGCAACCTCAGACCACGGTAAGCAGCCTTTACAGCACATTTTTGCCCACTGATATGTTCCTCAAAGGGGGACCATGTACAACCCAGAAGAGCTAATGCCATTGTAAATATTTTAATCTGCAGGAGCTGGCTGTTTTTGGTTATCATTAGGGGCATTTGCACATTGCATCCAACAAGTGTACAGTCTGTGTTTACAAAAACAGTTGAGCTGCACACTCATGCAGGTTTGATTAATTCAAGCAACATTCAATGAATGTATAGTCTGTGTACCTGTGTAAGCAATAGCTGAGCTGTACAAATCAACATGTGCATACACACAAACACTTATACAGTGGTGCCCCGCAAGACGAATGCCTCGCAAGACGGAAAACTCGCTAGACGAAAGAGTTTTCCGTTTTGGAGGTGCTTTGCAAAACGAATTTCCTATGGGCTTGCTTCGCAAGACGACAATGTCTTGCAAGTTCCTGCGGGTTTTTTTCCTCCCCCCCTTTTTCTAAGCCGCTAAGCTGCTTATCAGCTGATCCAATCAGCAGATAAGCCGCTAAAAGCCGCTAATAGTGCTAATAGCGCTAATCCGCTAATCTGTCAATGGGCTTGCTTCGCAAGACGAAAAAACCACTAGACGAAGAGAATCACAGAACAGATTCTTTTCGTCTTGCGAGGCACCACTGTACACGTATAGAGCATCTTGTTACACCAGTACTTTTCAGACTTTCTCCCTGCAGTTAATTCTTTCCTGACTGACGAGTCTGCCAGCCAATCCGCACCTGCGGCAAAAGATTCAATGGATTGTTGGGTGCATCACTTTTCGCTTCACATGAACTGGAAAAAACATCACCCATTTCAAGGGAGGTGTGATTGTTTCAGCCCAGGTCTTGAGGAGAAAGCTGGCTGGTCTGAGTTGCTAAGTATTGACTTCCAGACGGCTTTTTGTAATAGAGTGACCCTTGTAGCTATCTGAAGGCAGCCCTGTTTAGGGGAATTTTTAATGTTCAATCTTTTATTGTGTTTTTAATAACCTGTTGGTGTCAGGAACATCCTACATGCAAGTAGGAATCCCATAGAGACACATGCCCAACTGGCATGCTCTCTCCCTCCTGGTCGGTCGTTCGGGAGCTTCAAAAGCTTTCTCCAGCCCAAACATCACAGCGACTGATACCCAGAGGCATCAGCACACTTTAGGACTAGCAGAGTGTTGGCAGTCTGCGTGGCAGACTCGGCAGTGCAGCTTTTTGGCTAAACTACTTTAGCCAAACTACTTTACTCCAGAAGCTCTGGAGCCAAGTGAGGATTCCTAGGTAAGATCCTCCCTCTATTGTGTGGGCAGGTAATCCCTCCCCTACCTGGCCTGGTCTCCTTGGCAACGCTTCCCCCAGGTGGGATTGGACAACTGACTGAGGTAGGCGGAGACCTCCAGGTATCACACCTGAGGGAAGGCAAAGCCAAGCCTATGCTGTTGGGGCCGCTCCAGGTCTAGGGGCTGCACGCGCCCACGCAAAGGGCGCCCCCCGTTTTAAGCAGGGAGCGGTCATTATTTACATATAATACACTCGGAGCATTCTGACTCAGCTCCTTCCTCTTTCTCATCAGACAGCAAAGAGAGAGAGAGAGACAAAGGACAAGCATCCTACATCACGGAAGCACAGTAATACAAACATCCTGTCTCTGTCACTTCCCACTATGTGGAATGAAAACATACACTGTCATGTTATAAAACAATCCCATGACTGCAAGCACGGGGCAAGAATCCTAACAGTTGGAAGCCACCCAGGGTGGCTGGAGAGGCCTGGCCAGATGTGCGGGGTATAAGTAATAAATTATTATATTATTCAGGAAAATAAGTTAATGAAAGATGAGAAATTAAGAAAGAGGGATTTCTGTGTTTTTGTTTTTTTTGTATATGTGTTTTTTTCCTCTTTCTATTTTTGTGCTCAATGTTTGTATTTTTGTATTTTGTGATTTATATCTTTTTTTGTTTTATGTATTTTTCTAAACTTTTCTAAACTTTTCTATGGATAAAACTTAATAAAATATTATTAGAAAATAAATAAATTATTATATTATTATTATTTAGCAGTGGCAAGAGTTGTTAGGGCCCTTTCTAAAGTTTTAGCCCATTTTTCTACTTCCTCATAGCTTGATGAACGAGTACCATTTTATTGCACTGTGGATGTTTTATTTTTGCAATTATCACTATTTGGCTTTTTGTTTCTGATTGTGCCCTATGGTTGATTGTCTGACGGTCCCGGCTTGTCCTCGTTCTTCATAAAGTTATACATAGAAGCAATGCTCCCTTCCTGGCTAAATCAGGCCATGAGACTATAATTAACCACACATTTCTGGGTTTAGGGTAGCATGGCGATAAGGGCAAGTTCTGCAGCTTAGAGTCAAGTTGGGTTCTTGCTAAACAGTTGCACTGAGCGGGGAATATTTTGCCTGAAGTTGACTTCACAGCACAGCTCTTTTCTACTGCAGAGTCTTCTCTATCTAATGTTTCATTGTCTCAGTTGCGCCGAGAGCTTATTCTAACATGCCATTTTGATCCGAATCTGTAAAAAAAGAAAAAGTGGGGAGGGGGAGAAGAAGAAAAGAAAATCAGTCATTTGAGAGCTGCAGGAGCTTGAGTGTGTTCTTTTTTTCCTTTTTAAAGTCATTTTATCTCGCACTCAATGCAGATCCTAGCAAAGGTTTTGTAAACCTTTTATACAAGAACATGAGGGAAGCAGCTATCTAGGACTGTTCAGAGCCACAAGGAATAATAGTCCAAAGGGCTGTTAATAAGGAAGGACACTTTTAATACTATATCCACTGTTATTTTTATAAGAATGGAAAAGCTGGGAATTAAAACGTGTGGAAAATTAAAAGTAATCTGTTTTGGTGACAGAGTCATGCAGTGACTAATTAAGGGTATAATATATCTGAAAGACTCCCCCATCCTCATTTTGAAGAGTTGTGTGTTTCAGTTCTTCCTTATGGGGTGGAACATTTTATATACACCATTGCTTCAGCCCACCAGGTTAAGTGTGGTTCTTTGGCACCATGTCTTCACCCTCCTTGAATGGTGCTCCTTCTCCTCCTTCTCACTGTCACAGTAACCAATCCCTCTCTTTCCCTCCCTCCCTCCCTCCATCCCTCACACTTTCTCTGGACATAGGCTGCACACATATACAGTGGTACCTCAGGTTAAGTACTTAATTTGTTCCAGAGGTCCGTTCTTAACCTGAAACTGTTCTTAACCTGAAGCACCACTTTAGCTAATGGGGCCTCCTGCTGCCGCCGCACCACCGGAGCATGATTTCTATTCTCATCCTGAAGCAAAGTTCTTAACCTGAAGCACTATTTCTGGGTAAGCAGAGCCTGTAACCTGAAGCATATGTAACCCAAAGTACCACTGTAATGTATTTAAAGCATATGACATCCCACAAAGAATCATGGGGACTGAACTTTAACTCTCACAGAGCTAGAGTACACAGCACCCTTAACAAACAACAGTTCCCAGGATTTTATTTTATTTTATTGGAAAGGCAGTGTGGTGTCATCTGCGTTGACCAGCCAGGCTCCACACTGTGTGGCCAGGCAGATGGCGCAGTGTGGTCCTGCGTAGCTCCAGTGGTGTCAGGATGCCTGGCTAACCGTGCACGAAATCAAAGATGCAGGGGGGGGGGCATAGAAGATACAGGAAAAGCAGCATACTCTCAATCTGACATTGCTCAGAGTAGAGCTCCACCCCCCTTGGGCTCTCTGTTCTGTGATGCACATAGCACGTCTGCTTCTCAGAAAGGATGGTGGTTCTGGCAAACTCTCCAGAGTGCCAGGGTACTGTCAGCGGCTCCTGGCTGGTTGCCCAGGGAAGTATAAAGACAAGGAAAAGTTTCTAACCGTCCTTTTTTATTTCAATCTTTACAGAGAGAGGCTATAGAATCCAGCCTCTTGGATAATGGCATTGTTCCGAGTGAATTGCCAACGCCCTTCTCTCCCACTTCTTCATTCATCATTCTCATCATCTCCTCTATGGGTGCTGCTATGTGCCCTCTATCTTTGAGCTCTTTGCTCTCCCACTTTTAAGGCTCACCAGGTTATGGGAGATGGTGGGTCTGGAATGCTTTCTAGTGACAACATGTAAGCCAACTCCTGCTCCTGCTCTGCCTGCTCCTCTTCTCCCATTATTTCCCAACTTCCCCCCTCATCTGCCTCTGAGCTGTGACCTCCTGCAAACAACGGTTTTAAATCTATACCATCTTCCTCTTCCTCCTCCCTGGAAGGGTCAGGATGGGGAGGAGGTCTTCACTCCTCCTCCTCTGCCCAGCCCCTTGTGGGATGTAAACACAGGAGCAGTCAATGACAACATTCCTAGAGTGTACATGTTAGAACATGGGAGGGATGTCTGTCCAGCAAACAGGTAAACTTCCTGGGGACGGACTTCCTCCGCATGTGACCAGAGGTGGGTGTGGCATCACCTGTGCAGGTAATGACAAAAGCACAGGGCAGGCAGCCATCTCTCTCTCTCTGCCATCACCTTTCGAAGAAGCAGGATGCCCTCTTGGCTCTCAGCCAAGAGAGGAGAGGGCTATCTTCCTATAAGATAGATTCTAAGTGTATGTAACCTTTTTAAGCCTGTCTGCCGTCTGGGATCATATTGTGAACAGATCGTGAGTAAACTCTTTTATACTTTTATAAAGACTGTGTTGTGTCTTGTATTTTAAGAGGGAACAAAGGGGAAATTACCAGAGTAATTATTATAGAGGTTCTAGCGAACCTGTGCACACGTTACCGTTGCGAACTTGAAGGGGAATGCTTATAAACTCTGCTGATATTTTGGGAACTTGTTAGCACAAGTTGGATAAGGATATAATTAGTCAATATATCCTCTCCTGCACCCCAGAACATTCCCACAAAGGGTTATGGGCCCAGCACGCTTTCGCTGCGTATTTTTGAAGGATTGCATTGGATTGTGATTTTGAGTTGAGTAGTATTTTTCTGAGTTAACTTCCTGGTAAGCACATGGTCCTTTGTTCCATTGTGCAGTGGGGATTAAGCTACCCCCCCTTCCCTCAGAGTTCACAGTGACCCAAGGCAGTGAAGAATTGTTTTGTATTTTGAGATTTTTGAGATTTTTGATTTTAAAATTTTGAGAAATTTTGAAATTTTGAAGAATTTTCAAATTTTGAATTTTAAGATGGCTAGAGCAGCTTTTGATAGTGATGCAAAGCTTGGAATGCCTGTGCTGAATGAGTACAATTTCATGCACTGGAAGCAGCGCTTGATAGCATGTTTAGATTATAAGCATATTTTGGAAGCTTTAAAGCCTCAGCCTACAGGATCATCTGAGGAAGATTTAGCCAAGATAAGTGCTTGGAAACGCATGAACAGCGAAGCTAGACACATAATTTTGAGTGGACTTCGTGATGAGCAGCTATCATTAATAAATAGTACAGATGATGCATCTCAAATCTTAAGAGATATTGAGCGTGTGTATGGAGAATCTAGCATAAACAGCTTCAGAAACTTGGTGTGTAAATTAACCAGATTGAGGATGAATTCAAAAGAGGAATTCACAGAGCACATCAACAAGCTTACTGAGATTATTCAAAGAATTGATCTGACTCCCAAAGCTTTTGATGAGGATACAAAGATAGCATTTTTGGTAACATCACTTGGACCACGCTTTAGCGCATTTGTAAGTTTGATGGCTCATAGACAAGGTCTGACTTTTAAAGACTTGATTGGTTATTTAAAAGAAGAATGCAGAGATAGAGCTGAATCTCCAGTGAGAAATGCTAGAAGCAAGGACAGCAGTTATGCATCTAGGCAATGTACAAAGTCCAAAGAGATGCCTAGGAAAGTGATTTGCTTCAATTGTAACAAAGAAGGACACATTGCAAAGAACTGCAGAGCTCCTAAAGTGAAGAAACCCCACCCCTTTCAGCCAAAAGGGGAAAAGAAGGGGAAATGTGAATGCACATGGTTATTGCAAGAAAGGAATTTAGCTGTCCAGAATCGTGAAAATAAACGTAACAAATGGATTTTAGATTCAGGTGCCAGTTCGCATTTTTCATATAAAAAGGACTATTTTAATGAGATTAATGAGATAAATGATGAAGAAGGATCTGAAATTGAGATTGCAGATGGCAACATTGTTAAAGCAAAAGGTGCAGGTTCCATGAGCCTGAAATGCAATATAAACAATGAATGCATTGAGAACACAATCTCTAGAGTTTTGTACGTTCCAGAGCTGAGCTGCAATCTAATCAGCGTGGCCACTTTGGACAAGAAAGGTTTCCAGATCACATTTGGAAATGGAGAATGTAAAGTGACTAGAAATGGCAAAGTGTTTGCTCAAGCAAAGCTAATAAATGGTGTATATGAGCTTGATCTTTCAGAGAACCAGTCTGCAAAAGTGGCACATTCCAGCCAGAAGGATGAAGCAGATCTGGACCTATGGCACAGAAGGCTAGGACACAGCGACGCCAGCGTCATTCTGGATCTACAGAAAAGAAATCTTGTAAGAGGTTTGCAGGTAAAGCAGAGCAACAAAGCTCCAGCAAAGTGCATAAGCTGCATTACTGAGAAGGCTATAAAACCTTCATTTCCACGTTGTGCAGAGCAAAGAAGCAACAAAGTGCTTGACATAGTGCACACTGACATATGTGGACCCATGAATGTTCCCTCACTGGGAAAGAATAGATATATTTTAATATTTCTGGATGATTTTTCAAGATTTTGTGTTGTATATTTCCTCAAAGAGAAGAGTGAGACAGTGGAGAAGCTCCAGGAATACATTGCCATGGTCAAGAACAAATTCCAGAGAGCTCCAGCTGTGTTAATGAGCGACAATGGAGGTGAGTACTGCTCAAATGAAATGCAGGCTCTCCTGGCCAGAGAAGGAATTGCACACATAACCACAATTCCTTACAATCCACAGCAGAATGCCATAGCTGAGAGAAAGTTTAGGTCCATTATGGACATGACAAGGTGCATGCTAAAGGATGCACGTTTGCCACAAAAGCTGTGGGCCGAAGGAGTGTACACATCGGTCTACTTGCAGAATAGACTGCCAACTAAAGGTGCAGAGCGCACACCGTTTGAACTTTGGCATGGGAAAGCTCCCAATTTGTCGCACATACGTGTGTTTGGAAGTCCGTGTTACTTCCACGTGCCCAAAGAACACAGACACAAGCTTGACTCCAGGGCAAAAGCAGGTATCCTTGTGGGATATGCTTCTGGAGGCAAAGGATACAGAATTATGGACTTACAAACTGGTAAGACAAATGCATACCATGCGGTTTATTTTGATGAATATGGAAAAGTAGACACTAAGAACACTGTTGTGGATTCTTCAGATGAGTCGGAAAGGACTCAAGAGTTTGTATATTTCCCTTTTGAGACCCCACAAAGTAATTATCTGCCTTTGAGTGTTACAGCGCCCCCTACAGGCGATGCACCAGAAGTCGCAGAGGACCAGAACCCTGGCGGCACCAGAGACGAAGATGAGGACTCAGATGGGGACATGCCTGCGTTGGAGGAGGATGAGGAAGCTGATGCAGTTGCAGAACCAGAAGTCAGACGCTCATCCAGAATCAACAAAGGTGTCCCACCAGTACGGTTGTCCTACCTTGCAGGGTCGGCGTTTCCACAGGAACCTTCCACTTGGGAAGAGATACAGGAGATGCCAGCTGCAGAAGCCAGTCTCTGGAGGAAGGCCGCGCAGGAGGAGATGGATGCACTGCATCAGAACAAGACCTGGACACTCACTGAGCTGCCTCCCGGTAAGAAGGCCATTGGCAGTTAATGGGTTTTCAAGGTTAAGAAGGGGTCAGAAGAAGTGCAGCGCTACAAAGCTAGACTTGTGGCACAGGGATTTTCACAGCGTTTTGGTGAAGACTATGATGAAGTTTTTGCACCAACTGTGAGGTACAGCAGCGTAAGAATGCTTTTAAGCATTGCAGCCTCCAAGAAAATGAGGGTGAAACACATTGACATTGCTACCGCTTTTCTACATGGGCAGATTTCAGAGGAAATTTACATGAAGCAGCCCAAAGGTTTTGTAAAACCACATGAGGCACATCTAGTGTGCAAGCTGCAGAAAGGACTTTATGGACTTAAACAGGCTGCCAGAGCCTGGAACCAGAAGTTGCATAAAATGCTGACGCAACTTGGGTACAAGCAAGGCGACGCTGACAAGTGCTTGTACAGTAAGTCAAATAATGGACAATTCTCATATATCCTAGCATTTGTTGATGACCTGATTATTGCCACAGCAAGTGATAAAGACTATACACAGATAGTAAAACACCTTAGCAAAGATGTGGAGGTCAAGGAACTAGGAGATGTCCAGTACTACCTCGGGATCCAGGTGGAAAGAGAAGAGGACGGCTCATTTCTTCTCAGCCAAAGACAGAAGATCCACGAGCTAATTGAGCACATGCAGATGCAAGACGCACATCCAGTTGCTACACCGATGGCTACTGACTTCCTGAAGAATCAGCAGGATTCGAAGCAGTTGCCAGACAACAATGACTACAGGTCGGCGATTGGTAAACTTTTGTATTTAGTTACCACATGTAGACCTGACTTAGCTAATGCTGTGGGGATTCTTAGCAGAAAAGTGAATTCTCCCACTGAGCATGATTGGGCAGGTGTAAAGAGGGTAGTGCGATATTTGAAGGGTACCATGAATTGTAAATTAAGGTTACCAGCCGTCAGAGACCCTAAGTTGGTTGGGTATACTGATGCTGATTGGGCTGGGGATAATGCTGATTATAAATCAACAAGTGGTCATGTTTTTATGTTTGGGGATGGACCTGTTGCATGGGGCAGTTATAAACAGAGCTGTGTAGCATTATCTTCCACAGAATCAGAATACGTAGCAGCAACAGAAGCCTGCAGAGAGATTGCCTGGCTTGATCAACTCATAAAGGACTTTGGGTTGGTGAGAAAAGGGCCTGTCAGCTTGCTAGAGGACAATCAAAGTTGCCTGAAGCTGACACAGAGTGAGAAGTTCCTGGCCAGAACAAAACACATTGGGGTTAAATACCACTACATACGCCAGATGATCCAGGATGGACTTGTGGAACTATCCTACTGCAGCACCCAAGAGATGACTGCTGACATCCTGACGAAACCCCTACCAAGAGAGAGTTTCCAGAATCTACGTGTCAAGCTGGGACTCTGGGTGGTTGAATAAAGTTGTTTATGTTTTGTATATGTTGTATTGCCTGAGAAGGGGTATGTGGGATGTAAACACAGGAGCAGTCAATGACAACATTCCTAGAGTGTACATGTTAGAACATGGGAGGGATGTCTGTCCAGCAAACAGGTAAACTTCCTGGGGACGGACTTCCTCCGCATGTGACCAGAGGTGGGTGTGGCCTCACCTGTGCAGGTAATGACAAAAGCACAGGGCAGGCAGCCATCTCTCTCTCTCTGCCATCACCTTTCGAAGAAGCAGGATGCCCTCTTGGCTCTCAGCCAAGAGAGGAGAGGGCTATCTTCCTATAAGATAGATTCTAAGTGTATGTAACCTTTTTAAGCCTGTCTGCCGTCTGGGATCATATTGTGAACAGATCGTGAGTAAACTCTTTTATACTTTTATAAAGACTGTGTTGTGTCTTGTATTTTAAGAGGGAACAAAGGGGAAATTACCAGAGTAATTATTATAGAGGTTCTAGCGAACCTGTGCACACGTTACCGTTGCGAACTTGAAGGGGAATGTTTATAAACTCTGCTGATATTTTGGGAACTTGTTAGCACAAGTTGGATAAGGATATAATTAGTCAATATATCCTCTCCTGCACCCCAGAACATTCCCACACCCCTGACACAGAGACAGTGTGTCACTCGGCTGCTGCACAGATTCTAACACATCTGTCTCCTGCCTCTGTTCAATGCCACTTTGCTCCTGTTCTTCTTCATTGTTTCCCAGCTCCTTTCTTCTTCTTCTGGGGACTGACCTGTCTCAAACCATAACACTAGGTCTATACTCTTTCTCCCTTCCTCCTCTCTGGAAGTCTCCTGGGGTGGCGGTCTCCACCACTCCTCCTCATCTGCCCAGTCCCTGTCAGGTGGGCAGGGGTTACTCCAGCAGTACTTACTGCCTCCACGGCATCTTTAAGATGAATAGGTTTGTTACATCAACAGAAGTATAGTGTCCAGATCAAGGGAAGTAATAGTACCAATCTATTCTGCCTTGAGAGTCAATCTTGAGAGTCCCATGGACTGCAAGAAGATCAGACCTATCCATTCTTAAGGAAATCAGCCCTGAGTGCTCACTGGAAGGACAGATCCTGAAGCTGAGGCTCCAATACTTTGGCCACCTCACGAGAAGAGAAGACTCCCTGGAAAAGGCCCTGATGTTGGGAAAGATGGAGGGCACAAGGAGAAGGGGATGACAGAGGACGAGATGGTTGGACAATGTTCTCAAAGCTACCAGCATGAGTTTGACCAAACTGCGGGAGGCAGTGGAAGACAGGAGTGCCTGGCGTGCTCTGGTCCATGGGGTCACAAAGAGTCGGACACGACTAAACAACAACATTCTGCCTTGGTCAGACCACACCTGCAATACTGTGTCCAATTCTGGGCACCACAATTTAAGAAGGATGTTGACAAGCTGGAATGGGTGAAGAGGAGGGCAGCCAAGATCATCAAAGGTTTGTAAACCAAAGCCTTTTGAGCAGCACTAGAAGAGCTGGGTATGTTTAGCCTGGAAAAGAGGAGACTGAGAGGGGATATGATAGCCATCTTCAAATATCTTAAGGGGTGTCACATGGAAGAGGAAACAAGCTTGTTTTCT
This sequence comes from Podarcis vaucheri, assembly GCF_965113315.1. Taxonomy (NCBI): domain Eukaryota; kingdom Metazoa; phylum Chordata; class Lepidosauria; order Squamata; family Lacertidae; genus Podarcis; species Podarcis vaucheri. The sequence goes on along the minus strand of NC_138762.1, from coordinate 90,144,837 downwards.
CCTGCCCTCGAAGGTAGGACTTGAAACAATAGCTTCGAGTTACAATAAAGGAGATTCCAACTAAACATCTGGAAGAACTTTCTGGTGGTAAGAGCTGTTTGACAGTGGAGCAGTCTCCCACAGGAGGTTGTGGACTCCTTGGAGGTTTTTAAGCAGAGGTCGGATGGCCATCTATCAGGGATGCTTTAGCTGAGATTCCTGCATTGCAGGGGGTTGGACTAGATGACCCTTTGGGACCCTTCCAACTCTATGATTTTATTATTCTGTTATGCAATAAGCTTTTGTAGACTGTAGCCATCAGACGTATGGAATAGGATTTAGTCCATAAAAGCTCAGGCGGCACTAAATCTGTTTTTAAGCGTCATCCGTCTCTATGTTGTTTTTCACTCCTTGAATTTAACTCTAGGTTATATGACAGACCAGAAGAGGTTTATTTGCCTTCCCTCAAATCTAATGGGGAACATATTCCTTGGTCTGCAAACTCCACAGCATGTGTGGTTGAATTACTTAATTTAATGTTTCCCCATAAAACTGTTTGTTATCTGCTATTTAAAAGTTTCCCAGGAGAGACAACCTTTCCAGGCACTCTTCATCTCCCCCCCCCCCCCCGCTTGCAGTGACATGAACATATGATATTTGCTTTGCTTTATTATGGGCTAGTAAACCAGTTTTTTATTTTTATTTAAATGAAATGCTGGAGTTCAAGGTCCTCCCCTGTGATATTTTGGATGAGAAAACACAAACGTGCATCCCTTTCTGTGAAGCCAGCTAACCAATAATTGTAATCACACAGTACGTAATTATCCTTACCTTTTTAAAAGATTCAAAGCTTCGTCCTTTGGTTTCCATTTCTAATCCAGTGTCTTTGAAAGGATGTTCCATGGTTCTGCCTTGCCTCTCCCACAACCAGTTTTTCCTTACTAAGGCTGAGCATTCCTTAATTCTTCTTATGTAACCTGGAATCAAACAAGTACAGTGCTGAAAACATAGCCCACATCTTTTTTCAAACCAATATCCATCAACTGATTAGGGGGGAAATGCATTCTAAAATACTCAAAGGTGGGGAAGATATTTTAGGGAAATTCTCTTGGGTGGGAAGAAGGGCTTGAGCTGTTGGACTTACCTTGCTTTCAAGGTGCCTGAGGGGTGCCTGTAAGTGTCCTTCCTTCCATGATATGACTCACATCTCTATGCTCTGCCCTCTGCAGCTGTCCAGGGTGTCCACGCTTTCAGAAAAGCCCAGATAGGAATGTCTTGGAGGGGTTTTTTATGCGTGGGGTGGGGAGCCTAGATCTGGAAGGCTGCAGAAAACCAAGGAATTACGGTAGAATAGAAGAATAAACCTGTTCACTCCCAAACACGTATGCCTCAGCCACCTCATAAGGTTATGTGCAAATTCTGCCTAAATGAAAAACCCAAAATTATTCCTCAAGAAGCAGACAGAACCCTCTCTGCCACACACCACCGCCACATGAGGTGCAGCCCATTTAGAAATCTGAGAGTGATATCTGGCACAGCTCTAATTCAAACTTTCAAGGAAAGCTTGCAAGAAAGTCTTTCGTCCAGATTGCAGGAAGGTAGGGTTGTGCTGTTTACAGGGTTTCCCCAAATTGCACCCAAAATATCCTGTGCAATGAAAGCTAGTGCAAGAGAGGGAAGGGAGAATATATCAGCATGCCATTATTGATTGGGGAATTTGAACTTTGTGAATGCTGATGCAAACTGACACAATCTGCACCTCCCTTTCAGATATGTGGATCGGAACTTCGTTATTTCCTGGGTTTCCTGAATCTACTGAAGACATCTGTTGAAGACGCCCTTTTCAATATTAATTACAGTAGTTCTTTACAAGCATTTGGAAGGCAGGCAGAAAACAACTCTGGACTTAAGCAATCTCAGGAAATAGATATATCTAAATGAGGACACCGATAACCTGATATGAAATCTCAGCTGCTAGATGGGACTTTTGAGTGGTGGGAGCTACACGCAGAATGGTTGTCCACTTGTGTGCTGTTCCTATTCTGGTTCAGGATAATGGGTCTCAGGTTTGGTGCATCAGGTTTTTCCACTCTTAACTGGAATGGGGCTTCCATTCCACATTAGAGCCAATGTAGATGCCGCTTTTGGAGTGCCCAAGCCAGGAGTTGTCTATTTCACTTGGTTCCACTTTGGGTGTCTTTAATTGCTTCTCCTAATGTGATTACAGCTCCCTGCATAATCTCCCCATTCATTTCAACATAGCTTAACATTGAGCTACATAATTTATCTTCTTGCTGTTTAAAGATAGCTATACTTTTCGCTTGCTTCCCCCCACCCCCCTTGTGCTAAGGTGGTTTTTATATCTTGGCTCGGCTTGGCTTTTATGCCTTTACTTTTTAAAATCCGTATTAAGCCATGGAATTGCTTCTTCAATCTTCATTGAATAATTTCCATTCACTTTGTAGATGCCTGGTTCTTTAAGATCTATTTTTGCTTACTGCTTTGAGAGCTTTCCCCTCTCTATTTCTCTGTGTATGTGTGAGAGAGGGAAGGAGGGAGGGTGCTAAGCTTTCCTTAGAAGCATTTAAAAAAAAAGTAAATGCAGATGCCATTGATTAAAAAAGGGACGTAATATTGCTAGTCATCATTATTTTTCAGCATGAACATTAAAGAGTGACACAATAGCTTGACTCTGCCTAATTATTTCAAGGGGGAGGGAATTGAAGGGTGGATCATGGTCATTAACACGGGTGAATTTTGTAGTGCTGAACTCAAACCAAATGTTCTGTGTCTAATTTCTGCACAGAGTACTGTGTGCCATGCAAGGGAGGCTGAACCATGCCTTGGAAAATTAAACAACCACATTTAGTCACTGTCCATCAGAGCTGAGCCATGGAGAAACCAGCATATTGTTAAATTATGAAAACACCAGGAAAGAGCTACTGCCCAAATGTTCTCCTTGTGCCAAACTGATATGGACAGCAACTTCAGACTAAAAACGAATGCATCACTAGGCATGCCCATGTCATATGTCTCACTGATTTGGCTGTACTGATCTGGGCCCCAAACTAAACTAGATTCCTTACACAGTCCTAATGTTTAATATGGGTAACAGGGGACTTTAAGAGTATGCGGAGGGAATATGTTCAGGGAGGGAATATGATTCAGGTCAGGGAGCATCCCCAGCCGTGGGAAGATAAACTCACAGACTGCACACCTCCCTTGCTCTCAAGATCATATTTTCCTGAGTTATTCCCTGTACCAACAAGCTAAGGATTTCACAGTTTCCAGGGGCCTAAAAATCAACCTAGGAATTTATTTCTTTGTTTGTATGCATAGTTGCACAGTTCTGTATGAACTGTGATTAACATACAAGACTTGAAGAAAATAGTTGATGGGCAGAATCTCACTGATTGTGCATAAGCAGAGTCTTGTTCTACATTCAAACCAGTGCTTTTCACAGTCAAAAGAGACTTGATTTGTTATACATCGGGTTCTGAACATTGTGATTTGGACAAATTCATATTCCAAACTAGGTAATTATAAGCTTCGCTGGCATCCATCAGCCAATAGCTGGAATTAGCCACCGAAAACAGAAGAGGGCAACTCCAGAGCTGTGTTTGAAGATAGTAAAATTATTTTTCAACCATTAAGCACATTTCTGTTACCAGATGCCTATCCCCTTTGAATATGTGTCTGTTTGTACTGCACAGACACACACTTATACTTAATATCCAAGCATTCTTACATTTCCGCTAGACTTAGGATCATTCTGCCTTTTGTTCTCTGCAATGTCCTAACACTTCAAGCATGAAATTATAAAGCTAAATGTACAGGAAACTTTCTATATGCTAAGTATGTTTTCCCTTTAGCATGAATTGCTCTTTTATAGTACTTTCAGAGTATGGGTTTTGATCTAAAAATCTGACACTTTTAATACAGTGTAATAAATGGATTGCATAGTGTATACCCTGAAGTTGGAAAAGAATTGTGGCTTCTCTTAAGATTGCATTCACTTTTGTTCAGAATTAATCTAATCTTAAAAAAGAAAAAGAAAAAAAACCACACTTGTTTTTTCAGTGCATTTCCCCTCACAGGATTCAGCTATTGAAAAATAGCTGTTTTCTGACCTACAGACCCTTTACAGTTCGTTGGAAATATTATTGTTCTTTTCTATAGCTGTGCTGTGGGACATATTTGGATCACAGTTACATAGACACATGAGGACATTGATCTGCCTTTGTGTATTTTGTCTGGTACCCGGTATCAAACCTTCATTAAGCCAACCAGTCTGTTATCTGCACCTTATGACATTTGTGCTCAGTCAAATGTCATTCACTGCCTCGTTTGACAAAGATCCCCAAATAATTTCTCCAGAGGTTCTTTAAAAGACACTTGAGGAGCAAAGTTATTGGCTCCCAAATGCGCAGAAGGGATTAAACTTAGACATCCAAATGTCTTCTAGAGCATACCATGTATGCCATGCTGGGGGAGCCCTGCTCAGCTATGGTTCCTTGACAGGTGACCCACAGTCCCTCAGTCACATATGAAATGGATATAGAACAAGTGTGGAGAACCTTTGGCCCTTCAAAAGTTGCTGAACTGCAACTCTCAATAAACACACAAGACGTAACAGGCTGTACTTTTGAAGAAATAAGGTATACTATTCATTGTATCAAATTGTAGATTTCAACAGAACCACTACTATGCTATAAGATCCACTATCCTGTAATATTACATATGAACCTGTTCTTCTGATGAAGCCTAGGATGGCGAAACAAGGAAATCCTTGTCTTAGACTCTGAAAGGATTCTGTGGAACTGTAACAACCCTTCCTGTGGATTATTGGACTCTTTGAACAGAGAGGTGGAATAGATACTTATACATGTATGGACCTTATGCATGAACTGACTAGAGAATGAACTGGCCCACTGGGTCTTCTGCTTTTTTTGTTGAACTTTATGAGACTTCCATTGAAATCTACAATTTGATACAATGAATAGTATACCGTATTTATTCAAAAGTACAGCCGGTTACGTCTTGTGTGTTTATTGAATATGTTTCACCTAACCATAGGTTTGTTGTTGAACTACAACTCTCATCAGGCCCAGCAAGCATGGTCAATGGTCAAGGAAGATGGGAGATGTAGTTGGGCTTTGAACTTAAATGTTCCCTACACCTCATACATGTAGCTCTGCTTCTATGTTTGGAAATATTAAAAACACACACCATATATTTCCCCTGTTCCTTTGCCCAGAGGAAAACAAACCCAAGCAGTCTTGACCATAGATGATTCTCTCTGCTCAGGAAAGTTGGGAGCATTCAGCAGCCCCCTAATATATCTTTAGAAAACTCAAACGCTGGGCCTTAGTAACGTATGATTAATAATAATAATAATAATAATAATAATAATAATAATAATAATAATAATTTATTTATTTATATCCCGCCCATCTGGCTGGGTTTTCCCAGCCACTCTGGGCAGCATCCAACAAAAGATTAAAAATACATTAAAACATCAGTCATTAAAACTTCCCTAAACAGGGCTGACTTCAGATGTCTTCTAAATGTCAGATAGTTCTTTATTTATTTGACATCTGATGGGAGTGTTCCACAGGGCAGGCACCACTACCGAGAAGGCCCTCTACCTGGTTCCCTGTAACTTCACTTCTTGCAGTGAGAGAACCGCTAGAAGGCCCTCAGCGCTGCATCTCAGTGTCTGGGCTAAGCGATGGGGGTTGAGATGCTCCTTCAGGTATACTGGGCCAAGGCCATTTAGGGCTTTAAAGGTCAGCACCAACACTTTGAATTGTGCCCAGAAACGCACTGGGAGCCAATGAAGATCCTTTAGGACCAGCGTTATATGGTCCCGGTGGCCACTCCCAGTCACCAGTCTAGCTGCCACATTCTGGATTAGTTGTAGTTTCCAGGTCACCTTCAAAGGTAGCCCTATGTACAGCGTGTTGCAGTAATCCAAGCAGGAGATAACTAGAGCATGCACCACTCTGGTGAGACAGTCCACAGGCAGGTAGGGTCTCAGCCTGCATACCAGATGGAGCTGGTAGACAGCTGCCCTGGACACAGAATTAACCTGCATCTCCATGGACAACTGTGAGTCCAAAATGACTCCCAGGCTGCACGCCTGGTCCTTCAGGGGCACAGTTACCCCATTCAGGACCAGAGAATCCACCACACCTGCCCATCCCCTGCACCCCAAAAACAGTACTTCTGTCTTGTCAGGATTCAACCTCAATCCTTTAGCCGCCATCCATCCTCCAACTGCCTCCAGACACTCATACAGTATAATGGTAAACCTTATATTGGTTCCCTTTACTTGACTGCCTCTTTTCATCACTGTCTATAAGTAAGAGTCCCTTTTATAGAGTTCCACTGATTTCAGTAGAATATAGTAGGAAGATTCTTTGCGTCACATTTCTTCGCATTACATCAGACCACTTGTCCAACTAGCTCAATGTTGTCTACTGAAATGAATGGGTCTCAAACTGCTTAATGTTGGCTGGATCATGTTCAGTCATCATCTCAATCTTGCCAGAACTGTAAACCCCTAGGACCTTTCATAACAACACTAGATTTGGACACAAAGAGAACCTTTGGTTCACAAATATCCTTTTATACTTCCCACGTTGACCCAAGCCTGCTTGAGACTGCTCCAAAAAGGATTTCATTTCACCATCTTCAAATGGAAATTTGATATGTGTGGGAGATCACTCTGCATAAGTGGCATGACTGCCTACATCTATTTATATCTGACTGAAAATCTAACATAATTAGCAAATTTGCTTGACATAAACAAGCCTCATGGTGAGCTACTCTGTGTCCGATTGTGTTTATGTACAAGTAGCTTGACCATTGAATTCTAATAGAACTTCTGTGTATGTGTGCTTCAGATCACATGCTTAAGAAAAATGCAGTGGTTAAACTTGTAAAGTTATTTTTAGTTTGGTTAGATATTTTTTTACATCATCACCATCATTAGTTTATATGCCCCTTGATGTCAATATGGCTTCCAAGTAGTTTACAAAATGTCAAACCCAATTGAACAATGTTCCAAAAATGTGAAATATTTTTAAATGCACAGTAAAGCAATCCAATTAAAACTGCGCACCAATTAAAACAGGATAGTTAGGTCAAGAGATCAACGAAACATACGGGTAAGCCAAGTGGAATGTCATTGCAAATGTGATATCTCAAATTTCTGCCTTCCACAACACCAGAGATACCAGTGAAAAAGCTCATCCCCACAAGCTGATAGTCATCCGGCCATGTTAAGGTTAACTGGTTTCCATCTGTTGATCTTCATGCCCTTTCTGGGCAATGGAGGGGAGGTTAGTCTTCCAGGTAATCTGGTCCCAGAGGCGTAGTGTGGGTGAAGTGAAGGGGGCATATTTTTTTTTGAGGTTGCATTTTGCACCTCACACTGCCCCTGCCATCGCTGCACTGCTTTGTGAGTCTGATCCCACATCTAAGCCTTGCAAAGCAGTTGGGGGCTGGCAGGACACCAGGAGGATGCAACAGACACATACTCTTCCAATCAGTCTGAGTGTGTGCCTGCCCTGTTACATCCTCCTCATGTTGCCTTTGCACATAACTCCCATGGCGCACCCAGCTGCACTCACCCTGGGTGCTATGAAGACACATGCAACTGTGTCTAGCTGAACCTGCAAAACCCATATATCTTCACAATCCATATCATACAAGTATGGAAGAATGGGGAAATCACAAAGGAGGAGTACACATGAGTAGCCAACAGTTGCAGGGTGGGGAGTCAGGCTGGCTAAAGCTCAGAATGAGCTCAGGCTTGCAAGAGAGGTTTAAAATGATTTTAAAAAGGAAGAGGAAGAACAAGCAAGTGGTAGGTCCTCTGTGTGGGGAAGACGGAGAAATGCTATTGGGTGACAGAGAAAAGGAGGAACTACTCAACATCTACTTTGCCTCTGTCTTCACCCAAAAGGAAAGTGATACCCAACCTGGTGATAACAGAATAAAAGATGTAAAGAGGGAGCTGTAGCCCAACATAGGAAAATAGGTAGCAAGGAAACACCTAGCTACTTTAAATTAATTCACATCTCCAGGGCCTGATGAGCTGCATCCAAGGGTACTAAAGGAGTTTGCAGATGTAATTTGTCTATTATCTTTGAGAATTCATGGAGAACAGGTGAGGTCCCTACTGACTGGAGATGGGCAAATGTTGTCCCCATCTTCAAAAATGGGAAAAAGGGAGACCCAGGTAATTATCAACTGGTGAGCTTGACATCGATACCAGGGAAGGTCCTAGAACAGATAATTCAACAGTTGGTCTGTGAGCATTTAGGAAAGGGTGCTGTGATTACTAAGACCCAGCATGGGTTTCTCAAAAATAAATCATGCCAGACCAATCTGATTTCTTTCTTTAATGGAATTACAAACTTGGTGGATCAGGGAAATGCTGTGGACATAGTGTATCTTGATTTCTGTAAGGCTTTTGACAAAGTCCCCCATGATATTCTTGTGAGGAAGCTGGTAAAATGTGGGTTGAATGAGGTAACTGTTAGGTGGATTTGTAGCTGGTTGACTGACCAAACCCAAAGATTACTCATTAATGCTTCCCTGTCATCCTGGAAAAAAGTGAAAATTGGGTTGCTGCAGGGTTCTGTCCTGGGCTCGTTGTTGTTCAACGTCTTTATAAATGACTTGGATGAAGGAACTGAGGGAAATGCTTATCATATTTGCAGATGACACCAAACAGGGAGAGGTAATTAATGCTGCAGAAGACAGAATCAAAATTCAAAATGACCTTAACAGATTGGAGAACTGGGTGCAAGCTAACAGAATGAATTTCAATAGGGAAAATGTGAGGTTCTGTACTTAGGCAGGAAGAAACAGATGCACAAATATAGGATGGGGAATACCCAGCTTACTAGCAGCACATGTGCAAAGGATTTAGGGGTCTTGGTGGACTACAAGCTTAGCATGAGCAAACAGTGTGATGCAGCAGCAGAAAAAAAGCTAATGCTATTCTAGGCTGCATTAACAGAAGTATAGTGCTCAAATCAAGGGATGTAATAGTACCACTCTATTCTGCCTTAGTCAGATCACACTTGGAATACTGTGTCCAATCCTGGGCACCACAATTTAAGAAGGATGTTGACAAGCTGGAACGGGTGCAGAGCAGGGCAACCAAGATGATCAAGGGTCTGGAAACTAAGCCTTATGAGGAGAGCTTGAAGGAGCTGGGGATGTCTAGACTGGGAAAGAGGAGGCTGAGAGGAGATAGGATAGCCTTCTTCAATTTTTTTTCTCTTCCCCTTCTTACATCTTCAAATATCTTGTTACATGGAGCAGGGAGCATGCTTGTTTTCTCCTGCTCTGGAGGCAGTGGAGGAGCTTCATGTTCCGGCACCAGGGTGCGGAGAGCAGGCAGGGGTGTGGCTGATGCGCGTCCTGTGGGCATGACACACATCCTGGGAGTGTGGTCCGCCGCCTGTGGGGGCATGGTGCCCAGGGCGCGCAGGGAGCAGCTGCGATGGCACCCCACCAGGATCGCACTGCCGGGGGTGGTGCACTCCGTGCGCCCCCTCTTCCTCGCCCAGTGTCTGGAGGGTAGGACTCGAACCAATGGCTTCAAGTTGCAAGAAAGGAGATTCTGACTAAACATTCAGAAAAACCTTCTGACAGTAATGTTGGGATACTGCTGGGAAGACAGGCAGGCATCAGGAAGGCCCCCAGCTGGCTCCAGCCACCGGCTGGCAGCCGGTCTCCCTTGGAACAGCATCAGTCATTGACATGAGCCTCAGATACGTTTAGAGACCCGTGCACGCTCTATCAGCAGTGTGTGTAAATCTTCTCACAGCAGAAGAGGCAGACAGAGAAATGTGTAAGCATAATGTACAGCACTTTATTCAGCATAGTTCAGGAACAGAGGAAAACATGTCTGCTTCCCTTTGTCTTCAGCAAAACAGCAGAAACACAAAAGCTATATACAAAGGGAAGTTCCCAGCAGACTGTGCTGGAAGTAAACAGGCATGTGACACCCAACAGTCATGCCTAAACCCTTTTAAGGTGGAACGGAACTATATCCTAACAAGTAAGAGCTGTTCAGCAGTGGAACAGACTCCCATGAGATGTGGTGGACTCTCCTTCCTTGGGGTTTTTTAAACAGAGGTTGGATGTCCATTTGTCATGGGTGCTTTAGCTGTAATTCCTGCATTGCAGGGGGTTGGTCTGGATGACCCTTAGGGTCCCTTCCAATTCTATATTTCTATGATTCTATGATTCTATAAGTTGTGTTTATGTTTTTGTTTTCCTGAGTCCCCTAGGGCCCACAAAACCATATGTTTTCTGTTCTATGAAGCATTGTTGTTGTTGTTTAGTTGTTTAGTCGTGTACGACTCTTCGTGACCCCATGGACCAGAGCACGCCAGGCACTTCTGTCTTCCACGGCCTCCTGCAGTTTGGTCAAACTCATGCTGGTAGCTTCGAAGACACTATCCAACCATCTCGTCCTCTGCAGTCCCCTTCTCCTTGTGCCCTCCATCTTTCCCAACATCAGGGTCTTTTCCAGGGAGTCTTCTCTTCTCATGAGGTGGCCAAAGTATGAAGCATACTACTTTATAATCAATCAGGACATTGGCCTGTCTAGTTCAGTATCATCAACACTGTCCTCCAGCTGTTCTCCAGGGTTTCAGCCACAAATGTTTCCTAGAGTTAGCCTCACAGTATTGAATACTACTGAGGAAGAGCAACAAACCTTAAATCCACCTACCAGATCAAAGTGCATAATGCCCAAGGCAAAACAACTTCTGTTGGAAGCTGGCACAGAAAAGGCGACACATATTTCTCCCACTCAACTTCCTGGCAGTAGAAACACAATAAGGATAAATAAGTAACCAAGAAGATGCTGCTTTTTCATGATACCTGAAATCAGCTTCCTGAAGTAGCTTCCTCACTTTGCCCAAGGATAGGTCCTGTCCTGGTGCTCTGCATTCGAAACATGTGCTCTGCCCCCGGCATTCAGACATCCAAATTCCTCCTGAGCGCTAGCTGACTCAGAGGATTTCTAAAGCCCGAGGAAACCTGTGCTTAGATTCTGGTGTACATACCCGGAATGCATCTCAGGTCAACAGAGCTGAATCCACTGAGATTTTCCACAGGATTCACTGGAAATGCTGCCTCCAGTTTTTTATTCTTTTTCAAAGATCGTAACTGGTAACATCCTGAAACCTTCTAAAAAAGAAGAAGGCTCATGTAGCTGCGTTTTCCAAAAGGCAATCACATCATTTCCGTTGGGAAACAGCCTGGAAGCAATAGCACATCAATTTTTTTACCTACCCAGCCCTTCCACTTTCCAGTAGTTTTGATACTTTGAAAAGTCCTTTTTGCTACAGTTATAAAATAATGTAGGCATATCTATGTAAAGACAACAGACTTCCGGGTTACCACCATCGGCAATGGCGGAGTTCCTCTGACCGAGAGGAACCTGCTCCATGAAAATCGGGTCTTGCTGCCGCGGCGAAGGCGGAGACCCCTCAAAAATCCCAGGCAGAGGAAGCCTGGGAATGTGGGATTTGGCTGACACCAAGAGCGCCTCCCCTACTCTCAGGGAAACCCCTTTTCGGGGATCCGAAGCGACGTGGGATGAGCGGCGCGGTGTTTTGAATCGACCACTACTTTTACGGAGTGAAGCCGCACAGCCGTTGCCAGAGAGCGCTGACTTTTTTCCTGTGGACAATTGGACTCTAAACAAGTACCCGTGAGTAGAACGGAAAATTGGACTACGAAACATTTTAATTTGGCACCGAAGCGGGAAGGTTCTAAACAGCAAGTCCGCCTTCCGCTTTTCTCACCTTTCCTGCAAGACAGCATCATACAGGAATATACTCCATTCACCTTGTATCCTCCCTGTGAGAGATGTCAGGCTGCCCCTAGGTGATCATCCTTGAGCTTTATGGTTACACAAGAATTTGGACCTGGTACTCCTACTCCTAGTCAGACACTCTAGTCAGTACACCACACAGTCCTTCAAAGACTTCAAAAGGACTTGCTGGTAAATAACTACAGATGAGTCTACATCCTTAAATGGATGAATAATGGTCTGTTCTCCTTAGGAAAGTAATATATTTGATGGGCAACGTGTCCAGTGGAGGCTGGTCTAGCATACTGCCCCACCAACTTCAGCCTGCCCTCAGCTGACCCCCACCTGCCTGCCTTCTTACTTACAATCAGTACACAGGGTGGTGCTGAGTGTCAGCTTCCTTCTCCTAAGTCTGAGTTTCATGATGTAGAACTCAGCATGGAGGATGGTGTGAAATGGATCTCTTCTCCTGAAGGATTAGTTAATCTCCTGAAGATGTCCCACAAGGCAGTAGGTATGGATTGTTCCTCAGGGTGTGTTCCTGAAACCTTTCTCGGGAATCAAGGCAGCAGAGATTTAGGATCACAGTTTTCCTTCTCCTAGATGGTCTACCTTCCCAGGGAGAACATTCTGACAGTAAGAGCTATTCAACAGTGGAATGGACTCCCACAAGAGGTGGTGAACTCTCTTTCCTTGGAGGTTTCTAAGGAGAGGTTGGGTGGCCATCTGTCATGTATGATCTAGCTGAGATTTCTGCATCAGAGGAGGTTGGATTAGAAGACCCTCGGGAACCCTTCCCAATCTACGATTTATGATTCTATGCTTGTGATGTAGATGAGTCCATTGTTAGTTTAGAATTGCTTTAGCCTTTTTAGACAGAGAAGCAACATTTCTTCATTTGTGGCCAGAACCCAACTGAGGACATTGTCCATTACATTTTCCACTGACCACCACACAAAGCTCCCAGTAATATAAGTTTATTGGAACTTCGAGGAAATATACACTTATGTCTGATCATAACAACATCTCCTTACTTTTTCTAACCAAGACATGCACACAAATCTTAAAATTGTGGGAGCAAAGAAATTTACACAGACAGATCCTTTCTTGACGATGTGTTTGAAAAGCCTTTACAATGAATTAAAAATGTGGTGAAGCTTCTGAACATTTGGCTGCCCACCAAACCCAGTTAATCGAGGCAAACCTAATGAGATAAAGGTCTCGGGATTTCACCTTTTGTATCTATCCAGTGGAGGTGATGTTGAGCATTTTGCTCTTCACCATGAATCTTCTTCTTTTTATTAGCTCAGGTCATAACTTTAATGTCCTTAATGAGGCGGAATTGCATAAAGGCATACTATAATTAGCTACTGCAGTTAATGCTGAATTGAAGGCAAGGATCATCACTCCTGCCAAACATAGTCATAAATAAGAGGCCAAAGTGTCCACAAATATCAGGCAAGGGAACAAAAATTTACAGCTGTTTTTCAAATTATGCGACACCGCACTTACGTTCACTGCTACACTGAAATACAGCAGACATCTGATGCCACTACCTGTTCTCAGGTACCATACAAAACCTGTATGATACTTGCAGCTTAGTAACATGCTTGCTTTTTTTTAATGCTGTATGAGGCTCATACAGACACATTCCATTTCCACCAGGGACCAACCAGATGCTTTTGGCACTCATAAATGATGGACTTTTCCTTATTGCCAAGGTTGGCCCTACTATTAAGCAGAGTGAGGCAGCAGCACTGACCTACAGCAACAGCTCAGGGCAAGAGAGAGAGAGAGAGATCAGGAGGGTGAATAGAAAAATCTAAGTAACATATAAAGAAGGACATAGCAGCAATAATGAAGGAGGGAAGAACAAGCCTTGCTGAGGGAGTCTGGCTTCTTCAACTGGCATCAGCATGGCTTCTACAAACTGAAATTTTGCCTCACAAGTTTTCTGAGGGAGTGAGGAAGAGTGGAGAGTGGGGTGATCCAATAGCCACCTCTTTCCCCTCTCTTTTTTCTGCCCATGGCAGCCATTTTGTGCTGGCCATTCACATATCAATGTAGGAGTACCTCAAATTTCTATCTCTCTCCCCCACCCCCCGCCGCAGTACAGGTACATATATAATCCTCAGCAAACACTCCTAAGTAAATCTAGCAGCTGTAGGTGAGCAATACAAGTCCTTTATAATGTGGTAGCTGGTTTAAAGATAATACCAACTTTGACTTTTTGACCAAATACAACTTTGTTCGCACATGAAAATTCTGTATACACAACAACTGCAACAAATTCTGTATTTGCTTCTTCAAATGAAACAAAATACAAAATCTACATAGTCCTATCTACTATAATAATGACCTTATTGGAGAGCTATAAAATCAGCATCAAGAGTCAATGTTATTTCCTGATTTTGAAATAAGGAAACCAAATTCTAACTACTATTGACGTTTTGTTGACCTTTTGCAAAATAGTATTCATGGACAACACACACATTCTAGATGAAGGCTCAGTCTTTTGGTCATAATTATACACATTATTAATAGTTATCAACATGTTCTTTGCAATAATATAATCATATGAAGAACTATGGGCAATGAGAACTTTTACATATACATAGGTATACAGTTTTATTTGGCTCAGAAATTAATTCTCATTAACTAGGAAAGTCATGCCTAGACTTTAGAAAAGGGGTAGGAAAATAGTGTCCTGCCAATGATGTTAGACTAATGGGATCGTCCTCAGAAGGCGGTCCTTCTTGCGACTGGGCCCCTGGACACCCCCCTGACTAAGTAGGTTTTGTTTCTAGGTCTAGGTTTCATTTCTCTAAATAGGCATCATGGGTCACAGCCAATCAGGAAAGGGGTGGAGGTGTTTAAGGAATTATATAAACATCAGCACAAGAGTTCCCTAAGCACTTGATTGATGTTAGACTACAACTCCATCACTGACCATTGGGAATGCTGCCTGAGGCTGATGGGATTCGAAGTTCAAGAGGGCATCATGTTGACTACCCCAGCGTTAGAGCATTATTTCAGAGAAAAAGAAAGCCCACAATTTTCACACCCTTCTTCACAAGACGTAATCTGCTGAGTGAAATGTCAACACCTAGGAGCTCAACAAATAAATCTCCTTTGTTTTTTTGGCCCCACCTAGGTCAACTGCCTTAATTTGTGAGGGCATTGACTTTGTGCAAGCATCAGGCAGACTACAGCACATGGCTGGCCAGCTGTGTTCAGCTTAATGGGTTCCAACTTGTGCAGAGGTCTCTTAAAATAGTTTCAACAGACCTTTCATTTCCCCTTTGCAGGAAAAATTGATGACAATGCTCTTTGGGATTTCAGTTGACATTGGTAAAAGCCTCTTAGTTTTCCTGTTTCACATGTGAAGATGAGGCATAAATATAGAACTTAAAAGGCCATCCTATCAAGTGTCACTAAAAGGATATAGATACCACAATCCTGAGACTGAAGAAGATTCAATCACTGTGAATCACTGAAGACTCAAACCATTTGCCAAGCATCAAACTCCCTCACTTATTTCCCTGCCTGCACTTTGTCACTTTTCTCCCATTACTTCTCTGTCATTAAAGATCACCAATGCCTTGAAGGCTTCTGTGGCCTCTGTTAAATGTACATAAAATGCTGTGTTTGGATACATTGCATTTATAATACTGTAATGGGAAGTTTACCATAGGCAAAAAAAAAGGTTTCACTCTGGAAAAAGCGTCAGAGAAGGCTGGCATTTTTCCATTAGCGTGAGATAAGCTACCTGATGACTCATCTCCAGAAACACTAGCTGCAGAGCTCCCACAGCAGGCAGCTGAAACTTGAGAAGCATGTGAGTGTGCTTGTTGGAGATGTTTAGCAGTAGTAGTTGCAGAGAAGTTCTGCACTGATGAACAAGCTTAGGATCTCTGTCTGGGACCAGTGAAAGTTTTTTTTGTTGTTTATTCATTTAGTCGTGTCCGACTCTTCATGACCCCATGAACCAAAGCACGTCAGGCACTCCTGTCTTCCACTTCCTCCTGCAGCTTGGTCAAACTCATGTTCATAGCTTCAAGATTTACTGAAATGCATAAATGACTAAACCTCCATACTGACTTGCAATGTGTTACTTTGCTATTTTATAACTTTTATTGTAACCAGTATTTAAGATTGTTCTGCAGTGAAGCTGTGAAGTGCATTCCTGTAGGGAGAATTCATTTCTGTACAAGGTCCAGATCAGGGATTCAACTGAACAACTTTAACAGCCCCACATGCACTATACATTTAAAGTAGTATCATACCATTGTAACAGGAATGGTGTCCTGGGAAAGGTAGTTTGTTAATGGTGATAAGAGTTGGTAGGAGACCCCCTTATTCCCCTCAGAGAGCTTCATTTCTTAGAGTGGTTTGACAGTCAATCCCTGTTCACAAGGAATTCCAGAAATTTTCATCTTGTGAGTGAGGAGACTAGTGGACTCCTAACAACTCTCAGCTCCCATCACAAACTACAGTTCCCAGCCATTACTGAGTAATTCACTGCTAAAATGCAACACATTGATTAACCTGCTAGCTATCACCCCCTATTTCTTTATAGGAGGCTGCTGAAGATAGGAACTTTTCTGGGTTTACCATTCTGGGCAGGGTAGGGCAGAGCAGAGCAGGTTAGGGCTTGCTGGCAGAAAGTTTGATCACCTCCCTAAATTCTTTTTATGAGACCAGAGTTAAAAGTTGTTAAAATTTTGTATTTGCATGTGTGTGCTTTTTACAATTCTACATTTTATGTTGTAAGTGCCAAATAAGTGTAGTAAATGATGGCACAGTAATAATCTACTAATGGCAACCTGGGCACTTTTTGTCTACACAGTAACCGTTTAACATCTGCTAGTTAAAGGCACGTCTTTCAGTGGTCCCTTGAAAAGGTGGCAACCTCAGCTGCTATTGAGCACAGGTTTTCAGGAAAGCAACATCTAAAGTTAATAGTTTTCTTTTTCAGTAAGACTTGCAATTAGTCACTACTCTCCGAGAGTATTGCATTGTTGGCAATTACTTCTGCACAATGCACTTCAGGGAACAAAGCGATATAGGTTGGTTTTATGAAGACTATGGGCCGGATGAAACTGAAGCCAGAGGGAAAAAATATAGCGCTACAGTGCAAGCCAAGTGGTAATAAATATTCTTCTTGCATGTGACCCTCTGGATTCATTCAGAAATTGGCAGCCCCACATCATCAAATATGTAATCAACTCTCACCGCATGAACTTAATGACACAGGAATGGTAATAGAGCATTAAATCATAATGGATTATGGAAGCTGTTTATCTGAGTGGAAGAAAATTCATTTCATTGTACAATGTTTATTTAACATGGCATCTTAGCAGCTGTGACCTTGCATTTGTTGAGCTAGACTTTCCATTCCTGCTGATGCATCAATTGATACAGAACCCAGCCTTTGACAGACTTCTTTCCCTAATCATCATGATGATGGGCGGCACAGCATTAGGGGACTGCCCAACTGTTTGGTGCGACAGGCACCCAGAATCAGCAGTGGTGCCCCAGGACATAGCAACACCATACTGTTTAAAGCTTTACATCTCTACCCCCTTACCCGCTCCCAAGGATTAATGGCAACTTGTTGACTTTTATGAGAGAAATTAATGAATGCTCTTGTTAGCTGTCTGCTCCCTGACTCCGATTCTAGCCATTAAGACTCAAAGCTACTGAGCCCCATCCTAACTCCTGTATATAGCAGGGGCAGGGACCCTGTGGCCCTCCAAGTCCACAACCTAATGAGCATGCATTTGTAATAATAATAATAATAATAATAATAATAATAATAATAATAATAATTTATTTATACCCTGCCCATCTGGCTGGGTTTCCCCAGCCACTCTGGCTGGCTTCCAACAAAATATTAAAATACAATAGTGCGTCAAACATTAAAAGCTTCCCTAAACAGGGCTGCCTTCAGATGTCTTCTAAAAGTCTGGTAGTTGTTTCTCTCTTTGACATCTGGTGGGAGGGTGTTCCACAGGGCGAGAAGGCCCTCTGCCTGGTTCCCTGTAACTTGGCTTCTCGCAGCGAGGGAATCACCAGAAGGCCCTCGGCGCTGGATCTCAGTGTCTAGGCAGAACGATGTGGGTGGAGATGCTCCTTCAGGCATACTGGGCTGAGAGCTTTGTATCTTTGCCTGGCAAGGTTCTCTGTGTTGTCTAGGGTTGTTATATCCTGAAGAGCAAAATAGAGGCCAACCTGAGCCACTACCACCCCAAGCTGGGGAAAGAGGCATACAGGGCCACTTCTGCACGCGCATGCCTCTTTCTCCACCTTGGGCTGGCAGTGGCCGTGGTATACAGGGCACCCACACCCATGCATCTCTTTCTCTGCCTCGGGCTGGCAGCAACCGTGATGTGCAGAGCAGCCTGAGCTACCCAAACCTAAGCTGCTGCCAGCCTTAGTGGAGGCAGGACCCCAGCTCCTACTTGATCTGTGATAGCCTCACTCTGCTGCAGCACTTTTGCTTCCAGGGCACAGAGCCCTCCCGCGAATACATGTGCCCCCTAACTCCCCCTCAATGCCCCCACAAATAAAAAAATAAAAATCTGGACATTTCCTGTAAAATGTAAAAATCTGCCCAGATGGGTATGTTGGCCCCCCAAAAGATGACATGTCCAGGTTTCCCCAGATGTATTGCAACCCTATAGTAGACAGACATAAAGGTGCAGCTTAAAAGGATTGATGGTTCACATCACAGCCTTCTGCATGGTGCAAACCATTTGATACAGCATTGTAAGGCAGTTAATGATCTTACAAATCAATGACAGCACTTTTTGTTTTGTTTAACTGTTAGAAACATTAATCTTGTCTCCCTGTTTGCCACATTTGCCATCCTTGTTGAGGAGATCCATATTTCTTTTGCCTGCAGAAGGAATAAATATTCATTCTTTGTTGACATAACTTTACTAGGATTCTGTATTCATCTGCATAATACAGGGAAAAAGACAACCTATGCAACAGTATGAGTCCCTGGTCTCATTTCACTTTGTATTCCTAAGGTATCAATTCACTGAAAAGCGAGGAAAACACTTTTTAATGATCAGTAGATGTTGCATTTTATGTTCCGTGTGATGCTACACAAGACGCCGCTGACCACAAAAGCAATCTCGAAATGCCAACAAGGATAAGTAGTGTACCATTCATCTTGTCAGAAGTAACGTCTCTACTTCATCAGCTGCCAATAACCCTTCACATCTGTGTCAAGCAGCTGACGCCAGAGAGTTGTCCCACTAAGTGAATATTTTAAATAAACTAATATTGGCCTTGTCTTTTCTTTCTTTTTGGTTTTGATACTCCTCTGCTGAAGAATCATTTGAATTTATTTATTTTTTACATTGGAGTCCTCTTTTAAAAGACCCCTGTGCTCCCCCCCGACTCCCCAGACCTTTGACTGTCTCATTGTAATCCACATCAGTTGCATGCAGGACTCTATACAGTGGCACTTCAGGTTACAGACGCTTCAGGTTACAGACGCTTCAGGTTACAGACTCCGCTAACTCAAAAATAGTACCTCGGGTTAAGAACTTTGCTTCAGGATGAGAACAGAAATCGTGCGGTGGCGATGCGGCAGCAGCAGGAGGCCCCATTAGCTAAAGTGGTACCTCAGGTTAAGAACAGTTTCAGGTTAAGAACGGACCCCCATAACAAATTAAGTTCTTAACCCGAGGTACCACTGTATAGGGATGGGGAGGGGATTCCATTTGCATTTGAAGGTGAACCTACCGAGGTCATTGTTTCTAAAACAAAGTGCGAACTGAAGGACAGCCATCCTTCAAAATTCACACTTATCTGAATTTTGCAATGTGCATCGAGTAATATGTAAAAAAAGGAACATAAGCACCTGCTGGGTCAGGTCAAGGGACTATCTAGTCCAGGATCCTGTTCTTATGGTGGCAAACCAGATACCTGTAGGAATCAAGATCTGAGCAAAAGAGCACTCTCCTCTTCCATGGCCTTCAGCAACTGGTATAATGCATGTGCATACACTAATGTAAGGTGTGCATAGAAATGCATGTATTATTGAAAATAATCCTAAAAACATACACTATATTGGGGAAACTGCTTTGCAAAAATGTGAATGCGAGGAGAATTTCACTTTGCTGGCAAATTTTCATGAGCACTTGAATGGAAGCTAACGTGGAGAACTAAATTTAAGATTTTTAAAAACTTACAGAAATTGATAGAAACTGAATCGGCAGTGTGGGACACCTTCACAACAGTTCATTGACACACTCTGGGCTTTTCTTCAGCTGGAATTCACCAGAACTCAGTTTGGGCACCTCTCATGTGGGTAGCATTGCCATTACAGTCAAACTTTGGTTCCCAAACACCTCCGCTTATCATCCCTTGTGGACAGAGACAAGCTGGCCACTGTTATGTGGGATAATAATAATAATAATAATAATAATAATAATAATAATAATAATAATAATAATTTATTTGTACCCCGCCCATCTGGCTGGGTTTCCCCAGCCACTCTGGGTGGCTTCCATAGAAACCAAAAAAACACTAAAATATCATACATTAAAAACTTCCCTAACCAGCCTCATACAGGCAAACCTCAGTTCTCGCACAGCTCTGTTTTGGTACGTTTCGGCTCCCGAACGCTGCAAACCCAGAAGTAAGTGTTCTAGTTTTCGAACATTTTTTGGAAGCTGAACGTCTGACACAGCTTCTGCTTGAGTGCAAGAAGCTCCTGCAGCCAATCAGAAGCCGCGCCTTGGTTGTAGAACATTTCAGAAGCCGAATGGGCTTCCGGAATGGATTACGTTCGACAACCAAGGTTTGACTGTATAGGAGAACAACGGAGACATTCATTGTGAGTTCCAGCATCTTTTTTGCTAGAAAAAAATAGCACTGGATATACCGATTCAATTTTTAACCTCTGAAAGAATCAAAATCCAGTGCCTACTACACCTGAGGACAAAACGTTGAACGTTAGAAGAACCAACCTATTATCAAGTGTCCTTTCTCTTCAAATGGACAGTATCATTGTGTAGCAATTCTTTGATATTACCGTTGTAAATCACAGGTCTTGAAAAGAAAGAAATATAGTCTCTGAGTATAATTGGTAAGGTACAACAGGCATTGCAAAAGAAAAATACAATACCATAACATTTTGGTTAATAAATCACTTAGATATTATTAACAAGTATAAATATTTCTAAAATGTCATCATAGCTTACCTCCAGGCGGTGCTCACTCCGTGTTACAGAAAAATCTATTCCCATTTGTTATATGACATAAGCTTTCAGGGGAACAAGCATCCAACTGTGGCAGCTATGGCATTCAGGATCTGAAGGGCAAGACGTTTTCACAGAATAGCCTGGCTCCTCATGTCCTCTTCTGTTGCGACATCCAAAGTAGATTGTTAAAGGTGGATCGCAAACATATGCAATTACTCCATCGGCAATACCTTCTGTCAATGTGCGAGTATAGAAATGTGCCAATTTTTTTAAATTTCAGGCACACTTCTTACAACTGCTACTAAAAGGTACATCAAAAGTGAGGAATCATGCATGTTGTGGCTATGATAAAGACAAAAATCACCATGGCCATTAGCACATGAATAACACACATGCACATACCTCACTTATATGTACCTGTGCATACACATAAATGTATATTTATGTGCATGTTCACTCCCATTCCTAGTACTTATGCTTGGAAAAGGTGTTTTTCCCCACTCATACTTACTGGAGGGGGAGGTGATCTTCCTGGAACTCCTCTCAAAAGATGGACTTGAAGAAAGCCTTCTACTACACCCATTTCCCCCCAATTATCAGTCTGGGATTGGTGTTTTTTGTGGTGTAGTATTGAAGTATATGGTTTTCCCAGTAGTGATGTATGGAAGTGAGAGCTGGACCATAAAGAAGGCTGATCACCGAAGAATTGATGCTTTTGAATTATGGTGCTGGAGGAGACTCTTGAGAGTCCCATGGATTGCAAGAAGATCAAACATATCCATTCTTAAGGAAATCAGCCCTGAGTGCTCACTGGAAGGACAGATCCTGAAGCTGAGGCTCCAATACTTTGGCCACCTCATGAGAAGAGAAGACTCCCTGGAAAAGACCCTGATGTTGGGCAAGATGGAGGGCACAAGGAGAAGGGGACGTGATGGTTGGACAGTGTTCTTGAAGCTACAAACATGAGTCTGACCAAACTGCGGGAAGCAGTGGAAGACAGGAGTGCCTGGCGTGCTCTGGGCCATGGGGTCACGAAGAGTCGGACACGACTAAACGACTAAACAACAACAAATTGAAGTACATGGAGAGGTGAGAGCTAATCCTTCTCTCCCTACTTGTGACTTTCCTGACAATGGTCCCCTGTGCTGCAATTGGTCGACTGTAGTCAATTGAAGGTTACCTCTGCCCCCTCAAAAAGAGCCTAATTGCAGGTGGGGAAACACTTGGGGGCAAGAAGGGGATGCTGTGGGCTGGCTGGGCAAAGCAGGGGAGTGTTTCGCACCCCTAAACAGCTCATAGTGTGAGACGTCTTTCTGTAGGTACAATTCAGCAGAACTTATTTCAGGATTGTGGATTGTGCTTCATATATGTTGCTGAATTGTACCTAGTGGTCACATGAATGGAAAGCAGTATAGGCAACCAACCTTTCCCTTCCTAGCCACCATCTCCAAAAAGCATGTATGAAAGGTTGGGAACCGGGAACCTACTCAACAATATGAGCTGTGGCACTACAGTGAGAGGTGGGAACTTCCCAAAATCCAGCGGAGGAATCCTCCTGTGAATTTTGCACCATTTCCCTGCTCACACTGCAGCCTCATTGCAGTTGGTCCCACCATTTGGTGTGTTTGTGCATGTCTACATTGTGCTTTAGGAGGAAGAATGGGAAGGGAAGGATTGATTGCACAGGTTTCATGCAAGTGCTGGATGCAATCCATTTACTCAAAGGGTCTTACACCCAGAGAATTGTGCAAAGGCTTACTACCTAGACTTTATTCCTAAAATTCCACATGTTATGACCAGGTGCATTCCATCAAATGTGCTAGTTTCTGGACCAGTTCTACCAGAATTATTGTGCTCTGGCGGAACACATTTGGCCCACTGTGGGGTGAGAGTTAAATTCCCTTAAGTGATTCAGATTTCTAGACTCCGATCAGAGAAGAATAGGTTTCAGATGTCTATAAAGACAGATGTCCCAAGCAAGCATGATAATAGATCAGAGGCATAACAAGCATTGAGGTTAATAATTGAATTTGCTGAAAAACCAGCAGGAGATGTCCTCTGCATGATGTGCAATCCTATGTTAAGTGAATTTGGGATCTTATACAGTGTAGAACAAGAATTCCAAATTACTTGAAGTTGTAACACTTGATTTAAGAAGAATATAAAGTTATTTATTTACTGTTGAGAGATAAATGAACACTCTGATTATTTATGGGGAAATAGTTTGCTTTGTTTAATTTTGTTAACTCAGAGGAGACAAGGGATTTTAATGCATTCTACGTGCAACTGCTGACATAATAAATTTCTTTCGATTGCAAATTATTACCATATTTCCTCATTTCTCATTTGATTAAAGTAATCAGGAGGAGCGGGGAAAGTGAGGTCACAGTGCGCCTACCATAAATACGTACAAGGAACATTTTTAATTACTTTACTGTAACTTTTTTTTTATTAACAGCAAACACAATGCAGACGACGAAATGAAATATTTATGAAAAGTAATACAGTTTGTAAATGTTAACACTGAGATTTTACAAGCCCTAAAATTAAAGGAACAAAATTATTGTTCCCACAGCAATGGCGATTTATAGCTTTTGCACACATTGATAATTTGGCACTCAGGGCCTATACATGATCATTTAAGTCACTGGGAAAAAATGTGTAGTGACTGTGCTGGCACTAGAAAAAATATGTTGAGCTGTGGCACAGTAGATTCTGCAGATATAGGATAACCATTGGCTTACATGAGTGAAATATTTGGAACAAATGCTTACAGCTCCTTGGCTCACAGATTATTTTTGTGGTCACCCACCACTGATATTAATTATGCAGGTGGGATTGTGGTCTAAACAACTGAGCCTCTTGGGCTTGCCGATCAGAAGGTCGGCAGTTCGAATCCCTGCGATGGGGTGAGCTCCCGTTGCTCCCCAGCTCCTGCCAACCTAGCAGTTCGGAAGCACACCTGTGCAAGTAGATAAATAGGTATTGCTGCAGCGGGAAGGTAAGCAGTGTTTCCTTGCTCTCTGGCTTCCATCACGGCTTTCCGTTGCACCAGAAGTGGTTTAGTCATGCTGGCCACATGACCCAGAAAGCTGTCTGTGGATAAACACTGGCTCCCTCGGCCTGAAAGCAAGATGAGTGCCGCAAGCCCATAGTCGCCTTTGACTGGACTTAACCACCCAGGGGTCCTTTGCCTTTTTCACCCACCTATATTATTTAATAAGTGTGTACATACTGTTCAACATTTCTCTGATGAAAATAGGGGTGTCTATTCAACAATAGAGGAGATGAGCGCCGCACCCCATAGTCGCCTTTGACTGGACTTAACAGTTCAGGCATCCTTACCTTTTTTACCTTACAAATTATGTTCTACCACTAGAGGGAATAAGTTATTGTGATGAACCAATAGCTGCCAATTTTCTGTCTGTTCATTTGTTTGTATTTTTCCTGAACACGAAAACCCGCTCTTTACAACTGAATCACAGCAAATGTGAACTGGTGTTTTCTGCAGATTGACATTTGCTCCAATTGAGCTTCAAAGACTGGGTTTTCACAGGAAAAGCTCCAAAGCAAAAAGAAGGGTGCTGGGACAAGGAGCTTTAAATCACATCCATGCCTGGAAAGAGCAGAGGAAAGGTAAATGTTGCTAAACCCTCAGAAAATGCAACATTCTTGGATTAACCAGGATTAAGCCCCTCCAAACACTTTCCAGACCTTCTTACAGTAAATATACTGAAGGAATGGGTTTCCAAAACCCAAAACTGACTGTGCAGGCAGTTTTTAACTGCACCAAAATCCCCATTTCTCCTTAGCTAAAATGCATAAACTTTAGCCGTTGAGCAAATGCAAAAAAAGAACACAGCTCTCTCCCTTATCAGTTTGACGGCAAGACTGGCCTTGACTTTACCAGTAGAACAGACACAGACATATCTTATGTCCTGACCACAAATGACGCAGAGACCCAAGTCTGGGACTAACGCCAGAGCATGTTCTCGGAAGTAGTGACCTCTTGCTCCAAGATAGGAGTAGGAACAGGAATATCCTTTTATGGTCAGGAGTGCAGGAAGGAAATCCCTTTTATGGTTAAGATAAGAGTGCCGGAGCAGGAACATATGTGATGTCAACCTACTTATACAAGCTGACGTGGTTGGAAGGAGGGAGAGAGTGCCTGGAGGGTATATATACTGCATGAAACTTGTCATTTCTTTGTACTTGCTGTTGACTCACCACACAGGTGCCTTCTGCTATCCGGAGAGCAGAATAAACTCTTCTTTGAACCAACCTCGGTGTCATTTTGACTTCCTTCCTCCTGTCCCGGAGCAACGCAGACCCAATCGGTGAACTCCAATAAGGCTACAATACATTGGATTGTTCTGTAAATGACTAAAATGTGATGAAAACTCTCAATTAACTTTGGGCTTCTTCCAAAGAATCCTGGGAACTGTAATTTGTAAACAGTGCTTAGAACTGGTAAATGTAAAGATAAAGGGATCCCTGACCATTAGGTCCAGTCGTGACTGACTCTGGGGTGGCGGTGCTTATTTTATTGGCCGAGGGAGCTGGTGTACAGCTTCCGGGTCATGTGGCCAGCATGACTAAGCCGCTTCTGGTGAACCAGAAAAGCACATGGAAACGCTGTTTACCTTCCCGCTAGAGTGGTACCTATTGATCTACTTGCACTGTGACATGCTTTCGAACTGCTAGGTTAGCAGGAGCTGGGACCGAGCAACGGGAGCTCACCCCATCACAGGGATTCGAACCACCGACCTTCTGATCGGCAAGTCCTAGGCTCTGTGGTTTAATCCACAGTGCCGCCCGCATCCCTTGCTGAGAATTGGTAGGAGGTCCCTATTCTCCTCTCAGAGCTACGGTTCCCAGAGTATCCTGGGAACACATATTGACTGTTAAATCACTCAGAGAATTGTAGTTCTGTGTGGGGAATAGGGGTCTGAGATAATTGGTTTCTTGGAGATACAAAATAGGATACAACTTTTGAAATAACTGTTTGGGATGGTATCCAAGGTGCGTTTCCATTTAGGACAAGGATTTTCAGTCTTGCAATGGAACTCCCCCACTTCCCCACAGGTGCTCTGCCCTTTTCTGAAATCTTTTTTTAGAGGGTTGGAAGAACCCTGCATAAATTTGGGGAGCACATGGGGAGAGGCGGAGGGGAGAAGGTTATGTTGTATAAACATAAATCCATGCATTAATGGAACAAGTTACTTAGCACTACTTTTGATACAATGCTTTTCTTTCTAATTTCTAGAAGTTAAACGTACTTCTAGATCCAGCGCCGAGGGCCTTCTGGCGGTTCCCCCATTGTGAGAAGTGAGGTTACAGGGAACCAGAGATAGGGCCTTCTTGGTAGTGGCGCCCGCCATGTGGAACGCCCTCCCTTCAGATGTGAAGGAAATAAGCAGCTATCTTATCTTTAAAAGACATCTGAAGGCAGCCCTCTTTAGGGAAGTTTTTAATGTTTGATGCTGTACTGTTTTTAATATTCAGTTGGAAGCCGCCCAGAGTGGCTGGGGAAACCCAGCCAGATGGGCGGGGTATAAATAAATAATAATAATAATAATAATAATTTTGTATGCATACAAACACATATTACACATTCCAGTCCAATATTTACTAACATAGCAACTCACTTCTAGATGACTCTATACTGAAATTAAAACTGTGTCTTTTATAAATATAATATTCTCAAAAAAGAGATTGACCGTTCATTGGCTAAGAGCTCAGAACAAGCATCAGGCGATTAAATGTTTTTATTCATCAAAAGATCAAGCAATAAATTATTACTCTCAAACAATATGTTTGGTTTTCAAATGCTGTTTTCTGCCTCCAAGACAGATATGATGCTAGAATAATGCATTTTCCCTAATCCTTTGGACAAAATTTGCTAAATGCAAGGCATTGGATTGGTATATTTAAATCTCTGACTAGCATCAGCATATAATCAGCTCCTTTGCTTATATTTAGAAGCTTAAAATGTAATCTCTGATTATGCTACAAGACTTGAATATTCTTCACTCAAATTATTTAAAAGACATTGATTAGGATGATTAGCAAGTTCTACTTACAAATTAAAGGTTGCGGGTTTTCTTTTAAGTTTCTTTTAAGCTTTCTATTAGGCTGTAGAGTATTGCAGGGTGAGAAACAGATAACTGAACTTTTTAACATCTCCCCCCCCCATTTCCCTCATAGTTTGTGTTTTCTACTTGTACAGTGGACAGCTCACCACAGTTTGCTAGTATGCGGGACGCAGAAAAAGAGAAGCTTCTTATGACCTACTTGCAGTTTACATGCTTTTCATCCAAATGCTTTCCATGTAAGAAACTTTTGTTTATTTCCATGCAGCTTTTCTATAGTGAGCTGTGCCCAAAGTTACTTACAACAAGCATCCACTTATTATCAAACTACTGGAGTGTAGTGGGGGAAGAAAGCAGGTTACAAAACACATCAATAATTTCACATACAGTGGAATCAAGCTTCTGATGAACATAGGATACATTTGATATTACAAAGTACTGTCGAAACTTAATATAAAAATAGGGGTGCCATAAAATTCTGATGAAAATGGAAATAGGAGCAGAAATTGCTGGTGTTTGCTTTTCTGTCCCGTGTACAAAAAAGAAATCAATCCAGCTAATATGATCAATATTTACTGTCGCTGTTGCTTTAGGTTTGCAAATGATATTCAATTGATTACATTTCCTCCCTCCCCCACACTGTTTGCATTCGCTTTCCTTTGCCTTTAAATGAAGGGAGACGAGTGCTGGAAGGCAATGCATTTATGTAAATTATTTAAATTACTTGCGTTATGTAATTTTTTCTTAGAAGACAGCAACATAAATAATGTAGTTTTCGGCATAAGTCAAACTGCAGCAGAATGGAAACAGTGCCGCATGTGACAAATACAGGGTGGAACAGGAAGCAATGCTTTCTTATACCCCAATCTTCAAGTACTGAGCAAAATGAAAATTAGCAGATAATAGATGAATACAGTTCAGAGGGAGTGGAGTCTTCTTACCAGACTAGATGGTGCCTATCTAGCTCCCTCACCTCTCCTCTGGAGGAAGTGCTGGGAAGGGCAATGATAGCCCCAGCCTCCTAGAGGTTCCAGCTGCTAGTGTTGGTCTCACTGTACTCAGAAAGACTTACAGGGGGAAGGTTATTCTCACCAGGCCAGAAGCTGATTCACAGTCAGCTTCCTCATCTCTCCTCCAGAGGAAGTTGACAGAAGCAAAAAGGAAACACTTGAATGTGGTAATGTATGCCAGAGCACCAAAGTCAGGTCAGTCTTTGTTGCAGTTATCATGTAAGATATGAAATGGACACGTATGTCTATGGCCTCCTAGGACAGTTGGAGTAAGGCAGAGAGCTGCAGCCAGGTGCAGTTTTCTGTCAAGGATCCATTGTGTATCTCTGCGGTGGGGCCATTTGTCTAATACTGCAAACACTGCTTAAACAACAAAAAAGAGAAAAACTTAATGGGCCATGATGCCTTGCAAACAGTGGTGTAGCATGGGTTGCTGGCACCCGAGGCAGGGCAAGTGTTGCGCCGCCGTGGTGGACTGGGCAGCTGGGCTGGAGGCATGTGCCAAGGGTACATGGCTGCTGGAGCTACTGCTGTTTGTGGCAGTGGTCACAAGCTTTCTCAACTTGGCAACCCTGCCACCTTCCGTCTCAGCCAGCTCAGGCGCAGGGCACATGGGTGTTGTGCCTGGTTGCGCCCCCTCAGAATGTTGTGCCCGGGACCACTGCCATTCTGCCCTCCTCCCCAACGATATGCCACTGATTGTAGGGCAGGGATGGGAAACTCAGATCTGGAAGTCAAATGCAGTCCTAAATACCTATTTATTTGATTCTTGGGAATCTCCCAGGGGATTCCACCCCCAGCCATGGCTTTCATGTGTTTCTTTTATGTTTTTTACCTGGCTGTGCTGGAATGTGTCCTTGTGCTCTGATAACGCCTCTCGTTTGTCTGGATGGAGGACAGAGAGGGATAGGAGTGTGTGCAGAGAGACAAGCTTATTCTACAAATGTAAATTTTACATTCAAATCCCCTTCTGCTCTTGCTTGTAGCATCACCCACCACTGGCTTGTGGCCCTCAGAATATTGCTCAAAAGGGAATGCCTTCCTCAGGATGGGAAAAGGCCTACCTACCACCTCTGTTGTAAAGTGGATCTCAGTAACTCAGAAGGCACAAGATAAAACTCCTGTGGCACACAAGTTCCTACTAAAAATGAATGGAAGGAATCCTGTAAACAATGCATTTCTTACTATAGTCTTTGAACTGGTAAGAAATCACCAAACTAAAATGTAGCGGATAAATTATGTTTGGAGGTAGAAGAAGAAAAGGGATGAAAGAAAAGAGATGGGGTAGACTTTGAACATGTATCTTAACATAGATGGAAAATTCCAGATGTGTTCTCAAGCACTATCTAGGTGGATTCTTGAATAGCTATATCTATATCTATATCATCTATATCGGTATCTATATAGCTACAGCTATCTATCTATATATATATACCCAACATAACAAATGGAATTGTCTCAAATATTTGGATACCTTTTTGTTATCAGTATGAGAGTTATTACACCAACAGAAATACTAGGTAATTACCAAATTGCTCCTGTTTTTATCTCTCTGGGGAAGTAATTATGATGCCAATCATACACATAATCACTCCTTTGATCTGCTAACAAGAAATAAGAGTCGCTAGAAATAAAGTTATCGTAAGGAGAGACAAAAGAATACTATAATTATTTCGCTATTTGTTCAAATGTAATTGAACCTTTAGAATCACTGACTAGAGATGAACAGTGCAACCAACTGACCTTGGGTAATATTCGACTTGCACAGAGTAGACCCATGGAAATGAATGAACATGACTGAGGGAGTGATCCTATGCATAAGAAGCTGGTGTAAAGTTACCTCAGTTGAGCTGGTGTAAAGTTACCTCAAATCCAAACCCCATTCAGCAGCAGGGTTGCTGCTGCTATTCGGCATAAACTTGGTAAAGGGATGACAAGCCTTTGAAGTAGTGTCCTGCACTTTGTTGTCAGGTTATATTACTGAGATAAACAGACTCAGGATCTAGCCTAATTTGCCCCTCACTAGTCCCAGTACACCACATTGCCCAAACACCCTAGGGTGTGTGTCTCTCAGTGGCCTCAGCTCAGCCAGCTTTGGTTTAGCCCTAGCTAACGCGGGTGGCGCTGTGGGTTAAACCACAGAGTCCAGGACTTCCCTATCAGAAGGTCGGCGGTTCGAATCCCCGCAATGGGGTAAGCTCCCGTTGCTCGGTCCCTGCTCCTGCCAACCTAGCAGTTCGAAAGCACGTCAAAGTGCAAGCAGATAAATAGGTACCGCTCCGGCGGGAAGGTAAACGGTGCTTCCGTGCGCTGCTCTGGTTCACCAGAAGCGGCTTAGTCATGCTGGCCACATGACCCGGAAGCTGCACGCCGGTTCACTCGGCCAATAAAGCGAGATGAGTGCCGCAACCTGAGAGTCGGTCATGACTGGACCTAATGATCAGGGGTCCCTTTGCCTTTACCAATTCCATAATAATTTTACTGTTTATACCCCACTCATCTTCCTGGGCTATCCCAGCCACTATGGGCATATTCCAATATATTCATATATATAATAACAAGACTTAGACATTTAAAAAAATCCATACAAGGCTGGCTTCAGATGGCTCGGGGGTCACATAACTCCATACACTCCAAGATTTCTTTGATTAAAATAGGGACATCCTAAGGAAAAGCGGTACATTCCAGGATCAAATCAAACTGGGACAGCTTCTGTAAATCAAGGACTTTCCCTGGAAAATAGGGTCTGCAGAAGTAACAGCTACATGGCCCTGAATGGCTTCTTCTGCACCCCTAACTTTTTATGCCAAGGAAAGGATTGGATTATGTCAGCTTTCACCAATATGGCACTACGGTGACTCCTGGTAGGAGTAGTAACAAAACAGGCCCCACCATGATAAAATGGCTTCTCTCAATGTTGCTTTGAATGCACCTACAAAAACAGTGGGGTTAACTTTGGCCAGGGTACATACTTCAACAGCATTTATAAGAGAGGACACAAATACAGTGGTACCTCAGGTTACATATGCTTCAGGTTACATACGCTTCAGGTTACAGACTCCACTAACCCAGAAATAGTACCTCGGGTTAAGAACTTTGCTTCAGGATGAGAACAGAAATCGTGCTCCGGCAGTGCGGTGGCAGCAGGAAGCCCCATTAGCTAAAGTGGTACTTCAAGTTAAGAACAGTTTCAGGTTAAGAACAGACCTCCAGAACGAATTAAGTACTTAACCCGAGGTACCACTGTATGGATTAGTTGCAGGTGCATGGAGATGGAGCAAATCTCTCCTCCGTGGCTTCTGATTTTCTCAGTAGTTGTAGGAAGCTGATTCCCTCGATACCAAAGCTTTTGTAGGAGGCTAAGCTGGGCTTGGACAAAACATGTCAAAAAGCACATTAAGCCCCTTCTCCCCTTCCCACAAATGCTTCTGTTCACTTTTCCTCAATCCACCAAGCATTCCAAACTCTAAGCAACTATGGACCAGGGTGCCTAAAATATCTTTTCACACTTTACTATCCAACCTGTCACTGACCAATGCAGAAGAGGATCTTTATTTTGCAGTAGTAGATGGGTAGCCGTGTTGGTCTGCCATAGTCAAAATAAAAAAAAAAAATTCCTTCCAGTAGCACCTTAAAGACCAACTAAGTTAGTTCTTGGTATGAGCTTTCGTGTGCTTGGTATCTGAAGAAGTGTGCATGCACACGAAAGCTCATACCAAGCTCATACCAAGAACTTTATTTTGCAGATACTGTATTATCTTATCTTGAGGTCTGTTCATAGTTTATACGGTGCTAGGACTGCCATATTTCAAAAAGTGAAAACCAGGATACCCCAAAAGTTTTTGAGGTTTTTTTTTAAAGCAAGACTCTGAAATTGTTGAGCATTTTTTAGACAAACCCCAAAGTTGCTGAGCTCAAAAAGCAACAACAATGCCTTTAAAATCCTGGTAGTGTCCCAGAAAATCCAGAGATATGGCAGCCCTATATGAAGCCTATTGAATACCTTACTTCTTCAACAAGCCTTTTTTCAATAAGTGGATATATTTTTTAAAAAGAAATTCATGGGAGGCGGAACTGGGTTCAGGGATGCTTCTTTTTTGTAGTTTTTTTAGATTATTCCATATAGCATTGCCCTTTTGCCCAAGCCACAGGACACTGTACAACCAAGTCAACTGAACACCCACAGAGTAGCACCATCCTGCAAATACACAACAACTCAGAACAGTGCACTAAACAGCTATTTAGTAACAGCGACTCATTTCCAACTTTGGCTCAACTTGAAATTTATTATGGAGTGGTGAAGGGGAAGGTTTTGATTTAGACTGCAAGGACAGAGGTGCTAGTAATAAGAAACCAAACAAACAATGTCTCACACCACTGGAAGATAATTTCATAATGAAGCCATTTTAAAGCGCATCCATGACAAAACATATTTTATGTTTACATAAATCTGTATGACTAATTCATCACTGGCGTTGACATTAAAACGTGGCTGTGTCTGTTCCTAATTATTAACTTTTAAAACAGTATTAAAATTAATGAGGGTGCTCGTGCTCCTTTTAAAAAACATGCATTGTTCAGTTTTTATAGCAGGAGAAAGTTCAAAGTAGTGAAATTTACAAGTGGGGAGAGTTAATATCCCCAGGTATTTGTAGTTAGCATATTTATGAGTTTGTCTCTCATCAGCCTTAAGCAGTGAATTCAAAATACAAGCAAAGAAAATAAATCGGAGGCTAACTGAAAGAAAGAGAAAAGGAATAGTGGTAGGAAGAGAGGCTATTAAAACAAATCATAAAAGAAAAGAAATAATATATTACAGTGTTTAGTCATACAGAAGAAGAGGACAAAAGATTGTGCTATATTATGAAGTGCTTTTGGGGGTAGGGCAGAGTGCATTGACATGCAAGTGCAGAACTATATAAAACATGAATGGAAAATAGGTCAGTTTAACAGACAGAGAAAATTTCATTTAACATCTGAACTGACATTTCCTTTCTGACTTTCTAATTACAGATGATATTCACTGTCAGTTGACTGATTGATTTAGTTTATGGGGTATTTTTTCAGCTAGTCTGAACTCCACATCATAAATCCCGAGAGGGTTTCCATTTGGGGGCACTTGAAGTTCTGGCAGCCACTAGCATTCATGTCAAGAGTTTGCAAGAGTTTTTAAGATGAGCATAGCTAATATCATTTAGATTTTTTTTATTTGCATGCACCAATTTTTCTCTCATGTTATGATGCAGTCACTATTAGAGAAATTTCTACTTGGGGTTTTTGACTTTTGACCTACCCAACTATATCTCTCATGTTGCTCCTAATAATTTGAAAGGCTGAAATAAACCTAAAACCCTTTAATTTAATGCTCAAATGTTCAGACAACAATTTCTACTTTACAATACTTTCATTTTGCAGAGCTATGCGTAACATTTGCTTCAGGGAACTCCTTCTTCTTCCACCTCCTCCTCCTCCTCTTCTTCTTCTTCCTTGGTGATCACTCGTAACTGAATAAGATTGTCTTCCATAAACACAGTTTTAACAGTAAGTCTGTAAGTGACTGTGGAGGCCAATTCTGGATTCACACGTCCTTCCACAGTGGGGACATAGGTTTCCGGACGGGAGTTGATCACGGTGTGGATTTCCCAAGCGTGCCTTCCTCTTAGCACTTTTCTCCCCTGCGTCCTGAGTTTGAGTGTCTTCAAAGCCCATGACACCTTTGGTAAAGGCTGTTCTCCAACTGGAGCACTCTCAGACCAGTGTTTCCAAGTTGTACAACATTTTTAAAGATTTGCCTTGAAAGAGTCTTTAAACCTCTTTTATTGACCACCAGCATTATACTTTCCATTTTTAAGTTTGGAATAAAGTATTTGCTTTGGAAGATGATAATCAGGTATCTGCACAACATGACCAGTCCAACGAAATTGATGCTGAAGAATCAGTGCTGTGGAATTCTTCTTACAAGTGACCTCAAAATGAATGCTGACCTAGGCTTTAGTTTTCTGCTGGTGTTCCTTCCCTCCATGCACCCACTCTATGCTCTAGGTCCTCCCATCAGTACAGTAAGCACCACAGCTTCTTCTGAAAATCTCAGTAGAGGATTCTCTCTGACAGCAATTTTCCAACTATTCTCTCCCACTTATTAGATTATGAAAATGGTGCGTGCTCCAGGGACACATAGCTTCACATTCTCAGTAGTGATCATTATTATTCCGTCCTTGATGTGCTATACATATGAGTGGTGCACAGGGGAAAAACCCAAGAAAGGTACATTTTCAAGAAGCTATTCAAATCAAACATGCAGCCTATGATCAACTTCAGCCTATATGTAAGAGTAAAATATCTTTTCAAGGCATGGCACAAGAATATAGACGAGGAAGATGTGCGTGCTGCAAA
This sequence comes from Podarcis vaucheri, assembly GCF_965113315.1. Classification (NCBI taxonomy): domain Eukaryota; kingdom Metazoa; phylum Chordata; class Lepidosauria; order Squamata; family Lacertidae; genus Podarcis; species Podarcis vaucheri. The sequence goes on along the minus strand of NC_138762.1, from coordinate 90,110,288 downwards.
TCTACTGACAATGAGGATCGTGAAATTCAGAAAGTTCAGACAAAGTTTAAACTGCTCACTTAGAAGCTGTTTTTCTTCTTCCAAATTTTACTTGGCAATAAAAAATATAAATCACTCGAACTGATACCTGTTATTTGGCGATTGCTGTGATTTAAAATAGCTAAAGTGGAGAATTTCAAATTTATTTCTGAATCAATTGAGGTGGAAGCTTAGGTGGCAAAAGTGCATTCAGACATAAGGAAATGAAACTTCTTTGCCTCCAAGGTGAGTTCTAAATACTTTGGATCTGTGGGAGAGGGAGGAAAGTTCCAAATCTTCCTTTAAAATCGTTTAACAGTACAGGCAAGGCAAACCTAGTTTCAAAGATAACCATCAGAAATGCAGCAATATGATGAAGTGACTAATTGATAGAAATGGATTCACAAAGCATCCAAATAGCATCTTCAGAGGGGCAACTGGTGATCTCCCCCCCTTCTAGGATATCACACACATAAGGTAAAGGGACCCCAGACCATTAGGTCCAGTCGTGGCCGACTATGGGGTTGTGGTGCTCATCTCACTTTACTGTCCGAGGGAGCCGTTGTACAGCTTCGAGGTCATGTGGCCAGCATGACTAAGCCGCTTCTGGCGAACCAGAGCAGCGCACAGAAACACTGTTTACCTTCCTGCCGAAGCGGTACCTGTTTATCTACTTGCACTTTTACATGCTTTCAAACTGCTAGGTGGGCAGGAGCTGGGACCCAGCAACGGGAGCTCACCCCGTCGCGGGGATTCGAACTGCTGACCTTCTGATCGGCAAGCCCTAGGCTCTGTGGTTTAACCCACAGCGCCACCCGCATCCCTATCACACACACATAGGGATATACAAAAAGGGCATCATTTTTTTCCCATGCCAACCTTTTCCATTTTTTTCCCATTCCAACCTGCATTTGCTGCATGCATCACTGTTTCTATTCCACAGCAGTTCACCCTCTGCCAAAGAGGTATGTCACTTGTCTCTCTGTCTGCTCTGGTGAAATTATATAACATACATAATGCATGGAATTAATTTCATAAATGCTATTGTCATAATGATATTCCACCCCATTCATTTCAGTGCAAAGGAACCACAATTCAAATGGGGGACTGTAAATAATAATGTATCACTTAATGTATCACTGTGGAAGTAACCACAGCAGCAAATAGTCATCATATTTGCTGGGGTGATTTCCGTTCCTGGTGTAGGATGAAGCAATGAACACCAGCAATTTCTGTTCCCATTTCCATTTCAATGGTTGCAGAGTTGTCACATGACGATTCCTCTTTATATATAATTGTAATACAATTGTACTTTCTTCAAATTACCTAAAAAATAAATAATCTTAAACATATAGGACCATATCGATTGAGGTATTATGCTTTTGCATCTTCTCTCAGTTTGCTTTAGCCACTCTACCACCATCATGACAGACACAAATTTGTTTATCAGCTTTAAAGCATATTATCTGGATAGATAGGCTGCCTTAGCAGAAGCTGATGCAAGTTCTCTTCATGACACTCAGTGCTTTGTTTAGCATCTTCCATGCACACCAAGCCTTGGCTTGAAAGCTCAGGTGTCTACAGAGGTATGTTATAAATACATCAGATAACGAAGGAGAGAAGGAAGGAAGGAAGGAAGGAAGGAAGGAAGGAAGGAAGGAAGGAAGGAAGGAAATGGATCATATGAGATAAAATTGAATTTAGCCAATTCAAGAAGGCATCCATTAGAAACAATGACGGGCAGAGCAATCCAGAGGAAACAAAGGCATCTGGAAAAGCGGCAGAATGCAGACAAGTGCAGAGTTAAATGGTAGAACAAAGGAAAGGAAAAGAACAAAACACCCTTGATCACCTCCGAACTAAGACCAGCCTAACCAAACAACTCACCCACCCGACATTAGAATTTCACCGTTTTTCTCTTTAAATTATTATTTATTTATTTTTAATTAAGAGAGAAATTCTTTTCAGGGAGGGGGTGCAGGGAAGCAGTTTCCAGCACCGTACTACTTTAATGTCATTGAGGACAGCCTACATACCCTCCAATATTTCTCCGATGAAAATAGGGATGTCGTAATAATGATCCAGTCCATCCAACTGGGTTGTTCCAGCCACTCTAGGCAGCTTCCAACATATATAAAAACAATAAAGCATTAAACATTTTTTAAAAAGACTTCCCCATACTGGGTTGCCTTCAGATGTCTTCTAAAAGGTTCTATAGTTACTTATCAGTTTGGCTCGAGGATCACATAACTCCATACCCTCCAACATTTCTCCAATGAAAATAGGGATATCCTAAGAAAAAATGGGGACATCCTGGAATCAAATCAGAAACTGGGACAGCTTCTGTAAATCCAGGATTGTCCCTGGAAAATAGGGAGACTTGGAGGGTCTGAGCCCATAACTCAGTAGGTAAGAATATGAGCTACATACAGAAGGTCCCAATTTCAATTTGGACATCTTTGGTGTAAAAAAAGAGAGAGAAAGATTAGACTGTTTGTTTCAATACTTAATATGTAAGGCTGCCTTTCAGAATGGTCTGGTAACTGCAGGTGGTCCAGAATAGGCCCACAGGCAGGGGGGTGGCTGACCATATTATGTCCATGTTTCGTCAACTGCTTTAACTGCACAAATGCAATAAATAAATCAATACAGCAGACTTTTAACCAAGTCCCTGGGAAGTTAGAATTGCCCATCAGAACTGCCCATTTGGGAATATATGGACATAATATGCTGTGGTATAAGACAGCGTTCTTATGTTCCTGGGCATCTTCTGCCTGAGGCAGCTTACCTCAGTTTGTCAAAAAGTAGAGCCAACTCCTTCCTCCCAGTTCAAAGCTCACCTGAGTTGCTCCTGTCCGCCTTTATGCAAGCCACTACCTTTCTGTTTCAGCCCCCTGTCATTAATGCTGGATAATAGCACTGATAAATTCATGTTCCACAAAATCCCATGCTGAGTGAATACAGGACTGATTTTCGTGACGTGAGAGCTGTCAGCGAAGAGAATACTTAATCATTACTAGGACTTTCTTTTATGCTTTGAAAATCAACATGCAACACTTCTGTAATCTCTTCGGTAATATGAAAAAGAGCCTGCATAATCAAGAAGAAAGTCATTCTTCTCTCTCTCTCTCTCTCTCTCTCTCTCTCTCTCTCTCTCTTTGTGCATGTGTTTTTAACAAGATATTTCTTTGTTTTGACCCAGTTGCTCCATGTGGCTCTGTTGCGGCATCTGACTGAATGAGTTTTACCGTCTATTGCTGCCTGGAGTAAAAGAAATGAGCATGCAAGCATACTTCAAATACGAACAAAATGTTAAATGAGATGAAAATGTTAGGGACATTACCTAATGGTTGCATGTAATTATAGGAGATGCTAATCAGTTTGGTAGCCTCCAGAATATTCCTCGCACAATAGTTTTATAGCAGATCTGTACAAGCAACCTAAACGCAGCCCACCTTCTAGCACTGGGTCCTAGACAACCTCCATGTTTTGCAGTCACAGGTAGGTGGAATAAACTGGTAGTTTGATGAGTCTCAGGTAAACCTCCATATATAACAAGAAAATTACCTTGGGCTTGGCAGTTTGCAGGTTAGGAAGATGGATGATGAGTCCTGTCCAGTCATTCTGTTCCTTCCACACAAATATCCTTGCTCAAGGGGAAGGTATGAGCTCACCGCCTCCCTGTCACTGTTCCTGAAGCCCCCTGAATGTTTAACTTCTGGAGGAAAAAATCAATTTGATTCACTTTTAAAGGAGAATTTACCTAATCTGCCCTTTCTGAAACAAAGTATGAACTGAAACACAGCAGTCCTTCAAAATTCGCATTTCTCTGAATCTTGCAGTGCAGTTCATCAGCCTCATAGTGGGCACCTAAAATTCATAGACTTCTCCAAAGAGTGCATTGAAATGCACATATTAGTAAGAATAACATACAAATAACATACAAAAGATGCATTGTTTTGCAAAAATGCATAAGGAAAATTGCATACAGAACTATGTATATTGGGAGACATTTGCACAAAAATGCTGGTGAATTTTTATGGGGACTTTACAAAATAATGCACACTGGTGTGGAAATGTGGAGAACAGGCTTTAAGGTTGGGAAAATGATAGAAATTGACAAATCTACCTATCCTGAGCAGCAGAGACTCTGTCGTACTTGAATTGGCTGCCTGTGTGATTTAAAACCTTGATCTTCCAGGGTTTGAAGTGAGAAGCCTGCTCAAATAGACTCCCCATTGCAGAAGCTAATCACCCAACACACAGTGACAGTGACCGAGATATGTGGGAGAGACAGGGCCTGCCAGGTTCATCTTCACTTTCCTCCTTATGCAGTACTAACCGTATGGAGAAATTTGGGGATAACTGAACAGCGCTATGTGTTGTTAAGCATCAACAGCAGAGTGGAGTGTAATGGGGCATAATGGGGTGGAGGTACCAATTCACACAGTGGCTGGGAATGGAACCCTCATGTAAAATAGTCACTGACCACATAAGTCTCCAAATCTCCCCAAATTTGACAGGCCAATAAGATGAACAAAATAAAAACTGATTATTTTTTTAAAAAAAAATTAAAAAGGTTAATTAGGCAGATAGGTAATAGACCCTTAAGAGAACTCTTTCCCACCAAAAGAAAGCAAAAATATAAACTTCTTGGAAGGAACATTAGTTTTTATGTGTCTTTTTGAAGCAGAAGCCAAACAACCTTATGGAAGATAAAAGGAAAATTACTTAACAAAAGGGAGGAAAGTCTCTCATTGAGGGATTAAGCCTAGCCCATCAATAAAACCCCCATACTTCTCCCCCTCCAGTATATTTTGACCTCTCTGACAAAACAATTGGGCGAGTCAGTGAGCTCTTGCTTTAAAAAATTAAGAACCATGAAAGGGGAACTACTCACAGGAGACCTGTATGAAAATTAAAGGAATGCAAGCTCAGCTTTTGCAGGTTCTCTGCATACTCTGTGAATAATGATGTGCTGAAAGGAGGATGTGAGAAGAAAACTGTGAGGGAAAGAGCGTGAAGAGAGCCAATGCCAGAAGCTTATTAAGATGGATTAGCAAGTCACGATGCCTGAAATGTCAATCGGAGCTGTCAACAGAAAAGAATTAACTAGATTGGAACCCCAAACGCCTCAGAGTCATCTTCTTCACATTTAGCAAATTCCACAGATAGGAACACAAAGTTCTTTTCAAAGTAGAGAAATTTTCCATCCAAGCATAGAGTTCACCACTTGGAGCTGTGGAAGCAGGTAAGCCAGTTTATGCGTCTCAGCAATCAACTGGCACTTGGCATTGCTAAATTACAATGGGGAAGCAGGTGGTCTGTTTTTAATAAGAAGTTTTACTCCATATGTTCTGCAGCAGCAAACTCTGAATTGTCACCAAGTATACACTCACCAGGGAGTTGTTGCCAGTAACAATCTCCCTAAAGAACTGAGCAGTATGTACATATATTTGGTCACCTCCAGGCTGCCATGAGTTTGTGGGTGGATTCAAGTGCATTCAAGAAAGTTAGATTGGCACAATGAAAGTGGTTTAAAACACTCTGTTGACCTGGCGCAACAAATCACTTTAAAATTAAACAGACTTTTGTGGTTTAGAAAGTACAGTGGTACCTCGGGTTAAGAACTTAATTCATTCTGGAGGTCCATTCTTAACCTGAAACTGTTCTTAACCTGAGGTACCACTTTAGCTAATGGGGCCTCCCACTGCCACTGCGCCGCCGCTGTGCGATTTCTGTTCTCATCCTGAAGCAAAGTTCTTAACCCGAGGTAATATTTCTGGGTTAGCGGAGTCTGTAACCTGAAGCGTCTGTAACCCGAGGTACCACTGTAATGGGGAAATGTGCTGAAAAGTGTGGGATGTATGAATGTTTAACAGGAAGTCGTATAAACACAGTACGCGGTTCCATTACTGGCCTCCCTGCGAGCAAATTTATTACTAAACAGGCTGGCCATAGTCCAACCTATGTGAAAGCTGTATGCAAATCAGGGGTGTCAAATTGAATACAATATGGGGGACAGGTAAGTTTCACCCTGCATAATTGACCACATGACATAGCACATACACATCATTTGAATGGCAATGCCCATCAACTTTACGGGGGCCCAGTCCCCTCAAATATTTTATTGGGGGGCCAAAGAGACATCGGCCCTTAACAGTTGGCTCCTATGATGCAAATCAGGATAAACAGTGGTACCTCTGGTAAAGAACTTAATTTGTTCCGGAGGTCCGTTCTTAACCTGAAACTGTTCTTAACCTGAGGTACCACTTTAGCTAATGGGGCCTCCCGCTGCCACTGCGCTGCTGGAGCACGATTTCTGTTCTCATCCTGAAGCAAAGTTCTTAACCCTAGGTACTATTTCTAGGTTAGCGGAGTCTGTAAACTGAAGCGTCTGTAACCTGAAGCGTATGTAACCTGAAGCGTTTGTAACCTGAGGTACCACTGTACACTCAATAACCAGGTCATCTGAAGGTGCCATTTGCTTCATTCACATATTACACTAAAAAATAGTAATAATCTTTTTAAAGGTGGGTTTTAAAGAGCTCTAGGACTCACAAGAAGTGAGTCTTTCCTGCCTCCTTCATGCCATAACTTCCTCTCTCCACCCCCCACAAAAAGACACTGACTTTCCAGAATGATGTTAAGTTGGCTAGAGCTGTTGGGCAATGAGAAGAAATCAGAGAAACAAGCTTGTGAGAACAGAAATCCTGGATCTACCAGATCCAAGCCAATATGTGTGGGAAAAGCCCTTTGTCAAGTTGTTGGTGCAAATGAAACACACACATTTTCTATAATCCCCACTCTATTAGTCAAGGCTGCTGCTCCTGCCAGGGTCCAACCCTGTGAGACATGCCAGCGTTGAGGGGCAGGCAAAGGGCAGGGATGCCCTGGGTGGGGGAGGGGGAAAGGCACAAGGAATCTTGATATTTTTTCCTTTACAAAATGTTTTTTGTGTCTCCATATAATCTTGCCCTTTTCTAAGATTTATTGATTGGTGCGTGCTTTTCCTATTGTAAATCTACCAAAGAATAAAATAAAATAAAATAAAATTGGGGGTTTTCTCAGGACGGTGTGCTGTGTCCCATGGGGGCGGCGGCAAAAATAGGGGTCAAGGAGGGTCTATTTGGGAGGAGGAGAAATGTCCCTTTTTTCATCTGAGCAATGTTAAGGTGTGTGCATAGAAAATAAAACAAAGTCTATGATCAAATTCATAATTTTATTTTTGGGTTGTAGCACTGTCATGTTTCATTTGATTTCCTCTGATAACCTGTCGTGTAAATTGAAAGCAGGGGACAATATATGCATGTTTCTACAGTAAATAAATCTTTTCAGTGCATTTATGTTAACGTATGCAAGAGTATGCAAAACAACAACAACAAATAACCAGAAAGCAATTTCAGAGCATTTAATGAAAAAGAATGAGTACTGCTGAGTGTCTGTAGCACAGTCTATAGTAAATTAAGCACCAATTTATTCTGTATACTTGTTTAAAGATTAGCATAATGGATTTTCAATATGAAATTATATTAATGCTGCAATCTGGTGTATATGTACCTGGGAAGTAGCTCCTGCTGAAATCAGTGGAACTTACTCCTGAGCAGACACAGATTTTCATTTGTAAATATTATGGAAGTAGCATACATAGGTATGGTTCATGCATTGTCATCTACATTAAGAGTGTGCAAAAAGTGGCCACTGGTTCCATGTTTTGTTTCGTTTTCTCAGCACCCCCAGATATCCACAAAAGGCTGCAAGAATCTTCAGATACTCTTGCTTTCTTCTGTGTGATTTTTTGCTATTTACCTCTTCAAGTAGCTTTCCAAACTGCCGTGCACTGTAAAAGCAGGTCAACATATTATGCAAGACGTTAGTTGCAGGTGCCAGAAAATGCATCATTAACACCATATGCAGCATTTCTGTGATTTCATTTTCCATACTTAAAATATTCCTATGACTTTTAACTACAGCATATTTCCCACTAATTGCATTAGAAGAACTTTCTTTTTCTATAATCACCACATTTTTTAAAAAAAAAAAAACTTTCATAAATTTCCAAAATAATTCTAGTTTCTATAAAGTTAGGAAAAAAGAAATCGATCCCTGCGGTAATTTGTTGGAGACCTTCAACTTGCTCTAACTCTATGAAACTCAGAGAACTGTAGCTCTGAGAGGGGAATAGGGCTCACCTAACTTCTCTCAGCACATCTCACCCAATATCTTTTGGCATCCTTGCAAACACTTCCCAGATTACCTACTTTAGGGGGAGCCAGGACCGTGTGTGTCCCAGAAGAGATCCAGAGAGTGGTGATGAGATGATGGGCCTTCCCTGTAATGTCCACTCCCATTGGTGGAATGCTGTCACCTGGGAGACTCAATTGCTGCCAACACGGCATCTTCATTGGGTGACTAAAATGTTTCTCTTCTAACAGACATTTGACTGTTAACCAAATGGTGAGGAGGTTGTTTTTCTGGGTCTTTTCTCTCTTTAGCTTTGTTGTATCGATTTTAGTATACTGTATTGTCTGTTGTGATTTTAGTGTTGCAAGATGTTCCAATGCTTCCTGTTGGCAGTGACTAATAAATTTAAATCGTCACCATCTATTTTGGGGAGCTCAGTGTCAGTTCAGATGTTCATATTTATATATGGGGAAAGAGCATTCGCCCTACTAGGCTCAATCATTGCCACTGGGAAAGACTCCCAGTTTGACATCTCGGAGAGCCTCTGCCAGTTAGAGTGGATGATATTGAGTTAGAAGAAGAGTTTGGGTTTGATATTCCACTTTATCACTACCCGAAGGAGTCTCAAAGCGGCTAACATTCTCCTTTCACTTCCTCCCCCACAACAAACACTCTGTGAGGTGAGTGAGGCTGAGAGACTTCAAAGAAGTGTGACTGGCCCAAGGTCACCCAGCAGCTGCATGTGGAGCGGGGAAGCGAACCCGGTTCACCAGATTATGAGTCTATCGCTCTTAACCACTACACCACACTGGCAAAGGCCCAATGATCTGACTGAAAATAACATTTCATATTTCATACCTAGATTTGGGTGAAAACATTATTGTGATTGTTTTGATTTATTATGTACACATCACCCAAGCAGTGTTGGATTCAAGGCAGTGAGATCCATTCCTCCACCTAGGGTGCCAGGCCAAAATAGTAATAAATAAATTAGGAATTGTTGTGAAAATAAGAAATCTTTGGGAGGGGTGCCAAATTTTGTCCTCGATCAGGGTGCCTCATTACCAAAGTCTGCCCCAAGGCAGTTCGCAACAGTTTAAAATACAATATCGAAAAGAGCTTTAAACAAATTTCAACACAAAAATAGGATGGGTTCTAAAAATATACATTGTGCAGACAGGCGGAGACCTCCCCCCCAACCCAAGGCCGGCTCCCGCATGGAATAAAGACACACAACACTGTGTTGTGGGATTAAAATTAGCCGGGGATCTGGGGAACACCAGGGTTATCCAGGTTGAGTCGGGATTGGACTGGCTTTGGATAATGTCTATTCAAGCAGAGAGCCCCCCCCCCAATTCACCGCAACACGGGGGAGACCAATGACAGCCTCTCGGCGTATGGCCAATGACTCCCCTCAGAACAACCCCTTTAACAGGGAACCCTGGGATCGCCACCGCAGGGGGGGGTGTCACCGCTTCATGCCCCCCACCCCCCCATTATAGGGAAGAAAGACTAAAGAATTCCACCAAGGCCTGTAACCGCCAAAGTTGTGACGTTTTGCTACAGGGAAGGCAAAACCTGCCAATGCAGGAAAATTCCTTGCACAGCGACCAATGCGTAGCAGCGCCAGCATACCTGTAAAGAATAAGTTAACTGCCAAAGGAAACCTTAACTGAGGGAGGGCGGGGTGGGAAAAGCTCTGGAGCCGACTGTGATCCCCCAGGTAAGTTTCACCCTCTATTGTGTGGGTAGGGAAGTCCCATCCCCTACCTGGCCAACTCCCCTGGCAACGTCTCCCCCACCGGGATTGGTTGACTGTCCGAGGTTGGGCGGGAACCTCCAGGTATCCAGCCTGGGGGGGGGGGCATTGCCAGGTAATACTGCTAGGAGCCGTGTAGGATCAGGGGTGCGTCCACACAAGGTACGCCCCCCCCATTTGATGTGGGGAGCAGTCATTTTGCATTTGCAGGACCCACTCTATTCTTGCAATCATTTTTATATCACTGAAGCAGGAAAACCTTTCTAAATACATGCACATTTTGTGAAGGCAGGAATGTAACAACAACAACAACTTGTTGATTTAGTTGATCAGGTGAAATTCTTCTCAAGTGCATCCTCACACGATCCCTTTTCCCTTTGAATTGATGTAAGCCAAATTGTAGAGCCAAATGAAGAATTTAACTTCATTTATTCATGTATTCTTGTTTTGATGGGCTTGTCCCATGATGATCTCCATTCTGAAATACTCTGCCGAGTGAAGTAGGTTTGGCTGCCTTGGGATTGCTAAGAAGTTTCCCTTTTGAAAAGCATTTATCAAAGCTTTGTGACTAAAGAACTCCTTTTTTCTTGTTGATTATTTTATATCTATTTAATTTTGGCTGTGCTGGTTTTTCATAGTTTCATTATGATCTTGGTGTTGAGACATGGTCTGCTTGTACTTTTTTTAAAAAACAACAACACATTTTGGCTTGATAGGTATGTGGCTTCAGCTGCCTCATTGGTAGTAGGAAAAACTAATACATAAATAAATAAATTGTGAAGCTTCCTGTAAAATTTATTCCATGTTTTACTGTATTTAGATAAGCTGTCCATCTCACATCTTTGCTATCCATTCTTTTTATTTACTACCTGCCATCTGCCATGTTCTGTTTCCAGCGCTTGAGACCCTATGCTGATCTATTTGTCCCATTGCTATAAATCAGCAGCTTCCAGATTGCATCACCGAAGGAAGCCTTCTTAAATCAAGGGGGAAAAATACGAATAGAACTTGACAAAGACTGTGCAGCTTTAGTCCTATAGCCACTGATCTGGGAGTATTGGACTCTATAGCATTAGCTTCTTTGTTGATATGTATAGGATTGCGTTTCAAATTCACCCAGCTGTTCTGCATATTGACCAGGTTCAGAAGACACTGTAAACCAAACTATGCCTTACTCAGGCCACATGTATATTCTTGGATACAGCTTGTGGTTAGTAAGAAGATAGTTTAACCAGAAGCCCTGGTTTAGATACTGTGTTAAGGGAAACCTTGACTTAGCTCACGGATGCATTAAAAGGACTGAGGGGAAGCAACAAGGCTGCTGTTTGATAAGCCATAGTTTGTTTTAAAAGGTAAAGGTAAAGGGACCCCTGACCATTAGGTCCAGTCGTGACCGACTCTCGGGTTGTGGCACTCATCTCGCTTTATCATCCAAGGGAGCCGGCGTACAGCTTCCAGGTCATGTGACCAACATGACTAAGCCGCTTCTGGCGAACCAGAGCAGTGCACAGAAACTCTGTTTACCTTCCCACTGGAGGGGTACCTATTTATCTACTTGCACTTTGACGTGCTTTCAAACTGCTAGGTTGGCAGGAGCAGGGACCGAGCAACAGGAGCTCACCCCGTCGCGGGGATTCCAACCGCCCACCTTCTGATTGGCAAGTCCTAGGCTCTGTGGTTTAACCCACAACACCACCCGCATCCATAGTTTGGTTTACCGTGTCATAAAAATCATCCAATAGGCAGGCTGTTTTCTTGGGAAGTATTTCATACTGAGTTGCCCTGGCCACTTTGGGTGGCTTCCAACATATAAAAAGTTGTGTGTGTGTGTGTGTGTGTGTGTAAATGTAAAGGACCCCTGGATAGTCAAAGGCGACTATGGGGTTGCAGAGCTCATCTCTGCTTTCAGGCTGAGGGGGCAGGCGTTTGTCTGCCGACATTTGTCCGGGTCATGTGGCCAGCATGACTAAACTGCTTCTAGAGCAACGGGACAGCATGACAGAAACAAGAATGCATGGAAACGCCATTTATAAAACTATACATGGCTTCCTTCAGATGTATTCTAAAGGTTGTATGACTCTGTACCCTCCAATATTTCTCTGATGAATATAGGGACATCCTAAGGAAAAGCAGGACATTCCAGGATCAGATCAAAAACCAGGACGGATTCTGTAAATCCAGGACTGTCCCTGGGAAATGGGGATACTTGGAGGGTCTGGTATTTAAGGGGCCATGGAGGGAGAAGAGGAGGGCAGTTCCATTGCACAAGCAGAAATCCTTGCACTAATGGAACAAGTTGGTTTGATACTGTATGTTTTCCAAGAGAAGCAGTAGCTCTCTCTTTCCTTTTTATCTCTTTCCCCATAAAACAGAGGTGGAGGATTTGGGTCCACCTCAATAATGAAAACATGCAAAAACCCCAAATTGCTTACACAAGCTGCAGTCGTACCTGGATGGCAAGGAGCTTGTGGACTCTCCTTCCTTGGAGGTTTTTAAGTAGAGGTTAGATGGTGATCTGTCATGGATGCTTTAGTTGAGATTTCTGCATTCCAGGGGGTTGGACTAGATGACCCTCGGGGTCTCTTCCAACTCTACAATTCTGTGATTCTAATTTGGGACTCAGAGGATTTAATCAACACAACTCTTGATGTTTCAGTTGAGGGCACCGCAAGGCACGACTCCACCTTCTAGTCCAAACAAGCCATCTACATCCCCCCCCCCAATTCATCCTTTGACTAAATTGTATGTCTTCTAGCATTTGGGCTGTAATCCCTTGCTCTGTGTTTTACTTCCTTGCTTATAAATATTGATGATTTCACAGCACAAAGAGACAATTTATTCTTTTGCATTCCGTTGTACTTGTTTTATTCTGATACAAAAGCCAAATCAATTTTAATTCAGCCCAGTTATTTGTGCTGTACGGCAGGAGTGAGAGCAGGAGATCCTGTTAACACACTTTCTGCCTATTATAATAATCTTTGTAGAATCACAGCATTTATAGTGATGTAAATGGACAAATCTGACACATTTACAATGTACCAAATGTTTAAATTTTCTATTATCCTAAATAAAACTTAGTTAAGTGGCAAGATTTGCAATAAATAGAAAAGCAGTAACTGGATGCTGATATGCTCACTGCTTTAGCATCTACTTTGTTTTTTCAGTTTCCAGATTCCACTCTTGAACAATTGCAGGCTTGCCCAGGCTAATGAGTTTCCTCTCAGCATGAATACAGCATCCATTGAGTCAATGACTTTTTAAAAGTCCATGGTCTCTACTGAAACAAATCCTTCTGGTTGCATATATATGTGATTTAAAACCGACTTGCTGAGTGTAAATGCAATTTTAACATTGTTTCACAGATTAAAACTAAGGTGGTTTGTTATAAAACTCTACTTAAAATTAATGCTACAATGTCTCCAATGACACATGGGAACAAGATTGTTCCATTTGTCCAATTAACAGGAAATTAGCAGAATGGCTAAAGCATGCCTTCTAATATAAAATTATCCAACAGGGTTTTTGAGAGTGCTATTGGTATTCCACCTTCAAGAATGGGAAGCCATCTTCACATTACCACATTTCTTATACTGGTAACTTAAAGGTTTCCAAGCAATTTTACATAAATACATAATGCCATAAAAACAGAAGAAAACAAACTCCCTAATAGCCACAGGAATCTTGGCAGCACACTGGTAACAAAACATCCAAATCATCCCCATCTATCAAATGTCTGTTGGCAAAGATAATACAGTGGTACCTCAGGTAAAGAACAGTTCCAGGTTAAGAATGGACCTCTGGAACGAATTAAGTTCTTAACTCGAGGTACCACTGTATGTCAGTGAAGGCATACCCTCCAACATTTCTCCCATGAAAAGGAGAATGGTAGCATAGAATTGTAGGATTGTAGAGTTTGAAGGAACCCAGAGGGCAATCCAGTCCAATCCCCTGCAATGTAGAATTCTAGCTAAAGCATCCATGATAGGTGACCATCCAACCTCTACTTAAAAACCTCCAAGTAACGAGCACTGGTCCTTTGAGCCTCTAATGTTGGATGAATAAGCATCCCCAGACTGTGAACCAGGTCCTTGGGACACAAGTGGGCAACCTGATAACCACAAGCTCATCTGCTGCAGCCTCCCAGTACGTTTTGGAGCACAATTCAAAGTGTTGGTGCTAACCTGGAAAGCCCTAAACAGCCTCGGCCCAGTATACCCAAAGGAGCATCTCCACCCCCATCGTTCAGCCCAGACACTGAGGTCCAGCTCCGAGGGCCTTCTGGCGGTTCCCTCACTACAAGAAGTGAAGCTACAGGGAACCAGGCAGAGGGCCTTCTCAGTAGTGGTGCCCTCCCTGTGGAACACCCTCCCATCAGATGTCAAGGAAATAACCAACTATCTGACTTTTAGAAGACATCTGAAGGCAGCCCTATTTGGGAAATTTTTAATGTTTTATCGCATTATTATTATTATTCTGTGGGGAGCCACCCAGAGTGGCTGGGGAAACCCAGTCAGATGAGCAGGGTATAAATAATAAACTATCATTATCATTATTATTATTGCCTCTGACACCTTCTGAAACCACCACATTTCCCCATCCAATCAGATGTCATTCCTTCCTGTTCTTTCTTATTTTTCCCCCACCCACATCTTCCTATGAACTGTTGGAAAGGGAAGTTTCTTAAGGCAGCAAAAGTTTCTGCTTTTAGGAGCAGATGGAAAACATGAACACACAAAAATGTGTCATCAGCACAGCAATAATGGATAGATTCAAGACATATAATATTTAGAATTCCAAATGAGAGCATTATCCCCCCACTCCAATGTTCATTTCCAAATGATGCCAAACCATAAGATACTTTAGTTACAACTAACATCTTGCAAGAAATTCCCATAGTTAGGATTTACTATTCACTTGAGTATGCTTATTTAGATGCTTGCAAATATTATCACCAGCTATAATGTCCTCAGCATCATATGCATGTTGCTAATAGTGCTTAGCTTACTTACAGCTGACAATATTGGCTTTATTGCTTGAAATTTCAAAAGGAAGCCTAGCAAGATAAGCAAGCCACCTTCATTTCGTTTTTCTAAAAGGAGGCATTTTATTAAATTATCATTATTTGAGTTTCGAACAACCCTTAAAACAACAGACAGTGGACTTACAAAAAATGTGCAGTGCATACATTTAGGTAGGTCAGATGTTTTTATTAGAAAGTATTGGGCAAAATGGTCGTTCCGTTGCCATGGAGCTATTTGCAGCAGAGAAAGCACACTTCTGAAATGGAGGCTTAATATTGTAAACTGGTTGTTCATGCAGATAGCATGTACAGGTCACTGGCAAGAGATTTTTTTTTTTAATAATAATTTTTATTAATTTTCCAAACATATAATAAAACAAATAACAAAACAAACCCTACAAGACATACAAACAAATAAACATGTATAATTTCTTAAACTTATTTTCAAAACCTTCTTTCCCGGACTTCCCCATACCTCCCTTTTTCTGCATCCTTATATTAACCCTTTCTCAGCAACCCTTCGTTCAGTTAATTCGCTCATTTTCTTTGTACATTCTTTAAGATTATAGTTTACAGCTGCAATTCTCTATTTCTTATAACCATAACATCTCAAGCATCATCAATTTTACAACAGTCTTTAAGATATTTTTTAAATTTCTTCCAGTCTTCTTCCACCGTCTCTCTCCCCTGGTCGCGGACTCTGCCGGTCATTTCTGCCATTCCCATATATTCGATCACCTTCGCTTGCCATTCTTCCAGAGTAGGTAGCTGCTGCATCTTCCAATACTTTGCCAGAAGAATTCTTGCCGCTGTGGTAGCATACATAAAAAATGTTTTGTCCTTCCTTGGCACCAATTGGCCTACCATACCCAGAAGAAAGGCCTCTGGCTTTTTCAAAAATGTCCATTTAAGAACCTTTTTTATTTCATTATAGATCATTTCCCAGTAGGCCTTTACCTTCGGGCAGGTCCACCAAAGGTGATAGAAGGTACCTTCCGTCTCATTACATTTCCAACATTTATTACTGGGCAGATGGTAAATTTTTGCAAGTTTGACTGGGGTCATGTACCACCTATAGATCATTTTCATTATATTCTCTCTTAATACATTACAAGCTGTAAACTTAATACCTGTATTCCATAACTGTTCCCAGTCATCAATCATTATGTCATGACCTATGTCTTGTGCCCATTTAATCATGGCTGGTTTTACTACTTGATCTTGTGTATTCCACTTCAGCAGCAAATTGTACATTCTCGACAGGTTCTTAGTATTGGGTTCTAACAGTTCTGTTTCTAATTTCGACCTCTCCCTCTGGAAACCTATTTTCCTGTCCTGTTTAAATACCTCATTTATCTGACGGTAATGCAACCAATTTCGCACCTTAGACTTTAATTTGTCAAAACTCTGCAATTTAACTCTTTCACCATCTTGTTCTAAAATTTCAGAATATTTTGGCCAGTTGGACTCCATATTTAGTTTTTTTACCTCTTTAGCCTCCATTGGTGATAACCACCTAGGGGTTTTACTTTCCAGCAAATCTTTGTATCTTATCCAAACATTGTACAGTGCTTTCCTCACAATATGGTTTTTAAAGCATTTATGCAATTTTACCTTGTCATACCATATGTATGCATGCCAGCCAAATCTATTATCATACCCTTCCAGATCCAAAATGTCTGTATTCTCAAGAAGTAGCCATTGTTTCAGCCAGCAAAAAGCTGCCGATTCATAATAAAGTCTCAAGTCCGGCAGGGCAAAACCCCCTCTATCTTTTGCATCAGTTAAAATCTTAAAGTTTATTCTGGGCTTTTTGCCCTGCCAGACAAATTTTGATATGTCTTTTTGCCACCTCTTGAAACAGTCCATCTTGTCCAAGATCTGGAGTGTCTGGAATAAAAACAACATCCTAGGCAATACATTCATCTTAATGACAGCAATTCGGCCTAACAAGGAGAGTTTCAATCTTGACCATATTTCTAGATCTTTCTTCACCTCTGTCCAACATTTATCATAATTGTCTTTAAATAGATTTACATTTTTAGAAGTCAAGTTCACACCCAGATATTTCACCTTTTTTGTTATTGTTAAACCTGTTTCCTTCTGAAACTTGTCTTTTTCTGCCATTGTTAGATTTTTCTCTAACACTTTAGTTTTTTGCATATTCAGTTTAAATCCTGCTACTTGACCAAAATTCTCAATTAGTTCTAAGACCCTTTTAGTACTAGTCTCTGGCTGTTGCAACGTCAGTACCAAATCATCTGCAAACGCCCTTAATTTGTAGTCTTTTGCTCCGAGCTGAACGCCTTTAACCAATTGGTCCCCTCTAATCATGTTCAGCAAAACCTCCAGGACTGTTATAAAAAGTAAGGGTGATATTGGGCATCCCTGTCGTGTACCTTTTTCTATAGGAATCTCTTCCGTTACCACATTGTTAACAATCAGCTTTGCTTTTTGCTTAGAATATATAGCACCTATACCGTTTTCAAATCTTTGGCCTACCCCCATCCCTTGGAGATTCTTCTTCATAAAGGTCCAACCAATGTTATCAAAGGCTTTCTCCGCGTCCACAAAAATTATCACTGCCTTTCTATTAATGTTAACTTCCAACAACTCTAAAATGTCTATAATGTTCCTTACATTGTCTGACATATGTCTCCCTGGGAGAAAGCCTGTTTGGTCCTTATGAATCTCCTGCACCAATACTCTCTTCAATCTTTTTGCTAAAATGTCTGCAAAGATTTTGTAATCCACATTGAGTAATGATATAGGGCGGTAGTTTTTGACCTGGTTCTTTTCAGCCTCTGTTTTCGGTATAAGTGAAATAAAAGCTTCTTTCCACGATTTGGGTGCCTTTTTCCCTTCCAAAATTTCATTACAAACTTCCTTCAGTGGTTGTATTAACCAATCCTTCAGTGCCTTGTAATATCTAGCAGTCAAGCCATCTGGGCCTGGAGATTTTCCCAGTTTCATCTTCTGAATGGCGTCCTCTATTTCTTGTCCTGTTATTTTCTCATTCAAAATTCTTTTACTTTGATCTGAGATCTTTGGTAATCCATGTTTTTGAATAAATTCTTCTATTTCCTTCTCATTAATCGGCCCTTGTGCATATAGTTTTCTAAAGAAACTTTGGAAACAGTTATTTATCTCATTTGGTTTGTGGATAATTTTTCCTTCCATTTCCAAACTTGTCACAGTGTTCAATTTTTGTCTCTTTTTCAATTGCCATGACAAAAGTTTCCCACATTTGTCCGCCGATTCAAATGTTCTTTGTTTCATTTGCTTTATCTTCCATTCTATCTCTTGGTTCATCAGTTCCATATATTGTGACTGATAATACTTTATTTCTCTCAAAATCTCATGAGACTTTGGTTTGGACCTCAATTTCTTTTCGGCTTCTTTTATCTTTTCCAAAAGTTTTTCTTTTCTCTCATTCTGTTTTTTCCTCTTTATGGAGTTTTGTTGTATTAGGAAACCTCGCATCACGGCCTTGCTAGCGTCCCAAATTGTTCTTTTTTCCACATCAGTTCTCAAATTTATTTCAAAATAGTCTTTCAGTGTTTTTTGGGCCTTTTTGTAGATCTCTTCATCTCTAAATAGGGCGTCATTCATCCTCCATCTGAAGGTTCCAGTTGTTGTAAGTTTCATCTCTATCTTCACTGCGTTGTGGTCTGAGCAAGTCTTTGGGCAAATTTCTGCTTTTTTTATCTTCGGTGCCATACAACTAGTTACCCAAATTTGGTCAATCCTTGTCCAGGTCATCTTTGCTTCAGAAAAGAAAGTTCCCTCCCTCTCCAGAGGGTTCTTTACTCTCCAGATGTCAATCAAGTCCAGTGTTTCAGTCATTTCAAAAAAGGTCTTTGGAAGTCTCCCATCATTGGAGATAGTCTGTCTCTGTGCCTTATCCATATTGGTGGAAACAACACCATTCATGTCTCCCATCATTATAATTTTAAAGTCCAAATAGTCCATTAAAGTCTCATGCAACTTCTTGAAGAATTCCGCCTTCCTCTCATTTGGTGCGTATATTCCCAATATCATAATTTTTTCTCCTTGTACTTGTATTTCTATTGCCAGGTATCTTCCTTGTTCGTCTTTAAAGATCATTTTAGGAGCCAATTTCTCTTTTGCATAAATTACAACACCTCTTTTTTTAACTTTATCTGATGAGATGAATTCTTGTCCAAGCCTCTTATTTATAAGTAGTTTCCTGTGTATCCTAGTCACATGCGTTTCTTGCAAACAAATTAAGTCCAATTGTTCTCTTTTCAAAATATGAAAGACTTGGCGCCTCTTCCTGGGGAGGTTTAGATCATTACAGTTCCAACTAAGAAGTTGCAGAGACATTTTGGTGCTATGTACCTACTCCTCCAACTGCTCCAAGTTTTTGTTCTTCCTCCGATGGTAGTAAAAGTCCAAATGAGAGATTTGCAATATCTGTCGGTTCTTTCTCCGCTGTTGTGCCTACTGTTCCTTTCTGTAGATCCTCCTGGTTTCTTTCCAAAAACAATTCTTTGTCTTGAATTGTTTTTATTTTAATCTTCCTTCCTGTGTAGTTAAAAGACAGTCCTTGTGGGAACTCCCACCTGAAAGGTATATTGTTCTTCTTCAGAAGGTAGACCAGATCTTTATAAAAGGCCCTCACCTCCAAAATGTATTTAGGGATGTCTTTGAAGATCTGTACTTGACAGTTCTGGATTACAAGGGCCTTTTGGTAATGTAGATCTAGAATTTTGTCTCTTTCTTCTTTAGATCTCAATGTAATCAAGCAGTCCCTAGGTTTCTTGCCTTGCCTTCTGCCCAATCGGAAGGCCGTTGTTATTTCAAATTCTTCCTCCTGGAATTCGTCCTGCCAAAATTCCAAAATATTTTCTGTGAGGAATTCTGCAAGACTATCTTTCTCTTCCTCTGGGATTGATCTTAATTTAAGATTTTTCTCCTTTCTCTGAAGTTCCCACAAAGCCAGGGTTGCATCATGTTCATTCACCTTTTTCGTAATTGGAGCAAGCTCCCTCTTAGTTTCTTCTGCTGTGTCTTTTGCACTTTGGGCAATCTTTCTTGTTTCTGAATTTTCTTGAATAAGTTTATTTATCGAGTCTGTATTAGAGGCTACGCTTGCCGTGTTCAAGTCCAATCTTGTTGTCAGATCATTCAATTTTTTTGTATTCTCCGCTGACTGCTTTGTCAGTGCTTCCAAAGACTGATTTATTTTGAGCAATGCCTGTGTCATTGACTCCATAGATGCAGTTGGTGCTTTTTCCTGTCCAGCTGGTGTTGTGCCTTGCAAAGAACCCCTTTTCTTTTGAGTTTGCTGGGTTTGTTTTGCTTTGGATCTAGTTGTTATCTCATCTGGTTGGCTACTCATGTCCTCAAGGTCAATTCTCACAGGAAAGGCTTAGAAGTGGAAAGTTCCACTCTTTCCCTCTCACAGTAACAAATTTTCTTTAAGTCCTCTAGAGGGAGCATTTAATTGTATCCAGTTTAGAAAGTCAGAAAGACATAGGGTAGAGAACAAAGAATCCCAAAAAACAGAGTCCAAAAGTCCATAGTCAAAACACTTTTTACAGTTTCAATCTGAGATGTTCACAAAATAACTCCATTAAAGTCTTATAACTTTGTTTCAGTCAAAACCCCAACTTTGTATCCAATTTGAATTGACAGTTTAGTTGCCAGGTGCTTGCTCCGGCAGCCCGACTCAGGGTTTTGACAGTGAAAGATCTCTTTCCTCCACTCCTTTAAGCAGGCTTGTAAATTTGACTCTTATTCCCCCCCTTCTCCTGCTCACTGGGGGGGAAGTTTAAGTCCGATGTCAGGTTTTAAACAACTTAGAAGTTAACCTTCATTTAAATGCAGCTTTGTTCTTTCGTTGCTTTATTTACATGCAGTCCGGGGAGGCAGACTTCCTTACTTTATGCCTTTCCCGTTTTCAGCCAAATTTTTAAGTCCCATTTTAAATGTCCCGTTCCGTCTGTCAATCTTACTCACGGGTTTTACAGTCCAAATTCAGTTTCAGGAAGGAATCGGCGCTCTCTGCTCAATGGCGACGCGGCTTCACTCCGCAGGCTGGGTGACGACTCTCAGCACCGCGCTCACTCCCGATGCCGCTCCGTAGCCTTTAAAAAGGCTCTTTCACAGTACCGGGGGGCGCAAAAGGTGCCCGCCGAGTCTCCTTGCTTACAGGCTTCAGCGTCTGTAATTTTAGGGGTCCCCCGCTCGCCGTAGCGGGTCAGACCCGAACTTGCGGAGCAGTCCTCCCTCGGAGCTCGAGGCAAGGACCGCCATTAAGCACTGGCGCCGACCGGAAGTCCCTGGCAAGAGATTTTTTGAAGGGAAGGGAACATATTGGATTTTCCCTTGGAAAGGATAAATCTGGATTAAATTGGGAGGGGATATGAGTGATATCAGAGACGCGGGTGGCGCTGTGGGTTAAACCACAGAGCCTAGGACTTGCCAGTCAGAAGGTTGGCGGTTCAAATCCCTGTGATGGGGTGCACTCCTGTTGCTCAGTCCCTGCTCCTGCCAACCTAGCAGTTCGAAAGCACGTCAAAGTGCAAGTAGATAAATAGGTACCACTCTGGCAGGAAGGTAAACGGCGTTTCCATGTGCTGCTCTGGTTCGCCAGAAGCGGGTTAGTCATGCTGGCCACATGACTCGGAAGTTGTACGCCAGCTCCCTCGGCCAATAAAGCGAGATGAGCGCCGCAACCCCAGAGTCAGTCACGACTGGACCTAATGGTCAGAGATACCCTTCACCTTTACCTTATGAGTGATATCTTTTCCAAATGCTGTTGTGTAGATGTTGTGCAGTTAGGTGGGTGATGCATTCGTCAGAAGCAGCTATACCTCAATAAATGTCAGGGACTGGGCAGAGGAGGAATGGCAGAGGCTGCCTCCTCAGCCTGACCCTTCCAGAGAAGAAGAAGACAGCTAAGATTTACAACAGAGGTTTGAAGGAGATCACAGCTCAGAGGCAGATGAGAGGAAAAGCTAGGAAATAATGGGAGAGGAGGAAGAAGAAGCATCAGATGAGTGACAGCTGATGGACACAGTGTCTTTAGAAAGCATTCCAGACCCTCCCTCCCAGAACCCGGCAAGCATTGAAAGTAGGAGAGCAGAGAGCTCAGAGGCAGAGGGCACATCTCAGCACCCGTAGTGATGGAGCAATGCCATTATCCCAAGAGGCTGCATTTCTAAGCCACTCTGTGAATACTGAATAAAAAGCAGTTGGTAAGAACTTTCCTTCTCTTATCCGTTCCTGGCAATCTACCATGGGGGTTGGATCCTCTGACGCCTGACAATAAACTCCGAAAGAAATGTTAGGCAGACTACCATATTTTTCTGTGTATAAGACTAGGTTTTTTCCTTTAAAAATAATGACCATTTTTTTTTGGGGGGGGGTCTTATGCACAGATAGATTTTCCCCATTTTCTTAAATCAGAGTCCCCCAAAATAGGGGGTGTCTTATACATGGGGGCATCTTATAGACAAAAAAATACGGTAAATAGGCATTTTGATTCTGACCCACTGCCATCACCCATCTTCCTGATGCAGTTACCAAGGTCTCAGAGCTGTGGCCATGCTCCAACCTTTCCCTTTCATCTATACTTTTTTGATCTTGCCTATATGCCCACCTTATTTTATTGTACAGTGGTGCCTCGCAAGATGAAAGTAATTCGTTCCGCGAGTCTTTTCATCTTGCAATGTTTTTCGTCTTGCGAAGCACGGTCCACCACAACTGCTCCTCTTCAAGTGGCTTTAAGAAAAAAGCAAACAAACTCACAAGACGTTTTCGTCATGCGAAGCAAGCCCATAGGGAAATTCGTCTAGCGAAGCAACGCAAAAACCGAAAAACCCTTTCGTCTAGCGAGTTTTTCGTCTTGAGAGGCATTCGTCTTGCGGGGCACCACTGTATTTATTATATTCATCTTATTCATCATAAGATTTCAGGGCTGTTCACAAAATAATTTCCATTTGGCATATTTAAGGCCAAAATTAAATTAACTTATTTGAAAATGAATCAGGATCAAAAGAATCTTTATTTGCATCAGGCCCTGTTGTTGTTTAGTCGTTTAATCGTTTAGTCGTGTCCGACTCTTCATGACCCCATGGACCATCAGGCCCTAGCCATAGCAATAAAATAAAATAAAATGTACTGAAGATAGAGGTAAAAAATTAACTGTAGAAAATACATTTTGGGGGTTTACATCAATAATCAAATAATAGATCTTATTCTAATTGCCCCCATTAAAAACCTTGCAAATTTTGCTGTCACCTGATCATCTTGATCTACTAAAAGAAAGGACACAGTAGCAATGATTGAGCAACCCAGCATAGACAATAATAGAGGGGTAATATCCTCACCCCTCAAATTTTATAAAGATATACATTTGAAAATGTGTATCTTTTGAGTAACTTCTACTCCCCTCCCCTAATATCTCTCTCTCTCTGTGTGTGTGTGTGTGTGTGTGTGTGTGTGTGTCTCTTGTAACAGAAAAATATCAGGGGGAAACATTTCTAATTAATGGCATTCATCAAGTCTCAAGAGAACTTTACTGCACAGAGATCCTCATTTTTAAGTGAATGAAAAATAAGGCCACGGGTCAAACAGTACTGCTCATTAAGGAAAGTAGCTTCTTATTTCCTTGTAAAACTTTACGGTATTGCTGCTGTGTTCCAGCTCTCTTAAAAATGTACTGTGAAATAAATATTTAAAACATAACTCACTGCTTGCATGGCATAGGTGATCGAAGAGGAAGGCTTGAGGTATATGTGAATCACAAACCAGAATTATAATGTCTGGATTCTAAAAGATTAAACAAGCATGTATTCAGAGCGGATAAAGGGACTTCAGCAAGCACACCTCTTGCAAATATAATGGGACACAAGCAAGGGTGAGAGGCAGCCAAGCAGCATATTTTCCCCTGTGTTTAAATCTAGCACATAAATCTTTCCTGCGGTTTGTAAGAAAACTGATCAGAAATTCAGCATCGTAAAACAGAGGGTGTCTGCCTTGTCTTGGTGAGCATTTGCCGTTATTCTGCTGACCACATCTGACAAGAGCATATGTGAGAGAAGGTTGTGTAAGGGAATTAAAATTACTTTTGCTATAATTTCATTTTGCATGCCACCCCACTCTCCGAGCAGTGTGAGGTTCCAGGCACCCACCCAGGGTTCGGTTTCCTTGGAATGAGGGACAACAGAAACTGTGCTGTCTTTAAGGTACATGGTTTAATTAAATGCACATATATAACTTTAGCCTATGCAGGACGGGCTCGCAGCATAAACACCTAACAGGGGTGCCACCTGGGGGGTGAGGGGCCCCCAATATTTTCAAGGAGGGGACTAGCCCCAAATTCTGTGGTGATCCTCAGATGCATCAGTGTGAAGCGTCTTTACCCCAGTGGGTCCTTTTGACAGACGCTCTGGTTATCTCCACCAGAAACACATGAGGGTGAAGCTCAGGAGTTCAGCCTACACTTGAGTAGGTCCTTGGCAGAGACACATGCCTGACTGGCATGTTCTCTCCCCCCTGGTCGATTGTTTGGGAGGTTCAAAAGCTTTCTTGAGCCCAAACATCACAGCGACCGATGCCAACCGACACCGGCACACTTAGGGATCCGCAGAGTTTGTGCATCATGCGTAACAGACCTCAGCAACTCAGCATTTTGGCTAATCTACTTTATTTACATATAAGCACACACGAAGCACTGCAACATGGCTCCTTCTCTCTCTAGCATAAGACAGCAAAGAGAAAAAAGACAAAGGACAATAGTCCCACTTCACGGAACACAGTGACACAAACATCCTGTCTCCGTCACTTCCCACTCTGTGGAATCAAAACATATACCGTCATGTGAAAGACCAAAATCCCATGACTGCAATCATGGAGCAGGAATTCTAAGAGAAGCATCCGTTAGGCGACGTGGGCATGTGTCTGGTGAGATGCATCCCTTTCACAAAGGTAAGGTGGCTGGCAGTGGGTGGTTGGGGGGTGGCGGGCTGAGTTGACCTGGCCAGGTGGGGGGATGGCACACATGTGACATCATGCACATGTGATGTCCCTGCCCATTGTTGGGGCAGCTCGGCATGTCTTCAAGAGGTCTTTCTTCTCCCAGAGTCACATCCTTGGATTCAAGCGGAAATGAAACTTGGCTCTCCCTCTGAGGCTTCTGTCTGAACTTGCTTCTAGGCCAGCTCTCTCTCAAACAGATCTTGCTTTTCTCCTACTATCCAGGGGTTGGTAAAGCTTACTGGGAATGGGCCAGATCACTCCCACGGAGATCCTCCATGGGTCACATCGGCGCAGTACGACGCCAGAAATCACGTCTGCGCATGTTCGCGGCACCAGACATCACTTCTGCGCCTGCCCAGATACCAAAAATCACGCCTGCGCAGAAGCGATTTCTGGTGTCTGGGCATGCGCAGAAGCGATTTCCGGAGCCGCAGAAAAGAGTCCCTGCGCTGCACTGCGCCAGTTTAGCGCAGTGCATGGGGACTCACCGAGTGGGCAGCTCAGTTTCAGGGCGGCCCATGGGCCAGTTAAGCAACCCTCATGGGCAGCTTCCAATCCATGGGCCTTAGGTTGCTGACTTCTGTACTATACCATCCAGCTGAGGGAGAGGGGCACACCTAGAACCATAGAATCATAGAATCATAGAGTTGGAAGAGACCACAAGGGCCATCGAGTCCAACCCCCTGCCAAGCAGGAAACACCATCAGAGCACTCCTGACATATGGTTGTCAAGCCTCTGCTTAAAGACCTCCAAAGTAGGAGACTCCACCACACTCCTTGGCAGCAAATTCCACTGTTGAACAGCTCTTACTGTCATGAAGTTCTTCCTAATGTTTAGGTGGAATCTTCTTTCTTGTAGTTTGGATCCATTGCTCCGTGTCCACTTCTCTGGAGCAGCAGAAAACAACCTTTCTCCCTCCTCTATGTGACATCCTTTTATATATTTGAACATGGCTATCATATCACCCCTTAACCTCCTCTTCTCCAGGCTAAACATGCCCAGCTCCCTTAGCCGTTCCTCATAAGGCATCATTTCCAGGCCTTTGACCATTTTGGTTGCCCTCCTCTGGACACATTCCAGTTTGTCCTATTTGCCTTCCTGATGAATTTTGTGTTTAAACAGATATTTCATCCAGACACATATTCAAAATGTGCTGATAAAGGTTCAACTCATCCCCTCCCCCAGTAAAACTGCTTATTGTATAAAAGATCTGAAGTAAATTATTCTATAACTGAACCAGTGATGCTCTGTGAGGATAACTGGACATTAATGGTTGTTCTTGCTTCTTTGTTGTTACGCTTTGGTTTAAAAAGATAACTGGATCAACTCCTTATATTAATTTCCTGATATTTCATAAGGTAGCCCTTTTAACTCACTGATCTCTTCATATAAATATTGAAACAGGTGCATGGTTTCAAGGTTATACATTAGAAATAATAAAGTTCTCATATGAGAAAGCTGCCACATGCTATTATGAAATCATTTTTAGCTCTGATAAATTGCATATTTGAAGGCAATGCCAGAAGTTGTATTCATTGCTCAGCAGTTTCTAGCTAAACATTTGCTTTGCAAACATGATATGGCTTTCAATGAATATCCACTTATGTAGTCCTAATCTTCCCTGACCAAGCCCAGTTTATTTCATTGGGATGTATATAGGACCAATGCTTTGGCACCCAATTCCTCTCGTGTATATATGTATGTATGTGTGTGTGTGTGTGTGTGTGTGTGTGTGTATAGATATATATATATATACACACATATATATGCAATTAAATGAAACTTTGCACAGAGTTGTTGTTTAGTCGTTTAGCCATGTCCAACTCTTTGTGACCCCAATAGCATTTTTCAAAAGGGATACAAGGTTAAAAAGATTTCAAAATTATGTTGGGATGCTAAAGCTCCCACAGACATGGTCAAATTATTTATGTTTAAGGTTTATGACATGCACAAAATAGGGTTTTTTAATTATTTCCAGCATATAAGAGAAATAAACATGTGTATGTCTGCATGTATGTATGTCAGTTTTTCCATATTCCACAGCTAATAGAACAAATATTTCTATTGATGTTGGGGGCCAGGCTTGAGACATAGTGGTTTCCCTAAGGTTACCCAAGGATATTGTGACTGGCTTTACATTTAAAAAAGGGTCCTCCTAACTTACAATAAAGCGATTCCTTTTCCCTTCCTCAGAAGGAAGTCAACATTTTGCCATCGTACACTATTCCCAGGGAATTAGAGAGGATACAACATAATGACTGGGCTACTGAAAAGAAGCTTTGTTGACCCCCCAAAAGGGACATCACCACAATTCCCTCAAAAGTCAAAGAATACTATTGCCTACCCCAATTTGCTGGCCTCCAAATCTGAAGAGCTTAGGTCAATTGAAAATGGGATGAAGATGTTCAAAAATGGGATGAGGTTTTTGCATTGATGCGTTGAAATTTATCACAATGTTTACCTGCATACCACTTTGAGCTCTTTTTCCTATGGTCTCCAAAGGATTACATTATTGCAGCATTATTTTAAAAGCAAGCAAACTGTGCATAGAAGGAAAACAGATCGATAGAAATCTTCATAACTTCATGGAATTCCAGAGAGCTGGAGATTCTAATTATAGGTTTATCAGAGTGCTGACTCAGCGAAGTGGGGGGAGGGAGCTAGTCTAATTAATTTGTCATTAGTTTCACTCTTATTGATATCTAATCAAATAATTTCACTTGTACTATAACAGGCATAATAGGAAGGAACTCAATTTTTCTTCAGCAATAATTCACATCTTATTGGGATAAACTATTCAGCTCACAGTCTCACAGTTTATCCACTTGGGAACCAATTATTGACTTGTAAAATGGAACACACCTCCTAATATGGTTTAAATAATTCAGTCTCTAAATTCATGCATATTCATCAAACCACAAACTTATGCATAAATATTAATGAATGGTAAAAGACGGCTGTTCTCCATGATACTTCACCTTATCAAAAATACCCTGTCATTTCATTCCCATTAGTTGTGGGAATAAATGAAGAATGTGCATAATGTGCATCTCTAAAATAAAATTCCATGTTGGCACATTCATTTTTTTGAAAATCTCCATTTCACCCTTAAAATTAATTCAATACAGTGTATTTCACTGCGTCATTTCAAACTACTTGTAGTGGACCAAATGAGTAAAAGGCTTGCAGAAAGTGAAATAAGACTTACTCCCTTTCTTCAATCTATTGCCAAGTTGTGTTTCTTTTGCCTATACAGTGGTACCTTGGTTAAAGAACAGCTTAGTTTATCAACAACTTGGATTCGGAACGCTGCAAACCTGGGAGCAGGTGTTTTGGTTTGTGAACTTTGCCTGGGAATAAGAACATGTTTCGCTTCCTGTTGAGTGTGTTCCATTTGTAAACTGGGTCCCCCGCTGCTATGGGAAAGCATGCCTTGGTTTAAGAACACTTTGATTTAAGAACAGACTTTCAGAATGGATTAAGTTCATAAACCAAGGTACAAGAGTGCAAAACCCTTCCCTTTCTGTTCACTTAGCAAAAACTCTGATTCACATTCAGGTCATATCTCATCTGGATTACTACAACCTTTTTTATAGTTTTCATTTCATAACCTCCTCGGTCCCCTAATCTCTGCCCATTACCTTCTGGTCAAAATCATGCATCTCTCTCATTGTTCTGGTCACATGATACCCAACCGTGAATCTCTTCACTGGCTTCCTGCACACTCCCAGAACCAGCACAAGTTATTTGTCCATATCTTCCAACTTCTCAATGGCTTTGATCAGTTCAGTCATGATTTCCACTATATCCCTGTCCACAAGCTTCACCTTCTCCAGCATTATCCATGGTCTTCTTCTCAAATCCTCCCTTTCTTCTTCCCATGCATATGATTGAAACTGCAGCCTGCAATGCTGAATTACTTTACTTCCTTCAAAATCCATATCAGAATCCACAAAGTTTCTGCCACATTCCCATCTTGAGTCCCATCACAGATGCAAAACGGAAGACAAAATGAATGTCCTAGAAAGATAAATAAACATCAAGCTCTGCTGTAACTGAGGCTAAGTATTTATAGAGGAATATATAGAACACATCAATTTCCTATTTACCTCAGCCTTCCCTTCCTCTATTGTTTCCATTTATTCTTATACAGTCGTACCTTGGATCACAAATGCCTTGGTTCCCGAACAAATTGGCTCCTGAACATTCGAAACCCAGAAGTGAGTGTTCTGGTTTTCGAACGTTCTTTTGGAACCTGAAAGTCCAATGGGGCTTCCGCGGCTTTCGATTGGCTACAGGAGCTTCCCGCAGCCAATCAGAAGTTGCGCTTTGGTTTTTCGAATGTTTTGGAAGTCGAATGGACTTCCAGAACAGATTCTGTTTGACTTCCAAGGTACAACTGTACTGTAAATTCCCTTGAAAGGCCATGGAAACTGATAATGCTACAGTGCAGTAGTAGCTATCCTGTTTTATGTAAATAAAACAAAACCCCAAAACATTTTTTAAAACACTTGCAGAAGCACACGACTGTTGTTAAAATATTTATGCAAATAATATTTTTAAACTTCCTTTGGCTTTGTTTGTTTTTTAATAGAAGGAGCCGCCAGTTTGTGATCAGGATATGGTATAGAAGTGTAGGAGCTTCTGAATTCTGAAAAGCATTAATGCATCTTGATGAACATTGCAAACCTCTTAGAATTGTCCTTGACTATTCACTTTCTATGCATGAATACTCATGCACAATCACTGAAGGTGTCAGTTATTAGGAAAGATTTTATACCTGCTTCATATGTGACAGCTGCTGTCTCTGCAGACCTTCCTCTTCCAAGAAGCCTTTTAAGAAGGCATCATTCAAAGTCTGCATCTGCAATAGAATTGTTTCTAGACATTCTAATGGTTTTATCACTTGTGTGTTCCACTCTGGGCTTCTTTGGGTGGAAGTGTGTGATATAAATAAATGATAATAATAATAATAATAATAATAATAGAGTCCTAGATAAGTTAATGTCCAATAATATTCTGTACCTTTGTTAACAACAACAATAACAATTTACTTTTTAAAAAAAGCTGTAAAGATCTTTTATAATAATAATAATAATAATAATTCCCTGTAACTTGGCTTCTCGCAGTGAGGGAACCGCCAGAAGGCCCTCGGTGCTGGACCTCAGTGTCCAGGTAGAACGATAGGGGTGGAGACGCTCCTTCAGATATACTGGACCGAGGCTGTTTAGGGCTTTAAAGGTCAGCACCAACACTTTGAATTGTGCTCGAAAACGTACTGGGAGTCAATGTAGGTCTTTCTAGACCAGTGTTATATGGTCTCGGCGGCCGCTCCCAGTCACCAGTCTAGCTGCCGCATTCTGGATTAGTTGTAGTTTCCAGGTCACCTTCAAAGGTAGCCCCACGTAGAGCGCATTGCAGTAGTCCAAGCGGGAGATAACCAGAGCATCCACTCTGGCGAGGCAGTCCGCAGGCAGATAGGGTCTCAGCCTACGTACCAGATGGAGCTGGTAAACAGCTGCCCTGGACACAGATTTGACCTGTGCCTCCATGGACAGCTGTGAGTCCAAAATGACTCCCAGGCTGTGCACCTGGTCCTTCAGGGGCACAGTTACCCCATTCAGGACCAGGGAATCCTCCACACCTGCCCGCCTCCTGTGCCTCCTTTTAATACCTTCTCTCTTTTCTACAAGCCTACATGGCTACAGTTCCTTGTTGCCTTTCAACTCTCCCTGACCTCACTCTCATTCGCAAGCTGAAGCTCTATACCCACTTCCAAGACCAGATTTTGTGAAAATGTATGCAGCCTTGCCACAACCTCAACATCCACTAGCAGTGGAAGGCTTTGCCACATAACCATGGAAGCTTAAGGAAACCAAAATAGAGACAACCCGCCTGATCAATGAAACATAGAGATCCTCCTACATCTTCTGCTGTTATACTGTTGCCTCCTGACTGCTTCTTAATGTGTGTTTCCTCAGAACAGGATACATGGTGCAATGTATATGGGACTGAACCATCCCATGTGCAGCAATGGGAAAAGGGAGATTTTATTCACTTCTGAGTTGCCACAGAAAATCTGGAACATATTTTGGAGTTTCTTCTCATTCAAGGCATTTGGAGATATCCACAATGAACCCAGCCTTTTATTCTATGGAGTCTATGTTTGTGGAAAGAAACATCCCATGCACATCTAGACTGCATGCAAGCTAGGTACTTCACTGACTTCTGGTTACTTTCTTAAATTGACTTATGGAGCTAACCCCATTTTATGTGCTATTCCAGCTTCTGAAACTTTAGCCATTTTCCCACAAGTGTCTAATCATCTCAATCATCATCATCTATTTGTCATCTCCTAACATTTCTTATTATCTTATGTAATTATGTTTTCTTTTTTAAAAAAAAATCAAACTTGATGACAACTCATATAATTATTACTTACAGCCTCTTCTTCCTGTCAGCCATTTTGCTGTCACCGGCAACTAACAAATCACCACCTTCCTGTCCAATAACCTAGCAGCTTTTGGCCTCACCTGTACCACTTTCCCCCCAGTTGTCCAGTTAATCATTTCCCTCTTGTCCCAACTATGCTATATATTAGTCTTCAATACATTTAAACAGACCATTACAACAGGAAGGTCTATTCAGTTCATTCTATACTATGACTCAAGGGGCCCATATATTGCCATTTCTCCCCCAAAGTGAAGTGCCTAATTGGCTTTGTAATTATTATTTTTCAATCATGTATTCTAAAACTTATGGGGCTAAATCTTGAATAATAAAAATGCAAAAAGAATGTGGGAAACCTTTTTTGTGGGTGGAGAAATCAATTTGAGTAGTCTGTGGAAATGATGATAGACAGAGGGAGGGTGAGAAGAAAGAATCTATATAAGTTTTTTTTTAAAAAAAAACCTTACTAATTCCAATTACTGTAAGGCAAGACTGTATCCACATCTAGACCAAGCATTTAAAGGATTCTTATACCACTTAAATAGTCAGGGCTCCTCTCAAAGAATCCTGGGAGCTATAGTTTGTTAAGGGTCCTGTGAGTAGTTCACAGAGCCCTGTTCCCCTCATGCAGCTACAATTGCTAGAGTTGCTTAACAGGAAATGTCTCTTCCAATGGAACTATGGAAATTGTATCTCTGTATCTCCGAACAGTATAGCTAAAGCTATGGTTTTCCCAGTTGTGATGTATGGAAGTGAGACCTGGACCATAAAGAAGGCTGATCGCAAAAGAATTGATGCTTTTGAATTATGGTGCTGGAGGGAGACTCTTGAGAGTCCCATGGACTGCAGGAAGATCAAACCTATCCATTCTTAAGGAAATCAGCCCTGAGTGCTCACTGGAAGGACAGATTGTGAAGCTGAGGCTCCAGTAATTTGGCCACCTCATGAGAAGAGAAGACTCCCTGGAAAAGACCCTGATGTTGGGAAAGATTGGGGGCACAAGCAGAAGGGGACGACAGAGGACGAGATGGTTGGATAGTGTTCTCGAAGCTACCAGCATGAGTTTGACCAAACTGCGGGAGGCAGTGGAAGACAGGAGTGCCTGGCGTGCTCTGGTCCATGGGGTCACAAAAAGTCAGACACGACTAAACAACAACAACAACATCTCCGAACAACTTTCAGTACCCTTAGCAAATGACAGCTCACATGATTCTTTGGGGGAAGCCATATCATAGTGCTATCATAGTCCTCTAAATTCTTAAGACAGACGTGGCCTGTATCATATCATCTCTCACATGATAGAAATAGGAGTGGAGGCGGAGACACTATGGTTTCTCTAAAGCTACTCTGCATACTCACAGCTGAACTGATATTTGAACCAGGGTTTCTGCAGCTTGTTCTGTTAATTACCACATCACGCTGCTTTTGAACAAGAGTAAGTATGAGGCAAAGGGTTGCATCAAAGATTGAACTCAGGGGAACATATTAAAGCTGAAGACATCAGACAAGGTGAAGGAGAGGGGCAATACTAATTCGACAGAGCTAGAATTATGAAGCCCTGATTGCAGCTTCACAATCCTGAGTGCATCTGATATTTGCTGGTGACTTAACAATTTAATCAAGAAGGGGCACTAGAATTTCCATAGATAAAAAGAACCACCCTCCTCAAACACCTAGAATGGTTATTTTTTATCCACCAAGGCTGCAAGAAATACTGCTAGCATTAAGGTGTTGCTGGCTGGGAAAGCTGTCGCTCTAGACAGAATTTTATAATGAGTTGGGGTTGCACTCCATCTGAAGAATTGGATATGCAGCTGGGGAAGGGAAGAACATCTGGAACCAGTGTTCTCTATTTTAGTACAGCTGCTAGGAGGACCTTTGATTACAGGGGTGGGGAACCTCAGACACAGGGGCCAAATGCACCTCTCCAGGTCTCTGTCTCTGGCCCTTGGGACACTTTCCAGAGAAAAAGTCAACAACTCCCCTCACTAATATGAATGCTGCCCATCTAGTCACCCTAGATCAGGTCTATACAGCTTCTGACCCACCATGTTCAACGCAGCTCCCCTGCATTCCGCCTAGCCAAGTCAGAAGCATCCTGTGTGAACACCATGAGATAAATGTTTTCCAGTGTTTTTGTGTTTGTTAAGAAGAAGAAGAGGTGCTGGTACTCATATCTTGATACATATGCTGTGGATGCCAGCACAAAATGGCTGCCATGAGCAATGGTATTCCATCCCAATAAGCACAATCTCTCTCTCTCTCTCTCTCTCTCTCTCTCTCTCTCACACACACACACACACACACCATGGGTGCTGAATTCAGTGGGACTTACTCCCACGTGAGTGCAGTTAGGGTTCTAGTCTAACTTACTTAGCATGACACTTTATGGAGTACAATAAATTGCTATGATTGAATCATTTTTTAGAGCAAATAACCATATCCTTATGTGTGTTTAATGGATTTATTCCCCATTTTTCTTGTGAACAAACCAAACTGACTAGCAATAAAAACCTCAGAGCATCCTGTAGCAGGCTATCTTGAGTTTGACAAACCTTGGGTTTGAGAATGGAGATTTTACAAGAGAAAAAGTCCATTTGGATGAACTTGAACTAGGCCTAGTTCCTTTTTTTAATGAACTTTCCAAGCACTGAATGTGTATATGTTGATATAGAGTTTCAAGAGCATGGAGGGAACTAAATGGTGATAGAAATTTCTTACAAGACTCAAGGGATGCTTATAAATAAATTAAAATTTCAATATCTGCAGATGAAACCAGAAGCAATGAATGTGCTACAATTTCAAGACAAACACTTGGTAAATGGAAGCTATAAAGGGTTGTTGAAGATACAAACACAGCTTAGATTAGGGATATTTTGGCAGTAAGCATTTCAGTTTGTTTCTATAAAAGAAAATGTAATTTTGAAACTGAAAGTCTGCAACAGCTGTACAAAATGATGGACTGCAAATTTGATTGCTGGCAATAAAGAAAGAGACACTGTGGATATCTCTCTTTTTTAGCATTTTGGAAAGAGAGTACAGAGACAGTACACATCACACGGCAGTTTTAATGATTCCCTGTGCCCTTCTACCAAAACTATTAGTTTACATGCTGTATACCAAAAGCCCAGCTATTGCTTTCAATTGCTGGCCTTTGGTTGTTCTTGGTAGTAGATATTTAATATATGTCTGTCTGAAGGATATTACATGAAATGGTAGAGTTTTGTTTTGAAGCTCATGGGCAAACTAATTAGAATCTAATTTGATTCCAAATGATTATGCCCATCATTCTTCATTAAGAGATGGAAACATTGAGATCACTGTTCATGATTGCAACAGGAAGCCCAAGAACTGGTGATATAGAAGAGAATCAGAAAAAAAAAGTTGGGAGGTTTTCTAGTGGACATCCACCTGGTTAGTTTGTCATGCTAAACCAAACTATGGCTTAGGAGAGCCAGTGTGGTGTAGTGGTTAAAAGGGGTAGTCTCGTAATCTGGGGAACCGGGTTCGTGTCTCCGCTCCTCCACATGCAGCTGCTGGGTGACCTTGGGCCAGTCACGCTTCTTTGAAGTCTCTCAGCCCCACTCACCTCACAGAGTGTTTGTTGTGGGGGAGGAAGGGAAAGGAGAATGTTAGCTGCTTTGAGACTTCTTAAAGGGAGTGAAAGGCAGGATATCAAATCCAAACTCTTCTTCTTCTTCTTCTTAATTCAATGGTATGGGCTCTTGTAGAGGAGATTGTGATGGTTTTGCTCCTTCCAGTCATTCCACTGTTGTGGCAAGCCAAGC
Source organism: Podarcis vaucheri (assembly GCF_965113315.1). NCBI lineage: Eukaryota > Metazoa > Chordata > Lepidosauria > Squamata > Lacertidae > Podarcis > Podarcis vaucheri. The sequence continues at coordinate 90,075,057 of NC_138762.1, read as the reverse complement.
TGAGTCACTGTTTAGTTTAGCATGTTATGTGAAGCTGGGCTTATAGTTTAGCTATCCCAGACAAACCTCAAGCTTGGTTAGTCCAGAAAGAGCTAAACCAACACATGTAGTCAATGCACAGCTTAGCTCAGTGCAGCAGCAGGACAAGGTAGGCATCTCACAATAATATCATCTGGGACTTTGTCCAAACCCTTAAACTATATCCACAGCATTCCACTGATCCACCAAGTTTGTAAGACTATCAAAAACTGAAATGTTATTCCTCTGCAATGACTTGTTTTTAAGAAACCTATGCTGGTTCTTAGTAATAACAGCATCATTTTCTAAGTTCTCACAGACTGTTTAATTATCTAGGATTTTCCTGGTATCAATGTGAAGGTCACTGGTCGATAATTACCTGGCTCTTATTTTTCCTCCTTTTTGAAGATGGGGACAACATTAGTCCACCTCCAGTCTGCAGGGATCTCACTTTTCAATGGATTTCCATGTCAATTTCCTGGCTGCAAAAAGTTCATTTCCTTTTAAAAGTGGATTATTTGCACTAGGATGACAGAGTGCTTTATTCCACCTAAATAAAACAGAGCTAAAGCATCGTCTGGGTGGTTAGTGCTACCTTCGAAGAGAGAAGCCTTTTTAGTTAAAGGAGACTTACCTATTTCAGTGGCTGTTGGGTCCTGCAGGTGTAGAGAAGACCATGAACTTATTGAATCATCTGGGCTAGCCTTCCAAGCTGGAGGATGGAGGTGTGATCTCAGTTGTCATCAACTGGTTAGATACAGTGGAATGGTGGAAGGCAACATGTGGGGAATGCCTGTTGTAATATGAGTGTCCAGCAGCTGCGAACAAGCAGCTCGATGTTTACATCACATGATGTGTCTGAGTGTGGGACAGGAAGTTCCAAGCTCTTCTCAGAGTTGTGTTCTCAGTGTAACATGAGACTTTCCTGTTGTTCCTGTACAGGAGGAGTTAGTTGCTTGGAGGCTTCTGAGAGAGAAGTCATGTTTTTGTACAGTGTACAGTCCAGGAATAAAGTAGAATGAAATAGACTACCTTTTTCAGACTGTTTTCTTTCTCCTGTTGCTATGCAAGGGGGAAGGGAGTGTGCATCTCTCATGAGGGAGATGTCGCTTATTCAAGACCTCCCTGGTCTGTCTGGAAACCAGCCAGGGTAGATCATCGGCAACAGGCCCCAAGTGCCTGGGAAGAGGAGTCAGCCTTTCCCGAGGGGGCCAGTTTCCAACAATGCCCAAGGGAAGAAGGCTCAGAGTCAGGGGGCTGGTGATGACAATGAGTGGTCAGAGGGAGAAGAGAGAGAAGACTGGAAGGAGGTCAGAATCTTAAGAGGTATCAAGTATTAGTGAATGTGGGGGGAGTCTGTGGCAGAGAGGAGCAGCTGTGGCAGCTGGAGCAAGAGAGGAGCCCAGCTGGTGAACAGGCATGTGTGTGTCTCCCCCATGCTGCAATGAGCTCCCCTCCCTGCTGGTATCCCAGAACCAGGAGAGGCATGAAGTAGGAGGAAGAGAAGTTAGCTTCATTCAGGTGCAGCCTTAGATTGTTTGGGGAAAACCGGGGAGAGGAAGAGACTTAGGCAGCATTTGGGAGGTGGAGACTTTCAGTCACATCAACTGCTTCATGGGGGGGTAAGACGTGCCAGAGATGAATTTTGTCCTCATTAGGCCTGACACTCCTTTGCAAATCCTGTTTTTGCTAATAAAGAGTTAACTCCAGCCTGCTTGGTGTGAGTTACTGCTGGCTGGCTCTGGAGATTGAGGACAATGAGGGCAATTCCACAGGAGGAGGAAGAGGAGTCTGAAATGACAAGGATTGGGGATTTGCCACCCTGATTTCCCCATAGAAACACCTTGACAGTCTATGAGAAAACATAAAGAGAAAGGTTTAGCTCTAGGCAAGCTAAATGATAAGAAAGAACAACATATTTCTGCCTTTCTGATAGCTTGTCTCTGATCACAAGGAAAATCTAATTATCTGCCTGAACATTCTATCACCTTTTGAATGGATCATTGTAGGTTAACTAGATGTCGCATAACCGTATTTCTGATACGCTAAAAAAAAAATATTAACAAGATATTTTCAAGGGAACCTGAGACAAAATGGGTCAGAATGATACACTGACTATAATGTCTAGGTTTGCAATTACACATCTTAATTACTAGGAAGGTCATTGTTTTGCAATTGATTTCACATAGCTAAAGCCCAGACTTGCAAACAAGCAAAGCTCTGTGCCTGAATAATCCCAATGAAGTCAATGATGCTGCTCCCATTCATGCAACTATTTATATTCTTGAATGTTTCTGACATAATCATTAACATTAAGAAATTCCCACAGCAAACAAGTGGTAAATGTGTGAAAAGAAGAGCGCTGTAACCCATTACTGTTGGATTGTGAAAGAATGCTAATGGCAAGAGGCTCTGTACTGTGGTTCATTTTATCTGAAAAAGGAAGTCTGGAGGTAGTAGCTTCTTCATGCATGCAATGTAATGCTAGAGTTACTACCAAATTACACATGAAGAAACACTTCAAGACAAATTTGAAGGGTTCTGCTGATGTGAAACATGCCAGGATTTCCAAATGAAACATAGATTCCACAAGAGCCACCATTCCCTCTTATACTGAAACTAGGTTAGTTTGTGTTGATGTTTAAAAGCAGAAAGAATTTGGAGGGTACCAGCTGAAGACAGTGAGGAGGAATGTTGACCTGCTTGAGCCCATAAGAGCTTATACTACCAAGAAGATGGAGATTAAGGCTAAGGTCATGTGTACCATATATTCCTTTTTTATTTTTAGAAACACTCTTCTGTGGTGCAGTGGGTCTGGCTGTCAACCAGAAAGGTTGGTGGTTCAAGCTCACTGTGGGATGGCTATGGGATGACAGATTTCCTGAATTGCACGGGGTTGGACTAGATGATCCTAGGGTCCCTTCCAATTCAACAATGCTATGATTCTATGACCCTGCTGAATGCAGGTTGGTTCCGGAAGGAAGAACATCTTTCCCCCTTCCTACTCTCCATAAACTTTCTCTCCCAATTTATAGCTGGCAGTCAGCTCTGAGCTTAAACGATCTGTTACTTTATAGCACAAGCAGTGGAAGCTTTTGGGGAAATGAGGAAGAAAATGAATAATATGTTGCTACCTTGCGTGTGCGTTTTCAGTGCTTATCCTATAATGCTATGGTTTCCAGAAGAGCTTTCCAAAATCTACAGGAAGCATCGTATCTCTGTTTTGGAGGGTGGAAAGAGATCTTGGAAAGGGAGGTCTGACGTCAAACACAAAGCTTGTTCCAGGTTTCCTGTTCAAAAAGCAGGGAGTCGCTTGAAAAGGTATTGGGAGTAGGGCTGGGGAGGCAGCACTGCTGCCAGTCAGGATCTGTCCACAGGGTACCTGTTAGAATTCCTGCTCCGTGATTGCAGTCATGGGATTGTTGTCTTTCACATGACGGTGTATGTTTTGACTCAACAAATTGGGAAGTGACGGAGACAGGATGTTTGTGTTACTGTGTTCCCGTGAAGTGGGACTATTGTCCTTTGTTCTTTCTCTTTGCTGTCTGAGAGAGGTAGTCATGTTGCTGTGCTCCGTGTGTGTTTATATGTAAATAAAGTCGATTAGTCAAAATGCTGAGTTGCTGAGGTCTGTTACACAAGCTGTGAAGACTCTGTCGATCCCTAAGTGTGCTGATGTCTGTTGGCATCAGTTGCTGTGATGCTCGGGCAGAAGAAAGCTTTTGAAGCTCCCGAACGATTGACCAGGAGGGAGAGAACATGCCATGTGTCTCTGCCAGGGTCCTACTCAAGAGTAGGATGAGCTCCCAGTCAGGTTCTGTCCGCAGGGTACCATCAGTCAGCAAGGGCTTGGTGACTGCAGGGCCAAAGCATCCCACATGGATGATAGGATGTTTGCTCTCCAGTGTTGCCCACTTGACAACCTCCTGCTTGGACTGTGGTCAAGTGACTCCCAGACAGTATTTCTAACTCCGATGCCAGTGAAGAGGTTTTGGCAAGATCAGCTGCCTCATTGTCTGCTGTCAAGGATGGGATCCTCCCTCCTACCACCTCCCCTTACAAGGTTTGAGAGGTCACTCATGGTAGTCACTGGACCAGGACTATTGGGTGGTGTGGTGAGAGGCAGTTGGCAGCTGCTAGGAAGAATTTGGCAGCAGTGATACATGAAATGGCAAAGAAAATATCATGATTTTGCTCTTCTTTTTGCCCCGTCACATTTCATCTGAAAGATGACAATTCTTAGCTCACCTCTATTTAAAGTTGGGTGAATCTGCCAATTTCAAGTATCTCATATTTTAAATTTTGAATTCAGTTCGCTACATTTCCATAGTGCAGTGGTACCTCAGGTTTAGTACTTAATTTGTTCCGGAGGTCCGTTCTTAACCTGAAACTGTTCTTAACCTGAAGCACCACTTTAGCTAATGGGGCCTCCCGCTGCTCTGCCGGAGCATGATTTCTGTTCTCATCCTGGAGCAAAGTTCTTAACCCTAGGTACTATTTCTAGGTTAGCGGAGTCTGTAACCTGAAGTGTCTGTAACCTGAAGCGTTTGTAACCTGAGGTACCACTGTACACTCAATAACCAGGTCATCTGAAGGTGCCATTTGCTTCATTCACATATTACACTAAATAATAATAATAATAATCTTTTTAAAGGTGGGTTTTAAAGAGCTCTAGGACTCACAAGAAGTGAGTCTTTCCTGCCTCCTTCATGCCATAACTTCCTCTCCCCACCCCCCACAAAAAGACACTGACTTTCCAGAATGATGTTAAGTTGGCTAGAGCTGTCGGGCAATGAGAAGAAATCAGAGAAACAAGCTTGTGAGAACAGAAATCCTGGATCTACCAGATCCAAGCCAATATGTGTGGGAAAAGCCCTTTGTCAAGTTGTTGGTGCAAATGAAACACACACGTTTTCTATAATCCCCACTCTATTAGTCAAGGCTGCTGCTCCTGCCAGGGTCCAACCCTGTGAGACATGCCAGCGTTGAGGGGCAGGCAAAGGGCAGGGATGCCCTGGGTGGGGGGAAAAGGTTAGCAGAGTCTGTAACCTGAAGCATATGTAACCCGAGGTACCACTGTAGTCTGCATTTTTTAAAAGAAAGAAGTCCTTGTGAAAGGTCATATGCATTTTGGTGCAGATGTCTCCTAATATATACATTTATGCAAAACAGTCTTCCCCCACATGATTTATTTTACTGTTATGGCCACAAATAGATACATTTTTATGCACCATTTGGTGACTGATACTGGGAGCAACTTTCACTGTGTGTTTATCTCATCTGAGATTCCCAAAATTATACACATTTTTGTGCACCTTGCTTGGCTGAAGAACTGCATTGCAAAATTAAGAGAAGTGTGAATTTTGAAGGACAATTGTGTTCTGTTCAGGAAGTGTGAATGAGGTAGGTTTGCCTTTAAATCCAAGCAGAATCAAATTACTCCCCATCCCTATTTGTACTTAAAACATGTCAACTCTCTCTGCTCACCTCGCCATGCACATTCTATTGGCACTCATGCGCTCGCCTTCCTTGGCTCCAGAATAAGACAGCAGGCAAGTTGCTGGGGCAAGTATTTTCACAGACTAGTGCTACATATTGTCTATTCTCAGAGATATATCCTTGCTTCCCAGTCTTCATGAATTCTGAGACAACTGGGATTGCACAATTCCTTTCCCCTTCTTATTTTACAGCCTTTTCCTAAGGCTGCATGCACAGCAAGTAAAATCCAGCTTCATCTTCTGTAACACAGCCTTGCCCTAAACCAAAATTGTGTGATAATGGCTGCATGCAGAATTCTCTTTAGGAGTGGTGCATATATTAACACTTATCAGTTGATGACTGTACTGTCAAGTGATACTTGCATGCATTAATGAGCTGTCAAAAGGGGCTTTCACATCACACAGTGATAAACATGCAAGTGTGAATCATCCATTAGAGAGCCTTCACAACGCAGTCTTGTTTAGGGCAAACTCTTGTAAAATGAGAAGTACCACTTCAACTTTAATCTGGATTTCTGTCCTTCAGTTTCAGCAACCAGTAAAGTGGGTAAAATTCTGGTCTGGTCTAGCTGGTTGGGAACTCCACTTGTAATCTCACATCTCTTCAGCTGGTTTCATGCATCGATTTTCTTCATGTTTTTGCACTTTAGTCTATAGTTTTCTATAGCTATTGTAAGCCTGGAGGCCCTACGAATCCATAAGTAATTTCACAGATTCCCTCCCTCATACAACAGCATGGAATTGTTTCTCAGTTTTCAGGTAGCATGCTCTGTTTGTTGCAGGTTAGAACATGGGGAAGAGGACAAATTTTGTTGGCAGGGGAGAGAGTGCTATTTTGCCAAGGAACAAGACCGAGATAGTAGATTGAGCAAAAGAAGTTGTGTAAGTGTTGTCTCTTCAAAAGCGTAACCTGCCACATAGTCTCTTTGATGACTGGTAGATTTTAATTACAATGTGCAAAAAGAAAGAAAGTAGCTTTATGTTGTTTATTACAATTTCATCATAAGCGACATTAAGCTGTAGTTCAACATCACCCTCTACTGGGCATGCCTTGTGAGCCTACCTGAAATCTGCTTTGTTGCTATGCTACAAGGGAAGAGCAGAGGCTAGCACTCCCAAATGCTGGTTTAATCCTGCATTCATTCTGTGCCTCTAAATATTTATACCTCCTGCTTGCAATTAATCTTTCATGTCCAAAAGCAAAGACACTCCATGGAGGTTTGTTATTAAAATCTCGGTAATGCTGTGTAATCAAGTATTACATTTTCTGATTACAAACACTTTTTCATAGCAAACCGATTGCTTCTCCCTTTATTTTATTCCCTGTTTGTAGCCAAAAGTTAAAAGGATAAATTGGCAACATGAAAGCATCTGATTCCTTCACTCGTGTAACGTGTGTGTGTTTCACTCATTTACACACGCCAACTTTACACACCAACCGTGATGTGGCGTCAACCTTTTTGCACAGTTCAAATTAGTGCACACAGAACACTTCTGTGCACTTGAAGTACGAATTCAGAATGCGTTCAAGCAAATAAAAGTAATTTGTTGAGTGTTTATTGAATGCTTGAAATTGAGCCAAAACTTCCAGCCCAGGAGGGAGGTCTGTCAATTGGATATTCATTAGGTCCTAGACATTGCCATGATCATTGCATGCAGCAACATCTCAGGCTTTAGTAATCATGGGAAATATAATACCCATGGCTCCCGATGGCCCTGCTGAAGCAACATTATTCATGAGGTTCCATTTCCTGACTTCTCTGTGGGGTTGCATTTCCCATTGTTCTTGATTCCATGATCCCTGAACACTGTTGTGCATGGTGCTCATAAGAGTGTCTAAGTATCTACCACAAATCATGGCGGAAGCAGTTTCTATGGTTCCTGGTGTCTCCACTCAAGGAGCCATGGGACAAAACATTCACCTTGGTGCTCATGTGCATGCCCAAAGCAGTACGCGGGACTTTAGAGTGAGCCCAACCACCACATTTGGATGATGAAAGGATAGCAGCAAGAAGGGTTTCTGCTGAAATAAGTTTAGGTGAAGGTAAAGGGTCCCCTGACCATTAGGTCCAGTCGTGTCTGACTCTCGGGTTGCGGCGCTCATCTCGCTTTATTGGCCAAAGGAGCCGGCGTACAGCTTCCAGGTCATGACTAAGCCACTTCTGGCGAACCAGAGCCGTGCACAGAAACACCCATTACCTTCCCACCAGAGCGGTACCTATTTATCTACTTGCACTTTGACGTGCTTTCGAACTGCTAGGTTGGCAGGAGCAGGGACCGAGCAACAGGAGCTCACCCTGTCGCGGGGATTTGAACCGCCGACCTTCTGATCAGCAAGTCCTAGGCTCTGTGGTTTAACCCACAGTGCCACCCTTGAAACAAGTTTACACTGTGCCTAATCTTTGACATTTGTGTGTTGAGTGAATTTCTAAACAGCCCAACTCTGAATTTCATCACCACCACCAACTGGAAACTTCCCCTGCTTCCACTCCTTTCCTCATTAGTCTGAAGGAGCAGATCCAGGATCCTCTGCTGTTGGTTGAGGCTCAGGTGTCCTCAGTGGCTTGGAGTGCCTTCCGTCAGCTTCTGGACAGGGATAGCCTAACTTCTGTTGTCTATGCTCTTCTAACCTCTAGGCGCTGGATTACTGCAACATGTTATAGGCTGCCTCTGAAGATAGATCAGAAGCTTTAGCCGGTGCAGAATTCAGCAGCCATGTAGCTCACCAGGGCAAGACAGTTTGAGCATATTACACTGATCCTGGTCTGACTGCAGAGGCTGCCAATTAGCTCAGTACTAGGTTGCAGGTCTAAACCACTGAAGCTCTTGGGCTTGCTGATCAGAAGGTCGGCGGATCGAATCCTTGCAACAGGGTGAGCTCCTGTTGCTCTGTCCCAGCTCCTGCCAACCTAGAAGTTCAAAAGTGCAAATAGATAAATAGGCACTGCTCTGGCAGGAAGGTAAATGGCGTTTCCATGCGCTGCTCTGGTTTGCATTTCCATGCGCTGCTCTGGTTTCAGTGTTCCGTTGTGCCAGAGGCGGCTTAGTCATGCTGGCCACATAACCCAGAAAAACTGTCTGTGGAAAAAGCCAGCTCCTTGGCCTGTAAAGCAAGATGAGCATTGCAACCCCAGAGTTGTCTGCAACTGGACTTAACTGTCAGGGGTCCTTTACCTTTATCTTTTTTATGTTGCAACTGCTGGATTTTGTCATAGTACAGCACTGGGATAGTTTGTATTTTAATCCTGCTAATCCAATCATTCTGTAGATTTATGCTAAAAATGAATCCCATTGACATCAATTAAAATTGATGTCCAAGCGAGTTTTCATACAATCATGGGTTAAAAGCCCAAATGCACATCAAAATGATGATGTAGAAACTGCTGGAAAGAGACTAGAGATGCCAGAGGAATTTGATCTTTGTATCGCAGTACAATTTGACGTGAGCTGCATCTCCCAGTTTTTACACTTCCCAAGAGACAGCTGTATATCTCATAGCGCAACGTATTTTGAGAAAATCCATTGTTAGGGATTTATTTTGAGATAAAAATGTTTATTTAACTCTTGGAGCAGGGATGGGGAACCTGTGACCTTCTAGATACTCTCCATACTGGCTGGAGATGATGGGAGTTGGAGTCCAACAGTCTTGGGGGGAATACAGGTTAGCTACCATTGGTTTACTCTCATTGTAACCATGGTGCAACCATTGAGAGTTTCCATACCACTGTCAACCAACTCCTAGAAGTGATAGCCCTGGTGTTGAAATGATCCACACCAGATGCCCAAATGGCACGATAGTTGGTGCCATGTCCTATAGACACATGGGGATATGCCATCATTCAGAGGTAATTTACAAAGCTTTCTGCAATGTGTTGTTTCTGACTAATTCAATTTGTGAAGTGAGACAAACAGGTGTGTGTTATTCTCTGTGGTGGCGCCCTGTTCTGGGAAGGCCCTTACAAGTACAATTATCATTTTGGCACCAGGTTGGAAAAAATGTTCTAACACCTTCTTCGTCACCATGTTTCAGTGGCTCTGCCTCTCCTCTTCAAGGCTGCGGGTGATCGATCCAACCCAATTGTTCTCGCCTGCTCTGCCTGCCAATTCCCAGACTGATAAATAATCAAATGATAAATAAATATGCATGTGACCTACACAGATGCCTTTTTGAGGATGTTGAAATAAAGTTCAACAAACTAGTTGACAATTTAATAGGTGAAAACTACCGCACATTGTTAGACCCACACAAAATGCAAACCTAGACATTTCTGTTTGTAGTCAATTTGTATACTTCTCTTTTAAAGTGATCCAAATGGCTTCCATTGCTGCATCTTGTGGGAGCAAATTTCATAGTTTAGCTATGCATTGTGCAAAGTAACACATTCTCTCATCTGCCTTGAATCTTGGCTTTCTGATCAGCCAGTTTCTGATCACTTTGAATGATAGCTCTGATGATTTTTTTATTGACAAGACCTGTTTGGCATTTCTATCAACCACCAGTCACCAGATCCCATATACTACATTGCGTGAGCACACTGCGGTGGTACCTCAGGTTACAAACACTTTGGGTTACAGACTCTGCTAACCCGGAAGTAGTACCTCGGGTTAAGAACCTTACCTTAGGATGAGAACAGAAATTGTGTGATGGTGGCGCGGTGGCAGTGGGAGGCCCCATTAGATAAAGTGGTACCTCAGGTTAAGAACGATTTCAGGTTAAGAACGAACCTCCGGAAGGAATTAAGATTGTAACGAGTGGTACCACTGTAATGGCTAAACAAAATGACCCTAAATTAAAACAAAATAAGACATTGTTTCCCATACCTTCTTTACGTTGCCCTATTTAGCCATTCTTATCTTTCCATTCCACCTGAATTTTTTACCCTTTTCAGGGTGTATGTGCTGGTGACAGGGGCAAGATTGACAGCTTTTTGAATAAAGTTCTGAAGCTTTCAAATAATTGAACTGATGCTCTCAATAGCTTTAGTTAACTGTCAAAACTATTGAACAATATGGACCCTGTCAGTTTTACTTTGCTACTTATTTGCCCAACAGAGGGGAATAGCTCCCTTGATATTCAGGGAAATGAATTTTAAAATGATACAGTGGCTGGAGCAGATTGGCTTCCCATAAGATCGGCGGCTCAGTCTAGGCTTTCAGGGCGAATGGAGCTTTGAGAAATGCTGTCAGCTGTCAGTTTCAGAATGTCTTTCAATGTGGCTATTAGACTATTCACTGGTTCCTTCGCTGGAATTCACTGCTGCTTAAAAGGGCAAGGAAAAAGAAAATAAACTCAAACCACTGAGATTCCTGGCAAATGACTTCTCCCAATGTTACTCTATTTGCCTTACATTTTCAAATATAAGTTTGTAGTGTCACACACCATAACAAGGTATTATTTTGCAAAACAAAGGAGAATCTTTTGTGAATTTGTTAATGTATTCATATTACCCTTAGAGTATTACTGTTTTGAATGATAATCAATGATATTATGATTGAGAAAAATTTAATGTATGATTGGCCATTTCGATCATGATTTCTTCAAGGTTGCCAAGGAGAGAGGGGGAGAAGCAAGTTGCTGATAGCTATGAACAGGACTTTGTCTATTAACATCATGTCTTGGAAGAAGAAATGTTACATTTTAGGAAAGTTGTGCCCTTGCAAGACAAAAAATGTCCATAGCGGTTCACTTGTCACATAGCAAGAGACTGAGTAAATATAAAAACATAATAAATTTGGGGATCTGTAGCACCATTGGCATAGCTGGGGGGGGGGCAGGGAGGCAGCTGCCCCCTATCAAGTCTCTGGGCAAGTCTCTGTAGCAGTATTTTCTGCCCCTTTCCATAGCATATAAAAAGGTAAAGGACACCTGACAGTTAAGTCCAGTCACAAACGACTCTGGATTTGCTGCGCTCATCTCGCTTTACTGGCCGAGGGATCCGACGTTTGTCTGCAGACAGTTTTTCTAGGTCATGTGGCCAGCTACTAAGCCGTTTCTGGCAAAACCAGAGCAGCGCACGGAAATGCCGTTTACCTTCCTGCCGGAGTGGTACCTATTTATCTACTTGCACTTCGACATGCTTTCAAACTGCTAGGTTGGCAGGAGCTTGGACCGAGCAATGGGAGCTCACCCCATCACGGGGATTCGAACTGCCGACCTTCCAATATAGCCTGACTGAAAACGCCAAGGTTTCTTTGGCGCTCCTTCCCTTATTAGCCCTGTTTTTCATTCCTGCCAAACTGACAACTTCACCTTCCTTCATGGAATTTGGAATGCAAACATTCTGACAGCATTGCTCTCAGAGCATTTGGAATATTCATAAACATTCCATGGCATCGCACCAGCTCAGCCAATTAGTGTTAAAGGAGACTTCACTGACAAGGCACAACTTGGATTAGAGCTATGTCCCATGAAAGGCAAGGAGAATAATTGTCAAATGCCCTTTTTTTTAGCTGGAATGTATTCAGAGACTGCAGAACTATATACTTAAGCACTTTATTTTTTAAAAAAAGAAAAGAATCTGTAACATTTGAAAGGCTGACTGCTGCCTCAATTTTTATCTTTCTACATTCTACATGCAGAAAGACAAAAGCCCCCTTTTATATAAAAACTGCCCTTTTAAATTAACTCAGTTGGAGTGGTCTTGGTAAGTGCTTTAATAATTATCTTAATTGTTCTCTACTTGGAAATTTTTGTACTCTTTAGCATGTGTGTGTGTGTGTTTATGTGCTCAGTGAGTGAATAGCAACCTCTGAAGAACCTTAGAAACCGTTTTGTACATGAATAAATGTTAATGCTAATCCGCGTTTCAGATGTTTTCCATATTGCATCAATGAAGGTCAGAAAAACCTTCTGCTAACTGGCAGATACCGTAGTATAGGTGAATTTTTTAAAAGTTTGGATCCCTTACAAGTCTACAATTCTAAGATTCTGTGATCTTAAAGGTCTACACAGGGGCAGAATGTTCTTTGAGTAACCTGGTCCCAAGTTCTTTAGGGCTTTCTATTTCCAGAGCACGGACTTCATCACCATTCCTGTTCCATCATAGCTGCTAATGCTGGCAAGGAGGTTTCCATACAATTTGACCTCCCCACTTGGTAGAGATTATCCATACATGAGTGATGCAATTAACAAGGAGGACAGCACTATTAACAATGACAGTGGGGATCTGGGGCTCGAGAAAGAATCAGAGCATTAATCTAAAGCTGTGAAGTCAAGAAGTGCTGGAGGGAAGGCTTAGTCCCAGGAGGACAATACAGTAGGCTAGAGAGTCTGACCTTATCACTGTGCAATGATCTAAGAAAGCCATCATGCTGCAGATCTATTATATCTGTGTAAGGACTTGATATTTCTAAAACTGGGTGCAGACTAGCTTTTGAATTCCCTTGTTCCTCCCCCCTGAGGAAGGCAATGCTATTATTATATTTTGTGCTGTAATATCTGGTTGGTGCACCGCAGTTCCCAATTACCTCAGTTCCTTCTTCTTAGGGATTCGAATGGAAAGCCACACTTCAGAAACCGTCACAAATTCGCCATACCACCAAGTATAAGAAAACCTTGTTAAACACTATGGGGATCTATCTGAAGGCTTTTCAGAAATGCATCTGCTGAATCACAACACATCGTGATCATAAGACACATGAAAACAATTGAAGTTGAATTGTCAGGGGAAAACCATAGCAACACATGGAGAGATGGAGTATATGTCTTTTATGTATGAAGGTTTGTATTATGTGGCTCACACGTGCACAATGGAAGACTTGCAAGAACAAGTTTAACAGTTTACAATTGACACACGATGAGAGGCACATCTCAGATTGTTTCCTCCTTTCATGAACAATTCCACTATTTCGTTGAGGTGTAGCAACAGTATCTCTGATCATTCTTGAGCTAAACAATTTGAAATGTCTTGGGATGGCTAGAGTAAGCACAACGGAAGTACGTGGAATCATATTTGACCAGGCATAAGATTAGACCGTGTTTTATGTGCATGATTCTCTGTTTTATTTGCTTGTATATGTTTCTATACTGTTGTTTTATTGGTTTTAGGCTGCATTTTCATTTTACTGGATATCATCTTTATACTGTAGCTAATGGACACCACTTAGAGATTTCTTGAAATCTTGACTGGCTTAGAAATGAAGTATCAAAGCAAATAATTTAAAGATGTGAGTTTGCATTCCATTTTAAACAAGAACATATGAGTATATATCAAGCAATTTGATGCCCTCCAGATGTTACTGGATGTTGGACATGCTAGCTGGGGCTGACAAAAAGTACCACATAGGTTACTCCTGGTATATATGACCTTTGTAAACCATTGTACCTGATTTTAAAGCCTTGGCCCCAATGGTGAATGTTTTCAATCCAAGACCATAAACGATTAGGTAGATTTAAAAAAAGAGAGTTTATGTAGTAAACCGTGAACTCTTCAGTAATAATTTGTTAATACATAATATTGCAATGGCATATTCTGTCAGTTAAGTTGGAATAAAAAGCCTGCTCTAGGGCTGCCATACGTCCGGGTTTTGCTGGACACATTTGGGAATCACTCACCAAAATGGCATCCTGGCGGAGTTTTGCTGAATCATCAAAATGTCCAGGAAAACCCAGATATATGGCAAGTTGGGATATATATATATATCTATTCAAAGAAAAGCCCCCAAACAAGTTTGTCCTGATTTTCACTTTGGGGAATATGGCAACCTTACAATGTGAAGAAACATGATTAGCCAAACCATTAACTGAATGCCTTGTGACAATGAAGCATAATTCGTGTTGATTAGAGACCCCATTTTCTCAAGTAGAAAAACCTTCAGATCAAGGCTTCAAGGAGATCCCTTAAAGTTGCAGGAATAACTGACTAGCCTCTTTTAGATACATTGTGTTGACTAAGAAAGGATTTCATATTCCCATCCCCAAACAGAACTCTGCCCCAGTTCTTTAAAAAAACAATAACCCAAAAATGTAATGGGGGTTCCGTTAGTTGTTGTCATTGTTAAGCTCCGCTTCGTGTTCAGAGCTTGGAACATGATCCTGGTTAAGAGCTCAATTTCTTCTAATTGAAAGTTGGACTAGGGATATGTTCACACATGAGTGATACCTTTGTAAAAGGGTGCTAATTGGATAGACAGACAGACAGACAGAAAGACAGACAGACATTCTCTTGTAAAAGCAGCACCCACAAAGAGAAACAACCTGATTAGCTGGATCAAGTTTCTGTTTTTCTTTTTAGATTATGGGACATAGTATGTAAAGCTTCAGTAATAGGCACACTTTACTAAGGGGTAAGCCCTTTCAACACAATTCAATGAACTGTGAGTGAACACACGTAGAACTGCACTGTTGACATAGTCAGTTGTCCTCGAGATGCTTACGGTTCTAGCAATATTCTCAGATTTCTTGAGAATCTAACCTGGAGAACAGTTACTTCACTGTAGTTTTACAGTTCATGTATACAGACAATTTGTTTGTAGGACTGTAAGAGAGCTCGCAAAGCTATTTCTCTTTGCTCTATATTGAACTCATAAATATGTGATACCAAATAAGCTTATGCAATTATTGAAGACCAAATTAATATGCTGAATCATTATCCCTTTGCCCCATCCACTATAAGCCCAAATTCTTATTAACCTCATTTATCATACATTAATATAACAAATGTAATGAATTTATCATTCTTATTAATTATTATAATTACTCAGGAATGAGCTAAACAGTCACATCTGATTTTTCACCCTGAACCCAAGGGCACAAGAACAGCCCGACTGAAACAGGCAAAAGTCACATCTAGACAAGCACTCTGTTCGCACAGCAACTAACCAAACATATGTGAGAAGTCTGAAATCAGGAAATGTGCGCAATAGCACAATCTCCATTTGTGATTCCCAGAAACTGGTCTTCAGAAGCATACTGTCTCCAACAGCATATTTGGAACATAGCCATCAGGACTTGTAGACTTAGATAGCCTTATCCTCCAGAAATCTGTCAATTTTAAAAAGCCATCCAAACTGGTGGCCATCACTACTACTGTTGATAGCAAATCTGTAACTTGACTATGTGCTGTGCTAAGAGGTATTTTCTTTCTTTCTTTCTTTCTTTCTTTCTTTCTTTCTTTCTTTCTTAAAAAGAAACCCTTTAATGAAACAATGCTGCTGCTTTTGGTCTAAAATCCATTTTAATACAACAGCATTTTTGTTCTCCCTTTTGTGTAGCGCTATCCTCAATACAGGGACGCGGGTGGCGCTGTGGGTTAAACCACAGAGCCTAGGACTTGCCGATCGTAAGGTTGGCAGTTCAAATCCCTGCGACGGGGTGAGCTCCCATTGCTCGGTCCCTGCTCCTGTCCACCTAGCAGTTCGAAAGCATGTCAAAGTACAAGTAGATAAATAGGTACCGCTCCGGCAGGAAGGTAAACAGTGTTTTCGTGCGCTGCTCTGGTTCGCCAGAAGCGGCTTAGTCATGCTGGCCACATGACCTGGAAGCTGTACGCCGGCTCCCTTGGCCAATAAAGCGAGATGAGCTCCGCAATCCCAGAGTCGGCCACGACTGGACCTAATGGTCAGGGGTCCCTTTACCTTTACCTTTTTATTCTCAATATAAGAAGATAGAAAAACAGCATTTCTGTGTGCCCTGAGATTTTTTTGTCTGGTTTCAGACAGTGGAGAACACATACCAGTCTTTTAGACATTTTAAAAACCGTTATCTGCCTGGTGAGTCCACTTTTCATGAACTGAATTGCTTGTCTTCAGGATCACCTGATCTCTGATCACTTCATCTGAAGAAGAGGCAAATAGCAAGTTCACAAGTCACAGTCAACTTGTCACTATTGTGCGTCCGTTGTCTCATGAAGCAATTGAGAATGAGAATGGAACCTAAAATCTTATGGCACTTTAAATACAGGTTATCCCTGCAATCCTAGACATCCTATGGACTTCTCTAAACCAGCGTTTGGAGGAAAATATCTAAAGATTTCCTATCTTTCAAGCCCAAGGAAAATGTAGAGTCTTTTCTGGAATAAGATCAGCAGTTTCTACAGCCAGCACATATTTATAAGACTTCATTGTTCCCATGGGAATGGAAGAGGAAATAAAAAAGGCAGTGGTGGGAGAAAGAGCTGCAGTTCTGCAATGATTGCATATATATGAGAGCAAAGTCGAGGCTTTCAGCATGCTAAGCTCTTAGCTGCTGAACAGAAACGAAGGAGAATATCAGGCCTTAAGAAAAAGTGGCCAGCCTGTTAAAACACATGTCAGGGGTTCAGGAGCAGAGGCGAGGGCAAGGGAGGAAACAGAGAGCGAGGGGGAGGAGTCCGAAGAAAGGATGAGTGATGACGACGACCCGAGATCTCCGAGTCTTTCCAGTGAATCGGAAGATTCACAGAAAGGAGCGCCAGTGGCCAGAGCAAGGGGGGAGCCTAGGGGGACACCCCAGGAAGAAGGGACCAGAGGGGGTTCAGAGAGCAGCAGTTGGAAATCGGGGCCAGCGTCCCCAACAGAGCGCAGTGGAGAGGAAGGGCGCCAGGTATCGAGTTCTGGCGACTCGCCGCAGGGGGGAGGGTATGAGTCAGGAGTGGCCACACCTCCATCGGGGAGCGAAGAAACGGTCAAGCGGAAAGTGGAAGGTTGGGCGCGCGCGCCAAGTTCAAATGCACAGGAAGGCGGCGCAGTAAGCAGCCCGGAAAGGGAGCCAGGTCCTAAAGCCCGCCGCAAGGAGACAGAAGGGTCCGGGGGGTCAGCGTCGGAAGAGTCCAGGAAGGAAGAGACCCCGGGGGGGCAGAGGGACCCAGAGAAGAATGGTCAGGCGGAAAAGGTGGAGTAAGGCTAGGGTATTAAGTTGGTGTACAGGAGGCGGGGACTCAGACGGAGCTTCGCCGGTCTAGCTTCTAAGACGTAGGGCTGCACGCTGCAGCTTGGAAATGGAAACTGTAACTCAATAAAGACTTTTATAAAGTGAACGCTGGCTAGCGTGATCCTCTGTGAGCTAGGATCTGGAAGCAGCCCTGACAACACAGCTCTCTTAAGAGTCAGTTGCAGAGAACCATTTGGAAATGTGTCAGCAATGAAAAGCAGGACATGGGGACAAAAATGTCACTTTATCTTTAATTCCTCATGCTGAGGACACATAGGATTGGCTTACAGTTGTAGGCCCTTAAAGATCAAACGTCATCACCAGCAAAGGTCTACAGTGGTGTCTAGGACCCCTAGAGAAGCATAGGCTGCAGTCTCTTTCATTCCTTCCCTCCTTTAATCTCATCATGGAATTATTGTTTAGTATGTCAGTCGGCTCATTAGGCAGGATGTGAAACACACCCATGTACCATTCACTAGACTCTTCAGTTCTCTCATGCTGCAGTGCTTGTTCTTCTCCTTTGTCCACCTTTTACATTTCTCCAGGAGCATAAATGGATGCTTTTTTTTTTGTAGGATTGCACTACAGGAGGCATGTGAGAACTTTAACGAAAGGTAGCATGGAGTGTTCCTATTCAAGGTTTCAGCCAGCCATGCGTGTCTTCTCCCAACCCTGGTAATGTGTTCTTCAACTACTTCATTTCTACTCCCATCAAACCATTATTATCAATTTTGTTATTATCAGTAGTAATTTTAGTTTTGTAACACTTTGAAGAAATCTGTGGCTATTCATTTCCCTACGAAACTGTGGGGCCACAGGGCCTTGGCATGCAAATCTGGGACATGGGACATTGGTGGCCCTGTAGTCTAAACCACAGAGCCTAGGGCTTGCTGATCAGTAGGTCGGAGGTTTGAATCCCTGCGATGGTGTGAGCTCTCATTGCTTGGTCCCTGCTCCTGCCAACCTAGCAGTTCAAAAGCACATCAAAGTGCAAGTAGATATATAGGTACCACTCCAGCGGGAAGGTAAATGGCATTTCCATGCGCTGCTCTGGTTTGCCAGAAGCAGCTTAATCATGCTGGCCACATGACCCAGAAGCTGTACGCCGGCTCCCTCGGCCAATAAAGCGAGATGAGATTTTAATATGAAATGCTCCTAATATACCCCTTCTCCCACTTCATAGCTCAACCCCAAATTGTTGCTGTTGTTGCTATGGCACATTTTCCCCAGGTATGTGTATGACAGAGACATTGCAGTTCCAGCAGGTGAAACTATATACAATGGTCACTGTATAAATACAACTCCTGAACAGAGATGATTCTATCCATCAGCTATTGGAGAGTTGGTGAAATGTAATTTTCTGGGGGCAAACATTATCACTGTAAAACACTAGAAGAACTGTTACTTGCTTCAACCATGTAACATCACAGGATCCCCGCCCCCCATGGAAGTAGTTTGTAACCATGGCTTAAAATGCAAGGAACCAGTAATGACCTTCCATGTGCAACTCCTACAACATTGTTTGTGCAAATGAAGTGTTCACATGAGTGATGTTTGCTAATGTTTACTTGTACGCTTTTACAGAGTGAAATAAGCAGCTAGACAGCCGTACTAATTTTCCCTGTGATCATGAGTTAATTTGAGGGTCCTCTTGGGAATTTGTACAAACAATGTAGTTCTCATGCCAGGTCCTTCATTTAACATCTACAATTCATAACTGTCAGAATGTTTGTGTCCCCTGTTACACTGAAAAACGGTCATAAATTAACTTGAGATTGTCACGTCTTTGGAACTAATACAAGAAAGTGATTCTGTCCCTGAAGGCAAGGACAGCTGCCACACTCCACTCTGTGTGTTGTTGAACAGATAAGAATAAAATGTCAGTCATCCACCCTCTCTCTCCCCCCCCCCCTCTCTCTCTCTCTCTCTCTTTCTTTCTCTCCTATCTCCTATCTCCCTCT
The DNA here is from genome assembly GCF_965113315.1 of Podarcis vaucheri. Classification (NCBI taxonomy): domain Eukaryota; kingdom Metazoa; phylum Chordata; class Lepidosauria; order Squamata; family Lacertidae; genus Podarcis; species Podarcis vaucheri. Next base: position 90,055,732 of record NC_138762.1, on the reverse strand, counting down.
CCCTCTCCCTCACCTTTTAAACAAAAACAGACAACCTTATGCACACTCACCTGAAAATAAGTATCCAGTGATGCTTCCGAGTAAATATCTTGTTCAGTTCTTAAATACATATTCTAAATAATATTTTAGAAGATTTTAGTTGCTATGCCTGATCAGCATCTCCCATGGAATAAATGTTTCTTTCTGACTGCCCCTGCCCAAGCTATAATATCCAATAAGAATGGAGATAAAATTCAGCCATGCCTCATTTTGTTGTGAGATGACTCTGTATCTTATTCTAAATTTCCAGAGAAAGAAAGAGAGGCAGACAGAAAGAAAGAAATGGAGAGACAATATTTTAGTATTTATCAGAAAAGTGGCTGAATTCAAAAGCATTCAATTAAAAACAGTTGTTCTTTTTCGCTTGTACTGGGAACACATATTTCTCCAATCTGCTCAGACAGTTTGTTAGCATCTGGAGACATGAGCAGAATTCAGTTTGCCCTCTTAGATAGCTACTTACTAAGTACAGTCAAAAGCAACATTTTGAATGAGAGTCCCAAATGCCATCTTTTGCATCGTTGTTCATGCAGATCCAAATAAAAATATAAAATGCCTCATGAAACAATGTCTACTTTTCCCCAAACTGGGCTGGGGAGGGCCATAGCGCAGTAGAAGAACACAGGAGGTACCAGATTCAATCCCCAGGAAGGACTGGGAAAGACCCCTATATGAAACCCCTATTAAGCCACTTTCAAATAATAATAATAATAATAATAATAATAATAATAATAATAATAATAATAATAATAATTTATTTGTACCCCGCCCATCTGGCTGGGTTTACTCAGCCACTCTGGGCGGCTTCCACAGAGACCAAAAATACACTAAGATGTCACACATTAAAAACTTCCCTTAAGATGTCTTCTGAATGTCAGGTAGTTGGTTATTTCCTTGACAGCTGATGGGAGGGCGTTCCACAGGGCGGGCGCCACTACCGAGAAGGCCCTCTGCCTGGTTCTCTGTAGCTTTGCTTCTCACAATGAGGGAACCGCCAGAAGGACCTCGGCGCTGGACCTCAGCGTCCGGGCAGAACGATGGGGGTGGCGACGCTCCTTCAGGTATATTTATATTTAATAATGTAGCCATGGGTTGAAACAGTTGCCCTCAATTTACCACCCATACCACATGTGGTGAATTAGAGGCACCCATGACTGAACCCCTGAAGGGATTGCGGGGTTTTTTTGGGGGGAGAACTTACAGTGGCAGAAGAGATGGCTTGCTCATTTCCTCCCATTTTTTGACTTTCCACCTTTACTCTTTATAGAATAATAATAATAATAATAATAATAATAATAATAATAATAATAATAATATTTATTTATACCCCGCCCTCCCCAGGGCAGCTAACAAGCAATAATAAAAACAAGTTGAACGAATACAACTTAAAAACAAGATTAAAATACAACATTAAAATATTAAAACATTAAAATATTAAAATGCAGCCTCATCACAGGAGGAGAAAGGAAAAAGAAAAAAGAAAAAAGAAAGAGGGGGAGGAAATCAAATTGGCTCCAAGCCAAAGGCCAGGCGGAACAACTCTGTCTTACAGGCCCTGCGGAAAGAAATCAGATCCTGCAGGGCCCTGGTCTCATGAAGCAGAGCGTTCCACCAGGCCGGAGCCAGTGTTGAAAAGGCCCTGGCTTTTGGACTTCCGGGTTAGCGCGATCGACTAATGGCGGATTCCCTCTGAGTTCCGGAGGGAATCTGCTCCGTAGGATCAGGTCTTGCCGCTGCGGCAACGCAGGGACCCTTAAAAATCACAGGCGGGGAAGCCTGAGAACCTGGTGACTCGGCGGGCACCATTTGCGCCCCCCCCCCGACCCGTGAAGGACCCGGTGCTGTGAGTCGACTGCTTCTCCTACGGAGTGAAGCCGCATGCCATGGTCGGAGAGCGCTGACTTCTTCTTGTGAATAATTGGACCCTAAAGCAGAAACCCGTGAGTAGTACGGAAATTGGACTTTTAAAGGAAAATTTTGTGTTGAATTAGGCACGATCGGGGAAGATGTAAACAGGAAGTCCGTCTCCCCGTCTTATAAACAATCTAAAGCAAGGACTAACTAACTAAGGTCGAGAGGATTTTTTCCTTCTTATTGGGCAAAAGATATTAATTTCACGATTTGGCAGTTTAAATAATTTCTACTGGAGGACAAGAGCTAATTTTTCGAGCTGAAGTGTCACCGCCTCCCGGACCTGGGAGTGATCCGCGAGAAAGCCTGTTGGAAAGATATTGAAGAGCTTGACAGCTGTCAAACTAGCTGTCAAGACGGGAAAAGCAATCTTTGTTTTCTATCTCTGTTGGATATATTTGTTACAATTTGGTTATATTTTGTTGAAAACAAGGAAGAACTGATACAAACTAACTTGATTTTTGGATTTGAACTGGATGGAATACTAAATAACCAAAATCCCTCTAGAGGGGTTTTTGGGACATTACAAGAATGGCTGAAGGAGGGAAAACTCAAGCTAAATTGGACAGAATTTTCTTTCTCTTGGGAAAGTTACAAGGCCAAATTGATGTTTTGGCTACTAACGTTGCAACCCTGGACTTAACAGTAAACAAATGCATTGAATTTGATAAGGATTTGATCCAGGAAGTTCATGCAGCTGCACAAGAGGAGAAAGTTGAGAACTTTGAGAGTGTGGAGAAAGAGACATATGTTGTTTCTGAGGAAAGGGAAGGAGGAGATGTGGTGTCGCAGACGACAAAGGAGAGCCAGAGTCCTGACATGATGGCTACAAAGGAAAATAAGAATTGGATGATGAAAACTTGGTCCAAATTGGAGACTGAAGAATGGAGAGATCTCTATATGTGGAGATCTGAAGACCCAAGGATTACAAATTTGATTAAGGTGAAAGTTGGAGCTTTGGGGACATTTGGATTTGAAAGGAGTAAGAAACAAGATTTGGGCTCCACTTTTAAGTATGGTGGTCTAGCTGGAGGAAGCATTGTCCCCATCGGATTAGAGCATCTCCGAGATCTGGTGTTTAATATTAAGGACTATCAAAAAATCCGGCAGAGAGGAACTGAGAGACAATTAAGGGCCTCGGATGTGAGATCTCCAGGCTGATAGCAGACTAAGACTGATGGACATTTGGTGGGGATTGAAACCGGGAAAGGGGATGGGGTGGGATTTGGGGATCCAAAGGGTGTATAAATATAATTTGTCTTTTTCTTTTATTATGTTTTGATATTAGTATGAAAAGTGGGGAATCTGTGGAAAGGAATTTGGGTCGACTTTAGAAAAAAGGATTTAAGAATGAGGACTGAGGTATAAATTTTGAGGTTTATAAGGTAAAATTGGTTTTTTAAAATGAATTAAATATAAAAAGATTAAAAACTGGGGATAAGAACTTGTTGGATTTACAATTCGAATGGGAATATAAGAAGGGGAGGTGTGGGGAAGTCAGGGAAAGATGCTATTGAAAATAAGGATTGCAAATTGTATATGTTTTTAATTTTTTAACTTTTCTTTTTGTTTTTGGTTTTTTAAAATGGAAAATTCTTAATAAATATTTAATAAAAAAGAAAAAAGAAAAGGCCCTGGCTCTGGTTGAAGCTAATCTAGCTTCCTTAGGGCCTGGGACCACTAGGGTGTTGCTATTTATGGACCTTGAGGCTCTCCGTGGGGCATACCGGGAGAGGCGGTCCCATAGGTACAGTGGTGCCTCGCAAGACGAAATTAATTCGTTCCGCGAGTTTTTTCGTCTAGCGAATTTTTCATCTTGCGAAGTACGGTGTCAGGAAAGTTTTGGAAAAGCTTCAAAAATCACCAAAGTCTTCAAAAACCTCAAAAAAGGCTACCATACCACGTTCTATGAGTTGCTCCTCGAAATCAAGTCGCAACTGTATTAACGGTGTTAAGAAAAAGGAAACAAACTTGCAAGACGTTTTCGTCTTGCGAAGCAAGCCCATAGGGAAATTCGTCTTGCGAAGCAGCTCAAAAAACGCAAAACCCTTTCGTCTAGCGAGTTTTTCGTCTTGCGAGGCATTCATCTTGCGGGGCACCACTGTATGAGGGTCCTGGGTCGTATATATTCTATACATATGTGTGTGTGTGTGTGTGTGTGTGTGTGTGTATGTATTTCTCAAAACTTAAAACTGCCAACCCTGCCAGTAAAAGTATTTTTTTCCACTGCAGCAGGAACACTGCCACCATCTATTTCCAAAGTACCTCTGGAAAGGATGCTAGCTACAGTGGTGCCTCGCAAGACGAAAAGAATCCGTTCTGTGATTCTCTTCCTCTAGTGATATTTTCGTCTTGAGAAGCAAGCCCATTGACGGATTAGCGCTATTAGCGCTTTTAGCGGCTTTTAGCGGCTTATCTGCTGATCGGATCAGCTGCTAAGCGGCTTAGCAGCTTAGAAAAAGGGGGGAGGGGGGAAAAACCAGCAGGAACTCGCAAGACATTGTCATCTTGTGAAGCAAGCCCATAGGAAATTCGTTTTGCGAAGCACCTCCAAAACGAAAAACTCTTTCGTCTAGCGAGTTTTCCGTCTTGCGAGGCATTCGTTTTGCGGAGCACCACTGTACTAGGAAACATTTTTAAATGAAGAAAGAAAAAAAGGAGCAGAAAAGGGGAGGGGACAAATGAAAATCCCCATTACTGCCATTGTAAACCTCTTTCTTAATGTCACTTTATGCTGTTCCCCCTTTCTTTCAGTTAAAGGGTTTTTCCAAACCCCCACCTTAATTTATTTAACCTGGAAATGAGGAACAAGGAGAATAGCTCTGAGGATAGTTTTAACCAACTTAACCCCAATGACAAAGCGTGTTCTCCCTAGCAGAGAGCACGTGTTGCGGTTGGGAACAGGCCACCCTCCAGTGACTAGGCAAATTTAGTTGAATACCGACCATTTAAATGGTTAAACTGGGTTACTGGGGTGTTTTGATTGTTGCCAATTCGGAGGAGGGGTCAGAGTCTATATATACAGGGGCCAGACGTTGGCACGGCCTCTTGGCCGTTTTGCATCGGATCACCCGCCCTCCCTCCCTTGTTTAAGGGGGGTATTGAAGGATTGCTTGACCTTGCTATGCCTGTCATGGGGTCGTTCGCCTTGGTGCGAGGGCCTGGTAGGAATTTTGCCATCTGGCTGATTGGCTGGTGCCATTTGGTTTTTGCCTACTGCGTAGCAAATCGTCACAACTTGTAAGGTTGGCGGTTAGGCATTGGTTAAATTGGTGCTTGGAGGGGTAAGTGCCTATCCCTCCAAATGATGCGAATGGGAATTCTGTTAAAGGAAATCCAGGGGCTTGCCATTCTTTCGTCCTTGTCCCCGGAGTCGGACTTGGGCCGTGCAAGCCCCAACGGAACATGAGGGTGAGAGGTGTGGGTCTGTGTCCCAGCTTCATCTCTCACCCAATACTTGTTTCCCACGCTGGCTTCCGCTGGTGTCCGGAAGGCCAGCCCTGTCCCTGAGGGCATGGACAGATAGTCATAACCAATGCCTAAGCAACCACTCACATTTTTGTATTTGAATAAAGTTGTGGCCAAAATTATGCCAAAAACCTTAAACAAAAATTGATGTGTGAAGTGTGAGTTATTGGGGGGCTACTGTGACTCAACACGCAAATTGTGAACTACTAAGTGTTGCCAGGGAACCAAAGTAAACCAAATGCTGTGCAACACATTATACATCTGTGTTCATTGTTTTGTCGTCTACTGTGTACCCAAGAGCACATTTCCTTGCATCCCTCACAGAAATTCAGCAGCCCTCCTCTTCCTCTTCAGACCCTTCTCAAGATTTGGAAAGGCCTGTAACTAATCAAGCAGACAGTAGAGTATCTGTTTTGCATGCAAAGGCTGTAAAATGGTCCTATCTGAAACACTGCTGCCAGTCACTGCTGAAAAAAAAACCAGGAATATATGGACTGATGATCTGATTTGGCAGCTTGCTATTGTATGAAAAGGTGAACACGGTTAAGTAGGCTGCATGCTGCATCCAGAACAGAGACGCCACAACTAGATCCTTCTATGGAACAACCAGAAATGTCATTCCCATGTTCTGAGAGGCATCCAAGTCTTGGATCAGGCCATGGAGAGGGCCTGATCCCCGACATGGAAAGCACAGGCCATTGGGAGGTCTAATCATCAACAGGGTATCTTGCCACCTGAGTGGATCAAACACGGGACAATAATTCATTAAATAAGCAAAAATCAATAACAGAATGCAACCCGCAGGTTCCTCCCAACCCTGGAGAGACAAACCAAGCACTCAGGATGCAAGAGGAAAATGTACTAATTGGTTGGCATCACCTTGAAAGATGCCCTTACAGAATGATGTATCTGAGTTACAGACTGAATAATGACAGAAGGGAAGATTGATTTCCCTTTGCCTTCGTTGCACTTAGCGGCAAGCACTCATTCCCAACATTTTCACAGAGAAATGTTTTATTCTCCTGTATGGAAATCATTTTCCAGTGGCCCTGTGAAAAGCCACTGCTTAGCTCTTGTTTCATCCAGTGGGCACAGAATGCCGTGGCAAGGCTCCTTACAGGGTCCTTGCCACGGGATCACATTCATCCAGTGCTTTATCAACTGCACTGGCTCCCAGTGGAGTACGGGGTCAGGTTTAAGGTGCTGGTTTTGACCTTTAAAGCCCTATGCGGCCTAGGACCCACGAACCTACTGGACCGCCTCTCCTGGTATGCCCCACGGAGGACCTTAAGCAACACTAAATAGCAACACTCTAGAGGTCCCGGGCCCTAAGGAAGTCAGATTAGCCTCAACCAGGGCCAGGGCCTTTTCAACACTGGCTCCAGCCTGGGGGAACGCTCTGTCTCATGAGACCAGGGCCCTGCAAGATCTGATTTCTTTCTGCAGGGCCTGTTCCGCCTCTTTCTGCAGGGCCTGTTCCGCCTGGCCTTTGGTTTGGACTCAGTCTGACCCTTATGTTTCCTTCCCTTTATGTGATCTATGGACTACTTTAAAAATGAGGCTGCATTTTAAATTGCATTTTAACCTATATTTTCCAATTGTTTTTTGCCCACCCTATTATGTTTTTTTTTTACTGTAATTTTTACTGGTGTTAGCCGCCCTGAACCGCCTCTGGCCAGGGAGGGCAGGGTATAAATAAATTATTATAATTATAATTATTATTAATATTATTATTATTAATATTATTATGTCCCAAAGTTTGCATTCTAGTAAATTGTGTCAAAGGATTATTGTGAGAATCTGACTTCAGACAGTCAGATACTTCAACTGAAACACACAGCTATAGAAGGAAGGGAAACCAAAAACATCAGAGAAACTTTATATTTGCCAAAGATTTTGCTTTTATAGGTTGCCCAGAGAGACCACCAGAGGGGCTGGAAAGAGAATATCATTCTGAATTAAATAGTTTATTGATTGCTGAGGCATATTCTAATCCTCTTCTCCCTTTTGTCATATAATTGGTATAGCTTTTGAGAGGAGGGGTTCATTATGCTTTTTGTTTGTTTAGTAATCTTGGCATTAGTTTATTCCTAGCAGTGCTAAATGCTATGATTAATTGTTTTGTCTCCCTCATGAAGGCATTGGAAATTATAGAGCCAGCCATGTTCATTAATTTGTTATTATCGTAGAATCACAGAATTGTAGAGTTGGAAGGGACCCAAAGGGTCATGTAGAACAAACCTCTGTTATGCAAGGAACTTTCCCCTGTTTAGGGAAGTCAAACATCTGCTTAAAAACCTCCAAGGAAGGAGAGTGCACCAGCTTGTAGACCCAGGTCGTGTACTCCCTGCCCCCTTCTGTTCAGACGAGCAACCCATAAAAGACACCACAGCATTGGATGGAATCATATCAAGCCACAACTGCTGATGAAGAAGTTTGGCATAGGCAACAGGTAACCGTTTATCTTCTTGTGAGAGCCACTCCCAATCTCCCACTGTGTCCAGCCAGGTAAAGGGGTGCAGCCTATATAAGCTAGTCATGTCCCCAGCCTGCTCTGATCTCTGATCTCTTCTCTCCAGTGCTTCATCAGTGATTAGGGATATAGGACGTGTGCTGAGTCTGAGTCACAGCTCAGACTCCATTCTGATCTAAACAATACTGTATGGCTGTAACTACATTTTAAGCCTGCCTCAAGACTGCTACTGTGAAACTGAGTGAATAAATCTGTCTTTACTTATAAGAAGACTGCTTTGCATGTTTATGGTTTCAAGGGGGGTGAACGGGGGAAACTTCCAGGGGAATCCCTGAAAGAGCATCCTGGATTACTTAAAGATTAAAGATAGCCTAACAACAGCTTTAGCTCAGTATACCTGAAGGAGTGTCTCCACCCCCATCGTTCAGCCCAGACACTGAGGTCCAGCTCCGAGGGCCTTCTGGTGGTTCCCTCCCTGCAAGAAGTGAGGCTACAGGGAACCAGGCAGAGGGCCTTCTAGGTAATGGCGTCCGCCCTGTGGAACGTCCTACCATCAGATGTCAAGAAAATAAACAACTATCTGGCTTTTAGAAGACATCTGAAGGCAGCCCTGTTTAGGGAAGTTTTTAATGTTTGATGTTTTATTGTGTTTTTAATAATCTGTTGGGAGCTGCCGAGAGTGGCTGGGGAAACCCAGCCAGATGGGCAGCGTATAAATAAATTATTATTATTATTATTATTATTATTATTATTATTATTATTATTACTGACTACAGGATGTACTCTGCTGAACTCACAAATGTGAGTAAAGAAGGATAACATCTAACAAATATATCCTCTCCTAGTTTTTATACACATCCCTCCACACACATCTAGACATCTTTCACATTTGTGGTACCAGAAGAGCAACTCCATGGTGTGATAGCCATATGTTACAGTTTCTCATACGAATGATGGACTCCGCATAGAAGCAACTGATTTATTATTGTCTCACTTTTAAACCCAGGTAGCAGGGATGGGGAGCCTGTGGTCCTCCTGGTTTGTTGGATCCCAGCTCCCCCAAGCCCCAATGAATATGACTGCAATTGTCAGGGAGTTCTAGCCTAACAACATCTGGAATGCTACAGGTTCCCCATCCCTGCTATGTAGCATTGGCTGGCTACTATCTGGTTATACATATATTCCTCCATATCAGTCCCTAAAGGGCACAATCCAAAGGGAAGTCCTCCTGTGCAAGATTCATCAAAATGAATGGGAGATGCTGAGGAACAAAGCAGTGTTTCAGTGTCGGGGCTTCCTGTTTCCGCCTGCACCAGGAATGGAGGTCTCCCCTGGCATCACAGGAAGAGACAGAAGGAGATAAACAAAGAATGGTGGGGGAAACTCATTCTTTGAATTCCTCTCTGGGTGGGAGAGGAATGGGCTCTCACCCATGGATTGCTCCGTCGTCCGACATTCGCTTCCCTGTGGAACGCAAGGGCAAGCAAAGAAACTGGGTGCGTGGAGCACTTTGACTGCCACAATGTCCTGATCCATTCCAGTAAGCAGAGGATATCTTGCTAATAGGGCTTTAATTGGAGTACAGGCACGTGCTAGAAGTGATGAGATGACAAACTGTGGAACATCTCGGCTACAAGGATTTAAGGGTTGGAATTGAGATAAGGTTTCATTCGGTGCTAGAGACGGCGCGGGGAGAGGAGCCTATGGTTGTTTTTCTTTGACATTTCTGATTCGGCAACTCTCATCGGAATGCAAGGTTAAAATACAGTGGTGCCCCGCAAGACGAATGCCTCGCAAGATGGAAAACTCGCTAGACGAAAGGGTTTTCTGTTTTTTGAGCTGCTTCGCAAGACGAATTTCCCTATGGGCTTGCTTCGCAAGACGAAAAACGAAAACGTCTTGCAAGTTTGTTTCCTTTTTCTTAACACCGTTACTACTGTTGCGACTTGACTTCGAGGAGCAACTCATAGAACGCGGTGTGGTAGCCATTGTTGAGGTTTTTGAAGACTTTGGTGATTTTTGAAGCTTTTCCAAAACTTCTTTTAAACTTTTAAAACTTTTTTTGGAAGGTTGGATTTTGGGTTGGGGTGTTTGGAATTCAAGGACTTGGTGTTGGGGGGGGGGGTTTGCAAGAATCTGGAAGCTTGTGTGTTTTTTTCTGCATTTTTATGATTTTCTGTGACCATTGGGCCACTCTACTATTTTTTTAAAAAAAATTCTGGATGTGAATTTCTGTGTGGTGGGTGGCTGGGGGAACAGTTGAGGAGGGGGTTCTTCAGCAAGAAGCAAAGAGTGGAAGAGGAACCTTCTTCGAGTTGTCCCCCAGAGTCTTAGAAAATGTACTGTACACTTTGTTGATTTTTAAATGTTTTTCTGTCATGTTTAGAAACTTAATTTATTGTTCCTTCAGTTTTTGAAATGCTCTTTACAGTATGTGTGACTTTAAAGAGCACTTAATAAACTCTTGTTGTACCAAATTTGGCTTTGTTTGGACTTTTTTTGACCATAGGAACGCATTAATTGAATTTCAATGCATTCCTATGGGATTTCGTGCTTCGCAAGACGAAAAATTCGCTAGACGAAAAAACTCTTGGAATGAATTAATTTCGTCTTGCGAGGCACCACTGTATAATACAAAAAGTGAGGTTGGAAGAAACTGGATTAATAACAGGAAATTTAACATCAAATTGGAACTGTGTGTGTGAAAGAAATGAAATAGAGAGAGAGAGAGGAAGAAAGGGGGGATGTTTCACCATTTGAAAGGACTATGTTGAACGAAACCACCTCCACTCTCCGTTATTTTCAAATGCAAAGGAGAATGAGACAATTTGGAATGTAATCTAACTAGAAGGATAACTGACTATAATTTTTTCAGCTGTAAGGAGGAAAGCAGTCTTTCATCTGCAAAGTCAGAGGTTTTTTTATTAGTCATTGACAGTTTGGAATCAGACCGCACTTCCTAGGTTGAAGAAAAAATGGCGAGGACACTTTATTTGTTGGAACAGAGGGGTCTCCAACAAGCTCCTAAATCATGGGACAAAGTGACGCAGAGGCTTTTGGAAAACTGTGAGACAACCACATCTCTCGTGTCATGATGGGAAATATCAACAGTTGGAAGAATAAAGGACACAAATAAAACTTCGGGAAGCTTTTAATGTTTGATGTATTATAGTATTTTAATATTCTTTTGGAAGCCGCCCAGAGTGGCTGGGGAAGCCCAGCCAGATGGGCGGGGTATAAATAAATTATTATTATTATTATTATTATTATTATTATTATTATTATTATTATTATTAATGGTTGGGACAACACCATGGGTGGGGGGGAATTACCACATGCAGGAAAGAAGAATGATTACAGAATGAGTACCTCACTTGAAACTTTCTAAAACTACTTAATGTATTAACATGAATTGAAACCATAAAATTGTAGTTGTTGAATATGGGATTATTATCCTGAATGTAATTGAAAATTTTTAAGATTTTGGTGGGAATGTAAAAAAGTGAAATGTTTCTGGGAAATGATTTATAATGAGTTAAAGAAAATGTTGAAATATACATTTGTTAAGAAACCAGAAACATTTCTATTGGGAATTTTAAATGATGAAATTAAAAAGAAAGATGTGAAATTATTTTTATATGCAGTAACAGTAGCTAGAATTTTGTTGGCTCAGAAGTGGAAACAAGAAGAAATGCCTACGAAAGAAGAATGGAGAATGAAACTGATGGAGTACGCAGAAATGGACAAATTAACAGGGAGGATTCGGAACCGACGAGACCAGAGATTCACTGAGGACTGGAATAAATTTACAGAATATATTAAAAATGTATGTGATGAACAGTTAACCTTTGTAAGTTTTCAAGAAGCTCTGTGAGAATTACGGATGGAAATATTGCTTAAAAACTATGTTAAGGATAATATTGATAAAGTGCAATATTGAATTAAGAAATGTGTAAGAATGTGATAATACGGAGAATTATCAGACATGCTGGTGGAAGTCCAAAAGAAGTTGCTGTTGAGATTTGGATGTTAAACTGTGTTTAAATGTATATTGGAAAATTAATAAAAAATTATTATAAAAAAGAGAAAAAAATTACGATTTTGCAACACAGAAAATAAAAAAATAAACAAAGAGAAACCCATCAAATCTAGCATATGAGGAGGCCACTTTAACTAAATTGTATAATTTGGTATATAAATACCATTTTTTACCATGTATAAGATGATATTTTTTCCTTGGAAATAATAGGCAAAATGTGCAGGTCATCTTATACACGGATAGCAGAGTGGGAACGTGTGACTGGTGGCAGCTGGCAGCAGGAGATTGGCTGTGGCGATTGGGCATGTGATTGGTTGCTGTGTCAAAGCCAGCTGTCAATTGGGTGCAGCTTTGGCAATTGGGCGGTCAATTACAGCAGCAGCGAGGTGTGTGTGCAATAGGCTGTTGTTGTGTTGAATGGGCAGGTGTGGTTTTGGCGTGTGATTTGCAGTGGCGGGCAGGCTATAGAGCAATTGGTGGCGGTCCCAAAAAATAGGGGTTGTCATACACATGGGGTCCTGTTATACACACACACAAAATACGGTAATTGATTTTAATAATTGTAATAATTGTTACCATTGGCATTTTTATAATGAGGCTATTATTGGAATGATATTGGAAAATAAATGAAAATATTTATATATAAAAAATCAGTGTTTCAGTGTTTCAACTGCACTCCTGCATGGAGCTCAGTGAAATGAATGGGACCTGCCAAAGTGTACTGTACTCTTGGCAGCTCCCATTCATTTCAATGAGACATCTGCAGGAGAAAGTTCCATGAAACTGGTTCATTTAAAACCTATAGAGAGATTGTATGTTACATATTCATGCACATCCAGGGATCCTTGTGTCTCGGCTGCTTTTGATGGTTATTCATTTTGCCATAATGACATTAATATTTACTATTGGAAATGGCTGCTTTTCCAGGAAAGAGCTCTTTAACCATGTTATAAATTCTGCATCCATTGTAAAGTGAACACAGCAATAATTTAGCTGGGGATTAATTCTCTTAATAGTCAATTCCCAGAGCCCTCTTGCAATTCAGTTGAACATATTCCAGCCTTCTGGCATGACATTGGTAAATGTGTGGCAAACCCTATGTGAGCCATTAAACACATTACCTCTCAGCTGCTAAGTAAGCTCACCGAGCGCACGGAAACCTCAAAGGGAAAACTCAATAGAGCACTCAAAAAATCTGGTTAATTCTTTTTCCTCTCCAGCATATTGTGTTAGGTTTGCTTGGGAATTACAAAACACAGATTACTTAGTAGTGATGTACAACGAGCACGGATGTGTTTTGCATTTACGTCCAGAGTAATGCATAGATTTGACCAACGGTCATTTTCTTCAACAGGGATATATTGCAAAGAGATATGTGACTGATTCTAAGTTTAGCAAATGTGAAATATTAAGCATGGAGAGAGAGAGAGAGAGAGAGAGAGAGGGAGAGAGAGAGAGAGAGAGAGAATCCAGTGACATGACAGATTTAGTGACTGCAACTTCATAACAAGATAAATAGCTAATCAAACATGTACAGTACCATAATACATGGGAAGGGCGATAGCTCAGTGCCAGAAAATCCACTTTGGATGCAGAAGTTCCAAGGTTTAATCTCAGGTGTCTCCAGGTGGGGCTGTGAATGTCCACTGTCTGAAACTCTGGAGAGACTCTGTCAGTCATTGTAGATTATATTTAGTTGGGTGTAAGACAGCTTCCCACCTTCCTGTGCCGTGCCACAAATTCGCAGTTGTATTAATACCAAAATGACGTTGCTTTAAAGAATGTGATTGAAGCAGTTATCTATATCGGACAAAACCTAAGATTATTCTGAAGGACGGCATATAATCTAAAAAAATAATAATAATGTAAGGGGGAGGATAACAGTGGCATGAGGTTATTGCAGTGGTGAAAATCAAGTAGGAGGTTTAGAGGGCAGAACAGACTGCTGAAAAGACTGCAACAGAGTAAGGGAACCTCATGATGGGGATGCCAAGTCTAGCCTTTAGGATTCTCCCCAGATTACACTCTCTCTCTCTCTCTCTCTCTCTCTCTCTCTCACACACACACACACACACACACACACACACACAATCTTCCACGGCCACACCTGTAACATAGAATCATAGAATTTTAGAGTTGGAACGGACTCCACGGGTCATCTACTCCAACCCCTGCAATGCAGGAATCTCGGCTAAAGCATCCATGACAGAAGGCCATCCATCTTCTGCTTTAAAACCTCCAAGAAAGGAGAGTCCACAACCTCCCAAGGGGGACCATTCCACTGTTGAACAGCTCTTGCTGTCAGAAAATTATTCCTGGTGTTTAGTTGGAATCTCCTTTCTCGTACAGTGGTACCTCGGGTTAAGAACTTAATTAGTTCTGGAGGTCTGTTCTTAACCTGAAAATGTTCTTAACCTGAAGTACCACTTTAGCTAATGAGGCCTCCTGCTGCCGCCACGCTGCTGACACGTGATTTCTGTTCTCATCCTGAAGCAAAGTTATTAACCCAAGGTACTATTTCTGGGTTAGCGGAGTCTGTAACCTGAAGCATCTGTAACCCAAAGTACCACTGTAACTTGAAGCCATTGATTCGAATGAGAGAGAGAAAATGAGAGAGAGCAGGAGAAAACAAGCTTGTTCCCTCTTCCATGTGATGGCCCTTGAGATATTAGAAGATGGCTACCATATCTCCTCCCAGTCTCCTCTTTTCCAGGCTAAACATACCCAGCTTCTTCAACCATTCCTCATAAGGCTTAGTTTCCACACCCTTGATCATAACCTTGTTGCCCTGCTCTGCGCACATTCCAGCTTGTCAACACCCTTTTTAAACTGTGGTGCCCAGAATAGGACACAGTATTCCAGGTGTGGTCTGACCAAGGCAGAATAGAGTGGTGCTATTGTGCACAATGAACTCTGATCATGCCTGGATGAAGGATAGAGACCTTCTGTAAAAAGTAAAGTTTACATTACTTGCCCTGACCCACCCACGACTGCAGTATGGACCCCAGAAAGGAAAATAGCCCTTGGTCTAAAAAAGATTCCCTACCACTGTGGCATGGGAAGAGAGGAAGTATACCTCTGTTGTCATGCTGAATTTGTGGAAACTTTGCTCATCTTTGAAAGCTATTTGCATCTTGTTGGTGAACATGGCAGCTTTATGGACCACAAATGGGACTGCAAATCTAGACTGCAAATTGAGGTTCTAATGCGGTCCTTGTTACTGTTTTGCATCCTCTGTTGTTTCATTGTTGTTTTAACCTTTAAGGTTCCTAGACCAGGAGATGCTGCTCTGAACAAGCTGGCCATTTGTGTCAGAGCGTTCACTGACGTAATGAATGGGACGTGGGTGGCGCTGTGGTCTAAATCGGAAGGTCAGCAATTCGAATCCCCACGATGGGGTGAGCTCCCATTGCTTGGTCCCTGTTCCTGCCAACCTAGCAGTTCCAAAGCACGTCAAAGTGTAAGTAGATAAATAGGTACCACTCTGGCGGGAAGGTAAATGGCATTTCTGTGAACTGCTCTGGTTTTGCCAGAAACGGCTTAGTCATGCTGGCCACATGACCTGGAAAAACTGTCTGCGGACAAACTTCGGCTCCCTCGGCCAGTAAAGTGAGATGAGCACCGCAACCCCAGAGTCATTCGTGACAGGACTTAACTGTCAGGGGTCCTTTACCTTTACAACCTTACAGAAAGACCTAAGATTTATTTGTGCATTAAGACACACAATTTGGTGCATCTACAGACTGGAAACTGGAGCAGTATTAATCACTGTGGAAACCTAAAACAAAAGGTACAGTAACACCCAAATGAATGTCTTGAAAGCTAATGCCTGAAGAACTTTTACTGAGAGAATTAGTACAATCAATCCTGTTAAATCTTTATAGAATTAAGAAAGGGAGCATTGTCTCCTGTAAGCAAAGGGGTAAAAGCTTTGCCTGTGGATAAAGTGCTGTGGAAAAATAAATATTATACTGAAGCCTCATGTAAGGAAGTCCTGACAGTTTTCTTCCTTGCAATGCGTCCTCAAGATATTTCCACTGGAGATCATTTAAATTTCAACTCAAACCTGAGCTAGAGAAAATGCTGTGTGGGTTCATAATACTCACCTTGCAGCTGATGCAAATATTTTGACTGCTCCGTTTCTAAGCCTGGAAGAACAAGTTCAGTAACATCACTAGTGATCATCATCAGTTTGTTATAAGCTGAAAAGGCTCAGGTGGTACCAGAAATGCTAAATATGAGATCTCTGTGTAACCCGGTTTTGTCCTACATGGATATCATCGTTCTTTTCAGGGGAGAAATGTACTAGAATCAGCAGATTAGAAATATGCTGTAACACTCAGAACTCTAGAGGCCTTTCCCTTAAATAGAAAATTAATTACACAAATGCTAGATGCCAAAGCCTATGCAGTACCACAGAAGCACAGTATTTGACCAGAAAGCTTGAAGCAAGGGCTTTTTTATTCCCCAGCCGAAGCTCACAGAAGTTAATGGTGAGCTTTGGCACCTCTTTTTCTATAAAAATAAAAAATAAAAAAATAGCACTGGTTGAACTTGAATTGGTGCTGCTGTCTTAAAGAGTGTGTTCAAAGTTTTACCATTCTTCATCTTTTCACAGTTTCTGGGGCTGAGCATCACTTTTACAGCTCCCTATACCTTTTGCCCCCAAACACATGAAAGGTATAGCATAAAAGTTCCAAATGTGACCACTTCTTTCTAGTATTACCTTTCAAATGGTCACTGATGTCTTCCACTAAATACACCCCCTGCCCTCTAAAACACATGCTATCTAAGACCAGAAAGTATTTTGGATGGCACTCACTAGATACCCTCTGTTCTCTGTGCCATAGTAGGAACTTTCCCTACTTTCCCTAGCACTTCTGTTTCTTGGAAATGTATTATTGAACTTCCCACAGTACAGTGGCGGATTTGGGGGTCTCAAATTCCAGCGGCACCCTGTGCAACACCAAAATTCAGTAATCCCCGCCTCTTGCCTTCAGTTACATCATAGTTGCAGACAGTGCTAGTTCCCAACTGATCAACTCATCAGTTAACGAGCAGGGAGTCATAATATGCTCCTATAATGTGACTTTTGTTGTAATTGTGCTGTTTAGCTTTCTTTCTTTTTTTAGTTGTTTTGTTAATAGTTTTATATATTTTATTTGCTTTACTGATGGTTTGTCATTGTTTCACAGATGACTCGTTAATTATTCTATATGCTTTACGTTTTAATTGTGATGCTCTATTATGTTATTGTTATTTATTGTTTGTAAGCCGCTTTGCCATTTTTGTGAATGCATGGGATTACAGCCTATATTGGGACTCAAGTATTTCAGTGTAGACATGCATGGAATTGATCTGTTATTTGGCTAGATTAAAAGGGTGCCTATGATTAGCATGTTTAGTTCAAATCCATACTTTAAAAAATTGTGAACGATGGGCACTATCCACAACAGCATACACACCATACATTTAAAGTACAAACCCCTCTGCAAAATCCTGGTAAATACAGTTTACCCCATCACAGAACTACAATTCCTAGCACTTTTAACAAACCATAGTCCCCATGATTTTCTCTGTGTGAATTTCTGGTGTATCCCACTTTCACAAAAGGGATTGTTCTTTCAGATGATCTACATCATCTAGATACGTACTGTAAATGCGAGTTTTCATCGTCTTTTTCTACAATACCCTTTTAAATCCATGTATTTCGTATTCATCTGGCCCCCAAACTATTGAAAATGACCCAACAAAGTCTAAACAGATGTCTTGCTTTCTGATTTCGTGTCAGGCTGTTGTAATAACTTGAAGCATCTCTAAAAGACATACATAAATATGAGCAACTCTTGTCTCTCCCAGAGATGCAAACCCATGTGCTGTGAAACTGCTTTCTGACACTGAGATGTTTGACCAGGGTGAAAGCAGCTGTGGTTCTTCATGCTCATCAAGTAAGGAACAAAATGTCCTCCAAAAATGAAAAGAAAATTTAAGACAACCTTGAGCATTCACACCATGGGGAAAATCATGTGTCTGTGTCCCTCTTCCTGACAATATATTCTGATATATTAAGGTTACAATTACTGTATTTCTTTATTTATTAGCTGCCTTGCTGGGGGAGAGCTGCTGGTGGAATTTACTGCCTCAGGTGGTTGGTTTTAGGTATCACACTCATTGATTTTAGGATATGTGGGACGGTTTGTTGCAGCAAACTGTCTTTGGCTGGCCCATTGGGAATCATAAAATAGGATGGTGGAATGACTGTTTCCTTGCATCCATTCTTCCATTTTATTATTCCTGCACTCAGAAAAAAAATGGCTGAACCATATCATTGTCACTGAGAGAAAGTATCCCAATGGGTTCAACTAAGTAAGTGTGTAATATTCCATGCAGGGCAAACCAACTTATATTGAGAAACAGAAATGCTTGGCTCTACTCCCCAAAAAGTTTTTTGTTTTTGTTTTAATGCAGCAAGGAACAGATTTAACCCACTGCCAAAATCCCACAGAAGATTGTGTATTCTGCAATGGATTCCATAGTCCACACTTGGTATGTGTAGACTGCCTTAGTGCAGTCAAGAGATATTCCCAAGTCATTTTATGTGACCGTGCATCAATCATTGCTGTTTCTGGAATGGATCTGGAATATGTGACGGGTTCCAGACCCACTTCAGATCAAATTCTGTGTTATATGGAGTCTAGGTTGCTAACCTGGATTTAAGTTCGGGCAGAAGAATCCAGCATCCCTTTTATCTGTTGGTGGGCTGAACCAGCTTAAAAATATGTGGTGAATATTGTCTGTATAAGGTAAAGGACCCCTGGATGGTTAATTCCAGTCAAAGGTGACTATGGGGTGTGGCGCTCATCTCACTTCAGGCTGAGGGAGCCGGCATTTGTCTGCAGACAGCTTTCCGGGTTATGTGGCCAGCATGACTGAACCGCTTCTGGCGCAACAGGACACCATGACGAGTGCCAGAGCGCACAGAAATGCCGTTTACCTTTCTGTCGGAGTGGTACCTATTTATCTATTAGTGCTGGTATGCTTTTGGACTGCTAGGTTGGCAGGAGCTGGGACAGAGCAACAGGAGCTCACCACCGTCGAGCAAACTCAAAATGCTGACCTTCCAATCAGGAAGCCTAAGAGACTCAGTGGTTTAGACCACAGTGCTTGCTGATCGTACAGACACCTGCAATGTAGTCTTATGAAAATATATACACACACATTATTGTTGTTGTTGTTGTTGTTATTGCTGTTGTTGTAATTATATTATTATTATTATTATTATTATTATTATTATTATTATTATTATTAAATGCTACTAATTGCAGTTATTTTTAATTGGCAGTTACTCCCTATCAATAACTTATGATCCAATATGGGATTGTAGATGCCAGAATGCTCTCTTCAGCTGATAGTAGCAATATCGCTAGCAATGCAAACACTACCCGAAGATCTTAACAATAATTGTGGTAATAATGATCTCCTGAAAGCTGGATCCTAAGTATATTTATTTGGAAATAAATCCCCATGGAACTGCTTCCTGCTAACTATGCTAGGCTTACAGTGGCAGCCTTGCTTGGGGGAGAGGAGATGTCTTTATGCGAGCATAATCCGTGAGGACCAACTCATGGTTTATTGCTGTAATTCTATTGGAAATGGATGCTTCATTATGTTTATTAGTATAAAATATCTTCTGAAGTGTGACATGCTGCAATGGTTATTAGAAACAAAGCACAAACTAACTTACAAATGAATGGCTTAAAAGAAAGGCCTCATTTTGCTTAATGAATTATTTCTGTTATATGCATTCCATGTTTCAAATGTTGGTTATTCAATAATATTTATCATGACAGTAATGGTAAATCGTTTTGGAAAATTCCGAGCCTAGTTGTTAAAAATACTTAACAGCTAACAACTCTGCAAATGCCTAAGGGGTGTCATTAGGGTGAACTCAATGTGAACGGTGAGATAGTTGTCCTATAGAGTGCATCCTAGAAAGTTCTCCTTAACCCTTGTGTGAAACTCAAGGTCTTAAGCATCCATAAGGGAATTAAAGGTTCTGACCTTGTAAACCACCAGTGGGAGCGTCTAAAGCAAGAAACGGAAAGCTGGGGGGGGGATGCCTTTGAGAGGAGGAGGAAGAAGTCTGGGAGGTTGGCAGCCAGCCCCTTTAAATGGGTCACCCCTCTCCTTGAAATCTTGAGGTCATCCCAGCCCTATGACTATGGCATCTTCCACACCACTTCACAAGTTGACCAACAGCTTCTATTGCCTCATGGAGTTTGTTGTGTGAGGGTGACAGAATCCAGCAAAAGGGAGCGTTTTGGAGACTCTCTGCAGCTGCCACCTGAGCTCTCTCGTCAACAGTTCTGATAATCAGGATGTTTCTCTTCCTTAATTTATAACTACTATCTTGTAAACTTTGGCTCGACCCTGCATTTGGCACTGCCCAGCTTCATGCAGCCTCGCAGTTTAGGGGAGTTAGAGCAATAAAACAATGAGATAAAACAATAAATTAAAACAACAAAATGAAGCACTAAAAGGAGTTAAGAAATAAAATGGAAGAGAGGATAAAACCAAATGCTAAGGGTTGGTTATAGAGCAGAAACTTGCCTTAGAGTTGGCTTTAGAGCTCAAAACCCTGCTACAAGCATTTGGCAGCCGTCTCCATGGTACTCGGATGACAGAATGCTTTAATCCGCTTCAATTGTGCAAACCTAATTTTATGCTTTGTGCTTGAATCCCACCTTCAAGACAGTGACATGCCTGGAGGCACCCTGGCTTCCAGGTAACAGCACATGAACCTAAAACAACCCCCCCCCCTCCAAATACGTTCCTTGCAAACAGGCCTGCTTTTCCTATTACAAATGGAGGCCCGATTCCATACTTGCTAGCCAGCATACAAGGGCAGCTTATCTTGGCAATGGGGGCTATTGGGAGTACTTGTGTAAACAAACCTCATTACTAAATTGCTCTTTGCTGCTGAGTGATTAGGTACTTGTTTTCACAAATTCAGCTTTGAGAGATAATAGCTTATCTTTGGGGTTGGAGTTGTTAAGTGCTCAGAAGCAGAGTGGAATTAACTAATTGAGGTTGTTTGCAAGAGGGATAGAAGCTCTTATCTCTCCAACCAAGGTTCAGAAGCAAGGGCAATTAATGCTTCCCTGGTGTAGTTGCCTCTTTCCATTTAAGATACCAGGGGAATACCACTGCTTATCTAGTTAATGTTGCATCTTTAAATGGAAGAGCCATCATATTTTCCTCCCTAACTTCTCCTCAGTGTTTGTATCCTTTGCACAGCATGTAGATGTCTTATTTCACCTCCAGCCAGTACTAAAAGACAGTGAGGAAAGGAATTTCTCTCTAAACCTACTGCAGGGCTGGGGGGCATTTACAAAATAATAATTTTATTTATCGTTTTCCATTATACAGTGAAACATGCAAATTAAGAAAATCAAAAATAACATCTGGTCGACTCCCCCACCATCTGTGGTTCCTTCCATTTTTATCTCTACTGTTGCAGACCCACAATAATTCCTTAATTAATAATTTTTCTCTAAAATTTCCTTAAGCTTTCATTACCCCTTTTTTTTACATTGACCCTGCTAACGTTTTAAGTTGTGTACAATAACTTTTCAAATATTCAATAATTTTTGCCCAGTCTTTGTTAAAAGTTTTTTTCTTCCTGGTTCCTAATTCTTTCCATCAGTTTAGCCATTTCCACACACTCAGTTTTATCTACCAGTCCTCCTTGGTTGGAACTGTTTCTTCTTTTGCATTTCTGCACATAAATCATCCTTGCAGCCATTGTTGCATACATAAACAGCTGTTTTTTCTGGTCCTTGGATACCACTTTGTCTATTATTCCCAAAAGAAAAGTTTCTTGTCTTTTTGTAAAGGATACCTTCATCATTTTTTTTCAGTTCATTTTCAATCATTTCCCCAAAAGCTCTCACTGTTTTACATGACCACCACATACGGAAAAAGCAACCCCCCTTTTCCTTTACATTTCCAGCACGTATCTGATTCAGTTTTATACATCTTAGCCAGTTTGTTGTTGTTTAGTTGTTTAGTCGTGTCCGACTCTTCGTGACCCCATGGACCCAAGCATGCCAGGCACTCCTGTCTTCCACTGCCTCCCACAGTTTGGTCAAACTCATGTTCGTAGCTTCAAGAACACTGAACAACCATCTCGTCCTCTGTCGTCCCCTTCTCCTTGTGCCCTCCATCTTTCCCAACATCAGGGTCTTTTCCAGGGAGTCTTCTCTTCTCATGAGGTTAGCAGAGTAAAAATGTAAACACGTTGCAGGATTCCCCAAAAATAGACCAGAGGCAATTGTATTTCATCCAGCAGAGCTTTATTGCTACTGAAGGCAAAAGAGCATAATGGTCACAAATCCAATACATTCAGGAATGGCACGGTCCATAAGAAGTCCAGTTGCAGCAAACTTAACTTAAACTTACAATAACTCACAATAAGACTAAAACCTAACACTAAGTATACTATATGCAGAACACCTCACAGTTGGAAAGATAGAAAAGAGTGAAACCCAGGATCCTTCTAGCCTTCCTTTTATAGTCAGCATGACCTTGACTGGGGAACCAGTTTAAACCAGCTGTACTCAGCTTCTCTGAAGGAATAACCCAAATATCACAAACCTTCTGCTTGTTCCTTTCACACAGAGAAGCTTCCAGAACCCTCTTGAATTAATTAGAATAGGAAAGATCTCTACACATCAGATCAATACTTTCTTTACTAAGAAATGCAAACTGACAGGTTGGACTAGATGATCCTCATGGTCCCTTCCTACTCTATGATTCCATGATTCCTCCCAGACACAAACATTTCAGGGGTATGTGAGGCAAGAGCAGTAGAGGGGGGTGTATTGAGAGGTCCTGAGGGCCACATAGAGAAGCTTAGAAGGTTGCATTCAGCCTCTAGGGGCCTGAGATTCCCCACCCATAACAGAGCTGTTTCTGTATAATATGATGAAAAGAAGACCTATAGATATATAACTAGGGGAGGGATGATATTTACTTGAAAGGCCAAAAGCCCAGTTCAAACACTCATCTGACCACTGATTCTCTTGAGCACATCAACTGCCCTAAAAATACACCTACACCTTGTGGTGTGAAGACGTGGATCTGGTTTAAATGTTACACATCCTGCATGATTTGTGGAGTTCTCACATGCTCGTTTGTAGTGTGTCGTGCACACTGGTGGAATGCCATATTCTCACCTCAGGAATTCTTTGACAGCTTACTGTGCTATCCTCCTTATAACTGCAACTTTGACATTAAGTTCTCATGGGAAATGGATTGGGATGAAATTATTTGTTTGCCAGAGCAATCTGTGCAGCAGCACGAGTGGCTAATCTTGTGGGGGCAATATGCTGGAAGTATTTGGATGTAACTTGGCCTGTAATAATGCTGGTGGGATTTGCACAGAGATAAAGTAGATAGACGCCTGCTTTTTGGAAGAAAAGCAATGACAAACCTAGACAGCATCTTAAAAAGTAGAGACATCACCTTCCCAACAAAGGTCCGTATAGTAAAAGCTATGGTTTTCCCAATAGTGATGTATGGAAGTGAAAGCTGGACCATAAAGAAGGCTGATCGCCAAAGAATTGATGCTTTTGAATTATGGTGCTGGAGGACTCTTGAGAGTCCCATGGACTGCAAGAAGATCATACCTATCCATTCTGAAGGAAATCAGCCCTGAGTGCTCACTGGAAGGACAGATCGTGAAGCTGAGGCTCCAATATTTTGGCCACCTCATGAGAAGAGAAGACTCCCTGGAAAAGACCCTGATGTTGGGAAAGATGGAGGGCACAAGGAAAAGGGGACGACAGAAGACGAGATGGTTGGATAGTGTTCTCAAAGCTACCAGCATGAGTTTGACCAAACTGCAGGAGGCAGTGGAAGACAGAAGTGCCTGGCATGCTCTGGTCCATGGGGTCACGAAGAGTCAGACACGACTAGACGACTAAACAACAACAAAAGTAGATAAAGTAACCTCCAAACTTCCTAGACTGTAATCTAACTCATGTGCACCTCTCCTAAAGTGCTAGACTGGTATTCTTTTGGTTCGCTCTCCTGCAGGCATCAAAGACCAAGGAACTGTCTTTGGATATCCAACACAGTTAGCCAGAACTAGGAACTCTTTACTATTCAGTGTGTATTTCTTCTAATAAAACTAAGATTTCTTCTTTTCCATATTTAAGAGCCTCGGCATGATTGCTTTAGGATTAAGGCTGCTCATAAAGCAAGTATTCAATACACAATCAGCTTCCAAGCTGTGTGCTAACCGAGCAAAGTAATTCAGCACAATCTAGATGTTCCCTTTTTATAGTTTTCTTTCAAAGTACTGACACAAAGGGAGGGAATCCACCTGCTTTAGGGGAGGGGACATGTTAATTAGGGGCAAACATTCCTGAAATGGAGGACAAGATTTCTGGTTCAATATTACCTATGCTTGATGGGATAAATTTCCACAATGATGCAAAAGAAACACACACACACGTGCACAATGCCCGTTACATCTGATTTTCTTTTTTGAGAGGGAAGGGGGAATTCCATGCATCAGGCAATTCCCACCTAAAACATGGCAACATTATTTGTACCACCCCATGACAGCATCTATCAATGTACAGGGGAGGTTTTATTTAATATTTGATGTTTTACTGTGCTTAATATTTTTAATTCGTTGAAAGCCACCCAGAGTAGCTGGGACGACCCAGTCACATGGTCAGTATATAAAATTCTTCTTCATCTTCATCTTCTTCATGTTTTTCTACTTCTTATATACAGGCAAAGAATAGTGTCTGACTAACAGAGGAACATATTGGACATGGTGAGCTATTGTATAGTCTCAAATGGCACTTCTCCTTTAGAAACCATTATAAAAACAGTTTGATCATTCAACACAACTCTGCTGAAACTCTTTGGACCATGTGGTTATTCTCCTAGCTCTTGTAGTTTTCTGAGGAGAAAGTTTCAAATCCAAAAGCTGAATTCATCTGCCATGATATGGACAGTCTACCACACAAAGAAAGGTGAATTTATCAGTTATATGATGAGAAATGTAAATGAATTTGAAATTTGAAACTAACTTGTGCATGGTGATTTAGAGAAGGCAGAATCATTATTTTTAGGGTAAATGGACCCAATGAATTCCTATGCTAAAGGGATAAGAAAAATGTTCCTACCCTCAACAGTTGTGTAAGGTGAATGCAACAGATTATTTATTTTACTGTATCACATTTATATTCCACCTTTCCCCCATCACTTTTCTTAATCCAAAGAGGCATACATGTTACTATTGTGATTCCCAGGCAGTCTTTCAGCCAGCCACTGACCAGACCCAGACCTGCTTAGCTTCAGCTAAATGGGCTAATAATGTGCCTTCAGACTATACCCTGATACCTATTAGTAACCTTGAGTCCTTTCAATAGCATAGAGTAAGGTAAAAGGTAAAGGGAACCCTGACCATTAGGTCCAGTCGTGGCTGACTCTGGGGTTGCAGCACTCATCTCGCTTTATTGACCAAGAGAGCCGGCATACAGCTTCCAGGTCATGTGACCAGCATGACTAAGACACTTCTGGCGAACCAGAGCAGCACACGGAAACGCCGTTTACCTTCCCGCCGGAGCGGTACCTATTTATCTACTGGCACTTTGATGTGCTTTCGAACTGCTAGGTTGGAAGGAGATAGCTTAGAGTAGTATCCATTTAATGAGGATGCAATCTTGGTAGTGGCACCCTCTCTGTGGAACGCCCTCCCATCAGATGTCAAGGAAATGAACAACAATCTGACTTTTAGAAGACATCTGAAGGCAGCCCTGTTTTGGGAAGTTTTTAGTGTTTGGTGTTTCATTATGTTTTATATGTACTGTAAGCCCCCCAGAGTGGCTGGGGAACCCCAGCCACATGGGTGGGGTATAAATAATAAAATAAGAACATCATCATCATCATCATCATCATTATTATTATTCTCAGGTTTTGCCAAGCTATGCAATGCTGAGATAGTATGAACTGATATAAGCACATAGGTTTTTCCTGTGTTCTTATATCAGTTCATAGTTTTTCCCCTCTACCATTTTATAATTTAAGTGCATTTTGATGTGGTGTTAATATTTTTTTAAAAAAGAAGTTCTGTTGACCTTTCTGTGATATAAGTGGAGGAAAGTGGACATTTATCAGATGCAGGGCTTGAAAAGCTAGGCGGTACTCACCCTTCTAAGTCCATGCTTCTGAACTCAGCACAGGATTCAATACACTGATAGATTGAGCTTTCTTGTTGTCTCATACATCTTCAAGTGGCTGTTCTAGACAAGCATATATCCAATTGACTTGTTTTAGTTTTAATCTCTGTCCATTTCCCTTGGAATGCAAATGACACTCTTTCATGGAAAGCGAGAGGAACTTAAGTGCTCTGATCTGGAGCACTGCAGTTTGTTGAGGTGGAACCATGGTATATTGTTTTTAATATTCAGTTGGAAGCCACCCAGAGTGGCTGGGGAAACCCAGCCAGATGGGCGGGGTATAAATAATAAATTATTATTATATGAGGTGGGAGTAACCCAAAGTACAGTTATTCTTCTACAAAGAGAAGTTATTGCCATCTGTGTTGTGAAGAACTAATTCTGAAGATGA
Organism: Podarcis vaucheri; assembly: GCF_965113315.1. Taxonomy (NCBI): domain Eukaryota; kingdom Metazoa; phylum Chordata; class Lepidosauria; order Squamata; family Lacertidae; genus Podarcis; species Podarcis vaucheri. The sequence goes on along the minus strand of NC_138762.1, from coordinate 90,029,150 downwards.
GGAGAAGCATGCAGCAATCAATAGATATAACATAAGCTGACCTGTTAACCTGTACAGTCAATTAGCAAACTGCTGTCCAAAAGTGTTCCATGTAAAATAGCTGATTTAATTCCAGTTGCTTAGGCACTGTAGCAGTCAAGGCACTCTACTGGACACCTTTGATACTATTATCATGGCGGATCCCTTGTCTAGCTTTGATGTGGGAAGTTGGGAAGTTAAAAAGCAAACTCTCCAGGGGGGCTCAAAAGGGTGATCAAAGACTTGATCACAAACAGTTGGAACTCAGTATATTAGCAGCAATAACATAAATGCTTCCAGGCGTTGGTGAACTAATTAGACTCAGAGACCATAATCTGGACGGGCATAATTGGGCAAGACATAGATTCAAACATTTCAGAATAATCATTCTATTAAGCAACAATATAGAGGAATTCCAGGAAATTTTAAATAATAATCTAATCACTTGCAATATATATATATATATATATATATATATATATATATATATATATAGTGTGTGTGTGTGTGTGTGTGTGTGTGAGAGAGAGAGAGAGAGAGAGAGAGAGAGAGAGATATTCAGGCATCACACAGTTCATAGGTTGTGTTGGTGGAACTCGTTCAGAAAATGAAGGCGGAATCAGAAACGCAGTTGCATTTCAACAAAATATCTTTATGTTCTTAGATATTCTGACTAATGCCAGATGGTTCTTTATATCCATCCAGCTGTTGGCATGTTGAAATGGATCTATGAGACAAAGTTAAACCAGCAGTCTTTACCTGTTTAAGTTGAATGGAATCCCATTCGGGTTACGAAACGCTCTAGCAATCTTCAAAGAATTGACGTATGTTCTGGTATTTTCTAGTACACTTGTCTCATATATCTCGGTATTATTGTATTTGGAAGGACTTTTGAGGACCATTTTTAAATTAAAAAACGCTGTATTTCAGTGGTTGATAGCAGCTGGTTCACCTTCACAAGTTCTATTGTTCAATTGTTTCAAAAGACAGTGAAATATTTAGAACGTATCATATCTGCTGTTGGAGTAGCCGTCAATATAATAAACAAAATATAAAAATGGTCACTACTGACCAATTTTTCAGAAGTGAAAAGCTCTGTAAGGTTGGCTTCGTATTATTAAAGAACTGGTCCTAGTTTTAAGAACCTAACTTTCCACTTGTATCATCTAATGGAAAAGAGAACTAAATTTAACTGGACAGAATCCACTCAAGCAGCTCATTTGGGAAGTTAAGAGACAGCTCATATCTGTCCCAGTGTTAGTTTATCCTGACACCCAACCTGATGTTTATTCATGGCACTGGGGCCAGTGAGGTGGGAACTGGGAGCTGAGAATCACAGTAGGGAAATGGCTATGAATAGTTCACTGTATGGCCTGTAATGATAGAGACTGGTTTGAAACAGCAGGGAACAATTTGTTATTGTTTTGCCCACCTTGAAATTTGCTTCCTTCATTTTTTCTTTAAAGGTAAAGGTACCCCTGCCCATACGGGCCAGTCTTGACAGACTCTAGGGTTGTGCGCTCATCTCACTCTAGAGGCCGGGAGCCAGCGCTGTCCGCAGACACTTCCGGGTCATGTGGCCAGCGTGACGAAGCTACTCTGGCGAGCCAGAGCCGCACATGGAAACGCCGTTTACCTTCCCGCTAGTAAGCGGTCCCTATTTATCTACTTGCACTTTGATGTGCTTTCGAACTGCTAGGTTGGCAGGCGCTGGGACCGAGCAACGGGAGCACACCCCACCGCGGGGATTCGAACCACCGACCATGCGATCGGCAAGTCCTAGGCGCTGAGGTTTTACCCACAGCGCTACCATTTTTTCTTTAGGGGGTGGTAAAATCATTCCATGAAGCATGGGTGGGAGGGGAAGTTAAGATTGCTACAATGGGGAAAGGTGGTGTGTGTGTGTGTGTGTGTGTGTGCGCGTGCACATGCATGCAGGGTTGCTGTATTGCCTGGTCGGCTAGATTTTACCAAGATTTTAGCACTTTTGCACCACTAGCTGCCCTAGGATTCCAGGTTTCATATTTTAAAAAATGAAACAGAGGTGCAAGGGGAAGTGTACAGGCCCTATTCTGCCCAGTTATTTTATGAGAAACTGGCTTTAGTCAATGAGTGACGGCACAACAACTAAGACTGGCATTTGGAGGATGTCAATAAGGTGATCTTAACTCTCCTGAAGACAAAAGCAGCTGAACTGAGAATGCAGAGTGACTTTCCCCTGTATTGTTTGCTGATGCCTAGGCAACAAGGTGAAATTAGCTTCTACTTTATTCTGAGTGCTTTCCTGAGATGTAGCTCCCTTCCTCCACCTCCAGCACTCCTTGCTTGCCAGGGTATATAAACAGTCTGGACACCTGCTGGTGAAGTTAAGTTAGAATTAATAAATTCATTCACTGAAAGATTCCTACTCAAATTACTTGTTCCATGTGACAAATTTTGGGTTGAAAGGACAGTAAATCTGGCCTCTGTTTGATAATGTAAGAGATGGAGTTCCAAAGGACGGGTGCTGCTTCACTCAAGGTCCAATTCCTACAATTTACGGAAAGGACCTCCTGATGGGATCGTACCTGCAGGGGGCCATCTCCTGTAGAGTGCTGAGATCAGTTGGGTATATAAGCAGTGAGACAATCTTCTCGGTATCCTGGGCCTGAGCTGTGTATGACATTATATACTAGTACCAGCACTCTGAACTTAGGACATCAACCCTTGCTTGACATCTCACCTTCCATAATATATTATAAATAAAATTGAATTCATTTATATTTATATTAGTTCTGATTTTGCTCCTCTGTGTGCTGGTGACAACAATTCATTCATTCATTCATTTTGTATACCACCCCAAACCCACAGGTCTCAGGGCAGTTCACAACATAAAATCACAATATAAAAACACAAAACAAATTAAAAAAAACAGGAACAACCCAATCATCCCCCAACACATTTTAAAAGGACATTGGATGTCAATCAGCCAAAGGCCTCGTTAAAGAGGTATGTTTTTGCCTGGCACCTAAAGGTGTACAATTAAGGTTCCAGGCAAACCTCCTTGGAGAAAGCATTCCACAAATCAGGAACCATTACAGAAAAGGCCCGTTCTCATGTTGTCACCTTCCAGATCTCACATGGAGGAGGCAAACAAAGAAGGGCCTCAGAAGATGATCTCAGGGTCTGGGTAGGTTCATATGGAGAGATGCAGTCCTTGAGGTATTGCGGTCCTGAGCTGTTTTTAAACCTACACCAAGAATACAAATCACCTTGAACCTTGTGCTTACTTGAAGGGTTCAAGCTGCCCACTCAGATGGTCTAAGCCACCATGGTCTCAGAACCATGGATTGAAAACTGAATCCTCTTCCACATGGGTTCTGTGGGCTGTTAGCCCTAAAAACAGCTTTGGCCAAGCTTAAAGCATTTGGACTCTGCAAATCTGCCTCTTCTGCTTCAATGCTGATAAAGAACTCTGTGTCAATGCTTTGAATTATGGCACCTACAAGCAAATATATTGGGCCTAAATCTAATCCAATTACATGCAAATAACGTGAGTACACAATGAGGCTTCCAGCAGGAGCAGCTCGAATTTTCCTCTGAAATTTCAGCAGGTATTCTTTTGACATACGCAGCTATCACATACTTGTCATTTTTTTAAAGCATTCCTTCCCCTCAAACCCTGATTTAGAACCCCGCCACATAATTAATAACATTTTGTGTGTATATTTTAAATGTTATACATGCCAATGAGAAAGTTTCATCTTAAAAAATAATTGAAGAATCAAAGTTGCAAGAAGCAATTCCGCACTCAAAATGACAGCTCTACAGAATAGTTTACTGCTCCTGATACAGTTAATTTATGGTATTAATCAAAGAAGTCTGGCGTCGTGCAAGTAGTCCCTGCTCCACTACAGAGAAAACTTGCATACATAAGAAGAAAGCACTGATGCAAGATGACAGCTTTCCATATCAGCATGAGAGCAGTGATCAAAATAAGGGGTTGTCTTAAATGTGTACAAAAGGAAAGTCTTGATGCTTAGACTATAAAAGAGAGAGAGGTTTTTTTTTAATTGATTTTGAATCACTAATGAGATTCATGCTCATTCTAAGCAAAGGTGATGACTTGCATCCATATGACATTATTTTGGGGGTGGCTGCAAAGTTGCCTTTAGTGTGAGGAAAATGTTCTGCCGGAGAGCTCTGCCCCCTTTCCCTCAGTCACATTGCAACCAGCACTGTCCCACATAATTTTTGTTAAACTAGTTTCCAGTTTCATTTGGAGCTGTGTAGCAATGTTTCTCCCTTTGTTCCTGATCAAATCTGGATTCCCGTGAGGGGCTTTTCTGTTAAGGCACTAAGGTCTTTGGTCATTTTTTACAGATTGCATGAAGGGTTAAGGGGAAATTAATAAGCACCTGGATTGTGGGTTTGTTGTTGTTCTTGTTTTTACTATGCATTTTGGAGGTTTTGTATTGTCATTGTATGTCAATACAATGTGCCAGTCTGGTGGTGTGGTTAGGAGCGGTAGACTCCTAATCTGGTGAACTGGGTTCGCTTCCCCGCTCCTCCACATGCAGCTGCTGGCTGACCTTGGGCTAGTCGTACTTCTCTGAAGTCTCTCAGCCTCACTCACCTCACAGAGTGTTTGTTGTGGGGAGGAAGGGAAAGGAGATTGTTAGCCGCTTTGAGACTCCTTAGGGTAGTGATAAAACGGGATATCAAATCCAAACTACTCTTCTTCTTCTTCTTCTTCTTCTTCTTCTTCTTCTTCTTCTTCTTCTTCTTCTTCTTCTTCATGAACTATCCTGAGATGCCATCCACTACTGCCACCAACAGTAGTTTGGTGAAGGGGTCCTGTCAGCCATGACATAAGCATGGGAACAGCAAGGACAATTTCTTTTTACTATGTTGCAGTGAGAAGCCTGCTAGGAACCTGCAGAAGGAGAGTTCAATAGGCAAAGAGTTTGCAGTCGCCATATATTCCTCAGACAAACTTTTCCGCTTTCGAGACTGGCAAAAAGCTTATCCATCAAGTCCCATTTAATGTCTATTCTCAGGCTTTAAGTTTAATTGGCCCTGAAGCTTAATTAGGCCCCAAGATACTATATTCTGTTTTAAATACACTCCTGCTTATAAAGTGGTGTAACTCCAGCATGATGAAAACACCTTTTTTTCGTAATTCCATTCAACATAGCCCCACATTGATCTTGAAGATTGTTACCTCAATCCAGCAGCTGGATTTCATTGCTGGCTACAGAAATGCAGTGACGTGGATAATGAGGAGACTGCTCCTCCTGCAGAGATGTTTCTTGCAACCAAGGCACAATATATTGAACTGATGCCCAAATCCTCTGCTATCTGAAGTTCTTGGTTATTTAAATGTGTTGTGTGTTAACCAGAGTTGTCTTACACCGTGAGTGATAGATTAACCTCTTTTGGGGTGCATTTTGATACATCAGCTATCCATAAATTAAAACTGACCCTGATATTTCCATGAGCGCATGCTAGATTAGATCTCTTTGGGGGTAAAGATCAAATGCATCCTGGGAGGCTGCCACACATCAGTTGCTTCTTCAAATACGTGTGATGAGGCCACAGACTTCTAATTGCCTAATTAAGTGCTGAACTCAAAGAAAACTATGCCCAGGGAAGATAGTTAATCCTTTACAGTCCCCATAGGAATGTGCAGTATATTTCATTAGGGTGTGCACCCAGGGAATTTTACTTTATTTTTTATTTACTTCAGTGTAGGAAAAAGGGAGGGGGGAATGGCAAGACAAAGGAAGAGGAAATGAGGGAAAAAGCTAACCAAGCAACCACAACAATAGTGGTCAAGAAGCCAAAACAGGAGAGAAAAATACCTATGCCAAGCTGACCAGAGGAAGGGCAGATCTGTAGGCCCAAGAGTGGGGTAGTTCTTCTTCCTCCTCCTTGCTTGCACACCACAAAAGTAGCTCCTCTCTCCACAAAAGGTGGAGGGCAGCAGTTGGGTGGAGGGAGATGCATTAGATGGACAAAGGCAGATGAAAAAAAAACTATGATGAACCTGCAGATTCTGTCTGCATCCATCTCTGGAGGTAGCGGTGGGGTGATTGGCTCTGGCATCGACAGTAAGGGAAGAGGGTGGACACAAAACACAAATAATGTGGATCACAGGACAGTCCCAAGGACACTTTCCAAGGGTGAGCCTCACCTTGGAACAGTAATAGTTTATAGGGGCATAAGAGCAGCAAAATTCCTACAGCCTTGTGCAAATTAATTGAAACAAACAAAGAATTTCATAGCTGATTGTACAAAAATGCGAACTGGAGAGGAAGGAATTGATTTGGATTCCTTTCTCCTTCAAATCTGTATTCAATGCGTCCCTCGTCTTGTGGGGATCCTTTTTGCTTTGTCAAAGCAAGTAAATGTCATCTCTAGGAGTTGTTTTCTTCTTACGACCATGCTTTCCTGTACGTTTAGGAGAAACTGATCTGGTTTCCTGCTTCAGCTTGATGACACGGCTGATAATTGCTAAATGCATACCAACCACTGAAGCAATATTTTGATATGTCTTAGCTTTGTGTTCATGCAGAATTACAATCTTTGTACATTTCCTAGGTGTCACATTCATCTCAAACGGTGGTCGAATCACATCTGGTCAGGCTTCTAAAGCTGAAATACTGTAGCTGCTGATTACAGATAGGTAGCCATGTTGGTCTGCCATAGTCAAAATAAAAAAAAATTCCTTCCAGTAGCACCTTAAAGACCAACTAAGTTAGTTCTTGGTATGAGCTTTTGTGTGCATGCACACTTCTTGTAGCTGCTGATGTAATGATTGTATCATACACTACGGTGGCCGCACAGGATTCTAAAATCTGATCCAATACAGTAGGTGCTAATGATTGCATCAGCCTACATAAAAAAGGACCAAACTGATGTTTCATATTTGTTTTGAGTACAGGATTACGAGTAAGATAGCAAACATGCTTTGTTTCAATTAATTTGCACAACGGTGTAGATGGTAAATCCCAAAGGAGAAGAGAAGCACCTTAGTCAGACCTTACAATGGTCCTGTAAAAGAAGCTGCCATGCTTACTTTGGGATGGGACCTACCAACCTACAAGTCATCCATTTTCTCCACTAACATTTGCAAATTACCTTTGTGTGAAATTTTATTAGACAGCATTTTATGGAACGCGGCACCATTTTCAAAGCGAGGTTGCATTGATCTTTTTGCAAGCTCTACACAAGGTCTGCGCTATTCATCCACTAGAAAGCAATGCAATGCAATTCAAATTGAATCTCATGAAAATTAAACACAACATTACCTTGTGTCTTCAGTTCTGTTCTTGGGTTGCCCTACAGTTTGTGTTTAGTCAATATTTTTTACTCAATGTTGCATCCTGTAATTTCATGCCACTTATGCTTTGATACCGTCTTATTTCTATTCCATTTTTCATGTTTTCTATTGCAGCTAGTTGAAGCTTCGAAATTCTCATTAGCAACTGCACTGTAATTGTCTGTAGTTAAAATGACATAGGCTGTCAGAGGCTCTCTGAAGTGAGGAAATGCTCAATTATACCTAAATCAAGTTCAAGGCTGTCTGTGTAATTCTGTGCAAACGTTTCTCCCATTCATCAGCATTTTGACCACTTGAATGTGTTGCACATTTGCTACATCATTTGGGAAAATGAGAGATGAGAAGCATCTTTCCAATGCAACATGTTTATGTGGTTGCCTAGAACAACCATTCAATAACAACACTAACCGGTTGTGATGTTGCTTCAGGGTTTTGGTCACTGAACTTTTGAGATACATCACCAAAAGTATTTATCAGTTTCCCTTCTTTGTCTCTACTTGGTGCAACTTTTGTTGGAGTAACTGTGGTTTGGTAAAGCCTTTGGTTTATACATAAAATAAATAAATAATGGCAGCCATAATCAACTGTTTATGTTCACCCCCTTCCTGTGGAAAACCATTGAAATGAATGTGCTTTCGCATTAAATGTTAGAATATAAAACCAGAGGCTGATTTATATTTATATTTAATTTGAATGCATGCTGAAACTGTCATTGCACAACTAAATATCAGGGCTATTTCCAAAAAGAGGGTCAAGCATGCTAGAATTTTTCTGTAATGAGAGAGAGAGAGAGAGAGAGAGAGAGAAAATAAATATTTTTTAACTGTAATCAATGAAATATTGGGTTGTTGTTGTTGTTTTTTTTTTAAAAAAAAAACCAAAATCATTGGAATATATGTATGGATGCTCAGACTATTTATCTTCCACCACTGCTAAGTAGTAAGAATGCCATAGCAAACTAAGTCATGGATTTTTCTCTCAGTTTTCTGCCCTTTTACCAGCTCTCATTAGGGTCATCTCTATCATTACGCAGTGTAAGGCAGGTATATCAGGCAACAGATGCTAAGGGGAAGGGATGGGCTACTCCTGACCTACCTGTACTCTGTTAGGCAGCTTGCTCCCCCCCAGATGTGGTGAACACTCTCCCATCACCAGTGTTGAAGAAAGAACCCGTTTCTGGTTTGATCAGAGCATCTTTTCCTTTGTATCAGCCAGCAAAATGTCTGGGGCCAGCCCCAGTTCTCAAGTTCATGGGAAATATGTAAAAACCCCAGTCATTTGCCCCAAATGCCAGTAAGCTATTGCACACAGACAAAATATTCAATCCCTATTTATTCTAAGAACATCCCATCCACTTTGCACATCTTTTACCACCTCCATCTGCCACCCAAAGGCTCACCTTTTCACCAACACTTTCTCTATGAGAAGATGCCTTCGCTATCAATATTTTGCAGGAGAAATATAAGCACATACCCAGACATTTCAGTTCACACATTTAAAGTGGATTAAAGTGCCGTGTCACTCTCGCACAACAAATCCACTTTAAAAAACAACTTGGACGTTTTGCTGTTAGGAAAGCATTGGGGGAATTCACTGAAAAGCATAGGATGAGCAAATGATGAACAGGATCATATAAAGAATACACAGGCAGGTCAGGATGAATGCTCATTGCTTTGTAGAAACTCCCAGCAAGCAAATCAGAATGAAGGCACCATAAAGACAAATATGGTCTAATGTCTGTGCAAGCTTTGTAGCAGGATGAAAGCTCAATAAGCAGGTTGAGCCCATAGGTCAGACCAGAATTTGAGAATCATGTCTGCACTGTGAAAAAATGGAGAATTCCTAGCCAGTTTGACATCTTACGAAGGGCTATTTCCTGTCTGCTGTCAGCACGAGATGTTCAGGAACTGCTCATCACGTGGGCAGGGCTACTGACCTTCTCACAGTTTCCATTTAACTTCCATGCTGGGAAGAGCTTCAGAACATGCTGTTTGGGAGAGTACCTCACTGTTTAATTGCTGATTTCTAGTCTCAGATGAGAGGGAGAGAAAGTAATTAGGTATTTCACCTGGGGGGAATAAGATTTAATCATTGGTAGGAGTGGCTACCTCTCTCTCTCTCTCTCTCTCTCTCTCTCTCTCCAAATCCCTGATGCATCACTTCTTCTGTGGCCTCAGAGACTTCTGAAAGCCCCTTATACACAAAGCATCCATTTCCTGGCAGGGATTCTGGGACTGGGAAGATGTTCCACTGGGGCTTGAGAGTGCCAGCTGCCTTCCCCTGCTCTGCCATGAAATAAAGGCTAAGCCATTTAAAGTAGGGCACTTCGTCATTGTCTTCTATACTTGCACAAATGGAATATGTGCAAAAATGGGCAAGGCGGGGGAGTGCAAGACTTTAGAAACTTTCTTTTGGAATGCTTGGAGGGGGGGAAGCCTTGACACCTTTCAGGGTGAACATCAGGGTGCTTGCGCATCTCTAGAACTGTGGCGTTTGTGACTTCTTCTGAAAGTGACATGATTCAGTGTGACTATTTCAGGCCATTTTGCAGAGGAAACATCTGTCAACTGTCATTTTGCTTTGCCGCTGTTTTGGAATTTCCACCTCGGCAGATATATTCACACCCGTAAATGTAGCTGCCTATTGCAATGGAAGAATGAAGGCAGGAGTGATGGACTTTCTTCTGGTCCAGTGCCATATTCAGAAGTTATGCCTGGATACAGAATAGAAACCTACCTAGGACCATGGGGGTGTTCTGCTTGCTCCACCCCCAACTGCCACATGCACATGGCCCCCCCCCACATGTTCAACCCTAGCCTTTGTGCATTGGATATGAAGGTCTGAAGAGGGACTCTAAGTGTCTTCAGGTAAAGATGCTTAGAAGACTATGTATAATACAGTGGTACCTCAGGTTACATACGCTTCAGGTTACATACGCTTCTGGTTACATACGCTTCAGGTTACAGACTCCACTAACCCAGAAATAGTACCTTGGGTTAAGAACTTTGCTTCAGGATGAGAACAGAAATCATGCTCCTGTGGTGCGTCAGCATTAGCTAGAGTGGTGCTTCAAGTTAAGAACAGTTTCAGGTTAAGAACGGACCTCTGGAACGAATTAAGTACTTAACCTGAGGTACCACTGTAATGAACTTTGCCCTATTGAGATTCCTGATTCCAAAGAGGCTTCTAAGAGCATGCAGTGTAAATTGTTTGATGCAGAAGGGTTGGGATAGAGCCAGTACACCCGAGGTCTTACTAAACTTGATATCTAATATTCAGTATAGAATCTGAAAAGAGCTGGAGGGTGCACTCCCCATATTTGGTTCTGGTCCTGCCCACTCCAGGCATACTGCAAGACTCTTAATCTCAGTGTTGTGGGTTTGAGCCCCACACTGGGCAAAAGATTTCTGCATTGCAGGGGGCTGGACTAAGATAACCTGCTTGGCAGGGGGTTGGACTCGATGGCCCTTGTGGTCTCTTCCAACTCTATGATTCCATGATTCTATGATTCTAACCCTTGTGGTCTCTTCCAACTCTACAGTTCTCCAATTTATAATGGAATGTGTCCCTAGACCAGATAGAACAACTTCACTCCTTGCCTTAATGCTTTCATTTATGTTTATTTCCCCCCCTCCCTCTTCTCCCCTATTCAGACAGCTGCTGGAGTAGGCATAGAAGATATGCCAGCTTTTTGGTTCTCTCCATTTCTCCTTTTTCCAATCTTAAATTCAGTTCCCAGTTTTCTGCTGAAATTTGTGATTTTTTTTCCTAAAAAAAAATCCTGAAGAAATTTCAGTCACATTTTACTGTGATTTTTCTCTCTTGTATTATATGCAATTTTGATTTATGTATGCATATTTGCAAGTATTTTCCCCCTAATACACTGCATTATTGTATTAAAGTTTCACAAATATATTCAGTTTCTCTCTCTCTCTCTGTGTGTGAGTGTTGTAAATATTGGCTTGATGGAGAATTGCATGGCAAAATTCAGTGTGTTTCAGTCTGTGTTGTTTCACAAAGTGTGACTTGATACATTTGTCTGTAAGTGCAAACTAAATCAAATTCCTCCCTCATCTCTATGTTGACACTGGTACGTATCATCCTGACACAAATCTGAAGGTTCCCTCATCCTTCATCCCTCTGTCTATTTTGACTTAACCTTCTTCCCCTTGCTCCCTTTTCACGCCAGAGGCCAGAACTGATATGTTTCAGTTATGTTTTCCTTTTTTTCTGTTGCCCCACACATTTCAGTATCCCTCCCCAACAGCCATTTTCTTCCTCTGTTCCCCCCTCCAAAGCTCAATAAATTAGACTGAGGGCTATAGAGCCCCCTCCCCATTAAGAATTAAAGAAAGGGATAGGGGGAAATACGGTTCCGAATCCATGGAAAATACATTTTCTCTCTGCATAGGGTTAAAGATGGAACCGGTAACATTGCTCTGGAAATTTAAAATGAACCAGAAGGCCCAGCAAATGTTCTCAATTGGAATAACTTAAAGAGCAAGATTAAATGAATCTGCAGTATGCAAACCAGAGACCAGGCTTGGGAATTCCAATATAAGGTCAGTTTTATGAACACCTCATTTACCTTTCTGCTATCAGTCGGAATGGGCAAGGTATAATTAAAATGACATCTCTTCCTCCCAAAGACAGACAAGATAAGCAAGAAATTTGCTTCTAGAAGAGGCATTACTAGATTATAGTTCATGGTTAATTATTTAAATGCCACAGAGAGGGACAGAATGCTGAGGCAAATAAAAACAGATCTATAGATCCTCCTGCCTCCAAAAAGGTTAAGCGTTTTGCAGAGGCAAACTAATGCCTTTTTAATATTAAGAATTGAGCAGGAAGACGTACTGGTTTAAAAACGCTTTCCTGGGCTAAAACTTTCTTTTGTTGGAAAGAAAGGTTGGTGGGGGAACGGAATGAGCTTGCAAAATAGGCACCATTTTTAAAAGTGAAGGTGGAGGGAGAGAGTATCTGCATGCATGAAACTCTGACTTCAGACTGCTTTGTAAACCAAATATAAAACTTGTATTAATCAAAATATGTATAAAAATGCCTTTTTTCTGTCTCTGAATTTGGGATCCAATCAATATTTGAGTTCTGCGCTAATGCAGCTTCTCTGCACTGTGTGTGTATGTTTTTTTTCTCCTAACTCATAAGGGTTGGGATGAGCCAAAGGCTCTTGCTTAATGGTGAACCCTGCCTAGGCCTTGTAGCTTTGACCTTGTGTATCCCCTCCCATAGGAAACAAACATGCCTGTGGGATGTGATACATAAGTAGCAGTCAAGTACAACATTCCTTGTTTTCCTAGAGAAGAAATGTGGGGGGATGTTTGGTCCAGCCAGTCAAAAACTTCCTGTTTCTTCCTGGCCTGGGGCATCCTTCCTCTTGCATGTGACTAGAGGTGGGCATGATTTTACCTGCCCAGGTAACAAAAGGACAAGACATGCAGCAAACTTCCTTCTTTTCAACTTTTTTCCATCTTCCTTTCATTGTGTGAACTGTCTGCAGTCACTGGGATTGTCCCCCCATATGGGGTAGATCCAAATGTACATACTTTGTAACTAAGTCTGCCTTCAGGGATCCAACTGGGAACTGATGATGTGAGTAAACTTATTTTATATACTTTACACAAGATTGTGGTGTGTTTATTCTTTTTAAGAGGGATTAAAAGGGAATTTTCCAGGAACATACAATTCAATGCTGAATTGTATGATAGTGAGAGGCTTACAAAAGCCTGCAACAAACTATCTGCTGTGCGTTTAAAAAGGGGAATGTAAAACTCTGCTAAGTTATCGAACTTGCAAGTTAGGAAGGATATTAATAAACAATATATCCTCTCCTGCCTCCCTGAACATTCCCACATATTTTGGGTGACAGAACCCTTATTTGTACTGCTTTAGACATGGTGGCAGTGGAAGTCTCAAAGACCTCCCTTACTTCAGACATTTTAGCCCACACATTGCATATTCAAGGTGGGGTAGGAATTTGTTAGCTTTGCTGGCCTTGGAAATTTGTTAGCTTTACTGGCCTTGAAAAGGGAGATGTTTTCACTTACTCTGGGCCGTTGCAAAACAGCCTCCCCCAATTTGCCACTGATGCTTGAGAAGGCTAGGAATTAAATAGTGTTAGGCTTACCCCAATCTCTTAGGGCTGAGAGACTTCAGGAGTGCCAGCACATACTTTGGGTTCAGTTTCCTGGGAATGAAGGTCACTGGAAACTCTGGTGTCTTTGTAATATTTGGTTTTATTTACAGATAAATACAGAGAGAGCAGAAGATGGAAGAGCTCACAGCTTTAACGCTCCAACAGATCTTCCTCCTCTAGGTTTCTAGGGAGTCGCCAAAGTCACAGCTTTGGCTTCAGTACAGAGGAAGCCAAGCTTTTGTTTCTTCCCAGCTCCTGACAGGACTAGTGAAAGGCTAAAACACTAGTACAGAACCTCATTATACCTTTCAATCAAGAAAATGCCACTCATGTAATTCAGTCATAAGTTAGGGCTGCTATAAGTTAGGGATTTTCCCGGACATTACTGGAATTTCAAAGGCTGAATTGACATCCAGGGGGAATTTCTGAAAGGTAGTGCTTTGTCCTGGATCATAGGCAAGTCAATCGAAAAATCACGGGTTTTGTTTGGCATTTTTGTAACAATTTTGGGGCCTTCCTCAGAAAGCTCAACAACTTTTGGGGTGTCCTGGTTTTTACTGTTTGAAATAGGGCAACCTTACATAAGTGGCACAAATCTGCATTCTGAACCGGGTGATTATGTGCATGCCAACATAACTACTCTGTTCCTAGACAATCTGAAGTTTGCATTATGACATAATAATGCATAATACATAAGGGAGAGACAAGTAATGTTTTCCCCTCCACAGACAGGATGAATGGAAGGGTATTTCCCATTCTCCCAAATTACTGCTTCATTCTTTATGCTTGTTCATTCACTGCCTTCCAGTGAGATAATTGATACACCATTGGGGAGTTCCCACTTGGCACTGTTGTCTCCTTCAGCGCAGTTTCCTGCATTCCCACAGCGAAGGGAGCTCTCCGTCTTCAAATACCAATGGCATTATATACAGATGCTCCAAAGTTGTGCTGTCAGCAGGAGGTAAAAGAAAACAGTTTGGTGTTGTTTTTTTTTAAAAAAGGCATCTTGTTATGTTACAGGCAGAGGAAATGAAGGCTGTGGTGTTACTGCTGATTATTAGCATTGGTGCTCCAACAGATGTCTCATACAAAATACAAAGTCACTTAAAAGTGTCAGATTTTTCTTTTTTTCCGGAATGTTCCACCTATATGAACCCAGGTCCTGCCCTTCCCCCAGCTGTTATTTTGTTATTACTCCTGTATACAGTGAACACATTTGGATGGGAAAATGGGCTTCTTATCATTTTAGGCCAGCCCTTGTTTGTATTAGAATTTGTTCATTAGAATTTGCCAATGCCAAAATCCTCTGGCCTCCTATCCTATTTTTTAATCAAGTTAAAAATCATGCCATGAGCAAGTTTTCATGACTCTGGTAACAGTAGCATCCCAGTGATCTTCCTGTGTACTCTTCCCCATTATCCTCCATGAGGGAAAAATAAGATCATATGCCTTTGTCAGCATCAAACATTTTCCTCTCATGGAAAACAATATTGGAATCCAGCATGCCGCAGGCTCAATACATATATCAAAGCCGTTGATTGAAGCATCTGGAACAAATGGCTTTTTTTTTTTTTAAGTTTTCCTAAATATGCTGTAAATAATACAATTTGACAATCTGCTTTTTCAGATTTTTTTAAAAAAATATTTAAGTTGCAGCTGAATAAAGCTGTCCGAGAAAAGAGTGAAAACTGTATATCTAATTCATAATTGGGAATGTCCCCCCCCCCTCTCTCTCATCACCCTTTTTAAAAGGAGAGAGATGACATGTAAAATGAAAAGCAAAGAAAGATCGTTTATGGATATCTCGACAAACTGTCTTCAGAGTCTCGGCACAATCCATCATGAAGTTACGTATTTTATTTTATTTTCCTTCTTGATAAAATCAGAGTAGCAGGTATAATATCTGATATAATCAATTTATTAGTCTTGTGGTGTGACTTTGCTGGCCCCAATCCAGAGAAAAGCACTGGGCTTAAGTTACATGGGCTGTATCCATACCCAAAGTCAACCGTTTGAAATTAATTCACATGACTAACTTAAGCCCATTCATTTCAGAGGGGCTATTCTGAGTAAAACTAAGTTGGAAATTAATACGTTACTAATTTAAGCCCCTTGGGACACGGGTGGCGCTGTGGGTTAAACCACAGAGCCTAGGACTTGCTGATCAGAAGGTCGGCGGTTCGAATCCCCGCAACGGGGTGAGCTCCTGTTGTTCAGTCCCAGCTCCTGCCAACCTAGGAGCTCGAAAGCCCGTCAAAGTGCAAGTAAATAAATAGGTACCACTCCGGCGGGAAGGTAAACGGCATTTCCGTGCACTGCTCTGGTTCACCAGAAGTGGCTTAGTCATGCTGGTCACATGACCGGAAGCTGTATGCCGGCTCCCTCGGCCAATGAAGCGAGATGAGCGCCGCAACCCCAGAGTCAGCCACAACTGGACCTAATGGTCAGGGGTCCCTTTACCTTTTTTAATTTAAGCCCCACTGATTGCAATGGAAGTTAAGGGTAACCAGCTTTCACTAAGACAGGATCATTGGTTTGAATGGAATTACAGCCTCAGAGATTTGAAGTTATGTGCAGGGGGTGAAACAATTCTCGATTCCTATAAAAGTGATTAGATGATTCACATCCTTGTGAACTATTGATCACTTGGATTTATGGCTCAGGTAGACTGCAGTATTCTGAAATAAGCAGAGCAGTATGCTTCACATGGCGGTAGTTAATTTAATTTATTGCTTGATAGGGAATGATAAAAATGCCATTCATCCGGAGTGGAAAATTGTTGACAAAAATAATTTTATACAATGATTTAATACCGGCTAGAAATAAAGTGAGCTCTTCCACTGAAGCTGAGTTTTAAAGGAAATAATATGAGCCTGCCTTTTCCTTCAGCAAAGCTTTGTTTGTTCAAAATAGCTAGCACTCAATTCAGAATGAAAACAAGACTTTAAAAACTAGTTGGGAGTGGCCATTGTGTGTCATCAAATGTTTTTAAGCCTCTGGTTCTAAGCATCACATGCTTCTTGTTACTGTTCTCAGTTTTCAGTCTTCTTTCCGGCAAAGGGATAGTTTCTACCAAGAAGCTAGATTTCATCAAAGTATATTATTAATTATTTCATATTTATACCCCACCATTCTTCCCCAAAGGGAGCCCAGTAAAAATACTATACATGATAAAAATTATTTTTTAAAAAAAACAACAACAGAATACATTCTGTTCTGAATATGTGACATCAGTGTCACTGACAAAATACATCCAGTGTGGCCAGTGTGGTGTAGTGGTTAAGAGCGGTAGACTCCTAATCTGGGGAACCGGGTTCGCGTCTCCGCTCCTCCACATGCAGCTGCTGGGTGACCTTGGGCCAGTCACACTTCTCTGAAGTCTCTCAGCCCCACTCACCTCACAGAGTGTTTGTTGTGGGGGAGGAAGGGAAAGGAGAATGTTAGCCGCTTTGAGACTCCTTAAAAGGGAGTGAAAGGCGGGATATCAAATCCAAACTCTTCTTCTTCTTCTCTTCTAGATGACTGGTCTTGAGACCATCATAAGCATATGAATAAACTAAAGCACATGCATACACATTACTGGAGGAATCATATTTGAAAAGGCATCCTCACCAATGAGAGGAGGGAGAGGACATACCCTTGCAAGATGAGGTCCCCCCCCCCAGTTATAAGAAGTAGGTAAAGGGTAAAGGGACCCCAGACCATTAGGTTCAGTTGTGGCCGACTCTGGGGTTGTGGCGCTCATCTCGCTTTATTGGCCGAGGGAGCCGGCGTACAGCTTCCGGGTCATGTGGCCAGCATGACTAAGCCACTTCTGGTGAACCAGAGCAGCACAAGGAAACACCATTTACCTTCCCGCTGGAGCGGTACCTATTTATCTACTTGCACTTTGACGTGCTTTCGAACTGCTAGGTTAGCAGGAGCAGGGACTGAGCAATGGGAGCTCACCCCATCGCGGGGATTCAAACCGCCGACCTTCTGATCAGCAAGTCCTAGGCTCTGTGGTTTAACCCACAACAATTATCTATTTGTTTTTTTTAAAACAAAAACAAAAACCTGCTGCCAAATTAACCACAGGATGCTGGGAATTTCATTCCTCCGTGCTGCAGATGTGGGACTGTTGTTGTCACGCGTCTGTGTTTACATTCCACAGTGTTGGGTGTCATGGGAACGGAAGTTCCATTCTGTATAGCTTTTGCTTTGCTTTTCTCTCCGAGGAAGAAAGAGAGAGAGGAGCCATGTTTTCCTTGTTCAGTTGCATTTGATTTTGTACCTAATAAATTAGGCTTAGATGTCACACCTCAAGGCTCAGCTTCTGTTTGGACTCTGCTAGTGTCGTGTGCTCATGTCCTTGGATATGGGTCACATCAGCACAGTGGGACACAAGAGTGATGAAGCATCCTGGGTGGCGCTGCGTTGGGGGAGAGGCATTGGCCTCGGCGTTTCCCAACACAGGATTTGGTGCTGAGGGCTGCTATGAAGACACAGGCATGAATAGCTGGTTGCATTGGTCATGTACACAGAATGGAAGATGAAAGGATCCCCAGGGATGTGCTCTACGGGGAGCTGGCTTCAGGCACCAGGACCACTGGCAGAACAACTCTGTGTTAGAAAGACATCTGCAAACATGGCATGGAGGCTGGTAGCTGGAGAACCAGTGTGGTGTAGTGGTTAAGAGTGGTAGACTCGTAATCTGGTGAACTGGGTTCGCGACTCCACTCCACCACATGCAGCTGCTGGGTGACCTTGGGCTAGTCACACTTCTCTGAAGTCTCTCAGTCCCACTCACCTCACAGAGTGTTTGTTGTGGAGGAGGAAGTGAAGGAGAATGTTAGCCGCTTTGAGACTCCTTCTGGTAGTGATAAAGCGGGATATCAAATCCAAACTCTACTTCTTTTTCAATAACCCTGCCATGGGGGGAGGGCATTCCTTGTAGACAACCTCAGGGCCTGGAGACAGTCAGGTCAGGTACCTGCAGCAGAGACCAGAGGAGGAATGAGCACTGGGAGGAGCACAGAAAGAAGAAACACACTGGTACGTCTGCAGCAGCACAACTGGGTCCCAGCTTCAACAAAATACGTCTCCCCCACAGTTTGACTTCACTGCTGAAGGTGAGTTCTTCCATTTTCTCCCAAGACAGATGGATGACAACCAACCAGAACCATAAGGACCACTTTATTGAATGTTAAACCAAGCCTGCACCATACCCCCCCCAACAGTCCTTTTTTCTGGGGGTACCCAAGTGTATGCAGTACCAGCACCTTTTTTTCCTAGAAGAAAAGCACTGGCTAAAAATGTGGCACTTGCTGTAACAACTTCATGGTGAACAGAATATCATGCAACAGCAATATGGTGCTATAAATATGGGGAAACCCTAGAAATTAATAAATGCCAGGGTTTTGGTTACCGTAATTAGGATATGGATTAAAGTGCAGAACTGTGCCTGACAGGGAATTTATGAATTTCCTGGGCTGGCTTATGCAAACCAGCCTGGCCAAGCTAAGACCATTAAGGGGGACAATGATTGGCCATTGAGGAGACGGATCCTTTAGCCTGGGGGGTGAGATATTGCCAAGGAGAAGGGGGGCAGAAAGAGGGAGTTTTGAAGAAGAAGAAGAGGAGGAGGAGGAGGAGGAGGAGGAGGAGGAGGAGGAGGAAGAGACTGGATTTGATATCAAGTCAAGTCAAGTAACCTTTATTGGCATCACATAAGAACATTCAGATTTGATATCCTGCTTTATCGCTACCCTAAGGAGTCTCAAAGCGGCTAACATTCTCCTTTCCCTGCAGGGATTCCTGGGAAGAAGAAGGAAGAAGTAAGGCTTTGAGCCATCTTTGAGGGAAGCAGCCTGAGGGGTATTTGCGCTGCTGCCCCTGGAAATGTGCAAGCTGTAAGATCTGGACTTCCTCCACGCAGACTGAAGGTGTAAATAGGCAAATAAACCATGTCTTCTATTATCCAAAGGGGCACAGTCCCTGTGTGTGAGCTTGTGGCCCCATGCACGCTTGGCAGAGAGAGGGGCAGGCACTGGGCTTTTGTAACAATGTGAAGGGGGCGGTGGGGGGGGGGATCTAACAAAAAGTGGCTGCAGAGCAAGCCATGGTCCTATGTTATATAATGGAGAGGAGGGCTAAGCACACCTCCTGGTGGCCCATGCCTGCTTGTGATTTGCTGATTAGGTGAGTAAGGTAAAGGGACCCCTGACCATTAGGTCCACTCGTGACCGACTCTGGGGTTGCGGCGCTCATCTCGCGTTATTGGCCAAACGAGCTGGCATACAGCTTCCAGGTCATGTGGCCAGCATGACTAAGCCACTTCTGGCGAACCACAGCAGCACACAGAAACGCCAGAGCAGTACCTATTTATCTACTTGCACTTTGGCATGCTTTTGAACTGCTAGGTTGGCAGGAGCAGGGACTGAGCAATGGGAGCTCACCCCATCACGAGGATTCGAACCACCGACCTTCTGATCGGCAAGTCCTAGGCTCTGTGATTTAACCCACAGCACCACCCGCGTCCTGATTAGGTGAGTAGGCGAGACCAATTACCCAGGCAGCAATCTGGCCCAGGGGCTTCCTTTGCTGCCTGGGATGTGGGGGGAAGCCAGCCTGCAATGGTGCCCATCAGGGAAGCTGAGCAAACTGCTCCTGGACCTTTTTGTGGTTGTACCACACTCTGCTGAGCTAAGCTACTGAGTTTAGCAAACTGGGACTTATGGGTAAGTTCTGGCCATGAGCTGTAAGCTTGGATTAACTCAGAATGGTGTGGTACCGAAAATGACCAGAGAGGTGCAAAACTGTTGCAAGCTCCTCTTCTACAGCCCATTATACAGTATTGTGCGGTCTCACTAAGCCAAGGCTTGGCTTATTATGTTGTTTGTACTGGGCTACTGTCTACACAGTATATTCAAGGATTGCCAAAACAGGGGAAACAACACCAATTTCAAAATCAAAACACAACCCACAATCATAGCTGTGAATCAGTCACAACTCATTAGAAGAGAAATTGCATATTGCATATCCGACTTTCCCATCTTAGAACTTCTAGATCATATTTTAGTGCTTTGATAAGGTTATGATAATAGGGAAATTTAAATAACTGGCTTGGAGCACAGAACTGAACATTTCATTGTGGTGGGAGGACACCTTAAAGGAATTTGTGTGAACTTTATGGCATTATTTGTTTCAGTACATTAAAATACCAAACTGAGTCAGGATGAAGGATAATGAAGCTATGATACATAGAAATGTATTACGCCACTCTCTAGGAATGTAGACTGACTTAATGAATTATTAGTACAATAGATGATTAATCATAATCAGATTCCTGAGAGAACAGGAAGAATGATAAACATACCAGGAGAATAAGGGTCTCTTCACTTATGTGTTTAGATGCACATCTATGTTATCAAATGTGTGGATGCAACCAGGGCTTTTTTCCAGCCAGAACTCACAGAAACTCAGTTTTGGCACCTCTCAGGTGGGCTCCATTGCCATTATAAGAGAACAAGGGAGGTGTTCATTGTGAGTTCCAGCACCTCTTTTGCTAGAAAAAATAGCACTGGATGCAACAAACGTGTTTTTTTCAAGATGTGTATCATGCAGGTACACTTGATGTGTACAGCCAAATTACACATGATGAGGAAGGTAGGTGGCAATTTTGTTTGATGGATCAATTGTTGTTGTGTTTAGAGGACAAGCAGCTGGCAGGAAATGGGTCTGGAATCATTTCTCCAGCGTCCTTTCCTCTGCTCCTGATTGCAATTTTAAAAGTTCATCATATGTTAAAAAACCCCCACAAAACACCAAAATATCAGGGGAAAGTTACCTCCACGTAATGTGTTGACTGGCCCTTACTTTGTCACAGACTTGTATTTCTGCTGCCTAATGTATCAAAGAGCCCCTGTGATTAAATACAGTGTTTATGAAGCTTTTTAGACTCCACAAAACCAAAGCAAAAGAGCAGGCACGGTGTTTGATAAAGAGGGTAAGAACACTCCTTAGCCAAACAAGAAATCAGCCTTATATCGGTACAGAAGAAACAAGAGTGTGAAAGTAGAGCAGTCTGGCTTTGGGGAATAAGAAGACCTGAGAATCAGATCCTGGCTACAAACTGGGAAGCATCTAGTGAAATAGGAGGAAGGTCATAACTTTAAAAGTAAAGGTAAAGGGACCCCTGACAATTAAGTCCAGTCGTGAACGACACTGGAGTTGCGGCGCTGGTGTGCTTTTGAACTGCTAGGTTGGCAGGAGCTGGGACCAAACAACGGGAGCTCACCCCATCATGAGGATTTGAACCGCCAACCTTTTGATCGGCAAGCCCAAGTGGCACAGTGGTTTAACCCGCATAGTACTCTTACACGTCATCCAAAAAGGGGGCACAAATATCCATAACATTTGCACATTCTAACATATTTACAGAGCTGAAAAAGGTTCAGAAAAGGGCAACCAAAGCGATTAAAGGGTTGGAACATCTATGAGGAAAGGTTACAGTGTTTGGGGCATTTTAGTTGAGGGAGGGGGAAAGGAGAGTAAACATGGAACATGATAAAGGAGTATCAAATTATGCAGCATGTTGAAAAAGTGGGTTGTCATGATACTGGAATCTGGAGCCAGCCAACCAAGTTGAATGTTGGAAGAACACATCACATAATTAAATTATAGAACAAGAGATAGTAATGTCCACCAATTTGGATGGCTTTAAAAGAGGATTAGACACATTCACGGAGGATACAGCTATCAATAACTACCAACCACGATGGCTATGTTGTACCTGAATGCCAGTTGTCAGTAATCAGACATGGGGAGGGCACTGGTCCACTCAGGTCCTACTTCTGGGCTTCCTTTAGGCACCAGGTGAGCCATTGTGATAGAAAGATGCTGGATGGGACTTTGGGATCTGATGTCAGGGAGTGGACTTCTATCACTGTGCCATTGAGAGCGTGCTCACTTATGGCTTATGTGTGTGGTACGGAAGCTGTACTACCCAGGACAGGTTGGGGTTGTGCAGAGTTATTAAGGCAGCAGAGAGCATTGTTGGCTGCCCACTCTCCACCTTAGAGCAGATTTATGCCACAAGGTGCCATAGGAAGGCACTGGACATAGTAAAAGATCCATCGCATCCTGGTCACTGTCTCTTCGAGCTCCTGCCGTCGGGACGGAGATACAGGACGATGAAGACAAGAACGAGCCGTCTTAAGAACAGCTTCTTCTCCAGAGCGATCTCGGCCCTGAATGGGAAGCCTGGACTTTGAAAGTCATCTAATCTTCCTTGCTGTATTATACTGTATTGTTTTAATTAGTGTTTTTATAGTTGTTTTGGTTTTGTGTGGAGTGCCCTACCTGGGTGGATGGAGCAGCCAAGTAATTTTGTTGTCCCCGAGAGGGGGCAATGACAATAAAGATATTATTATTATTATTATTATTATTATTATTATTATTATTATTATTATGAATAGGGGAGACCGACCCTTCCCTCCTCCTGCACTTTCCAAAGAAGAGGAAGACAGTATAGATTTAGAACAGTGGTTTGTAGAAGGTCACAGTTCAGAGCCTGCAGAGGGGAGAAGCTGGGAAATATTGGAAGGGGAGCAGGAGGAAGAAGAAGCACCAGGGGAGAGACAGCTGACAGACTCAGTGTCTTTGGAAAGCATGCCAGACCCCCCCTCTCCCAGGTCCCGGTGAGCATTGAGAGTAGGAGAACAGAAAGCTTAGAGGCAGAAAGCACAGATCAGCCAGTGCAGGGATGATATATGATAGGAGAGACGGAGGGGGTGGCGCTTTACTTGGAGCAATGCCATTATCCAAGAGGGACGGTATGCCTATGTCTCTGTAAATATTGAATAAAAGACTTGATAAGGACCTATTGTTTTCCCATTTCTGGCTGCCAACCTTGAGGGAGGGGGATCGGATTCCCTGCAGTCTGACATCTACTTATGTTTGTGTGTGCATAGGTGTACGTTCAGAAATAAATGCTATAATTTAAATAGAAATACACTGGATAACTCCTTCAAACAAAGGACTGTCCTCTGTAAAATAGGACATGTGATCACCCTATAAAGAAGTCATAACTTAATAAGGATGGGACGCGGGTAGCACTGTGGGTTAAACCACAGAGCCTAGGACTTGCCAATCAGAAGGTCGGTGGTTCAAATCCCCGTGACGGGGTGAGCTCCTGTTCTTTGGTCCCTGCTCCTGCCAACCTAGCAGTTCAAAAGCACGTCAAAGTGCAAGTAGATAAATAGGTACTGCTCTGACGGGAAGGTAAACAGTGTTTCCGAGTGCTGCTCTGGTTCGCCAGAAGCGGCTTAGTCATGCTGGCCACATGACCCGGAAGCTGTATGCCGGCTCCCTCGGCCAATAAAGCGAGATGAGCGCTGAAACCCCAGAGTCAGCCACAACTGGACCTAATGGTCAGGGGTCCCTTTACCCTTTACCTTTAACTTAAAAAGGAGGAGGAAAAGTGCAGTAGGTCTTGGACTCCCTCATGAAATACAATGGAACAAAAAGTGTGGGCAGGGGGAAATTTCAGGGTGCGAAGAAATTATCATAGAATTGTAGAGTCCTACAATGCAGGAATCTTGTGCCCAAAATGAGGCTTGAACCTATAACCTTGAGATTAAGAGTCTTCTGTCCTACCGACTGAGCTTTCCAGCTGAACTACCATTCTACAATTTGTGCATGTGGGCAAATATTTCTCTCTACTGGGAAACATTTCAACAAAACCCCTCATTTAATTCTACGTACGCACTGTAGGAAGTAAAACAGGTAAAGCATTCAAGAAAAACGTGGTTTACAGTCACGATACTGTAAAATAAATAGGATGGCAGGCTTCACTTACCAGTTCAGATATGTACGGGCAACATACAAAGATATCTAACTCTTTGGGATGCATTAAGATGGTCACCAAAGACCCCATACATGTGTCAATCGAGTAAACATATATGAATGTGATACAGTTATTATTTGTGGGGAAACTTCGAGCTTGGTTCACTAGCATATTCTTAAGAAAGAAAGGTAAGATATTGTCATTCACATAGGCAGAAGCACAAAGTAAGATCAAGCAGAAAAATCTACGTCAAGATTTGTGAAATGTAATCAGCTTGCTTTTTAACTTGTGTTCTATCCACCTCCAGACACTCCATAGGCCATGGATTTAAATTTGTGGGATTGGAAATGCAAGTCATAAATACCGCAACTCTTGCATTTTTTTTTAATAATAATTTTTATTACATTTTTTCCAGATTACAGATAAGACAGAAAAAAGAAAAAACATAAAGAATAAAAAAAAGAAAAGAAAAAACCATTTCAACAACTTATTTCAGATTTCTATCGGACTTCCCCGCATCTCCCACACAGTGCATTCTTAACAATAAAGTTATCAGCAAATTATAACCTTATTTCGTGTGTTTCTTTGTATTTTCAATTGCAGTTTAAGTTTAAATCTCTTATTTTCCATTTACTCTAAAAATATAACATATTGTCATTTTTACTCATTTAAACTTTGATTCTTTCATAAATATTATCCAATTTCATATATAATCAACTTTCGTTGCTGGGGCTAGCCTTCCAAATCATACGGCATCTTAAGATTCATATAACTTATAATATTTTTGCAAATAGTCTTTAAATTTTTTCCAGTCCTCCTCCATTGCCTCTTCTCCCAAATCTCGGATCCTTGCAGTCATTTCGGCTAATTCCATGTAGTTCATCAGTTGCGTCTGCCAATCCTCCAGTGTGGGCAAATCTTGGGTCTTCCAATTCTTGGCAATAAGGATTCTTGCTGCTGTTGTAGCATACATAAAAAAGGTTCTATCCTTTTTTAACACCTTCTGGCCGACAATGCCCAGAAGAAAGGCCTCCGGTTTCTTGGGAAAGGTGTATTTAAACACCTTTTTTTAACTCATTATAGATCATTTCCCAGAAAGCCTTCACTCTTGGGCAGGTCCACCAAAGATGAAAAAATGTCCCTTCAGCCTCCTTACATTTCCAACATTTATTGTCGGACAAATGGTAAATCTTAGCAAGTTTGACTGGGGTCATGTACCACCTGTATACCATTTTCATAATATTTTCTTTCAAGGCATTACATGCCGTAAACTTCATACCGGTGGTCCATAACCTTTCCCAGTCCTCAGACATAATGTTATAACCAATGTCCTGGGCCCATTTTATCATGGCTGATTTAACTGTCTCATCCTGAGTGTTCCATTTAAGCAGCAAGTTATACATTCTCGATAATAACTTAGTCTTTGGTTCCAACAGCTCTGTCTCGAGTTTCGATTTTTCCACCTGGAATCCTGTTTTTTTGTCTAATTTAAAAACCTCATTAATTTGGGCATAATGTAGCCAGTCTTGCACCTTACCTTTTAACTTTTCAAAGCTCTGCAACCTCCAATTACCTCCGATGTTTTCTATTATTTCCCAATACTTCGGCCAGTAGGCCTCCATATTGGGTTTTTCCGAGCTTTGGCCTCTATTGGTGATATCCACCTCGGAGTTTTACTTTCCAATAAGTCCTTATATTTTTTCCAGACCATAAATATTGCTTTCCTGACAATATGATTTTTAAACATTCCAAATGTTTTTGCCTTGTCATACCACAAATACGCATGCCAACCTAACGAATTATTAAAGCCTTCCAGATCTAGGACATCAGTGTTTTCTAATAGAATCCAATCTTTCATCCAGCAGAAGGCCGCAGCTTCATAGTATAACCTTAAGTCCGGCAGGACAAACCCCCCTCTCTCCTTTGCATCAGTTAGTATTTTAAACTTTATTCGGGGCTTTTTGCCCTGCCAGACAAATTTAGAGATGTCCTTCTGCCACTTTCCAAAACAATCCACTCTATCCACAATCTGCAAGGCCTGGAATAGAAACAACATTTTTGGCAAAACGTTCATTTTTATAGCTGCAATTCGGCCTAACAAGGATAATTTCTTTTTTTTTTTTTTTAAGATTTAAAATTTTTTATTATAATCCAACATTTAAAAACACATATACCTTGTTAACAAAAGCAAAACAAACAAGCAAGCAAAAAAAAAACAGTACAAAAATCACTATACAATTTTTTATATTACATAACTTCCCACCACCACGACGTGACCTTTATCTCAACACTATATACAGCAGTATCTTTTGTTAATCCGGATGCTCTACCTCACGGTTTTTATATTATACCTACTGTTATTTTGACGTTTCCTGAAATCTTCTCCATGTATGAAAAAAATTTGTTCCAATCGTTAATAAATTTGGTATTTTTCTGTTGCCTAATCCTCTGGGTCATTATTGCCAAATCGATGTATTCAGTTAGCTTATTTTGCCAGTCCTTGATTGTTGGGATGTTGGGTTTTTTCCAATTCTGCGCTAGCAGTATCCTAGCGGCGGCTGTCGCATACTGGAATAGAGTTTGGTCGTTCTTGTTGATCTCGTTCCCCACCATTCCCAGAAGGAACGCCTCGGGTATTTTGGGGAAGGTATACTTTAGGATCTTTTTTAATTCATCGTAAACCGCACCCCAAAACTTCTTTACCTCATCGCAGGCCCACCACATATGAAGGAAATTTCCCTCTTTCTTTTTGCATTTCCAGCAGGTATTGTCCCCGGTTTTATACATTTTGGCTAATTTTATTGGGGTGATGTACCAACGGTACATCATCTTTTCCATATTTTCTCGGAGACCAACACATGCTGAAAATTTCATATCCTTGTTCCATAGTTTTTTCCATTTTTCGTAGTCTAAGGGGTGTCCTAGATCTATAGCCCATTTAATCATAACCTCTTTAATTTCCTCATCCTTGGTGTCCCACTCTAGTAGTTGGTTATACATTTTAGATAGGAGTTTGGACTTCCCTTCTATTATTTCCAAATGGAATTTGGACTTGTTCTTACACATACCGGCTTTTTTATGTTCGTTCCATAAAGAGTTAATTTGGTGGAAATGCAACCACCCCGATAGTTTGTCTTTTAGTTCATCATAGGGTCTAATTTCCCACCCTCTCTCCGATCTTATCAAAAAGTCGGCATATGTCCACCTTTTACCTTCCATATTTAATTTTTTGATTTCTAGAATGTCGACGGGTGAGAGCCACAATGGAGTTTCTTTTTCTACCAAATTCTTACATCTATTCCACACCTCTAGCAATGCCCCTCTTATGATGTGATTAGAAAAACTTTTATGCACTCTCCCCTTATCTTGCCACAGGTAAGCATGCCACCCAAACCTAGCATTAAAACCCTCTAAGTCCAACAGGTCGGTGTTGTCCAAGACTATCCATTCCTTGACCCAGCATAAACACGCGGCCTCATAATATAATTGAAGATTCGGGACCGCAAACCCACCTCTGTCTCTTTTATCAGTGAGCAATTTATATTTAATTCTGGCCCTTTTGCCCTGCCAGATAAACCTAGAGAGGGTCCTCTGCCAGTCCTTGAACATTGTCGTGCCCCTGATTACTGGAATGTTTTGAAATAAGAATACCATTTTTGGGAGGATGTTCATCTTAATGGCCGCCATTCTCCCCTCCCACGACAAGTGTAATCTGCTCCAGCTATCTAGATCTCTTTTACATTCTTTCCAAATTCTGCTGTAATTGTCCTCCACCAAATTTATATTTTTAGTTGAGACCCAAATACCCAAATATTTAACCTTTTTTGATATTTTTATCCCAGATTCCGCCTCGATTTTATTTTTTGATTGTTCGTCTAGGTTCTTTACCAACATTTTTGTTTTTGTTTTATTTAATCTAAACCCCGATAGCTTCCCAAATTCCTCCATTAGTCCCATAATTGTATTTATTGTTTCTAGAGGTTCTTCTATTGATATTACTAGGTCGTCAGCATAAGCTTTGACTTTATATTCTTTTTTGCCTACCTTAATCCCTCTTATTTCTGGTGTTCCTCTAATCTTATTCAATATAACTTCCAGGACCATAATAAATAACAAAGGTGATAATGGGCATCCCTGTCTTGTACCCTTTGTAATCATGAACGAGTCTGTTAAACTACTATTGATGATAAGTTTCGCCCTTTGGTTTGAATAGATCGCTCTGATGCCTTCTAAGAATGGCCCTCTTATTCCTACCCTTTCCATACATTTAATGAGAAATTGCCAAGATACATTATCGAAAGCCTTTTCGGCATCTATAAAGATTAAGGCGGCAGGAATATCAATTTTAAGGTCCAGATATTCGATTATATTAACTACGTGTCTTACATTATCTTTTGTTTGTCTACCGGGCAGGAATCCGGCTTGGTCTTTATGGATCGCTCTATTAAGATATTTCTTTAATCTATATGCCATTATTCCTGCGAAAATCTTGTAATCCATGTTAAGCAAAGAAATTGGTCTGTAGTTTTTTATATTAAGTGTATCTGAGTCTGCTTTGGGTATTAATGTGATATACGCCTCTCCCCACGAGTCAGGTATTTCCCCTCCTTGGAGGATGTTGTTAATTACATCGCAGAGTACCGGAATTAGAAGTTCGTCTAAGGTTCTGTAATATTTTTGGGAAAGGCCATCTGGGCCAGGGGCCTTCCCGGGTTTCATCTTCTTAATTGCATCTCTAACCTCATCTATGGTTACCGGCTCATTTAGAACTGTCTTTTCTTCGTCTGATAGCAGCACCCCTTCGTTCCTATCCAAATACCTTCCTATCTCAACTGTATCCTCATCCTCTTTCTTCTTGTACAGGGTTTCGTAATATTGAAGGAACTTTCCCTTGATCTCAGTGGGGTCCTCTATTAATTGGTCTTCAAATTTAATTTTGTTAATCACCTTTTGTTTTTTTTTCTTCCTCAATTGCCATGCTAGCAGCTTACCGGTTTTATTTGCTGATTCAAAATACCTTTGTTTCATCGATTTTATTCCCCACTCTATTTCCTGGTTCAGCAATGATGAGTATTGAGTTTGTAGTAATTTACAAATTTGTTTGAGGCTCTCATCGTCGGGATTTATTGTTAATTTATCCTCTACTTCTTTTAATTGTTTGATTAGTTCTTCCTTCTTTGCCTCTCTCAGGTTTTTCCTATATTTATTCTGTTGAATCAGAAAACCTCTAAGGACTGCTTTACTGGCATCCCAGACCACATTAATTTTAGTTCCTTTGTACAAGTTATGATCAAAGTATTCCTTCAAGATGTTCTTTGCCCTACCAATAATCTCATCCTGTTCCATTAGGTAATCGTTCATTCTCCATCTGTATGTACCTGATGGGATACTCTTTATTTCCAAAAGGATTGAGCTGTGATCCGATAACGTTCTTGGCTCTATTATGCATCTCCGCGCTCTTAACAAAAGGTCTCTGGAGACCCAGATCTGGTCTATTCTACCCCAGCTCTGGTGTACTCCAGAGAAATGTGTGAACTGTTTTCCTGTTGGGTTTTTGTGTCTCCAGACATCGATTAGGTCTAGATTTTCTTGAAGATCATCAAAAGTTTTGGGGAGTTTCCCCTGTTTCCCTTTCCTTCTCTTTTCACTTCTATCTATTTCGGGTTCAGGGACTCCATTCAAATCACCTAATAAAATTAATTTATAGTTTTCTAACTCTAGTAATGTTTGTTCTAATTTTTTAAAGAACTCGGTTTTGTTTGTATTGGGGGCATAGACCGACACCACATTAAGCCTTTCCCCTTGGTGGGTGATTTGGATCCCTAGAATTCTCCCCTCCTCATCTTTACATATTATTTTGGGTTCCAGTTTCTCTTTGGCATAGATGACCAACCCTCTCTTTTTATTCACCTCCGAGTTTATAAACTCCATTCCCAGCTTTTTGTTAATCAGTATATGTTTGTGTTTTTTGGCCACATGGGTTTCTTGGCAGCAGATCACGTCACATTTTTTATTTTTCAAAACTTTCTCTATTTTATTTCTTTTTGATTTCTTATTTAGACCGTTAACATTCCAAGTTAAAAAGGTTAAGGACATAGTTTGGGTAAAGCGTCACGTTTATAGCTGATTTCAATTCCTTGTCTCTCCCTCTTCCTCTGTTTCCTCCTCTTCCGCTACGCCTTCCCCCTCTTCCTCCTTTCCTTCACCCTCCCCCTCCCCTCTTCTCAGCCTCGCCCTCCCCCCTCCCTCCCCCCCTCCGGCTTCCCCTCTATCTGTTAGTCCATCCTCCTTTCTACTAAGCTCCTTCTCATATCTTCTCAGGAACTTTTCTACTTCTAAGGAACTAGTCAGTTTAAATCTCTTATCTTTAAAAAAGAAAGCGATTCCCTCAGGGAATTCCCATCTAAATTGGATATTGTTCCTTCTTAAGACCCCTAATATGTGTCTATATCCTTCCCTCTTGCGTAATAATCTGACCGGGATCTCTTTCAGGACAATTATCGGTCTACCGCCTATTATTAATTTTTTATGGTAGCTTGTTTTAAGTATCAGATTTCTCATTCCCATTGAGTTAAATATTACTAAACAGTCCCCGATGAGTTTCCTAGGTTTGTTCTGGTATGTTCTCATTTTGATCCTAAAGGCGTTTTCTATCGTATATGCGACCTCCTCTTCTTTTACTTCTAACCAGTTTGCTAATTCCAAAGTTATTTTTTCTTTAATGTTCTCTCTCGCTTCTTCTTCTATACCTCTAAATTTTAAGTGCATTTGTCTTTGTCGCATTTCAGTCATCGCTATATTGTCCCAGATCTGTTCCTGTGATTTATTAAGCTCTCGCATCTCCTCCTTCAATTTCTCTGTCTCCCTCTTCTGTTCTCTCACATCTTTTTGAATTCTTTTGTTAGTTTCCTCAAATGTTTTCGTTTTGACTGTTAACTCTTGAACTTTCTTCCCAAGCTCTCCTATAGCTCCCTCTATTCTTTTATCTATCCTCTCTTGCATTTCCTCTAATTTATTTTCTATATGATTTTCGTTCTGCTTAAGTTCCTCCTTGATTTTTAACCACAAAAAATCCAAATCTTTGATTTCTTCTTGCCTAGAAACTTTCCTTTCACCTGGGGTCCCCCCTCCCCTTTTCCCATTCTTCCCCAACATTTTAATCCTAATTATTGGTTAAGCTCTTCAGGGGTAATTCTCTCCCTTTAAGGGCTCACACTCTCCTTGATCCACTGTATAGCTTACCCCAATAATCCATCTAATTGCACCAAAAAGGTGCGGTCAGGGAAAAAGTGAACAGGGGGGGGACAGGGGGTAGGAGGGAAGGGACACACAAAATGGCTCTATATGTTTTACAGATTAAGTAAGGGAGGCAGACAGAGGGGGCAAGAAAACCCCTGTGATTATAAGGAATCAGGGCTACCACTAATTTAGCTGGGGAGGAGCGGGACAGGGGGAGGGGAATGGAGATAGCTGGGTGGGGAAATATACAAAAATGTCCGGGTAGCCAGGAATAACTATCAATCTAAGTCACTAAAAAATAATACGCGTAGGTGCCTCTAATACATGTGATTATCTGTCCATGCCGTCAGTCCCACCGTTCACATAGCGGTCTTACATAAGTTCCGAAAATCCCATATGTCCTTGGCAGGGGAGGAAAAAATCCTTAATCGAGAGTCAATACGGGCTCTCAACAGTGGGTATCTTCAGGGGGCAGTCACGATACCTTTAGTCTCTTCCTCTCCTCTCTCTATGCTCCTCCAGTCCTCTTATGGATCTTTACAGTAAGACTTTCCTCCTGTGTGAGCTTGTTAAATTGCCAATAAGGGACCGCCAGAAGATCTTAGCCAGAACTCCAAATCAAAATCCAGATATAAGTCCAGATATAAGTCCAATATAGGACCGCAACAAAATTCAAACCAACGTGCATCTAACTCAGGCAAACAGTCTTTAAACTTTCTATAAATGGAGACCCAAATAGTTCTGTAAATAAAAGCTCGGTTAGCTCGTTTGGTCTTGTAAAAAGAAAAAAAAAAAAACAGAAAAGACCTCCTCCTTCTGAGCCTACACAGTTCGGCTGTTATGATCTACTCCGTTTTCTTACTGACCGTAATTTCTTAAACCTGCGCCATTTTCGCTCTCCGTCGGGTGGGACCATACACTAAAGCAAAAACTGCCCGGACTCACCCATCTATAATCCTTATCTTCGGCACTGCTCCAAGTCCAGTCATGATGGGGAGTCCGTTTTTAAGCCTTTGGTGGTCCGACGCCTTGTTCGGTGGAAGCTTGAGGCATCGTATCTCGGAGGCGGCGTTTTCCCGAATTGTGCACCTGCGGCTCCGCCCTGTCTCTCCTCTCCGCACAGAGAGGGACCCACGGAGATGGAAACGCCGCTCCCGCGCTGCCGGGAAACCTTCCCCCAGGGGTTCCCCCCCTGGGCTTTCGCTTTTTTAGGGGGCGCAGTGCCTTTGCGACACCCCTATTTCTCCGAGTTACTCGGAAAGCCCTTAGCGTGGCTTCCCGCGCTTCCCTCACCGCCCGCGTCCGGAACCGGAAGTCAGTAACAAGGATAATTTCAATCTTGACCAAATTTCTAGATCCTTTTTCACTTCTGACCAACATTTCTCATAATTGTCTTTAAATAAATTCAAATTCTTGGAAGAGAGATTAACCCCCAGGTATTTCACTTTTTTAACAATGTTTAGTTCTGTTTCCCTCTGAAACCCCTCTGCTTCATTAACTGTCAGGTTTTTCCCTAACACCTTAGTTTTTTGTTTATTCAACTTAAAACCCGCCACCCGACCAAATTTCTGAATCAGTTCCAAAACTCTTTTTGTACTAGATTCTGGCTCCTGTAATGTTAAAACCAAGTCATCTGCAAATGCTTTCAGTTTATATTGTTTCGCTCCGACCTGGATTCCTTGCACCTGCCGATCCTTCCTTATCATATTCAGCAAAACCTCCAGGACCGAAATAAACAATAAAGGGGAAAGGGGGCACCCCTGGCGTGTTCCTTTTTCAATAAGAAGTTCTTCTGTCACCACATTGTTCACTATCAACTTAGCTTTTTGTTCTGAATAGATTGCTTCTATTCCATTCTCAAACCCCCTTCCCACTCCCATCCCTTCCAAATTTTTCTTCATAAATTTCCAAGAAATATTATCGAAGGCCTTCTCCGCATCAATAAAAATTAAAACTGCTCTAGTGTTGATATTTGTTTGTAAAAGTTCCAGAATATCGATGATATTCCTAGTGTTGTCAAACAGATGTCTACCTGGGAGAAAGCCAGCTTGGTCCTTGTGAATTACTTCGTTTAAAACTTTTTTAAATCTGTTAGCCAATATATCTGCAAATATTTTGTAATCCACATTTAGGAGTGAGATGGGACGATAGTTCTTAAGTTGGGTCTTTTCAGTCTCCACTTTGGGTATCAATGTGATGAATGCTTCTTTCCACGTATCTGGTGCCTTCCCTCCCCCCATAATCTGATTACAAACCTCCATTAATGGTTGTATCAAGAAATCTTTTAACGTCCTATAATATTTGGAGGTAAGTCCGTCCGGGCCTGGAGATTTGCCTAACTGCATGTTCTGAATGGCATCCTCAATTTCCTGATGTGTTATTTTACAATTCAAGGTTGACCTCTTCTCTTGTGATAGTTCTGGTAGGCCATTGTCT
This sequence comes from Podarcis vaucheri, assembly GCF_965113315.1. NCBI lineage: Eukaryota > Metazoa > Chordata > Lepidosauria > Squamata > Lacertidae > Podarcis > Podarcis vaucheri. The sequence goes on along the minus strand of NC_138762.1, from coordinate 89,995,151 downwards.
TTCAGGAATTGTTCTATCTCAATTGCTTCCTCGGGTCCTTGTGTATAAAGTTTTTTGAAATATTTCTGGAAACACTTTCTAATTTCTCCCGGTTTCTGAATATTTTTCCCTTCAACTTCTAGATTGGTAACATAGTTTAATTTTTGTCTCTTTTTCAACTGCCAAGCTAGCAGTTTCCCACATTTGTTCGCAGATTCAAAAGATCTTTGTTTCATTTGTTTAATTTTCCATTCCACTTCTTGATTAATCAATTTCGAATATTGTGATTGGTGGAATTTGATTTCTCTTAAGGTCTCTTTTGATCTTGGATTCAGTCTTAATTTTTTCTCTCCATCTCTTATCTTCTCTAATATCTTATCCTTTTTCCCATTCCAGAATTTTTTCTTAATCGTATTCTGTTGTATCAGAAACCCTCTCATAACAGCTTTACTTGCGTCCCAGATTGTTCTTTTTTCCACCGAGGTATTCAAATTAATTTCGAAATAGTCCTTTAAAGCTTTTTGGGCCTTCTTTACGATCTCTTGATCTCTTAGCAGGTTGTCATTCATTTTCCATCTGAAGGAATCGGCAGTAGTAAATCTCATTTCCATTTTCAGGGCGTTGTGGTCGGAGCAAGTTTTTGGGCAGATTTCTACTTTTGTAGTCTTAGGTGCCAGCCCTCTAGTTGTCCAAATTTGGTCGATTCTTGTCCATGACAGGTGGGCCTCAGAAAAGAAAGTTCCTTCTTTACCTAGGGGGTTTCTCGTCCTCCATAAATCAATTAAATCCATATTGTCAGTTAGTTCGAAGAATGTTTTTGGTAGTCTTCCATCTTTGGTCAAATTCTGGTTCTGTGACTTATCCATAAGAGTAGAGACGACCCCATTCATGTCTCCCATCATGATGATGTTAGAATAGTCCAGATAGTCCAGTAGTGTCTCATGTAGCTTCTTATAAAATTCTGATTTCCCCTCATTTGGTGCATAGATTCCTAATATCAAAACTTTCTCTCCTTGAGTCTGTATTTCAATAGCCAGGATTCTTCCTTGTTCGTCTTTGAACAAAAATTTTGGTGATAAATTCTCCTTAGCGTAGATCACCACGCCTCTCTTTTTAACTCTATCTGATGAAATAAATTCTTGGCCTAGTCTTTTATTTATTAACACCTTCCTATGAAGCCTGGTCACGTGGGTTTCTTGCAAACAGATTATGTCCAAATTTTCTTTCTTTAAAATATGGAAGATCCTTTTGCATTTTTCCGGGGAATTTGCGCCATTAATGTTCCAACTGTACAGCTGCAGAGCCATCCTGTATCAATCTGTTGTTGCTCTTTATGGGGCGTCTTCTTTTTTGTCCAAATCCAAGGGTGGTAGCTCTTTTCCAGACTCTGGTGGGGGCCAAATAGCTGCCGCTCCTTTCTGCAGGTCTTCTCCGTGGTCGTGTAGAAACTTCTGGCTGTCCTCTTTCGTTTTGATTTTAATCTTCTTTCCTTTGTAGTTGAATGAGAGGCCTTGTGGAAACTCCCACCTGTATGGTATTCCGTTACCTCTCAAAAGTCCAGCTAGGTCAGTGTAGTTAGATCTGAGATCCAATAGTTGTTTAGGGATATCCTTGTAAATTTGTGCTCTTCTGTCCTGGATCTCGAGTGCTTTGTTAAAATGTAGGTCAAGTAGCTTGTCTCTCTCCTGCTTAGTCCTTAAGATAATCAAACAGTCTCTAGGCCTGTCCTTCCTGGTAACTCTTCCCAGTCTGAATGCAGTTGTTATTTTAAAATCTGTATCTTCTTTTATACCCCAGAATTTAGAAAATTCTGCTGTCAAGAAGCCAGTCAAATCCTCTTTCTCAATCTCTGGGATAGAGCGTAATCTTAAATTATTTTCCCTGTTTCTCAATTCCACCAAAGACAGGTAGGCCTGCTGGTCAGTGATGTGTTTATGGAGCGGCCTTACCTCTCCTTTCAATTCGTCCACTTTCTGAATTGCTTCACCTGCTTTTTCATTCGCAGCCTCGGCCAATTTCCGATTTTCAGATGTGGCGTCCTTTAGATTCCCAATATCTTGTGCATGCTTAGCCACCTGTTCAGAAAGTTTGGTGATTGAAGATGTGGCTAAGTCAATTTTTGCAGTTTGATCATCCACTTTTTTATTCAAAATTGCAAATTGTTGTAACATTTCCTCTAAAAGAGTGCTAGAACCCCCAGCTGCCATATCCTCAGTTGTTGACTGTTCAGCTTCCTTAGATGGGGGTGTTGGTGATGGTACAGCCTGTAGGACAGCAGGGACTGAAGATCTACGAGCCTGGGAAATCAGGGTTGTTTGTACCAATTGGCCTTTCCCTGCTTTCGACGCAGCTCTTGTTTTTACTCGGTCACTCATTCCACACCTGTCTTTGGATTCAAGGTCAAACTGTCAAAAGTTCCATGGGAAAGACAGGCCTCAGAGTCAATAACCAAACCACAGAGAGTCAAAACAAAGTTAGTTCTCAGGAAATTGTAAATCCCAAACTCCACTAGAGGGAGTATTGTTACAGTTCAGGAAAGAAGAGACAAAGTTTCAGTCGCCATTAAAGTTCCTGCAATTAAGTAAATTAACAGTAGTCTTTAGAGAAGACCTTTTCCCTCTGGCAGAGCCCTCTCAATGTTCCGCAACTCTTGCATTTTAAGAGCAAGTGAAGTCACCACAATCCATGCTGCTTCAAGTCTTGCTCTATGAGTTTGATTGAACTCAATGCCATGCCAATTCACATTAGCAGAGGGTGTGGGAATTAATGTTTCCTAAGGGATGGAAGGAATGACAACAAAAAGCTGGCAGCAAAAGACTCAGTAGCTCTAATATATTTTAAAGAGGATCATTTATAAAACCTTTGTACTGCCTCTCAGTAGGGGGATGTTAGACGTCATTAGCGTATTGGAATCAATTCTAGATGCTGTGTGATAAATGCTAGCAACTGAACATTTTTGTGCTCAATTTGCATTTCCAAGCTCGGCTCCATGTTCCGAGTGCAAAGACAATATGGACTACTATTCTACAAGGTACACTGAAAAAAATAATACCATTATGGTACTATAATAGTACAATATAAAATATTAATAATAGTGGTACGTTCAGCAAAAAGTATAGCTGCATTTTTCATTCAACATGCATTAAAACCCAATTACATTTGTAGCTGTCAAAATATGTAATAAATGCCTATTTTCAGAAGACTCTAGTATTTTGCTTAATCAGTCATCTGTGAGAAAAAACATAGGATGTTTTTGATACAGGTTTGCATGCATTCAGGGTTTGCTTGTGGCGTGCCTATATGCCTTCTCATTAATCATTTGTTCATTCTACACCAGGGCTTCCCAACCTTGGGTCTCCAGCTGTTTTTGGACTACAATTCCCATCATCCCTGACCACTTGCTAGCTAAGGATGATGTGAGTTGTAGTCCAAAAACAGCTGGAAACCCAAGGTTGGGAAATACTGTTTTACACTTTTCAGCACAGCATTCTCTAGTGGGCAGAGTTAGGACTTGGGAGACCAGGGTTCAATCAGCCTTGAAGCTTGCTGAGTCCTTCAACCTTGAAGGTTGTTGCTGTGGAGCAGCAAGAACTATGTATGCCATGTCAAGCTCTTTGAAGGGAAGGTGGGATATAAATGTAGTAAATAAATAGACTTTTAAAAAATGAATTTCCCCAATCTCTTTCCAAGTTGGTGGGAAAACAGTTTGTTGTGCCAGGGCAACAAAGGACTTTAATCCACTTTAAATGTTTAAACCACTTTAAATATGCAAAGTTTCAATATGCACTTGTATCTCTCCCACAAAATACTGACAGTTTGGAGGCTAAGGACCAGTCTTGGGTTTTTCTACAGCCCCTTACCAAGACAGATTCCATGTACATATGGAATCCATCAAGTGTGTGGTTAGCATTTGTTTCTACACCACCTTGTTCATTGCCCACAGAACAAAAGAAACTAATTCAAGTCCAGCATTCAGGAGGGACCCAGCATTTAAATTAAAACTATTGCAATAGAACAGCCTTGCCAAACAGCTGCTCAGCTGCTAGTTAGAAGGACTACCCTTCAGAACAAAGCTTATATAGGTTACTAACACACAGCACACAGAGAGTCATCAAAACATCTTTAAACATCATTCTGCATACATCAAGAAAGGTGAGGTTACAAGTCATGGGCTGCAAAATGTGCATGTCTTCTTACAGATATCAACTTCCTTGGGGTGTTCCAAAACATGTGGTCTCAGCTTACAACTTATCTACGCAACCAGACCTTCAATGAGGACTGTTGACATTCCTTTCCCATACAGTCATACCTCGGGTTGAATATGCTTCATGTTGAGCACGTTCGAATTGTGCTCTGCAGCAACCCAGAAGTAACGGAGCGTGTTACTTCCGGGTTTCACTGGTTGCACATGTACAGATGCTCAAAATTACGTCATGTGCATGCGCAGAAGCGGGGAAAAGCGACACACACGTGCGCAGACATGCCATCACTAGTTACATTTGCTTCTGGATATGAACGGGGCTCCAGAACGGATCCCGTTCGCATCCCGAGGTATCTGTTTCTGGAACCTCTCAAGGAGAAGAAGAAGAAGAAGAAGAGTTTGGATTTGATATCCCGCCTTTCACTCCCCTTCAGGAGTCTCAAAGCGGCTAACAATCTCCTTTCCCTTCCTCCCCCACAACAAACACTCTGTGAGGTGAGTGGGGCTGAGAGACTTCAAAGAAGTGTGACTGGCCCAAGGTCACCCAGCAGCTGCATGTGGAGGAGCGGAGACGCGAACCCGGTTACCCAGATTACGTGACTACCGCTCTTAACCACTACACCACACAGGCGCTAACTCACAATTGGCATAGGAACACATTAACAACAACAGCAACAACAACAATTTATTTATACCCCATCCATCTGGCTGGGTTTTCCCAGCTACTCTGGGCAGCTCCCAAAAGAATACTAAAAACACGATAAAACCTCAAACATTAAAAGAGGGCTGCCTTAAGGTGTTTTCTAAAAGTCAGGTAGTTGCTTATTTCCTTGATGACTGATGGGAGGACATTCCACAGGGCAGGTGCCACTACCATTAAGGCCATCTGCCTGGTTCTCTGTAACATCACTTCTCACAGTGAGGGAAGGCCCTCAGAGCTGGACCGCAGTGTCCGGGCTGAATGATGGCAGTGGAGAAGCTCCTTCAGGTATATTGGGCTGAGGCCTTTTAGGGTCTTTAAGGTCAGCACCAACACTTTGAATTGTGCTTGGAAACATACAGGGAGCCAATGAAGATCTTTCAGGACCGGTGTTATATGGTATCAGCAGCCTTCTAGCAGTTCCCTCACTGCGAGAGGTGAGGTTACAGGGAACCAGGCAGAAGGCCTTCTTGGTAGTGGTGCCTGCCCTGTGGAATACCCTCCAATCAGATGACAAGGAAATAAACAACTACCTGACTTTTGTGCAACTTTCAGGGTCAAATGGGAGAGAGGGAATGCAGTGTAGAAGGAAAGCATAAGAGTCACAAATACAGGCATGCAAGAATCATTTGTGGTTGCATTCTAGCCAAAGGTTAAATGCAATTAATATTGGAACATTTTTCAAAATATATATAATCTGTATCCTGGGTCTCTAATTCCTAAATCAAGTGGAATCCAATTCATGCGTTCCGTGGCAAGTTGGACTACTGTTGCTTGTGCCACATATAGACTGCTTCTGCTCCAGGAGACCTAGAATCCGGCCTGACAAAAAGGATTAGCCCAGTGAGAAAGTAGAGAGCCAGCAACATGCTGAAGGGTCACATGGATTGGCCTGAAGTGTCAACACAATTTTCAAGTTTCATTACTTATCGTACTAGGCAGACTTTTATTAAGGAGCCCCGTGTCATTTCCAGTATTTTGAGAGATCCATCATTTAAATATGCACCAGATAACATAAAGCAAATTAGGATGTTTCATTCCTCACATCCCTTCAATCAAGCCGACCGTGATCTGCTTGTTTCAAGGGCATCTTTCAATTGATAGTTGTACTGGGACATGTGAAGGAGCGATTTGACAATTTTCAAATATTCTCATCAAGACGTTTCAAGGATCAGGCTGAAGGGCACGTTGATGTTTCCCCTCCTCTTGTCCTCCCAGATTGCTTGAGAAAGTAATGTACAGAATGCACCTGAGTGGTGCCATGCCCATCTGTCGCGATGCCATCGGCTTAAAGCGATTGTGTCCTTAGTGAGGTTCAAATGGGCAGAGCATGGTGAGGCAAATGCTTTTTGCTCGGTGTCTCCAGCAATCCCTGTCTGCTAAACTGTACTGCTCAACAGGATGCAACAGCACATGGTTGGATGATTAACTCATGGATGGAAAAGAAGCAAAAACGGCTCCAAATTCTCCTAATTAGACTTAAGAACATTTCAAATGTACTAGTCCGGTGTCCCTAGCTCAATAACACATTTGTTATCACTAGGGATGACATGTACTTACCCTGCGATGGGGTGAGCTCCCGTTACTCGGTCCCTGCTCCTGCCAACCTAGCAGTTCGAAAGCACGTCAAAGTGCAAGTAGATAAATAGGTACCACTCCAGCAGGAAGGTAAACGGCATTTCCATGCGCTGCTCTGGTTTGCCAGAAGCGGCTTAGTCATGCTGGCCACATGAACCGGAAGCTGTACGCCGGCTCCCTCAGCCAGTAAAGCGAGATGAGTGCCGTAACCCCAGATTTGTCCATGACTGGACCTGACGGTCAGGGGTCCATTTACCTTTACCTTTAAGACCTGTTGACCAATTTTAGGTCTTGCATTCTGGCACCCTTTGACCTTAATTGCTACTTCATAATGAATGAAATCAATCCCCAGCCCCGCTTTAGAAAAGCAGGATAGAAAATCCGCAAATGAAAAAGCTTTGCTGTCAGCTGCCTCCGCAACACTCTCCTCACTCCAGTATCCAACACACATTTTGCAAGCTAATTGAAGTTTCCCTTGCTGTTGTAAAAATATAGACAAACTCCATAATGGATTGTTTTTTCTGTTTATTATGGGCAGAGCTCCGGAAATATGAACAATACTTAGAAATTATAAACAGGTTGCAAACTGCTAAGGGTCGCCAGGGTTAGTTCATGCAAAATCTGTAAGAAGAAGATTGCAAATGGCTTTGTGTGAGTGAGACAAAAGGTGCACAATTATGTGGGAGGATGCCACACAATAGTTGCAGGATGTGTTATTCATTGTCATGATTTGTATGTTCAAGCCTTTGTATAAGAATGTGGAAAGAATGGCAAAAAATATACTGTTAACCGAGGTCACTGTGACCCCGATTCAAAATAAATATTTCCTCCAAACTTTTACTTTTCTTCTAAAAGGCTCCAGGGAGAGTAATGATTAGGATAGAAAGGAATAAACAAATAGCCATTGAATAGCAGGGGTTATGCTAATAGAGTCATCACTCCTAAATAAGTCTTTACCCATCTGTCCTGCTGTCCAATTAGGATGCTGAAGTGTCATAACTCATAATTGTATAAAAACTTTCAAAATCTATAATAAGTGATTTAAATGCATATGAATGTTCCATTTCTGTTGCAGCATTTAATTGTGGCTTTTCAAACAAACATTTTAAAACATACCGCGCAGAAAGAAAGTGATGCCCTGTGTATTGATCCAGGCCCCTAACTCTCAATTGCCTTATATCACAATCATTCTACGCTAGACAATGGGTCCGGGCTAACTTGTGCCATCTGATGAATTGGCTCAGAGCGCTGGCATGCAAAGGGGGAAAAACACCCTTTTATTAATAAACAATGTATTGTTGGGAGATAGAATCGTACCTGGATTTTACAGGCTGTCCAACACATTGGATGTCTGCTAGCAATAAAATGAAAAGTATTCTATTATTATTTTTCATTACTGTTGTTTTTATTAAAGATTTCATTGGGTCACAAAAGTACATACAGCCTGGGCTGCTTCTTTTTTTTCCAGCCGGACCTCACCAGAAGTCTGTTCTGGCATCTCTCAGGTGGGTGCCACTGCTATTCTAAGAGACCGAGGGAGGTGTTCATGGTGAATTCTGACACCTCTTTTTCTAGAAAATTAGAACTGCATACAGTGTCTCTGTTTCAGTTCATAGAGTCCTTTCTACTGATCAGTTACATTCTATGTGAGACACTCATGTTATAGACAGCATAAGGTTGGGGGAGAAGAGAGGTGGGAAGAAAGCGCAGGGCAGAGAGAAGCAGGGCAGGGAACTTCCATTATTTTACCTAGTGTATGTGCAAGGTTTTCGTGTCAGCATCACGGGGGTAAGTTCTCTTTATATTTATTTATTATTTTTTGTTAGAACTCACTGGAACTCAGTTCCAGCACCTCTCAGGTAGGTACCTGTAGCGTTTACCCATTCCTTGTGATTATGTTTGTACAGGGGGGTGGAAATGGTTAATGTAGATTGACCAATGAGAAAGTTCAGAGTCAGAGCCTACCTGGTTTTGAGGCTCAGCCCAGGGGTTTACCATGGGGAGTTAGAGGAGTGAGGGTCAGACAGAGACAGTAAAAGTCAAACATAGTGCTTGTGACAGTTAGAGTGAGAGACAAGGATGGAACTGAGAGAAAAGAGTGTGGCAGTGTGAGATAGGGCCACATCTAGTTAAGGGTGTGCATTTGAGAAACCGTTCTGAACATATTTTAAACTTGTTTGTTCCTCAATAAACTTTATAATAATAAAAATAAAATTTTATTTATATCCCGCCCTCCCCAGCCAAAGCCGGGCTCAGAGCAGCAAACAACAGTAAAATAATACAGCATTCTAAAATCAATTCATTATAAAATCAGTTCAAATCAAATTAATGGCAACCATTGGGCTAGAGTTCTGTGAGGATTACCAAAGGAGGGGGTCAGGCTGTGCCTTGGCCAAAGGTCTGGTGGAACAGCTCTGTCTTGCTGAGCCAGTGTGGTGTAGTGGTTCAGAGCGGTGGACTCGTAATCTGGTGAATCGGGTTTGATTCCCCGCTCCTCCACATGCAGTTGCTGGGTGACCTTGGGCTAGTCACACTTCTCTGAAGTCTCTCAGCCTCACTCACCTGACAGAGTGTTTGTTGTGGAGGAGGAAGGGAAAGGAGATTGTTAGCCTCATTGAGACTCCTTAGGGTAGTGATAAAGCGGGATATCAAATCCAAACTCTTCTCTTCTTCTTCTTGCAGGCCCTGCAGAAAGATGTCAAGTCCCGCGGGACCTAGTCTTTTGTGACAGAGCATTCCACCAGATCGGAGCCACAGCTGAAAATGGCTTGGCTCTGGCTGAGGCCAGCCTAACCTCCCTGTGGCCCGGGACCTCCAAGATGTTTTTGTTTGTCTGTGGGACATACCAGGAGAGGCAGTCCCATAGGTATAAGGGAACAATCATTGTTGTTGACTTTACAGCCTGACTGAGACTCAGTATTGCACCAGAAGAAACTTGGTTGGTGGCAGCGGAAGAATAAAGCAGTGGTGTACAGATCAATAGTCTGTGAAACAACTGGGGGCTCTGTACGAATGCCACAGTACCATTGCCATTATAAGAGAACAAGGGAGTAAGTTCTGGAACCTCTTTTTCTAGAAGATTAGCACTGAACAGCATGCATGCATGCATAATATAGATTAAAAGACGTGAATTAGAGCAGCATGTGATTTACATTTCTGGAGCTTTTGTTGGGAATGTGAACTTGTAAACTGGTCTTGGTGAGACAGCTGCAAAGCAAAGTGACACAACATTTCAGCGTGAAAGCAGTCTGAAATGATCTGAAATATTGTCTACCCAATTCCATTGAATTCAGCTCAAACCATTAATGTTAAAAGCCTAGAAGCCAAAGTGATACATTTATAGACAGGCAATTTTTCTAGTGAAACATGAAGGCTGTTTTCTGACTCTGTTAGAGGTTAGAAGGGAATCTGGGCCAAGATTGTGACACAATCATGTCAGCAAAATCTATTTCAGGCATTCTGGCTGCGTAGAATCAGGAGCCCAGAGGAAGATGTACACATTCCTAGGTACTAATAGTTAACTCATTCTCTGAGTGTGGATCCATTTTTGGCAAAAACACTACACACATGAGGGAGGTATCAGTTCCAAGGTTTGCAGAAGTGGAAAGCAGAATTTTTTTATTGGGGGGGGGCTAACAGGAGGCACCCCAAAACAGACCAGTGAAGACTGAGCATGTTCAGTTTGGCCACAAAATGCTGTCTGGGAGGGTGAATTCAATGGAGTATCCTGGAAAACGGGCTGGCTGGCTGGCTGGATCCCTGCAAAATAACAAATCACAAACCATTTTATGAGCTGTTTCCTGTTGCCTCTCTTTAGAATCTTAGTGCCCCATTTTAGAGTGGTTTGGCATATTGCTTGTATAATTATTTCTTTGTAGAAAACCGTTTTCACCTTGATTTTTTTGAAGGCTATAGAGATATATTGAAAAGGTTTAAGCTTGGATAGCAGACAATTCTGGGGTTTTCAACTTTTTTTCTGCTGCCGTATAATATTCTGATGGTGTATTATTCAGCTGACATAGCATTTAATTATTTCACTTCCTTGATGTATAAGAACTATACATTTAAACTATTATTTCACTTCCTTGATGTATAAGGATTGACTGTTCATTGCTCCACTGAGACACAACTTTTTATTGTTTAGTATATCATTGTATGCACCAATGGTGGCCAAACTCGGCCCTCCAGATGTTTTGGGACTACAGTTCCCATCATCCCTGACCACTGGTTCTGTTAGCTAGGGATGATGGGAGTTGTAGTCTCAAAACATCTGGAGGGCCGAGTTTGGCCACCACTGGAATACACGATATATAGTATTTATTATTTTTTCCATGCTTTGGTTTGAGACTTGATTATTTTGCATGCCTTGTTGAGGGACCTTCCTCTTTTGGTTTATTACAAGCTAGTTCCCAGAAGAAGAAGAAGAAGAAGAAGAAGAAGAAGAAGAAGAAGAAGAAGAAGAATAGTAGTTTGGATTTGATATCCCGCCTTTCACTCCCCTTCAGGAGTCTCAAAGCGGCTAACATTCTCCTTTCCCTTCCTCCCCCACAACAAACACTCTGTGAGGTGAGTGGGGCTGAGAGACTTCACAGAAGTGTGACTGGCCCAAGGTCACCCAGCAAGCTGCATGTGGAGGAGCGGAGACACGAACCCAGTTTCCCAGATTACGTGACTACCACTCTTAACCACTACACCACACTGAACAGGAGCCCAATACCCTGCAACACTTGCATGTCCCACTTGAAGAATAGATAGAGAAGGTATTTGATGATGTGGAAGTGAACTATCATGGGGCTGATTTTTATAATCCCCAGAACTAAAGCCTTTCTCAAAAATGGGTTAAATGTTTGTAGCATTATTGTTATTATCAATAGTTGCTCTCTCTTTTTCTTATTCTCTCCACAAAAGGACTGCTGGCAATGCATAATTCCAAGCATTATAGGGCATCAAACATGTCAGCTTGGATACTGGGTTGTTGTTGTTTTAAAAAAAGGGGGGTATGATTTAGTTAACTGAATCACTGCTTACTTTGATCCTTTACATCCAATCAATTTCTGTGGCAGTAAACTCTTTGCATTCAAAACAGCAAAGCTTTCCCCCTTTCCTTTGATTGCTTTCGACAGCTACCACTCAATAACACAACGCCGACCGTGGGACAGTGGCAATTCGATTAACTTAGATGATGACATTCAAAGGGTCAGACCGGCATAACTCACCACACACAAGGATTTCAGTGATTTTAAAGGAAGCTGGTTTGGTGAAACCAGCCACATGTAATATTAGGTGATGCAAAGAGCCCAAGGGTGACTTGAACTGCAGTTTTGTTATACCAAGAAGGGGGATCAAAGAGCCAGAATGTTTGATTGGCGTTCAAACAGGCATGCTTTATATTTAACTTGTTGTTGTATATTTACCATAAAAAACCTCTGTTGGGATGCTTTGTACCTCCTTTTATGGAGGGTTAAGATGCTGGGTTCCAGAGGTGCTGAGTTGTGCCCAACATAGAGGGGGGGCGTTGTGCATCTCATGACATCGCACACACACAATGCCATTGTCAGTGGCGTAGCGTGGGTTGTCAGCACCTGGGGCAAGGCAAGTAATTTGTGCCCCCTAACCCGTGGATTTGCGCCCCCTAACCCTAATCCCCAGATGTTGCGCCCGGTGCGGCCGGCCCCCCCTGCACCCCCCACGCTACGCCACTGGCCATTGTGGTGATCACACAGGGTCCCTGGACGTTTCACCGTCTATTGATCCCTGTGTCACTACTTTATTTCTTGCTGCCACCACCCAGGCCCTACCTGGTACAATACTGAGTCCAGTCAGGGTTAAATTGCATGTTTAACAAGCATGCAGTTTCATAAACGGTATCGGTCAATTACAATCATGGGGTGCCTATCCAGACCTATAGCTTCCGCTACCTGCTCTCACTCACTAAACCACCTCTCAGATATTTACTTGTCTTCCTAGCCCCTAACTGTTTCTGACTCAGCTTATTTCACTTCACTAACTCAACCTACCCACAAACTCTATCTCAATTCACTCCCACTCCCCACTCCAACCAACCACCCAACTCCCAAGTGGCTCCCAGCTGGTTGCCCAGGAAAGTACAAAGACAAAAAAAACTTTTTTACCATCCTTTTTTATTTCAGAATTTACACAGAGAGGCTATAGAACCCAACTCTTGGATAATGGTGTCGTCCCAAGTCAATCTCCACCCCCCCTTCTCTCCCACTTCCTCATTCATCATCATCATCATCTCCTCTATGGGTGCTACTACTTGCCCTCTGTCTTTGAGCTCTTTGCTCTCCTACTTTTAAGGCTTGCCAGGTTCTGGGAGATGGAGGGTCTGGGATGCTTTCTAATGGCAACGTATCAGCCAGGTGTTGTTCTGGCTCTCCCATGATTTCCCAACTTTCCCCCTCATCTGCCTCTGAGCTGCTACCTCCTTCAATCCCCTGTTGTAAATCTATACTGTCTTCCTCTTGCTCCTCTCTGGAAGCGTCCGGAAGAGGAAGCGGTCTCCATCATTCCTCCTCTGCCCAGTCCTGGACAGAGGGTCATGTCAGAGTACAAAAGATCCATCCCTCCAGCACAACCCTGCTGATGAGCACAAAGCATATTGGATCTTCGCGTCTCGTACGCATGATTGAAGGAGGCTGGTGGTCAGGAAGGCCAACCGTCAGAGAAGGCTGAGTATGGAGCCTGGCTCCACGCTTTTCCTTCTCCACCTCCTCAACATTCAGGGGGGCTGGCCCCTTGCCCCCAGATATTGAGGGGCCTGGAGACCCCTTGGCTCCCTGTAGTTGATGCACCTGCTGGGTTCTCTCTCTCTCTCTCTCTCTCTCTCTCTCTCTCTCTCTCTCACACACACACACACACACAGAGAGAGAGAGAGAGAGAGAGAGAGAGAGAGAGAGAGAGAGAGACCTGCTACAACTGTCTGGACCCCAGACTAAGATAAAAGACATAACTGAAGAATCAACGGTCAAACTGGGCCTCTTGACACTTGAGAGAGCTTCATTCAGATATATTAGGCATGGTCAAGGAAACCAATTGAATTCTCAGGGTTAGCAATACAAGCCAGATTTATGGCTCAGGAAGTTTTCCTCTTTCTCATCATGAATGACATGCAACAGACAAGCTGATGGATGGGCTTAGTTTCTAATATATATTTTTCAGGCACAGATTTACTCCAGAGAAAGGAAAGGATGACTTCACCAAGTGCTCTCATATCCTTGAATTCCAACCCTTCATTTTTTGGGCAGCCCTCACTACTGCTGCAACCTTTCTACCTTTACCAAGCCCATCGGAATATAAATGACTTGGCATTTTGATGCTTTGTCGATGGCTGATTTTATTGAACTTTGAATGCAGTCTGACTGCTGGGAGCTGCCAGGTGCTGAACGAAGTTGGATATAGGGGTAAGTTACACTGGGATAATTTATCTCAGTGTAAATTATTGCTCTGACAATATTGCAAGGATACCTAACACAAATTATATGAATAAGTTTGGGTTGCTCTGCCAGTGTTGCAACGAGGCTTAATGAAATTATATGAATAAGAGAAAACACTGTGCCAAACTGTGATGGAGAGAACTTTACAGTTTTGTACTCCTAAACTTTTCATTTTAAGAATTTGTAAAACAAGAACACAGCCTGTTAGTTCATGTTCATTTTATTATACTCAGCACTGAAGAAGTTATATCCCACCATTTGCTTTCAGTTGTGACTTTATTTAACTTTGAAAGATGGAGGGCACAAGGAGAAGGGGACGACAGAGAATGAGATGGTTGGATGGTGTTCTTGAAGCTACCAGCATGCGTTTGATCAAACTGCGGGAGGCAGTGGAGGACAGAAGTGCCTGGCGTGCTCTGGTCCATGGGGTCACGAAGAGTCGGACACGACTAAACGACTAAACAACAACAACAAAATTCACAACTTTATCCATGCATTTTTATTTATATGCAATAGTAAAGAGTTGGGTTTATTAAATTAAATGGACAAAGCTCAGTGAATGCATCTTAAAAGAAAAAGAAAAATAATAATGTCCAGGGCCAGCCCAAGATATTTTGGCACCTAAAGCAGACCCTAAAATGGAGCTTCCCTCCTTGCTAGGGAAGAAGGGGCGAAGGAAGATCTACATTAGGAACAAGGGAATAAGGAAGATTGACACTGGGATCTACTGGCCCAGTGAATCCTGCTGCCTAAGGCAGTCACCATACCTCAACTCATGTGTTGGCCACCCCTGGTTATGTCCTTAAACCCCAATTAACATAGTCATCCATTTGAGTTCCTTGCAAAAACAAGCAAGTTCCTTTAAAAAATATTCCAAAAGGATCATTCTGCTGAAGACTTCTACTGCTTTCAGTTGTTTCGATCAGTTCAGATTAGCTGTGCACATAATTGCCAACATTCTTCTGCTGAAAATAGGGACATCCTATTCCATAATGACAATTTTACTATGTATACCCCTCACATCTTACTGGGTTGCCCCAGCCAGTCTGGGCCGCTTTCAACATATATAAAAACATAAGAAACATTAAAACATTTTAAAAAACCCAACCCTTTCCTATACAGGATTGCCTTCAGACAGGTCGGGGATCAGAAAACTCCATACCCTCCAAGATTTCTCCAATGAAAAGAGAAACAGCCTTCTGGGTTCAAATCAGAAACTGGGATGGCTTTTCTAAATCAGGGATGTCCCTGGAAAATAAAGAAACTCGGAGGATCTGTGTTCATGCAAGCTGCTGTCAAAATATTCCAAAAGAATCACTCTGCTGAATACTTTCACTGGTTTTAGTAGTTTGTATCAGGTCAAATTAGCTGTTCATGCATGGGAAGATGTAATGAATAAGGATTCCAGCAAGCAACAAAAAGAGACTCATAATATCATATAATGGATGCATGACATAATTTACATACAATTCAAAGCGCACACATATATAATATCAAATGCAGTATGTATGTATGTATGTATGTATGCATGCATGTATGTATGGGATGTATACTCCACCCTTTAATTAGAAAGGTCCTCAGAGTGCCTTAGAAAAATTGAGTACTAAGATGGTCCCTGCCCCAGGGGCGTAGGAAGGGTGTGGGGGTGCAGGCCACCCCGGGTGTCATCCTGAAGGGGGTGACATTCAGCGCCCCCCTGCGCCAAGATTGCCCCCCGGGGAGGATTGTGCAGCCATGCTGATCGGCCCCATGGGCGGATCGCCCCACCCCGTGGGCTGATCATCCCCATCCCCATGGGCGGATCACCCCACCCCCGGGTGCACAGCATGCGTGCTGCTCCGGGTGCCAGAGCACCCAGCTCTGCCACTGCCCTGCCCTCAGGTTCACAATCTAGAAAGGCAAGGCATCCAAGGGGGAAATGAGTGGAAGGGAGGAGGGAAAAGCAAACTCCAGGATAAGTTCTTAAAGCTCCTTAGAACCCAGCTATATAGGTCTGCCTTGGCAGATCCTGAGAGTCTAGAAGAGCAGCAACTCCTTGCCTATGTCAGTGATGGTTTCAGCTTAGGGATTACCTGTGATTGTGAAGAAGCCCTTGGTGAAATCCTGGAACAGTTGTGCGTTTGTTGGGTGGGGTGGTGGTGGGGAGACTTCATTTTCTACAAGCAGCATCCTCTAAATTACTTGCTTTTGAGCCCATTCTACATATAAAAACAAGAAACGGATAGCTTACGTCTGCCACCTATTCAGCCTCAGTTGCACAGCCCTATTCTACATTGGCCTCTATTGATTTTCAAAGTCTTGCCACAGTGAGTTATGTGCCGTTTTGATTGCCTTCACCCTGACCTGGAACTTCATTCTGATAAATTGTCATTTGTATGGCCCTGTCTGCTCCAATTTACAATGGGTTACTTTAACCAGTTAGCTCAATGCACTTGTTTCTTTTGATTTAAGGGCCACTTCTTTTAAGGGACACTTCTGGAAAACTTTGCTCTACCCTTTCCATAAGTCCAGTTGCCTCGTCTTTTCTGATTCTTCTTTTTCTTGCCATCTCACGTTTTTACAATTTGCACTGCTGACCCTCTGTTATTCTTTCTAAGCTCTGTTGG
The DNA here is from genome assembly GCF_965113315.1 of Podarcis vaucheri. Taxonomy (NCBI): domain Eukaryota; kingdom Metazoa; phylum Chordata; class Lepidosauria; order Squamata; family Lacertidae; genus Podarcis; species Podarcis vaucheri. The sequence continues at coordinate 89,978,633 of NC_138762.1, read as the reverse complement.
AAACAATGGTATTTGCATTCATTTAATTGTACATTGGACTGCAGTGGTAGTGACTATATTCCTCTAATGAAAACAGCTAGTAATCTTACCAGGATGAAAAGATCTGATTAAGAAGAACTCAAAAAAAAAAGTCTGTGGATAACAATTGTTAAATGATTTCTCCTGGGTATCGAAGAATACAGAAACAAAAGACACAGAAAAGGAATCTCAAATTCTTCAATATCATTCTGAGACTCATAAACTTTGAAAAATATATGTCCAATAAAATGAGTGTTAATAATTCCATAAATACTGATTTCTGCTAAATTTTATAGCAGCTCCAAGGAATATGTTACAATATTAAAGATGAATAATACATATTCCACCTATAATTATATAAAACATTCAGTCTAAATGCATTACACCTAATTTAGAGCACAATTGAACATTCATAAATGGAATTTAGAGGATCGTAATTTTATTACACGTAAACATATAGCTGAAGTCAAGTAGTGTGAAATCCTGATTGCACCGCAGATGGATCACAGGATGCTGCCTTATGCTGAATCAGAACATTGCTTCATCTAGCTCAGTATTGTCAACATTGACTTGCCAAGGTTGAAGGCAGGAATCCTTTCCAGACCTACCTGGATTGAACCTGGGATGTTTTACAGGCACAACTGGTCCTACAGTACTGCAATACAGCTACTGTATTTCACAAAGTACAGAAATATGTCAAAAGTATTATATGTCACAGCTATGGTTTTCAGCCCACTCACAATGGATGATGATGATGATTAGGGGATCAGATCAGGAAAAGCATTCAGAAATATGTTCTGATTTAGTGAACTAAACATATATTTCCCCTCTTTATCTTATTTCTTAATCAATTTGCCATTCGTCTTTATGGCTCAGCTACAGCCCTTCCAATGCAGCAAAACAGTCTGGGTACATTGCCATGTTCAATATACTCTTTGCACAAGCTGATCAGTTCATGGACGCATGGAAAGCTCTTGCCATCATGTCATTGGACTTCTTGTTTGTCTGAATGGAAGAAAACTCTGACTTTTGCATGGCTGGAATAAAGAGAGGACTCCCATATTTTGCCTCTGTCTCCACCCCAACATTTGCATGCAGCATCAATCATAGCTGGTTGAAGGCTTCCATTTGAATACATGATTTATCTCACAATTGACATTTCTAAAACACACATACACTTCCTGGTATCCCAGAATGTGCAGAAATGTCAACATTGAAGGATAATGTCAAAACTGAAGGGTAATACATTCTGATCTGTGTATTGGTATGAACTGGGTCAGTTCCACGTAAAAATGAGGACAAAGCCTATTTATTCCCCCTCCCTAGTTCAAGCATATATTGGCAAATCTTGATTTGTGAGCATTCAATGCATGCACTACCACAAATGTGTGTGCCCAGTTTGGCACCAGAAGAGGACAGAACAGGGGCAGAGTGGGGGCAGAACAGGGCAGGCTTATGCATACTCAGCCGGGACATACAATGACTCAGAACATAATCCCTATGTAAATGGGGGCTTGCCTGTATCAAAATATACATTTTAATACATTTGTGTGTGTGTTTAAAAATACTCATTTAGAATACAATGGTACATTGGTTCCCAAATGGCTTGGCTCCCAAACAAATCTGCTTTCAAACGTTGTTCCAGTTTGTGAACGTTTTTTGAAGCTGAACACGTCCAACACGGCTTCCATGGCTTCCGATTGAGTGCAGGAAGCTCCTGCAGCCAATCAGAAGCTGCGCCTTGGTTTTTGAACCATTTCAGGAGTCGAATAGACTCCCAGAATGGATTGCCGTATTTTTCGCTCTATAAGACGCACCAGACCACAAGACGCAACTAGTTTTTGGAGGAGAAAAATAAGAAAAAAATTATTTCTGAATCCCAGAAGCCAGAACAGCAAGAGGGATCACGGTGCGCAGTGAAAGCAGCAATCCCTCTTGCTGTCCTGGCTTCTGGGATAGCTGCATTCGCCTGCATTCGCTCCATAAGACGCACACACATTTGCCCTTACTTTTTAGGAGGGAAAAAGTGAGTCTTGTAGAGCAAAAAATACGGTAAGTTCGAGAACCAAGGGACCACTGTATGTCTTTTGAAAGGACTATATTGTTGTCTTTAGTACATAACTTCATGCAGAAATGAAAGAGTTACAACTAAGAACATGCAAAAATAAAGTATCAAACACCAGAATTGACAGATTCATCTATCCTACTGCTGTAACAAACAAAAGAAAAAAAGAAAAGTCTGTCTCATGAAGATGTGCCTCTTTTGGATCATATGGAAGAAATTAATTTTGCAACGTCACGTCACTAATGAAACACCTCCACTTCTGCTGTTTGGTTACTGTCTGGCTGTCTGGGAAGATAAAAACACAGAGAATCACCCAGAGCCATGATGCTAGGATTTGGGTGCAGAGGATATTCTGGTGGTGTAGAACAGGGGTGAAGAACCCTTTTTAGCCTGGGGGACATTTTCACCTCTTGGCAATTTTCTAGAAACCACATGACAGTAATGGTACCCAAAGGCAAAAAGTGGGTGGACCAATCAGGGCAATGCACTAAAGGAGAGCATGGAACAGAGTTGGTGAGAGGTGTGTTTGTGTTAGAGTCAGTGCAAGAGACAAGAAGCAGCCACAGTCCTTTTTGTAATTTCTGTCTCCATCATTAATTACCCAGAGTACTTTCAATGACCTAGCAAAGGAGAATACACATCTAACAATACCCAAAATACCCTAAACCACTATGTCATTTCTTGACGCAAATATAGACTGCACTTGGCCTAAGCTTGCTGACTTTGAGCATGATATAGAGGGAAGTCACTTGAGTTGTAGAATCTTATTAAAGAGTTGGACTTATCACACACATTTTCTCTGCCCTTGCATGTACCTCCATTTTTCTGTCTCTGTGTAAATCAAGCCTGTCAGATGTTTCATAGCTGCGGCTGGAAAATAATGTTGTTTAAGATGAAAGAGAGAAAGAAAGAGAGATCGAGAGAGGAAGGAAGGACGGAAGGACGGAAGGACGGAAGGACGGAAGGACGGAAGGAAGGAAGGAAGGAAGGGCTGCCCTGAAGTAAGAAAAAGTTCCATTTTGGCATGATAAGTAATTTAAGAGACCTTCTACTTCAAGAGCATTGCTATTCAGAGTTGGCTAACGTGTGGGTGGGTGAATGGGTGTAAATAATATGCACCCATTTGTTGTTGTTTAGTCGTTTAGTCGTGTCTGACTCTTCGTGACCCCATGGACCAGAGCATGCCAGGCACTCCTGTCTTCCACTGCCTCCCGCAGTTTGGTCAAACTCATGCTGGTAGCTTCGAGAACACTGTCCAACCATCTCCTCCTCTGTCACCCCCTTCTCCTTGTGCCCTCCATCTTTCCCAACATCAGGGTCTTTCCCAGGGAGTCTTCTCTTCTCATGAGGTGGCCAAAGTATTGGAGTCTCAGCTTCATGATCTGTCCTTCCAGTGAGCACTCAGGGCTGATTCCCTTAAGAATGGATAGGTTTGATCTTCTTGCAGTCCTTGGGACTCTCAAGAGTCTCCTCCAGCACCATAATTCAAAAGCATCCATTCTTCGGCGATCAGCCTTCTTTATGGTCCAGCTCTCACTTCCATACATCACTGCTGGGAAAACCATAGCTTTAACTATATGGACCTTTGTTGGCAAGGTGATGTCTCTGCTTTTTAAGATACTGTCTAGGTTTGTCATTGCTTTTCTCCCAAGAAAAGCAATGACATTAATATGTAATAAACCAAGTACTATCTTAATCAAGCAAACAACAAGTGAGGAGTAATAAAAAATGAGGAAACCAACAGTGGAATATTTAACATGTAAAACTATTTACTAAAATAATTCTCAATAGATAAAATACACATATGGCCTTCAGCTGACAAAGGTTATGGGCAAAATCAAATGATAAATTCAGGCTTTGGATATATTTATTTTTACCACATTTCTACACTAGCCATGGAGGGTGTTAGGTTCTTGATGGTGGCACATGAGGAGGAAGGGTTAAGACTTTATCACTGATATTATGAAAACCCCAAACTTAAAAGTGATGGTCAACTAAAATTGTCACTCTATTTTCATGTGACAATTACCTCCCCACCCCCAATGTGAAAATTAAGGGAGATTTTCAATAGCTCAGAGAAGCTGGGAGAAATTCTCCCCAAATTGTCAGTGTGGGAAGGGCTTAATTTTATGATGCAGCCAAGGGTTCCTTCCTCTTACTACATTTATTATTTTATTTTATTTTAGTCTCAACAACTTTCAGTGGCTCAGTCACACTGCATTGTTGTTGTTTAGTCATTTAGTCATGTCCGACTCTTCGTGACCCCATGGACCAGAGCACGCCAGGCACTTCAGTCTTCCATTGCCTCCCGCAGTTTGGTTAAACTCATGCTGGTAGCTTCATGAACACGATCCAACCATCTCGTCCTCTGTCGTCCCCTTCAATTCCCAAGGAGAGTGTTTTGAAAGCAAGGTTCATGTCTGTGATCAGTTGAATAAATTACATCTCCTTGCTAGTGGAACTGCCTCTTGCTGAAACTTTAAATCTGATATGTGTGGAAGCAGAGGAAATTTTCATTTCCCCCTTTTTAAAATTTCTTTTACATTAAATGCAGCTCTTAATGTGCATGTGAACTCTTCATGACTGAGTCATATTGAACGTGGCCTCTGGCATCTGCACATGACTACAAAACATCATTTGAGAGTCTCCTGGTAGAATTAAACTATATGCCTTCAGTCATCAAATTGCATACACTAGTCTGCTATTTTATTATTATTCGTTATCATTATTTATTCAATTTATATACTGCCCTTTATCAAAAGATCCCAGAGTGGTGTACAACATTAAAAACACATTACAGAACATCAATGATATAAACTTAATAAAAACATATTAAGAAGCACACCGACAGGCAGCCTAATAATAAAATAGTCATCATAATAACAGCCCTCTCCCCCATTTTTTCATGCCAGTGTTACACTGAGAATATCCCCCAAATTTCTGACGTTGTTGGATGGATAGTTTTATTTCTTCTCTGCAGTTGGTATCAGAGTATCACTAGTCTACAGTCCATCTTGACTTGGCAGAGGGAGAAGGGAGAAAGGCCATAAACAGATCAATGCCCAGCCCAAAAGTGCAGACAGGAGGTAGTTTCTTCTACTCATGAGGTCCCATTTACAGCCCATTAACTTTATCCATAGCAAAATGTCTCCCCTTAATCTTTAAAGGTCTAGTATGGCTTGGTCATGCTAGATAGTGACTATTCTAGCTTCCCAGCAGGTGAGTTGCTGTTCCTTACCAGGAAAGAGAGCAGGAAGAGCAAGGCAGTGGATAGGTCAGCATGGTGCGAACCAATCTGACACTCCTGCCAGTGCATTAGCACTACACCAACCTCCCTGTCACCTCATTCTCCCAGCAAGCAACAGTGACCCATCTGCTGGGAAGCTAGGGTAGCAGTTCTGTCTCACCCTGCAAGCTCACCTCACCCTCGCAAACCCTGGTGTGAGAAAGAGATGGCACACAGAAATGTCTGTTAAAGCTGAAAGTTGCCCTGTAGAAATCTGTATTAGTTGCATCCAACTTGGAAACAAGTCATATCTCAAAAAGTGGATTTCATTTTATGCTGGTGGTGTGACAGAAGGAATCTTTAAGACAATGGAAATCTCTTTGCCCAGTGCCCCTGTAAAAAAATAAAAAATGATAATGGGCTATGCTAGAGATGTTGACAAAAATATATTCCATTGCAATGGCTTTGACAAGGATCATTTGGTTCAGCAAGAAATCTCCATGCTAACTTTCCCAACCACAGTTATTAGTAACTAATAGGAAGGGAAAGTGGGAGGGAGAGTGTTTTATTAAATGTTGTTTGTACCCTCAAAGCATCCTTGATGTGTTGTTCTCACATTTCTGTCACAATTTCCATTATAAATAGTATCTTTCAAGGTTTAATATCTCAAGTGTTTCAAACTGTTAAATCTTGGTACAAAGACTGTCAGTCACTTGAAACTAGGGGCGGAAATTCAAAGCACAAAGCAGTATTTTTTATATATATAAAAAAATCCATCTGGACTATTCTAATATGGAAAGAAGGACTCAAGGACAATTGTTTTGCTGGGTAAAACTCATAAACATTGACTTGAAAAGAAGATAAGCCTGGGGAATGAACAGTTGAGAATAGCTTTGCAAACTAACATAATCATATGCATGCCTAGCTAGAATTAAGTCAAACTGACTTCATTCGAGTTTATTTATGAGTGTACATAGAATTGCAAAACGAGATACCTAGTAGTAGAAGCACCAATCTTATTATTGTCGTTGTTGTTTATGAATCACGTTTCATGTCTGTATCACAGAAGACGATTTACAAGCACACAGTAAGAAAAGAAAAACCTGTTTTAAATGATACAAAAATAAAGCAGAAGCCAATCATACGCAACAGCGTCAAAGAGACCAATTAGGAAAAGAGATAGGCAAGCTTTCCTATTTCTGGTTCTCTGAGTTCCTTGTTTTCCAAATATTCTCAGTTCTAGTCTCAGACTTATGGGTTTGAGCCCCACGCTGGGCAAAAGATCCCTGCATTGCAGGGGATTGGACTAGATGACCCTCGTGGTCCCTTTCAACTCTACAAGTCTGTGATTCTCCACATTTCTGTTTGTGATTCCCCACCCCTCCTCCAGTCCTCATGGAAATCCACCATCATTTTTAGTGCAAATTTCTTCTATTATGCTAGGGTTGCCATCTTTCAAAAAGTGGAAATCTGGACATAAAAGTTGTTGAGCTTATGGGGGGGGCACTGCAAAGTTTAGTTTTTGAGCTATGAAATGAAATTCACCAAAATCTACACTACCAACATGGACTGCCGTACGTCCGGATTTTCCCGGACTTCTCAGCGATTTCCGCCCAGACACTTTACGAGGGCTATGCATTTTTTCTACACATTTGTCTACATAACAACAATGCAAAATTCAGAAAAGTGCAAATTTCAAAGGATGGCTGTGTTTTGGTTTGCGTATTATTTCAAAAAGAGCAGAATTGGTACATTCGCCTTTCAATGCAAAGTGGTTCAAATTTCTCCTGATTCCCATGCCCTTCATCTTCTAACCATTTCACAGTGAGACGAGGGCCTCAGAAGGATCAGCAAGCTGACTTTCTGAAAAATCTCTTTTATGTAGTACTTGTTTGTTGTTGTTTAGTCGTTTAGTAGTGTCCGACTCTTCATGACCCCATGGACCAGAGCACGCCAGGCACTCCTGTCTTCCACTGCCTCCCGCAGTTTGGTTAGACTCATGTTTGTAGCTTCGAGAACACTGTCCAACCAGCTCGTCCTCTGTCGTCCCCTTCTTCTTGTGCCCTCAATCTTTCCCAACATCAGGGTCTTTTCCAGGGAGTCTTCTCTTCTCATGAGGTGGCCAAAGTACTGGAGCCTCAGCTTCAGGATCTGTCCTTCCAGTGAGCACTCAGGGCTGATTTCCTTAAGAATGGATACGTTTGATCTTCTTGCAGTCCATGGGACTCTCAAGAGTCTCCTCCAGCACCATAATTCATAAGCATCAATTCTTCGGCGATCAGCCTTCTTAATGGAATGTAGTACTTATAGAGTGCCAAAGTGCTTTACATACATAGTATACACATTGCCCTTTTAGGCATTCAAAACTACATGTTTAATGTTGTGTGGAGTGAGGCCTAGCCCACTGACCACACTACTGTCCCTGTATCTTCATTCCTCCCCTTTCCTACCACCACCCACATGTTGAGGGGCAAAGTCTGAAGAGGGGAGCCTGAACTACACTCCCCGTCACTTGAGAACCTTGTATGACTTTTATAGTGAATGATATCAAATATTTAACACAGTCCTAGCTAGTATATCTGCCCCTCCTCAGAAAAAATCCCTTTCTCAAAAAACATCTCCAAAGAGCCAATGATGGAAGCAGCTCTTGCAGCCAGCAAGCCTCTATCAGAAGTATAAATGTGAATAATTCAGATAACCACCCTTATTGAAATCTCTGCCAATATTTACATATGGAATAGCTAGATCTTGCCAACTCTTTTGCTGCTGTACTTGAGTTTATTCCATTTGTTGGAGACTGCCAGAACATTCCGTTCTAGCCAAAACATTTTGTTCAAATTAGAGATTAACGAACACCAGAATAGCCACAATCCATGCACACTAGTTGGCACAGCCTTTTGTGCAAGTAATTCTTCTTGTCTGTAATTTTGAGATTTCACATCTATAATTACTGAAATCTACATTAAAACCTGACACGCAGAGAGCACTGGGTGGAAAGCACTCATTAAAATGGCTCTCCTTTCAACTTGCATTAGTATACTAGAACTAACACTGATAACATCCTGAGGTAATAGCAACTGGAGTCTCTTCATTCTCTTCAGTATTTTCCCTTTTCGTATCACAGCACACAAATGAAAGAGGGGTGAGTATTCAATTGACAACAGAGCACCTAGCAGACATATCTGCTTCTGCCCACAGATGCCATGTGAGACAGCCGCTCCCACCCCCGGGGGGGGTGTTGCAGGCAGGCCACATGCTCTCCCCACGTGGGGGGCATGGTGCCACCATCTGTGTCACAGGGAGTCCTGGGCACGTCACTCTCCCCCCGGCCGACCAATCCGTTCAACCGTGGGGCGTGGCTTGCGTTATTTAAACAGCCGCATGGTTCTCCCTTTTTATATCGGTTGTGGCATTCACCTGCCCCTCTGCTTTCAGGGTATTCTGTTAAAGGGATCTGGGGTTGTGGATCTCATCCGGAACCCAAGTATGGGCTAGGCCTATGCCACGACCCCATCGGGGACCCTGGGGGAGCTCTCAGTTTATGTACATCAGCCTTTCTCAACCTGTGGGTCCTCAGAAGTTGTTGGTCTACAACTCCCATCATCCCTGAGCTCTGGCCTAGCTAGCTAGGGGTGATGGGAGTTGTGGTTCAACAACATCTGGGGACCCACAGGTTGAGAAAGGCTGATGTACATCAACAGGGCTCCCCCTACAGGTGGTTGACTCTTACTAGACTGCCTGCATGGTGGGCAGGAGTCAGATATAGTTGGTTCAATGCCAATGCCTAAGCCAATACCGCTCACATTCTGTAACCAATAAAGTTGTAGCCTTAATTATCCCATTAACCTGAAATACTGGTGTCCGTGTGTTTTATTATTCAACAAACGGGGGAGGGCTCGGGGCCTTGACATGCAATCAAGAAACAAAGTCAGGAACACCTCCAAGCTGCTATCCTTCAGGGAAGAAGGGGCTGGAGTGGTAGACTTGGTTCAAATCTAGGGCTGCCAAACATCTGAGATTTCAAAGGCAGAAATGACATCTAAGGGAAAATGTGGCACTTTGTCCTGGATCTTAGGCAAGTCAATCGGAAAAAAAATGCATGGGGGGGCATTTTTGTAAATTTCAGTAGTTTCCCAAACAAACAAAAACTCAACAATTTTGGGGTCTTCCTAAAACAAGCTCAACAACTTTCAGGGTGTCCTGGTTTTGGCAACGCTATTCAAATCCTCATTCAGCCATGGAATTACTGAGTGCCTTGGACCAGTTCTTTTCTCATAGGCTAGAATACTTCACAGCTCAGAAACTGTAGAGCCTGGACATAAATGGTCTGACATCTCTCTTTATGGTAAAGGTAAAGGGACCCCTGACCATTAGGTCCAGTTGTGACCGACTCTGTTGTTGCACCGCTCATCTCGCTTTATTGGCCGAGGGAGGTGGCATACAGCTTCCGGGTCATGTGGCCAGCATGACTAAGCCACTTCTGGCGAACCAGAGCAGCACATGGAAATGCCATTTACCTTCCCGCCAGAGTGGTACCTATTTATCTACTTGCACTTTGACGTGCTTTCAAACTGCTAAGTTGGCAGGAGCAGGGACCGAGCAACGGGAGCTCACCCCATCACAGGGATTCGAACTGCCGACCTTCTGATCAGCAAGTTCTAGGCTCTGTGGTTTAACCCACAGCGCCACCCACATCCCTTGACGTCTCTCTTTAGATACATGTTAGTTCTTCAGTAGTGAAGCACACAATTGACATTTCTCTTCTCTCCCTCCCAACCCCAGTCATTGCATGCTTTACACCATACTTATACATTCATGATATTGTAGAGCAAACAAACAAAAGCCCCCCAAACATTTTCCAAACCTGATTGTAAGAGAAATACTCTGAGGATGTACAGATTCACATTTGAACCTTTGCTTAAACCATGGTGCCATTATCAAGAATAAAATGGGGGTTGCTTCTGCTTCTACATTTACTTAGAATTGGGCATCATCTTGTTTTATGTGCATGTATGTATCTTTGTGTTTGTGTGCATTTGTGTATGTACAGTGGTACCTCGGGTTACATACGCTTCAGGTTACAGACTCCGCTAACCCAGAAATAGTGCTTCAGGTTAAGAACTTTGCTTCAGGATGAGAACAGAAATTGTGCTCCAGCGGCGCAGTGGCAGCAGGAGGCCCCATTAGCTAAAGTGGTACTTCAGGTTAAGAACAGTTTCAGGTTAAGAACGGACCTCCGGAAAGAATTAAGTACTTAACCCGAGGTACCACTGTATAGGCTGCTGACACACAGCACACAGAAAGCCATCAAAACATCTTTAAACATCATTCTGCATACATCAAGAAAGGTGAGGTTACAAGTCATGGGATGCAAACTGTGCATGTCTTCTTTGTAAACCTCTTAAGTGGTTTACAAAGAAATAAATAAAAGAAAGATTAAAATTGTCAATCACTGACCCGCTACCATAATGTCGTGATGATAGAACCTTTGTTGGCAAAAATGAAAAATCCAACCTGACAACTCAGGTGTTTCAATAAACCAAATGAAAATCAGTATCTTCACATTCATGAGGTAAACAAGGCATATTGTCTATTGTGTACAATCCTTTACGAGCTGGGTCAACTAAACTTAGATATGAGAATATCTCAGTTTAGCCCATTGTTCTCAAAGGTATTGGCTAGAATTGTGAGCATGTAAGAAACAGCCCACATTGTTTGTAAGTTGTTTACATTTCAATCTAACAATCAACCTTGAATGTTTAAGCCACTTCATAGATGCAAAGTAGTGGAGAGATGTCATGATTTGAAGTGGGAAAACGGAAGGAGAGGGCATGCACAATCCATTTCTCCCTTGCTCCTTTCTTCTGAGAAGTCCTGCAATACAGCAAATGTGAAGAAGCCCAGATGGAAGACAAGTGATGGTGAGCAATTTCAGACAAAAGCAGATGGTGAGGAAAGGGTCTCGTATTAATTAACTGCTCCTCTCTTTGAAACTATTATGTTATACACCCTTCCCACTTTGCATGTATTCAGCAGAGCTGCACGCTTCCAAATGAGGATATCAGCTGAACACAAGAGTTTCACCCTAAGGATTTGGTAGAAAAGTGTAAGGAATTGGAGAAACGTATCTTCTGTCTTTCCTTGCTATTTTTAATGAAATGTGACACCTTCAAAATTAGCTGCAAAAATGAAGTCACTTTTTGAAAGAGATTTATATTTAGCCAACTCTTTCCTATTTACAAAATCTTTGGTGTAAGTTGAGTTGAATATTCTCTCTTTAAGACATTTTTAACAAGCACTATGATTGTTACCGCAGACTTGTGGAACATATTTAAGCACGTATCCCTAGTAAACATTTGGGGAGGGGCAAAAAAACCCCTAGACTTATTTCAAATATTGTCACCATTTCATAGCATGGTTTATCTGGAAATGATTCCCCTGGAGACATGTTAATGAGAACAAAATATGCAGAAACCCACATGCACAAGCTGATGAAAAGTACTTTAAAATTAGAAGCAATTAACAGGAGGGCCTTTTTTTGATGCTCTAAATAAATATGAGTAGAAAATGACGTTTATAATGGCTTAGTAGTTAAGGACCTCTTCACTTACTACTTCTAAAATATGGATATGACTAACACTTGTTTGCAAACAGGTACACTTATAAGGGAGCCATGATGGTCTATAGAGAAGGCTCACCTATTTAGATCCTCACCCAATGTGTGGACAACAGGAGGAGGCAGCAACTGCAATGGACCCAACGTCTTCCTTCATGCAGTGTTAAATCACATGCATTTGAACACCCCAATTCTAGAGCAAATTCTAGGGCTAGAGCTGTGAAGAAACAGGAGATAAAGAGTGCTCTTCCTTCCTTTAGATCCACAGTACCTATGAAGCTGCTGTCAGAAGCAGTTCTTTTTGGTGTAAATACGATGGTAAAGTAAAGGTAAAGGGACCCCTGACCATTAGGTCCAGTAGCAGATGACTCTGGGGTTGTGACGCTCATCTGAAGGCAGACATCTGAAGGCAGCCCTGTTTAGGGAAGCTTTTAGTGTTTGATGTCTTACTGTATTTTAATATTTGGTTGGAAGCCGCCCAGAGTGGCTGGGGAAGCCCAGCCAGATGGGTGGGGTATAAATAAATTATTATTATTAGTAGTAGTAGTAGTATCTCACTTTACTCGCCAAGGGAGCCGGCGTACAGCTTCCAGCAAACCAGAGTAGCGCACGGAAGCACTGTTTACCTTCTCGCCGGAGCGGTACCTATTTATCTACTTGCACTTTGACATGCTTTCAAACTGCTAGGTTGGCAGGAGCTGGGACTGAGCAATGGGAGCTCACCCCGTCATGGGGATTCGAACCGCCAACCTTCTGATCGGCAAGCCCTAGACTCTGTGGTTTAGATCACAGCACCACCACATCCGAAATAGGATGGTATTGTCCCATTATTCAAGGAAAACAGCAGGAAAGAAAGTCACACTCTGAACTTGCATAATTTTTTCCACAGATAAGTTTACTGGCCAAAGCTGTTAGGCTGTGGGAATACATAACCATGCCTCATTTGTTTTATCAGAACATTTATGTGTGATCTGTTTACAACTGGTGCGGTTGATTACATGATGCAGTCTGGATGAACTTCTTCATATGAATCTTGACTTCAGTCCTGAGGGATAGCTGGCACTGTGTTTCTAGTTAGATAGAAACAGAAATAGAGATAGATAGATAGATAGATAGATAGATATAGATAGATGGATAGATACATAGATAGATGAATTTCTGGGTGCCAAGATCCAATTTTGAGGCAAGTTTCTTCCAAAGTTTCCCTCTTCCCCTAGCATAGAAAAAGACCACACATTGGTAAGTTAAATATTTATTTACTTACAAACTCTCCAAAGGTCTGGTTCATTTGCTTTTTGATACAGGATTCAGAAAAAAAGCGCACAGGCAGTAAAACTTAGCTTGCTCACAAAGTGGTGAAACTTCCTAAATTATCAGTATGGAACTCAAGAATGGTGATGAGAGCTATGCAGCTGAGCTGGGGAAACCAGTTCAAACTTCTTCACATGCTGAGCTTCGCAGGTAGATGGGTGGGGATAGGCTTGATTCCTTCCAAGGTAAGGGAAATGACATTGCCAAGCCTAGCAGGACAACTTGCTCTATGGTATTAACCCCTTCGTGCATCAACTAGACTGAAGGACGTTGATTATATGAGGATGGTTATCTCACACATCTTCCAGAGAATATGAACAAACAATTCTTTGTTTATGACATATTGCACCGCTTCTGAGTTTTGTGGCTATTATATTAAAATTACATTACATTAAAGATGAAGCTTTTGACTACAATCCTACACACACATTTAACTGGGGGTAAGTCTCATTGAAATGAATGAAATGTATTTCTGAGTTGGCATATCTATAGGATCATACTGTTAATCAGTTTTATTAGTCCAGACTTTTCCAACTTGGTGCCCCCAGATATTTTGAACTGCAACTCCCATGATCCCTGACCATTGACCATGTCAGCTGTGGATGATGGGAGCTGCAGTGCAAAAAACAGCTAAAGGGCACCGGGCTGGGGTAGACTGGTCTATGTGCTGGCTGTCCTTTGTTATAGTATCATTGTGGAAAGATTACCCAAGTTAGAACACTGAATGGTAGTCATGATCAAGGCCAGGCAGAGAAAGCATCAGAAAAGTGCCTTTCTGTTAGGTATACTGAAGAGGAAAGAATGCAGTCATTGTGGAGACAAATTAGGATCAATTTACAAGAATATGAAGTGGCTATGTGTTATCACCAGATAACTTCCTATAGTGCCAACAAGTATTCCCAGGCATCTTGAAGGAGCTCAAAGCAGTACACATGGGTTCCATTTCCTCCTTAGAAAATGGCTCTCATCTACCAGTGTGGTAGATTACTCTAAGAGACAGCAAGTTACCCAAGGTCATCTGAGCAATGCTGAATCAAGGCTTCCCCAGTATATTATAACATATTTCTCCAATTTCTAATTAGACCTAATTTTAGCCTTGATGTATTGTTAATGACTGTTTTGGAACTGCAGTCACCACTGTCAAGCATCTTATTTATGATTTGTATCTATATTAATGAAAACTATTCTTTCTAATTGTTAATAACGATCGACATTTTCAAGATACACCTGGGAAGTATATCCATGTAATAAATAAATCACTGCTATATAGTGAACAACACACACACATATACAATTTTCAGTAGCCAGTCTTCCTCTGTAACAATTACAGGTATAAGTTTGCAAAGTTTCACTATATATAGCCAGGACAAATTCTGTGCAAATCAATTGAGAATAATGAGCCATTACTTCCTCATAAACTTGTTAATTACCAAAGTAGTGAGATCTATGGCTACCATGCAGGTATATAATGTACTGTCTGAATTACACCTTTGTCTTTGGCTGTGACCTCAAATGGAAAAGAAAACCTCTGCCTGACCTGCTTATGTATCAGTTTAACTTGCTTCCCAGGTGATATATTCTTTTGGTACAAATTTAGCACTTTCCCGTCAACACAGCGGATACCAAGATGCAGTGACAAATACAGTATGATATAATTATAATGAGAGATAGATGTTGACCTTTTCTTACAAGGCCTCACAACGACAGAGCCTGTAAGCATGTTATACCTGTGATAATGTTATCAACACTCCATAGAAGAAGGAGAGAAGAGCCTCTGGATGGGACTAGCAGGAGGTATTTTCTGTGAAACACTGACCACCCTGAAAAATAAAAAAGAATTGTGAAACCAAACAGAGAGATTGAAAGAAATTACATAACCATATTGTACCTTGAGTTGTACCCTGTTCCACCAGAGCAGGGCTGGTGAACCTTTGGTCATCCAGATGGTCATAAGAATCACTTAGAATCATAGAGATGGAAGGGACCCTGAGGATGTTGTAGACTCCAGTTCCTATCAGCCCCATCTAGCATGGCCAATGGTCACAGATGATGGAAGTTGCAGTCCTGAAGCATATTGAGAACCACAGGTTCCTCAGACTGGCATCAGTGGAAAGGAGGAAGTGGAAAGAAGAAGAAGAGTTTGGATTTGATATCCCGCTTTATCACTACCCGAAGGAGTCTCAAAGCGGCTAACATTCTCCTTTCCCTTCCTCCCCCACAACAAACACTCTGTGAGGTGAGTGGGGCTGAGAGACTTCAAAGAAGTGTGACTGGCCCAAGGTCACCCAGCAGCTGCATGTGGAGGAGCAGGGAAACGAACCCAGTTCACCAGATTACGAGTCCACTGCTCTTAACCACTACACCACACTGGCTCTCTTGGGGCACCCAATTTATGCCATTCCCCTCTACGTACTGCAGCCCCCTGCATAACATCGCCTTTGGTTCCAGGAGGAAGATAGGAAGGAATCAGTGAAAACTGCATGAATGGAGGTGCTTTTCATTAAGGCAAAGTCACCATTGAACATAACCATCCATATTTTGCAGGGCAGAAGACCGGGTAATCAGATCACACACAAAAACAGCACAGATTCCCCCCATGTTGCCAAAACTGAAATTAAAAGTGCACACACCCTTTCAGCAGCTGGATTTATCCTTGTAAAGAAATATGAGAGATCCAAACCGGGATCACTCACCATTCCATCTAGTTATGACCTTAGACAGACAAAGGAGATCTCTGGTTCTTGGTGATATTAAAAGCATATATAGCTATATCCCATCAGGTATCATGGGTCTCAAATCTTGGCTCCCTTTTATGACAGCTCATGAGAGAAGAAAAGATACTGCATCCAGGATAATGGCAGCTAACTCCTTTGAACCATCTGGTGACTATCAAATACTCAATGCATGTCACTTTCCTTATACAATATCCTGGATCTCCTCAGATTGTCAGTCAGAGCAATCCAGATGCTAGTTCTTTTGTCTTTATTTATATCTCGGATAACTAACCTGACTTTAAAGGAAGTACTAGAAATTGTAATTATCTGATTCATTGTTTAAATTTATACATCATGACGCTTGGCTCTAATACCATTTCCTCCAGTTTCCTTCTCAGAAACTTAAATGAAAGGCTGTGCTTACATTGTCTGTACTCAATAGACAAGGCAGGCACCCAATGCCAGCTGCACATGCCTTTCGGGTGACATTGCATCATGACATCACATTAGCAGTTAGATAGTTGGACTCGGATCTCAGAGACCAGGGTTGTAGTTGCCACTCAGCCATGAACTTCACTGGGGGTCCTTGGGCCAGTTAGCCCCTCTCGGCCTAACCTACTTCATAGGGTTGCTGTGAGGATGCCTTGAGTTCCCTGGAGGAAAAGCGATATACAAATTTTACTAAAATAAAAAAATTCCTTCCAGTAGCACCTTAAAGACCAACTAAGTTAGTTCTTGGTATGAGCTTTCGTGTGCATGCACACTTCTTCAGATACACTGAAACAGACGTTGCCAGACCCTTCTATATAGTGAGAAGGTGGGGAGGGGTATTACTCAGAAGGGTGGTGGGAATGGGAGATTGGCAGATAGCTGAGATGAGCCTGTTGACGACTCTTAACGACTGTAATAGGTCTTACAGGAAAAGGCAAGGGGTGAGAAGGTGAGAGATGGCTTAGTCATGTATAATGAGGTAAGAATCCAATGTCTTTGTTCAGACCAGGTCTCTCCATTGTTTTAAGTTTGGTAATGAGTTGCAATTCAGCAGCTGCTGAATTAATAGAATCATAGAATCATAGAGTCAAGGAGAATGTTAGCCGCTTTGAGACTCCTTCGGGTAGTGATAAAGCGGGATATCAAATCCAAAGCTGCTGAATTGCAACTGATTTTGCTCCTTTTTATTTCTGAAGCTCCCTTCATCTTCAGCCAAAATTTCTCCTTTGGGAACTTTCAGTCCATTTTTACCAGAAGTTACCCTCTGCAAGCCCTCTTGAAAAAAGTGGGAGTTACTCAGTGTTGTGTTCAGAGGGTTGAGACTCTTATAAATACTAGTGCTGTTTCCAACAATGCTTAACAGATGTATAGTTTAATTTTAGAGGTCCTGTACATGCAGACTAGCATTTTTTCTTCTGGGATTCCCCTTGCCCTGCCTCTACTATAGGTTGACTGGTCTAGCCTTAGTCCAGAGCATTCTGAAATCCTGGTCTGGATCAAGGAACAGGTCTGCCATAAACATGACACTCAAGAACAGAGCATACTCTTACAACCGGGGTGAGGGATCACATTTAGGAAGTGCATCTTTACTTCTCATAGAAAGCAAGAAAGAGGGTGGCAGGCTGAAATGCCAATTGGGCCAATCCTTTCACTAACTACATACAGTCATGACTGGTGCTTGTTTGGACTGGTGGGACAGAAGGCAGGCAGGTCTGTGTCCAGTTCTGGGCACCACAATTCAAGAAGGACACTGACAAACTGGAACGTGTCCAGAGGAGGGCAACCAAAATGGTCAAAGGCCTGGAAACAATGCCTTATGAGGAACGGCTAAGGGAGCTGGGCATGTTTAGCCTGGAGAAGAGGAGGTTAAGGGGTGATATGATAACCATGTTCAAATATATAAAAGGATGTCACATAGAGGAGGGAGAAAGGTTGTTTTCTGCTGCTCCAGAGAAGCGGACACGGAGCAATGGATCCAAACTAAAAGAAAGAAGATTCCATCTAAACATTAGGAAGAACTTCCTGACAGTAAGAGCTGTTCGACAGTGGAATTTGCTGCCAAGGAGTGTGGTGGAGTCTCCTACTTTGGAGGTCTTTAAGCAGAGGCTTGACAACCATATGTCAGGAGTGCTCTGATGGTGTTTCCTGCTTGGCAGGGGGTTGGACTCGATGGCCCTTGTGGTCTCTTCCAACTCTATGATTCTATGATTCAGTCAAGAGATATTCCCAAGTCATTTTATGTGACCGTGCATCAATCATTGCTGTTTCTGGAATGGATCTGGAATATGTGACAGGTTCCAGACCCACTTCAGATCAAATTCTGTGTTATATGGAGTCCAGGTTGCTATGATTCTATGATTCTATGATTCTAGGTCAACCACAGATGGAGCCAGGGCCAATGAGAAACAGAGCTAACTAATTCAAGGTTTGTATCCACCACCACCCCTTTTGAGTTCTATAAGGACAACACTGAAGCTAAGGATAAAGAAGGTGAGAGCTGGTGTACCAGCAACCCCAGATTGGATGCAAGCAAGGGCAGGCAGGGGCTGGAACTGTATGAGGGCAGACTGATGTCAGTAGAACAGTGTCCCGTTTGTTCTAATGGACTGTCCTCCACTGACTACACAACCTTGGGAAATTCTGTGAATTCTTTATGAAACAAATGATTTAGCAAAAAGGAACCGCCAGAGTTGACAGAGGAACATCTGGAGTTGCTTCATCACTTCCAGTGTCCTTGGGCTTTTAATTGTCCCTTCCCTTGTTGTCATGTGTGAATCTTACTATATCTGGAACAAAGCTGTCTTGATAATAAAAAAAAAAAATAGCAGCAGGGACAGGCACCATCCTGGAAATTTGACACCCAAGCTAAAACCCTCACCAAGATGAAAGACAAAGAGGGTAAGAACAATATTTTTTTAGAGAGAGAAAACTGTCACAAAGTGGAAGATTTAAAATCGAGGGGAGGAAAACAATATGCCGCTATGTGTGATAAGCAGCTTGCTCCTCTTTTGCAACACAAACTTCAGAAAAAGATCACAAAGTGCTTTCATACTTCAAGAACCTTGAGCTGCTTACTAAGCAAAGTGTAAATGATTGCTAGGAAGCTATTATGGCCAATTTTAATTGGTCCATGCTAATTGGGTTGCTAAATCTCAGGCTTTGCAGGATCACATCACTACAGTGAAAGCACAGTAGAAATCAGGGTGGGCACACATCAAGACCCATTTAGTGCATGCATAAAGTTAGGGGAAATTTTTTTTGTCCCAATGTGCATCACTTTTTTTACACTAATTACCTCAAAGTGCATTTGCCACTTCAGTGCACATTCAGCCAGTTTGGAGAGATGCTTTTTGGGTTATAGCCGGGATGAGGACCCTGTCTCTAAAGGGTCTCTCCAAACTGGCTGAATGACCAGAGTTTCTTACCATAAGTCATATTAGCTGGCGTTGGTGAGAGTTGGAGTCTGACAACATCTGAAAGACACAGGATCCCTATCCCTGGGTTACAGAAAACCAGACATGTTCATTCTCCTAAGAGAATGTTTTTGAAACTTTAAACAAGTCCAGTGCGCAAAATGAAGCAGAAATGGTATCATCCACTGAACAAGTTACTGGTCTGCCATATGAGTGAGTTCAGACCAAGAATTTTCGTACTATGTGATGAGCAGAAGAAAGCACCATACATGCCCCACAGCTGAGTATCCTCTGTTTCCTGGATTTCTCTACAAATAAATTCCAGCCCAGTGAATCAGTACAGTGGTACCTCAGGTTACATACACTTCAGGTTACAGACTCCGCTAATCCAGAAATAGTACCTCAGGTTAAGAACTTTGCTTCAGGATGAGAACAGAAATCGTGCTCCGGCGGCGCAGCAGCAGCAGGAGGCCCCATTAGCTAAAGGGGTGCTTCAGGTTAAGAACAGTTTCAGGTTAAGAACGGACCTCCAGAACGAATTAAGTACTTAACCCAAGGTACCACTGTACTATACGAAGGGAAGAAATCCTTTGTGAATTATAATTTCCTCTTCAAGGAGAGGTTAAGAAACCCAGTGAACTGAGCATTGGGTTTTGATCTTCTTTTTGTAAATTTCATGCCCTCCAACATTTCTCTAATGAAAATAGGGACATCCTATTCCATAATAAGTACTAATACTAATGATACTACTAGTAGTAATAATACTTACTACTACTACTATTTATACCCCACCCATTTGACTGGGTTACCCCAGCCACTCTGGGTGGTTTCCAACATATGTAAAAACATAATGAAACATTAAACATTAAAAAATAAACTTCCCTATACAGGGCTGCCTTCAAAAATTTATCCAGTGAAAATAGGGACATCCTACCATACCCTCCAACATTTCTCTGATGAAAATAAGGAGGTCCTAAGGAAAAGTGGGACACCCCAGGATCAAATCAGACACAGGGATGGCTTCTGTCAATCTGGAACTGTCCCTGGAAAATAGGGAAACTTGGAGGGTCTGATGTTTTCTCTAGAGAGATTTTTGTAATCGTGTTCAGAACTATGCCTAGGGTTTCAAGGTGAAAGATCATAGCTTAGTGGCAGAACAACTGATTAGGATGCAGAAGATTCCTGGTTCAGACCCTGATACCTCCAGATAGGGCTTGAAATGTCCCCCATCCAAAACCCCCAGAGACCTGCTGCCAATTAGCGAAGACAGCACTGAACTGGATAAAGCAGTGAACTGACTCAATATAAGTCAGTTTCCTCTCTTCCTGTTTTAACAGAGCAATCCACTGCAATGATACCCTCCCCGCCCAATGTCCTCTGAATGCATCAAGCATCAGCTTTGGGCTGTGAGTAGCTGCACTGAGCCATGAATTTCACTAGCTGCCCTTGGATAAATCATGGCTTCTTGGCCTTATCTGCCTCAAAAGGTTGTTGTGATACAAACTACTGGATAAATCCAGGTATACTCCTTGGAAGAAGGGTAGAATACAAATATACATTTCAGGGATGCGGCTGGATCTTGCCATATATTGCCGCATTATCCAGCTATTTTGGAGGGACTCCAGACAACTGCACACAAATGTGTCCGGTTTTACAAGATTGCACACTAAGCCCCATTTATTTCCTTGACTTAAGCATTTAATGTTGTGCACTTTGGTTCTATTAGTGTAAATGGAAGTAGGGCATGCCTGATAGATGCTTGTTTACACCCCTGGGCTTAAAAGGCAAGAAAGCAAAGGAAAACAAAACAGAAGAGGGGGCTTATTTTCTTAGCCAGTATAGATTTCTGGGCATTAATCTGTCTCTCTCTATTATCCACTTTCTTTAACCACCCACACGCCCACAAAGCATCCAAGCGGAACTTGAGAGTTAATCATTTGTCACAGCCTCTCATCTACAAAATTCCTTGCTGCCATTCAAAAAGCCATCGGTGATCAATGACCGATAACAGCCTGATTTACCTTCATTATTTTAGACAGCAAGGTGATCTTAGCTGTTTTGGAAGACCACCATGACTCAATGGCAAACCAGTCACTTACATTCTCAGGTTGAATGACTGGCACCTCAGATGGCTCCTGGGTGGCAAGATTAGGAGGAGTCGAGTTGTGATGGCCTGGGATTCCGAGTCTGAGAGTGAACCGGAGGAATCCCAGCCGGCACAGGAGTCCCCGCCTCCAGGGCCGGCTGAACTGGGGCAAGGCCTAGATGCTGAGGAGCCTGCACCTGTGCCAGATCCTCAGGGGCAGGCACCAGGTGAAACCATTCTGGCCCCAGAGGTGCTGGAGGACTCAGTGGCTACAGGTGAGCCTCCCCCGGGGCCCAGTAACCCTTCGGCCTCTCCTGAACTGCAGAGGCTTAGGGCAGAGAGGCGAAGGGAACTGGTTTCTCCCAGGAGGAGTGCTCGCCTTAAGGCCAGGAGAGGCGGGGCTCCTGGGGGCCGGGACCGCCCCCGGCCTTAGAAGGAGATAAAGGCCAGGCAGCCCGGTCCCAGGTTGCGGGAGCAACGTCGTTGTGGAGTACCTGCTTTTACCCAGACCTAGATCTGCACTCCCGGTGTGCCTGTTCCACGCCCGGCTTCCTGCTTCTACTCTCTGGTGTTCCTGTTCCTCACCCGGCTGCCCGCTGCTGCCCTACCAGTGTTCCTGTTCCCCTGCCTGGCTCCCTGTTTCGGACCTCGCGTCTCATCTAGTGATCGTCTACCCTGCTAGTGACTCTGGACTGAACTTCGGCTACAGTATTAGTACCTTCCCCCCCCCCGGGGCCAGCACACGAGTCCTTGTTGGGACATTGGTATGGGCGGACTGTCAGGCCATGTGATCAATGCTGTGTGCTCGGCCTCTTGGTGACTTTCGAGGAGCCAGGCCAAGTACTTTCTGAGCTGCTGCAGGTCCGCTCACCTTCGGAAGGGGGTGGTGTTGCAGCCAGGCCATAGTCATGCTTGTGACCTGGGACTGGCTGGGCCAGGATGGGGCTGTCTGCCAGCGATTGGACAATGCTGGCAAGTAATGTGTGGGTGTTCCCAAGGTGTCAGACCCAACTGGCCAATGAGCACTACTTGGGCCCACTCCCAGGGGAATAAACTGTGGCCCACCTCCTCAGCCACCCATTTCTTCCCTGTCAGGAGCTCTTCCTACTCTTGAGTAGGACCCTGGCAGAGACACATGCCCAACTGGCATGTTCCCTGCCTCCTGGTCAATCATTCAGGAGCTTCAAAAGCTTTCTTCAGCCCGAACATTACAGGGACCGATGCCAACAGACATCGGCACACTTAGGGATCCACAGAGTCTTCGCAGCTTGCATAACAGGCCTCAGCAACTCAGCATTTTGGCTAATCTACTTTATTTACATATAAACGCAGAGAGAGCACTGCAACATGACTCCCTCTCTCTAGCATCAGACAGCAAAGAGAAACAACAAAGGACAATGGTCCCACTTCACAGAACACAGTAACACAAAAATCCTGTCTCTGTCACTTCCCACTCTGAGGAATCAAAACATACACCATCATGTGATAGACAACAATCCCATGACTGCAATCAGGGAGCAGGAATTCTAACACTCCGTCCCTTTATTATTGGTTATTTGCTTATGCTACAACCTTGCTACAGACATTGTTGGTCACCATATGCGGGGATGGGCAGGAATTTTTCCCACTTGGCAAACTGGCCACTTGGTTTTTGCCTAACTCATAGCAATCGCCACAACATTGTGAGGTTTAGCATTGGATAAGTCTTGGTCTTGGCTGGAGGGGAGGTTGTAGCCTCTGTCTGCCCCTCTTTGATTAAGGGTATCCTGTTAAAGGGATCAAGGAGGAGTGGGTTTATCCAACGCCCAGGTGGGGGCTAGGGCCATAGTACTCTTCCAATGGTGACCCCTCAGGGGATAGCCCAGTTTGATGTAGATCATAGGGCACCCCCAAGTTGAGTTTATCCAGAGATGCACTCACAGCAAGAGGGCTGGAGTGGAATAATGTTCACCCAACTCTTATGCCAAACCATTCACATCTGTAACCAATAAAAGTTGTGCCTATTTGACCCCCAAAACTGTATGCTGTTGTCTTGTCTGGATATTTACTCCCTGGGAACTGTGGGGGGGGGGGGGTCACAGGGTCTTGGCATGACTTTTAGAAGACATCTGAAGGCAGCCCTGCTCAGGGAAGTTTGATGTTTTATTTGTTTTTAATATTCTGTTGGGTGCCACCCAGAGTGGCTGGGGCAACCCAGTCGGATGGGCGGAACATAAAAATAAAATTATTATTATTATTATTATTATTATTAGCTGCTGATGCGTTTGGGATGCTGAGAATTGAACCAGGGTCCTTCTGTATGCAGAACACATGCTCTACCCCTGAGCCAACCCTCCCACAACAAATGCTGTGAGGATGAAGCTGACTTCACTCCATGATTTATTTGCTACTTGTGACCTTTCAAGCACAATACCTGGTCTATAATAGAACAATGTTCCATAAAGCTTTCCCCCCTTCATCTAAATCTAATCAAATGCTCATTTCGGGGAAGAAATTGCTTTTTGGATAAAGGATTTCTGAGGACCAGGGCAGAGACTTAGCATGCATATTTTAGCTTTGTAGCTCGGACCCCTCAAAAATAGAGGAGGGGGGGGGATATGGGAGTGTGGCAATAAAAAATTAGTTTCACAAGATGGATTTCCTGGAGCAAAACGGCAGAAAAGACAACAGTAGAAAAATATAGAGAGAAAAGAACAACTGCACAGATGTGTAGTAACTTCACTGTAACAAAACAGAACATAAAACATTGGAACTGTATGCAAAGCAACAAGGATCTGTAGAGTTTAAAACTAGTAATAAAGTGCACATAGCCTTGAGAGGTGTTCAGTACATGCTTGAATGGGGAGTTGGGGAGGGGGCAGGATCTCTTCCTTTGGATAAGATTGCTTTTTAGAGGTCCTAAGAGTACAATATCATTCCCTGAGGTGAAAGTTTCTCCTTCTATTGGAATCATAGATCCAGACCAAGGTTGAGACCCAGTTTTAGGACACAGTTGGCCTTGGTCACCCTGGTGGATGGTCTTCTTCATGCGAGGAATGGGAGGAGGCGATGCAACCTTGTTGCTCTGGCTCAATCTCTTTGCATCTTTCAGCGCCATTAACCACTGTATCCTCCTCGACTGTCTCCATTAGTTAGGAGTTTACGGCACTGTGTTGCAGTGCTTCTGTTCCTACCTATGCGGCTTCCAGACAGTTGTGTTGTGGTTGCAGGGTGCAAGGCAATAATTTATCTCCGGTGTTGTTTAATATTTATATAAAGCCACTGGGAGTGGTCATTAGGAGATTTGGGGCAGAGTGTCCATCAGTATGATGATGACACCCAGCTCTTGGCTGCAGCACTGCTCACATGGTAGACATTTTGATCACGAACATTTTTACCCGTCAAGCATATCACCAGGGAAATTCAAAAGGATTCAAACCCATCAGTAAGATTTGTGAAGTCCAATGTGTTAAAATGTGATGTAGACTCTGATATTTTTGTAGCAGGGTTATTTAAAAATCTCCCATATTGTTTTGCTTTTACAGTCAAGTTCTTTTATGTGATTGGACAGAAATCTTAGAGAATATCTGGCATTCATTCAATTTGGTAAACAGGAAGCAGCAAATTGACCTCTTGCATTCACTGGCTGTAACGTAGAGCTGTAAACATAGACCTGTAAACTCTACACCAGCTGTAGAAAATATGCGTAGAAAATATGGGAAGAATTTCAAGGAAATCTAAAGTAGTTTTATTTTACTTTTGGGCATCCCTACAAATTTATTCAAAAGTAAACATTGAGACAAATTTGGAATTTTAAGGAAGCTGAAGTCATCTGTGCAATGCTATTGATATTGTCAATGGATTTTATGCATCCCTAAAATCACTGTAATGCTTTGAACCCTTTCATTTATTACCTTATAAACAAACCCAGAATTGGTCTGAATCTTTGGATATCTCCAAGGAACAAGATGAGGGGCTTTGATTTGTGAAGGCTTTTGTTCCACCTAATGCATTTGTAAGAAAAATGAGAGCACTCTGTTGTACTCATCTCTTTGGGGAGAGAGTTCAGTTTTGTATTTTCGCTTTAGGCTTTATGTAACTTTTGAGAGAACAATTAACCTTTAATTGAATCGCTCATGAAGTGTTAGGTCCCTTTCTTTAGGAAGATATTTGTTCTTCTTCTCTGAGGTAATGACAATTCTTTTTGTAATCCAGAATGGGACTCAAGATGTACAGAAACAAAAAAGAAGAAGCTCAGACACAACCAACGCCATTTTCTTTACCAACTTTACTAATGATATCTCTAATTTAGCAGCTTTGTACCCACTGCAATCCTCCATTGCTTACACTGCTTATATGAACCTGATTCACATCAAGTCAGGTTCATCAATATATGAACCTGACTTACATTAAGTCAGGCCTTCAGTGCATTTAGCAAAGTGCTGTCTAAGATCTCAGACCAAAGTCTTTTCCTAAACCAGTCACCTAAGAACTATGTAACTGGAGTTGCCAATGATGGAGTCTGATGGTTTCTCCCTATAAACCTTATGCACAGGCACTTAGCTGTGGGCCCTCCAATATAATCAGCTGTTCATAAAAACAAATTAGGAAAAATCATGGGTGCAAATTGTCTTGAGTGCCCCTGTTCTTAAGTGTTCTGAAAAGGGGTGGGCTAGTTTACTTAAGCACATGATGAAGGAAATGGATACATAATAAGTGGCACATTTAAAGGAGTGGTGGGAGATTTATTTTTTTCTGCCTGGTGATCACATTAGCTTGCGTGCCAAGGCCCTGTGACTACCCAGTTCCCTTGGGAATTAAATAACCAGACAAGACAACAGCATGTTGGTTTTGGGGTTTAAAATTAGGTCACAACTTGAGGGGGCCACTAGGGGCGCCTTGAAAGATGGCGGATATCAACATCTATCCAGCCCGCACGAGGTAATTAGAGGCTGATTATGGAGAGTAAATCAGTCTGCCTAACATCTTTCCAGGGGGGAGAGATGCAGTTTTCACCCGCTGTTGCCATAAATCACCCCCGAGTTCGGAAGAAGGAGGGGGTGAGGCACTGGGTGCATAACCCTCGGCGGGCCTCGGAACTCCTCCGAAGCTACTTCCAGGAGCGAAACTAGTTGCGTTACTTAAAAGAAAAAAAATTGGTGAAAGATAACGCACATGCTTCAAGAGGTCTTGATCTGCTAACAATCGTACCACCGAAATGAAGAAGACTGAGACGGAAGATTACATCAAGTACTACAGACAAGCTGGTATGTGGATTGGAGAGCAACGGAACTGAAAGGGGGAGTGACTTTTTATCTCCCCCCCCTATGTGATTAATTAATAACCCTCCCTCTTAGAAGATCCGTCACAGCAACTAATTGGCAAATGGGACTGAAAACAAACTGTGTGGGAATAATAAGATAAAGGTTTTACTCTGTAAAGGGCTTGGAAAGAAGAAGGGCTCTCTTTTGTGACGCAGTTAAAATGGAGATTCGCTACGAGACCTGTGTTGCAGGAAGGTTTGGTCTTGGGGAAGGGCGAGCTGAAGATTTATTATTTTCGATGAGATTGCGATCTGGAAGGGGCAGCCCTCCTGGAAAAAGACAAATTTACGATGCAACAAGTCGGAAAAGCTAAAGAGCAAGCTTTTGGACTGTATTTCATCGGAAGACAAGATGGCGATGGCTTGCTCGAGCGGAACTGTTCGGACTATTGGGATTTACGAGAGAGCAGTATAAAGTCCACACAGAAATGCAAATAAGACTGGGGTTTTTTCAACCCACTTGCGGGGCAATTCGGAGGTGAAAGGAAAGGAAAATGAGGAATGACAAGCATTGAGAAGAGGTGTCTGGAAATATCATTATTAATATGAAAGTAGCAGAAAACAGTTGAGGATTGGACTCCTGCCGATCGAAAAGCATGGGTACCCCCCACAAAAATTTACAATGTGGGAAATAATTGGACTACATGATGTGTATTGTTATAATTTGGACTAATTGATTTGATGCGTTTAATTTAGTAATATGAAACTTAATAAAAATTATTTAAAATAAATAAATAAAATTAGGTCACAACTTACAGTAGTGAACAGTTTGGCGTAGGCATTGGGTAAAGCCATTGTTGTTCCACTCCAGCCCATCTGCTAGAAGTGTATTGAAGGGTAAACCACATCTTGAAAGGGGTGGCCATGGGCCACACCAAGGAATGGCAGGTGAAATCATCCACCTGCCAACAATTTGTCCAATGTTGACAGGCTATGCTGGGCAGGCCCTGGGAATGGACCCAACTGACCAATCAATGTGGCTTACTCCCAGACCCACATGGGGATAAATTACATTAGCCAAATACATGAAGATTCCTTCTTTAGATGTTCTCACACAACCTGAAAAGATCTGGGCTGCAGGAGGTGAGGGACATGGATGTTGGCGACATGTCTACCATGCATGGTCTGCTCTTCCTTCCATTCATTGGTGACAAACACCTGAACAGGACATGAGTCACAAGCTTTTGATGGTTTCCTTTCTAGATCTTTAGGGACGCAGGTGGCGCTGTGGTCTAAACCACAGAGCCTAGGACTTGCTGATCAGAAGGTTGGTGGTTCGAATCCCCACGACGTGGTAAGCACCCATTGTTTGGTCCCTGCTCCTGCCAACCTAGCAGTTCAAAAGCACATCAAAGTGCAAGTAGATAAATAGGTACCGCTCCGGCGGGAAGGTAAACGGCATTTTCGTGCACTGCTCTGAAGCGGCTTAGTCATGCTGGCCACATGACTCAGAAAAACTGTCTGCAGACAAATGCCGGCTCCCTCGGCCAGTCAAGCAAGATGAGCGCCGCAACCCCAGTGTCGTCCGCGACTGGGCTTCACGGTCAGGGGCCCCTTTACCTTTCTAGATCTTGTAGGAACCATTAATACCGAAATTTTAGAAACACAAGAAGCTGTTTTATACTGAGTCAGAGCATTGGTCAATCTAGCTTAGTACTATCTACAGTTGTCTAGTAGTATTTTGGGTAGGAATCTTTTCCCAGTACTACCTACAGATGCCAGGGATAGAACACAATTAGGCTTTTTACCCCATTAAGAATGAATTTTTTGGTCCTCAGGGGTTCAGATATGGAACAGCATTCTGAAAGACATTCTTGTTTAATGAAGCCAAAACATTTTTGTCTAACTTCATTTCTTATCCATTTTGCCCTTTATACTTCCTAGGGTAAAAGAGTTAGAAGTGGTAGCTATTCTCAAGGGAAAATGATGAATAAGGTTCAAATGTTTAGGTTCGTTTTTTTTTTTTTAAAAAAAAGGCATATTCAATTGCTGAAATATAATTTTGATGGCTCAGCTGTTGGCAACAACTTATACTCTTCCTGTTTTACTAAATTAATCCATAGTCTAGTGATGTCTTCCATAAGCACTAAAATGCACTTCTGGCTTAAGAAGTCAAATGAACATCTTGGCATGTACGCAACTCTTTTTTTATTACATTTACATTGACTAATTTTCTAGTGCCACGTAAAATCAATACAGTACACTATACACGCTTTGTATTGAAAATTCTAGTTTAGAAAAATGACTTCCATCCACATATAACTAAAGTCAGCAGAAAGTGGGGAATCACAGTTGTGGCAACACTTTACAGCTGTGGCGATCAGCTGAAATAGCGGCTGGTGATAGCAGCCCATATGTATACTGCCAGTTCATGAAATTCCCATAATGGGGTTCCATAAGCAGGAAGAGTTGCAGGAAGAAAACAAGTCATTTATCATGTATGAGCCATCATTAAAATGGTCACCAAATGCAGAGTTGGGGGAAAAATCTTTCTACTTAATTCACTTTGTAGTTTGGGGTTCACATAACAGTTCAGATAGACTTTCTTGATTTGAAGAACAAAGAACGGTTTTTGTTCAACTTACTTCTGATTTGCTTTTCTGCACTCTGCTTTTGGAATACAGTGGTACCTCGGGTTACATACGCTTCAGGTTACATACTCCGCTAACCCAGAAATTGTACCTCGGGTTAAGAACTTTGCTTCAGGATGAGAACAGAAATCGTGCTCTGGCAGCAGCAGGAGGCCCCATTAGTTAAAGTGGTGCTTCAGGTTAAGAACAGTTTCAGGTTAAGAATGGACCTTCGGAACGAATTTAGTACTTAACCTGAGGTACCACTGTATAACATTTTGTAAGAATGATGGGTGGAGTACAGTTTCATTGAACCCACATCTTTAGGCTAGATGACCTTCATCCACTTCCTAAACGAATACAAGGATCAGAATATAATTAACTTTTGGATTTCTCCAAAAAAATTGCAAAATTTCTCCAAATTTTGCAATATAGTTCTCTGCTTGAAAAGTGTACCAAAAAGGAATTCAAAAGTATTTTAGGATAAAACACGTTTATAAATGTATTCATTGAGAGGTGTCAGAACTCACCATGAACGCCACCCTTGTTCTCTTACAATGGCAATGACACCCATCAGCGGTGCCGGAACTGAGTTTTGTTGAGTTCCGGCTAAATAAAGCGCCCTGGCATACATTATCTGATAAACTATTTGTCTTAAATTAATTTTCATATGGCTTAACGAAAACCCACCAACCAGTGCTTTTTCTACTGGAGCTCCTCAAGGGTACGCAGTACAGACACGTTTTTATACAAGAAAAACACTGTTTAAAAGTGTGGCACTTACTGTAACAACTTCATGGTGAGTAGTGACACCTTTTTTCTAGAAGAAAAGCACGGCTATGAATTAATGCAGAAATGGAATAAACTGGAGTAAATCAGACTTACGACTGAACACATGTGAAATAGAGATGGAAGAGACTGGGACGCGGGTGGCGCTGTGGGTACTATTTAGTCACCTGTTGCATTTATGTCCCAGCTGCCCTCCCAGTTTCCTTTCCTCTAAAGCCACGGAACACCGTACGTTGGGCTGGATTGGCCCAGACAGATCTGTGGCTGTCAAGGACTAAAGGAGCCATGGCCAGCACTGGACAGGATTCTACCACATAAGTGTGTGTGGGGGGGGGGGAATCCGATCCTTCGAAGTACTGGTTGCTGCTCCCCTGTGAGATGTTTCTTTTGTGTGCAGGGAAACTACTTGTAATGTGGCACATGCCAGCACAGTGAAGGCCTGGAAATTTCCATTTAACAGCAGTTAAGTGGGAGGATCTAATCCTGCAGTGTTGTGCACACCCTGGCTTTCTAAAAGGGTCAGGCTGTCAAATCGTTTCGGCACAGGGCAAATTGTCCCGATCCAAGGGCCACGGGGGTCTGTGCAGAGCCGTTTTGTAAAAACAAATTTACTAATTGACTCTACCCCAAGTACAGAAGAAGAAAAAATGGCGAGGAAACAATGGATCCAACCTGCCCAGAAACACAGCAGTCTGACTGCTCTGTTAATATCCCCATTGTGAAGAAGCCTGGCTTTAATGAAGACATTTGTTGTGCGTTCATTCTAATTGCAGTGGGCCTAGGGAGAAGATAGCACTATTATTTAAAATGCTGCTACAGTTGCAATGATGAACTGCCTACATATTATAATAGGAAAGTCACTGTGTCCTTTTAAAAAAACAAACAAAACATACTAGAGGAGCATTCATTTGTACTATTGCAGGTGGAGAGATGCAAAATGGAGCCAGGCAGAGGTGTAGTGGTTGGAGGGCTGGACTGGGAGGAGCTGGGAGAGCAGGGTTCAAATCTCCACTCAGCCATGAAGCTCCCTGGTGGACCAAAAGAGCTAAAGCTGTGGAGGGGACCCAGGACTCACACCCCGCCCCCCAGGAGACCAAGAGAAAGCAAAGGAATGGTACTTACAGTCTGCACATCTTCTTTATGAAAAATCCCCCCTCCTTTCTAAGCTTACTACCTATCTAAAATTCCCACCCGAGCCTGATCCCAAACTCTGATCCCACCCCCAAACCCAGCCCTAAGCCCAAACCTAACCCCCACCCTAACCTTACACTTACCCCTAACTATTCTTCTACAAACAAAAGAAATATATTCAAAAATGCGCACAGATGTGCACAAATGCACACAAATATGCAAAAAACAAAAAAATAGAAGAAATAAAAATTAAAAACAAATAAAAATAAATAAAATAAAATAAAATATAAAAAATAAAAATAAAAAGTAAAATAAAAGTGTTAAAATAAAAAGGTAAAATAAAAATAAATAAAATAAAATGAATCAAATAAAAGTAATAAATAAAATAAAAAGAAAAATAGCAAGCAAACATCTCCTCTTCTACAACCACCACCACCACCACTACCTCTCTCTCCTGACCTCTCCTCACTAACCCACAATGGCCGCCTGCAAGTCAGAGGCTTTTAAGGGAAGAGCAAGAGATGTCACAAAGGAGGGCAGGTCCTTGTCACCATGGCAACCCCTCCACCTGGATCTGGCCCCTCCTGAGAGGTGATGCTTCTCTGTCAAAACTTGGAGGCACCTTCTGTTCCGCCTGCAGCTGGGCTGTATCTTCTGTCCACAGATTCATATCGGCATTTCACATCCTTCTTGCTGCTGCCCCATTTCCAAAGGAAGACCACCCCCACATCCTTCAAGGCAGGCTAGGGGTCTCCATAGTGCAGGTTTGGACCATCTGCTTTGCATGCAGGCCTTCTGTCCTGGGAATGTCCCCCCCCCCTGGATAGCTGCTGCCAGTCAGCGCAGGCTAGTTGAAGAAGGATATTGAGCAGCTGGAGGGTGAGCAGAGGAGGGCGACCAGGATGATGAAGGGTCTGGAAACCAAGCCTGATGAGGAACAGTTGAGGCAGCTGGGTATGTTTAGCCTGGAGAAGAGGAGAGAGGAAAGCCATCTTCCAATATCTGAGGGCTGCAAGAGGGAGAAAGCTTGTTTTCTGCTGCTCCAGAGGGGAGGGCAGGAGAGGAGATTCGGACTAAACATTAGCAAGAACTTTCTGACGGTAAGACTCTCTGGGACGGTGGTGGACTCTCCTTCCTTGGAGGCTTTTAAGCAGAGGTTGGATGCCAATCTGCGAGGGACTCAGCTGCAATTTGGGGAGCGCATGGCACTGGTCTACTTTACAGGGTTGTTGTAACCACACAAGGCTGTTGAGCATCTGAAAGTGCCTGGCAAATGTTGAGCCTTCCATTTCATTGTGGGGAACAGCTGCAGCGCTTCAGGAGGCGTCCCTCAACTTCCATTTCTTCTCTCTCCTGCAGCCAAAGGGGCCGGGCTGGATTACCAAATAGGCAGAGTAGGCACTGGCCTATGGACCCCACACTTTTTAGGGGTCCCGTGACAATGGATCAAAACAACAATCAAGCTTTCTTAGTTCAAGGTTATTCCAGTGTGCGCACGAGGCCTGCCCCCCCTGCCCAGATTTTGGCTGCCAAGGGGCCTCCACAGGGTTTAATCCAGCACTGCCCCATGAACAGCCCAATATACCTGAAGGAGCATCTCCACCCCCATAGTTCAGCTCCATCCCCACCCACTGAGGTCCAGCTCCGAGGGCCTTTTGGCAGTTCCCTCACTGTGAGAAGTGTTCCCTGGTCACAGGGAACCAGACAGAGGGCCTTCTCGGTAGTGGCGCCCACCCTGTGGAACGCCCTCCCATCAGATGTCAAGGAAATAAACAACTATCTGACTTTTAGAAAACTTCTGAAGCAATCTCCCCAAATATTTTTGTATGCCATTGTCACTAAGCAATACAACACTAGGCACATTTTACTTGGAAAACTGCACTGAAAAACCTGAAGATGTGCAAATTATGAAGTATAGCTGCTTTGGAGCTTGCACTTTGGTGAGAAGTACGTATTAGGCACTTTCTCATTGAAATGCAACCAAAGTTGAGTTCTCCCTCCATGATAAGCTGGTATGAACCCTATAATTACTGTATTTTTCGCTCCATAAGGCGTACCTGACAAAAAGACGCACCTAGTTTTTAGAGGAGGAAAACAAGAAGAAAAATATTCTGAACAAAACAGTGGATGTATGATTTTTGTGGTTCATGCTGTGGCCACAGACATGTGATCTGATGGTGAACTTGGGGTGACCGAATGCAAAAATCCTGAGGATCCATGTGGATCCATGCTTTGTAACCACGTTTTAAGTGGGGAGGTAAGGAAAAACACTGAAGGGACAAGGAGTACGAATGTGTGTGGAGAAGGAGGCGGCTAACAACGCAGGAGAGGGGTTTATCCCCATAAGGGGATATTTATTCCCCATAAGGGGGAAAACACTGAAGGGACAAGGAGCACGTGTGGGGTGTGTGGAGAAGGAGCCTTTCAGCTCGCTGAGCCGGGGAGGGCTCTCCTCATTTCTTTGCTGCTATTTAGCGAGCTGAGCAGGGAGGAGGGAGGGAAAGAGAGCATGCTCGCTTTAAAGCAGCCAACTGGACAGGAACTGCTTACACCCGTGTAAGCACTCCTCTCCTACTTTGTCCTTTAAAGCTAGTGGGCTCTCCTTCCCTCCCTCCTCCCCAGCTCAGTGAGCTAAAAAGCTTTGCTCGAGGGTTTCCTATAAGGATCTAACTGTGAGAACAGGATTCTGTTCCAGATGGGATTCAGCAGGGATCTTCTTGTATTCTAGGTAAGCTCTTTAAGAGTGGGAGCATATCTGCACTGGTGCTTGTTTTTTGTAGTTGTACTCGCACAGCACCTCAGCTTCTTGCAGTCCACATCAACAGTAGCTTGCAAAACAGCGAAATTAAGTAAAAAATTCCCATCGTGGAAAAAAAATGTTTGTAGTGCTTATGCTCACAATGTTAAGTAAATAAACCAGAAAATAACACTTGTTATAAGTATCTTATTTTTCCTTCTTTTAATAATTTCAAAGTAGGGGGATGACAAGAAAAGAAATTATCCGTACCAGGTAGCACCTGACCTGGCTCAGACATTTCTGAAAGACACCTGGGCAGGGCAACCCTATAGTCTATCTTCACTGGAGTTAGGGGAAGAAACACACCACTAGTTCAACAGAATGGCCAACAAATATCCTACCAGCAGGGAGTATCTATTGTTAACTGGGAATTGTTAGAAACTAAAAAATACTGTTATCTTTAGTTGAATAGTGTAATTTGTGAGTTTGGACCTGTGCCTGCAAAAAAGGGGTGAAGTCACACCAAAGTAATGTTTTTGTCTACCATCCTGATTCAAAATGGTGTCCAGCATCCAAACATCAGTGAAGACTGCAGCCCCCAACTTAGGTATACCTTGCGTTGAGTTTGGAAACTACCGTATTTTTTGCTCTATAAGACTCACTTTTTCCCTCCTAAAAAGTAAGGGGAAATGTGTGTGCATCTTATGGAGTGAATGCAGGCTGTGCAGCTATCCCAGAAGCCAGAACAGCAAGAGGGATTGCTGCTTTCACTGTGCAGTGATCCCTCTTGCTGTTCTGGCTTCTGAGATTCAGAATTATTATTTTTTCTAGTTTTCCTCCTCCAAAAGCTAGGTGCGTCTTGTGGTCTGGTGTGTCTTATAGGGCAAAAAATACGGTATATCTTGAAAGACATCCAACCTAGGGCATAAACAGGTAAAATCATGGCAAAGTTGTCTTTTGGTCTGCCGTATTTATGTAAATTGTGCCCTGCATCCCATCTCTATCTCAGAAACCCTTGAGCCAAGTTTGGCAATGATATCTCAAGAGGTGGCTGAAACTATGTCAAAAAGTGAGCAAAGTCACTCCAAATTGGTGTTCCGGTGCTAGGTTCAGGGCTAAGCTCTAACAAAAATAAAAACAGAGAGAAAGAGAGAGAGAGAGTGCTTCAGAGAACCAACCAGGCCACTCAAAAACCACTTGAATACTAAAAGACGAGAACAGGTCAGGTACTAAAGCTTGACTTGCAATAATATCGAGTACAAGCAACAGGGGAACTTAGATGTCCTTACACGATTGTCAGGGTTATGCCTTTGTACACTGGTGGGTGTAGTCAGTGACTGAGCTTCATAGATTTTTCTCCACATCCGAAACTGATTGGATAAAAAGTGGTCTTGCTAGGTGCAAATTATAGGTACATAATACCTCCCTACAATGTTCCTACTGATTCATTAATAGCTGGTTTCATAACCGGCTAGATAGACACTTTCAGAGAAAGGAAGCCATGCCACTACCAACCAAGTTTCTCTTGGCAAGGTCTCTGATTCTTTTTTACCCCAGCACAAGATGCTTCAATCTGTGCTTGAAAACTACCATAGCAACATACAGGAAAAGACAGATGTGTGTAGAGAAGGAGCGGGAAAGGAGGCAGCATTACTCAAGGAAATCTTTATGAAGACATACTTTAATGAGCTATGTTCAGTTCACAAATTCTTCAAGACATCTCATGCTTAAACTGACAAAGAGAAGACAGAAACAGCAGCTGCAGTCTAATTTATTTGTAGAATGGGGAAAGTGGGAAGTATTTCTGACAATGGAAAATATACCCTAGCTTGAGTATGGAGTTGACAGTGAAGAAGAAATATTATGATTTCTATCTCCAAGCCAAGCAGATGCCAACTTTGCCCAGGAAATGGATACATTCACCACATTTATTGCTTAGTACGGTTATGTGTTGGATGCTTATAACTGTAGATCATTATCCTATTTCTGCTCAGAAGCTCCTCCATATCACAGCTGGTATCAGAGAACAATAGCAAAGCTAGTTCTGTCCACTTGAGCCAGAGATGAGTAATTGGTGGCCCTTCAGATGTTACAGGACTCCATTTCCCATCAGCCCCAGCCGACATGGCCAGTGGTCATGGACGACATTGCTGGATGACAGCAACAATACCTCTAACCCTGCCTTGGGCGAGGGTTTTCAGGGTGTTGAAGTGGTTAACCCCCCATGGCCTCTTCCAATTCTACACTTCTATGATTCTATTCTTTTCATGCTTCTACCGATCCCCACTGCCACTTTTCATTCGGACTTTGAAAAATGGACATCTGGAAATGCCTCCAAACTCTTATCACAGGCATCCTTCCTCTTTATATAGGGAAAGACTCTCCTCCCTGGAAGAGAGGGGAGTGGTTGTGGGCGGGAGCCCGAGCTCCGCCTCCCCCACTCACCTGGCTGGCGCCCACGCCCACCAGCAGGCACCCAACCAGGTGCCTCTGAGGGGGCGTTTACAGCAGCTTAATGCTGCGCCGCCTCATTCTCCGTCGTCCCGTCACGAGTCACCCACCCTCCACTCCCTTTGAGCTCAGGGTCTTATTTTTCCTTGGCCTTGCTATGGACCTTAGGTTGGTTGCCCTGAAGAAGAAGAAGAAGAAGAAGAGTTTGGATTTGATATCCCGCCTTTCACTCCCCTTCAGGAGTCTCAAAGCGGCTAACAATCTCCTTTCCCTTCCTCCCCCACAACAAACACTCTGTGAGGTGAGTGGGGCTGAGAGACTTCAGAGAAGTGTGACTGGCCCAAGGTCACCCAGCAGCTGCATGTGGAGGAGCGGAGACACGAACCCGGTTCACCAGATTACGTGACTACCGCTCTTAACCACTATACCACACTCTCTCCCTGGTTGTCCGGGGGGCCTGGTAGGAATTTTTCCATTTGGCATTAGGCCTTTTGGTTTTTTTCGCCTACCTCGTAGCAATCGTCACAACTTTTGCGGTATTGGTGGGTAGGTTAGGCATTGGAAAAATGTGTTGTGGTGTGTCGAAGTGCTAGGTGTGGCCATCGCCTATGCCTTCAATATTTTGGGTATTCCGTTAAAGGAATCTGGCGGTCGTGTATTCTGTCCGATGCCTGCATGGCGGGAGGCCATGGCACGACCCTCGGTGACATCAGGGGGTGAGCCTATAGTTGGATGAGCATCAACAGGCTCCACCTACTGGTGAATAAACCCCCCTTGTTTTTGACATCCAATGCCTCAGCCAATACCTTTTCTCACTGCTGTAATCAATAAAGTTGTGGCCTTTCCTTGCCCATTAACCTTATATCTCGTGTCCTTGTGTATTCTTTCATATTGCGGGGGTCGGGTCCTCGAACCACAATTGGTGGTATAAAACAACAACAACCCAATAACACAAGCCGTCTTTCTCTAGGGTACTTCCCTGGGCCCCAAAAGAAATGATTTTTGCCTAGGCTTGCAACCTTCTTTTATGTACTTTCCATGTGTAAATATATTCCAGAAAAGTAGGGCTGGTGAAAAGGTATAGTACTAGAAAGTTTTGCAATATTGATATTAAAGACAGGCATACTGGGATGATTTAAATTCAGCTATGAAGTGGATTGGATTACACCAGCAGCCAGGAAATCATATTTCCCAAGTCCCAATAAGGGCTGGTGATAGTCTTTTATGAACTGTACGCCTCGTGCCTTTCTGATATCCTTGCTGCAATTCCATATATCACAGCTGGGAAGATCCATAATTCTAGTGATTTGTGCAATATATAGTGAGGTGACAATCCTTAAGGGCACTGCAAGAAGAGAATTTCCCATGGGGCAAGGATGGTTGTGCCACTTAAAAACTACAAAGATATACTCAAGATTTGTAGCGAACACTTTCCTCCACTTCCTGGCTCCTGTTAGTGCCTTAACCATATCTCTAGACATATTTGGATCCATTAACATGGTTAATAATAATAATAATTTATTATTATTTATACCCTGCCCATCTGGCTGAGTCTCCCCAGCCACCTCTGGGCGGCTTCCAATCAAGTGTTAAAAACAATACAGCATTAAATATTAAAAACTTCCCTGAACAGGGCTGCCTTCAGATGTCTTTTAAAGAGAAGATAGCTGCTTATTTCCTTCGCATCTGAAGGGAGGGTGTTCCACAG
This sequence comes from Podarcis vaucheri, assembly GCF_965113315.1. Lineage (NCBI taxonomy): Eukaryota > Metazoa > Chordata > Lepidosauria > Squamata > Lacertidae > Podarcis > Podarcis vaucheri. The sequence continues at coordinate 89,940,505 of NC_138762.1, read as the reverse complement.
GGTGGGCGCCACTACCAAGAAGGCCCTCTGTCTGGTTCCCTGTAACCTCAATGAGGGAACCGCCAGAAGGCCCTCAGCGCTGGATCTCAGTGTCCAGGCTGAACGATGGGGGTGGAGACGCTCCTTCAGGTATACTGGACCAAGGCCGTTTAGAGCTTTAAAGGTCAGCACCAACACTTTGAATTGTGCTCGGAAACGTACTGGGAGCCAATACAGATCTCTCAGGACCAGTGTTATGTGGTCCCGGTGGCCACTCCCAGTCACCAGTCTAGCTGCCGCATTTTGGATTAATTGCAGGTTAATGAAAGGAGGGGAAGAATGGGCAAATTGCATTGGTGTGAATGCAAAAGATTAACATTTAGAAAATCAAAAATGTTCAGTGCATCAAAGGGAAACAAGAAATTTAAAAAGCATTGTGTTTCCTTAAAATGAAACCTCTAACTTACTTAATGTAAATGTCTATGTTTTGAAATGTGTCAGCTATGTATAGTTCCAACAGGCTGAGAGTTTATGCATGGACATTATGAAGTTTGGGGAAATAATTATCCTGGGTTCCTTAGTGAATAATGTAAAGCTAAATCCTCTATAAATATAGGTAAAGGTAAAGGTACCCCTGCCCGAACGGGCCAGTCTTGACAGACTCTGGGGTTTGTGCGCCCATCTCACATCTATTGGCCGGGGGCCAGCGCTGTCTGGAGACACTTCCGGGTCACGTGGCCAGCGTGACAAAGCTACATCTGGCGAGCCAGCGCAGCACACGGAACGCCGTTTACCTTCCCGCTGGTAAGCGGTACCTATTTATCTACTTGCACCCGGGGGTGCTTTCGAACTGCTAGGTTGGCAGGCGCTGGGACCGAGCAGCGGGAGCGCACCCCGCCGCGGGGATTCGAACCGCCGACCTTTCGATCGGCAAGCCCTAGGCGCTGAGGCTTTTACCCACAGCGCCACCCGCGTCCTATATAGGTAAAGGTAAAGGTACCCCTGCCCGAATGGGCCAGTCTTGACAGACTCTGGGGTTCCTTAGTGAATAATGTAAAGCTAAATCCTCTATAAATATACATGGAGCAAATTGGTTCCTGCCTAAGTAAGATCGTCAGCATCACTTGTGTGAAAAATGAATTTGTTAGCCATTGGCCATGTTTAACTCAAGTTTCATCATCCCCTCATGAAACTTCTGAAAGGTTCTTTCTTTGGACTGGTTCATTTCAAGTTATGATATTCTATAATTGGGGGGGGGTGGATGGGAAGGACACCTCCAGAGGTAAGAAGGAAGGCTTCGTCCAGATTGTACCACTTCAGACCGCCATCAGAGGGAGGATTTAAAAAATGTATATACTGCTATGTGGCAGCTGGGAAAAGGTTAGGTGGGCCATAGCTTAGAATGAGCTCAGGATTGCTAGAGAGGTTAACAAATATGCTAGCAAATATAAAGTTAAAGGTTAAATTATCTAAACCACACAATGTACATTCTTTTTCTCCAAGCCAAGACACATTTCTAGGAGGCACCAATGAAGCCATCGATTTTTCCTTATAATGGTGGATATTGATTGACAATATAGATTCATTGTGCTGAAACGACTAACAAGATGTCTGATGGTAACATGAGGAAAGAGGACTAGACTTCTTGACTGTTTGGTTCCTGTCCATGGCACTCAGGACTGACACTTGAAACTATTGATTCTGTTTTTAAATGACCCTTCAGGGCAGAAAGGATGGTGGTTTAACCATGATCTGTAGTAATAATTGAGTTTTTTTTGTTATCTTTTACATCAACAAGAGGGTTTTCCCACTTACGTATAACTCGCAAAAGCTGAGCCAGTAAATATTAAATACACACACTGCCAAGGCTGCAGTCCATGTGGGGCTCTTTCCGTGGGAAAATGAAATGAAATGAAAACAGAGTATTGGGTTGTGACGACAGTAGGGAGATGGGTACATTTCAGTGGAGCAAGAACCACATACGGGCAGAGGTATCCCGAAAAATCTACAGCTCAACAGGTTATAATTCACTGAGTTGTCAATGACCCATTCAATAGGAAGGTCATCTACTGCCTGATGCAACTGTTCCAGCCAAGGGTGCCAACTTGAATAACATATTGTGAGGGCTCAGGTAAGCCCCATCCCACATTACCAATCACTTGACACAGTGCACACCGTTTGAATGGGAATGCCCATCAACTTTGGGTGGACCTGGTCCCCACAAATATTTTATTGTGGGGGCCGGAGCCCCTACGGCCCCTAGGAGTTGGCTCCTACAGTACCAGCTGACTTGCTAGGACACTGCTGATAGCAATGTTGAGTATATTGGGCCCTTCACAAAACAGACTGAGACCATAGGGGTGGGGCCAAGAAGTGGCAACTCAGTTCCCTTAAAGTGATCCACTTTTGAGAGCAGGGTGTCCAGCCCAACGCCCAGAACAACATTGCAACTGTAAAATTACAGAAACTCATTGACCATGCAAACACCAAACAAATGCAGTATAGCTATGAGGATGGCCGAAAACATCCAGGATGCAGAGCCTAATTGCAATTGTGAGTAAATTTCCTTCTCAGCCCCACCAGCTGGTGACTAACCTCTGTTCACAGCAAAGCACAAACTCAAAAATTAGAGGAGAGAAGTCAGCAGTGGCACGGGCCTAATCCAAACGAGGTCCTGCGATTTATGCCCCAGGGAAAGTTTTACCTTGGGTCTTCTCCCCTTGAACCTCCTGCTCTTTTGACTGGAATTGGACCAGAATCTACAGCATAGTCTGGGAGATGCACTACCAACCCAAGCTTCTTCTGCAGCTTTGGTTGGAAACCAACCCACCTATCAGCTTTTGAATAACTAGCATTTACCTGTAGGGAGCAACTTAGAGCTTCTTTTTGTAACTATCTGAGAAAAGGGTGCTTTATTTGCCCACTCTTCACTTCTGGAGCACCAGCATACTAAGTATTTGAAATTGCTCTGTGTTGGCCAATTGTCAGGATGCTGACTAACCAGGAAGCCTGGGAGACCTACTCTGAGGAAAAGACATGAGATGCCACAGGAAACCCTGGTATAATGGGGAAACAAGATGTACTTGCTATAGTTCTAAGGCAGTCCAAAATATCTCAGGGACGTCTCAGCTGCCCCACCCCAAATTTCTCTGAACACAACCTTGACTTCTGATTCTCTTCATCTGTCCCCTGGATCTCAAGAACTAAGGCAACAGGAGATTTGATAGGAAGCCCAGTCTTGATGTAGGTGCATTCAAGATGTTTTATCATCGGGAATCTCTTGGGGAGAAAGGGTCTGCATAGGAGGAGGGAAAATCAGAGTAGACTATGCTGTATACAAGAAGGCAATGAGAATATAGTAAGCCCTTCAGTCTCTTTGGGCCTTTGTTGGGATATCAGCTCCTTATTGAACTCACGGCTTCCCTACTAAGTGCTGGGCAGGGACACCAGTTCACATTTCTAGTTGGTCACTATGGAGAAATTTGGTGCAAGTAAAAAGGAATAGATATGTTGGTGTACCTATGGCATCATAAAAGTTAAGGGAAGCTCACAAAATCAATCTCTCATAGCTTGAGGGGACCTAGGAAGTGAAGAATTGGGGCAATGATGAGAAGAAGAGAAGAGTTTGGATTTGATATCCCGCTTTATCACTACCTGAAGAAGTCTCAAAGTGGCTAACATTCTCTTTTCCCTTCCTCCCCACAACAAACACTCTGTGAGATGAGTGGGGCTGAGAGACTTCAGAGAAGTGTGACTAGTCCAAGGTCACCCAGCAGTTGCATGTGGAAGAACGGGGAATCGAAGTCAGTTCACCAGATTACAAGTCTACCGCTCTTAACCACTACACCACACTGGATGAGCTCTTTGATACAAGAGTTTCACTAATTTGAAGGTCATCATTGTTTTGAGATCAGGTGGGGTGTCATATGAACAAGGTTGGTAGTTGGAAAAGTTGCTTCCTAGCTCTAACCATAGAAGCTGGCAAACCCTTCTAGGTGTGCAGGGGTGAAGGGATGGAGACATTTGACAGACTATTTTATGTCATCCATTAAATCAATGAAGCTGTGGCCCCTTTGCTCAATCCATTTATGATGCTTAAAGGCTTCACTCAAATTAAGGGTCAAATGACCTCCATCCATCTTCATGTCTGATGAAGTGGACTGTAGTCCACACAAAACCATAAGAAGAGTCGGTTGGATTAGACCAATGCCTCATTGAGTTCTGCATCCTGCTGTCACAGTGACCAACCAGACCCAAGTAGAAGACCACTCCCCCCAACCTTGCATGGTTGCCAGCAACTGGTAGTATACAAATTTAAACAACAATGACAACAACAACAACAACAACCACCACCACCATCATGGCTAGCAGCCATTGGTAGGTTTGCCATATACCACAATAAATCTGTTATTAAGGTGTCATGAGATTCTTCTTTTCATGTCAACAGATTAACACATCCAGCCTCTTGAGGTCCTTCATATTTGTTTTCAGACATATTTTTCTTCCTAGTGTTTTTCTTTTTTAATGGTTTCACTCTTATGTTCCTTAGTAAGAGCTTATAATAACTGATCTCTTTTCTGGGCAGTCCCCTAATTTGTTCAGTATGAAGATTACTACATACAAAGGCTATTACCCTGAGTTATCCCTGCTCTCTCTTTGTTGACAGGCAACAAATGTCCAATTGCTTGAGAGAGAACTGTTTTATGAATCCATTCATGTTGAACTGGATGCAGCGAAGCAAGGAAATTTCACCACTGATATATCAAAGTTACTAGTTCTGCTGTTCGCATTATTTATGTTACCCACACATTGCATTCCTAACAAATGCATACATGAGTTAGGATGCATATTATTTCCAATAAATTCAAAAAGGCTGTTACAGCTAAAATGAAATTCATGAACTACATCGCCAGTCCCTACTGTCTGTTAACATATTACTCATTCTATTGCATGGGAGATTACATTTTAAAACAGTTTTCAGGTTGATTTTAAGGAACAGGCAGCATTCATTATTCTTCATGGTTAAGGATATAGAAGGGATAAATATAGTGGTTGAGGAAGCTTTTGGAATGCATGTTTGTGGTAGAGCAACCAAAGTCTTGATCATCAAATCATTTCTTCTTCTTCTTCTTCTTCTTCTTCTTCTTCTTCTTCTTCTTCTTCTTCTTCTTCTTCTTCTTCTTCTCCTCCTCCTCCTCCTCCTCCTCCTTCTCCTCCTCCTCCTCCTCCTCCTCCTCCTCCTCCTCTTCCTCCTTCCAGTTTATATGTTGTCTGTTATGTATGCAGGCATTGTGTGCTTTGCCTGGGCTGGCTTAAGGTATATATACTGAGCCAAGTACCTCTGTTTGTCTTTCTTATTCTTCTTGTTTCTGATGTCCCAATAAATCCTTTTTGAGATGAACTTCGGTCTTGGGTCATGCCTGTACCCACCTACACTCCAATGCCCTTCATCCAAAGATTTCAGGGTGGTTCACAAACTAAAAATACAAGATAAGAACACAAAATAGATAATAAAACCAAAACCAAAACTAATAATCCCCATTCCAGAAACACATTTAAAAAGTGATAGAATGTTTATCAGACAAAGGCCGGGTAATAGGCAAGGCTCCCTAGCTAAAGCATTCTATAAATAGGAAGCCACCAGATAAATGACCCGTTCTTATGGCCACCTTCTGGACCTCTTTTGGAGGAGGTACACAAAGAAGGACCTCAGATTATGATCACAGGGTATGGTTTGTTCATATAGGGAGAACTGGTCCTTGAGGTTATGTAGGATGTCACTGACAATGAATGAATTCATGAAAATGAATACTATGTCTTATGCTGCTAATCTTTAAGACTATACTTATTCAGGGATTCAGGGATAACATCTGGAACAAAGTCAAGAACAAAATAATGAAATGCTATTGATCTTTCCAGTTAAGACACTACAGTCTTAACACAGAAATTTTGCCATTGTTGTTGAGTTCAATTCTCCCCCCCCCCTTTATATTCACAGCATTAAAAAAGTAGACTTTTTAAAGTGAACAGATGCATTAAAAACAGCAGGATGCTCTTTGCTATTTTGTTGATTTCAAATCACAGAACAAACAGATTAAAGAAGCGAACGACAATTCTGAGATGGTTCATATACTGTGTGTGGCAGAGGTGATGGGTAGCCTTTTGGCTTCAGTGTATCAGTCCTTTTTCTTTTTAAGGCCTAAACACAACCTGTAAAAAACAAACAAAAACAACAATAGTAGAATAAGCAATTTGTACACTGTTTCATATTATTTCTAAATATTAAGAAGTCTGTAAATGCCTGTAAATACATAAATGTCTCCTGTGATGCCCTCTGAGGGATAGCTTCATACATTTTATTTTGCTGTTTCCGTAAAGGATTGTCTCCTAGAAAGGAAGCAGTCATACAAGGCAATATGAAAAGTTCAACCTGATTGTCTCAAAAATTGGCTGACGTGATTAAACAAGAATCATAAAAAAACCGAGATAATGCAAGCTTAATTAAAATTGCAATTGGAGTGCAATATACAGAGATATTTGAAGGCTTGGTGTATTCATTAGTTCAGTCCCAGAAGATCAAACACCTAGCTCCAGTTCTCTCTTTTGTATGTTGCATGAAAAATGTTGGAGCAAGATAATCATACTATATATGTATGACTTTCTTGAGCTATTAAAATGTCTTTCTGAAATTATATTATAGTGATAAGCTACCTTAGTGCCAATGGTCTTTGAAGCTCCCCATTGATATCAAGAATAGGAAACCAACCTTCTCACATCAAGCATTTTCAGATTTTACTAGTTTGCTATACTGTTGTTGTCATTTCTCTTTAGTTTTTCTTGTTGGGTTTTCGAAAGATATTACTAACTCTCCGAACATTTAGATCAGCAGCATGCAAAGCAAAAGCACTCAAGTCCTATACAACTTGCACATATATTGGCACATAAATAAACTGTGTGAATTATCTTCTGTTGCTGATCTCTAAAGGTTCTGCTATTCACATCCTATTTGACATGTTCTGTTTCTACAGGATAAAATATCTTTTAACTACCATAAAGAAATATGTTAAGTACAGTGGTACCTCGGGTTACATACGCCTCAGGTTACATACGCTTCAGGTTACAGACTCCACTAACCCAGAAATAGTGCTTCAGGTTAAGAACTTTGCTTCAGGATGAGAACAGAAATCGTGATCTGGTGGCGTGGCAGCAGAAGGAGGCCCCATGAGCTAAAGTGGTGCTTCAGGTTAAGAACAGTTTCAGGTTAAGAACGGACCTCCAGAACAAATTAAGTACTTAACCCAAGGTACCACTGTATGACTATTTATTTTAGACTGAATATTAGCGTAAAGGTAAAGGGACCCCCTGACCATTAGGTCCAGTCATGACCGACTCTGGGGTTGCAGCGCTCATCTCGCTTTATTGGCCGAGGGAACCGGCGTACAGCTTCTGGGTCATGTGGCCAGCATGACTAAGCCGCTTCTGGTGATCCAGAACAGCACACGGAAATGCCGTTTACCTTCCTGCCGGAGTGGTACCTATTTATCTACTTGCACTTTGACGTGCTTTTGAACTGCTAGATTGGCAGGAGCAGGGACCGAGCAACGGGAGCTCACCCCGTTGCGGGGATTCGAACTGCCAACCTTCTAATCGGCAAGTCCTAGGCTCTGTGGTTTAACCCACAGCGCCACCCACATCCCTTTAATATTAGCGTAGCAGCACCTAAACATAGGAGCTCCCTGCCTATTAACATCAGGCAGATGCCTTCACTGTCTTCTTTTCAGCACCTGCTTAAAACATATTGGTTTAGGCAAACCTATCTACACATGTTGATGTTGATGTGTTTTAATCTCTCTCTTTTTCATTTACTGCTGATTTTGATTATTTTAAGAATGCCTAATTGTTTTTAACTGGTGTTATTGATAATTATAATATAGTTCCTAATCTGTTTAGAGGTTCTGTTACAATCAAGCAGTATACAATTTTGGTTAAACAGATTATTAAATTGAATTAACAGATCAGGATGAATGATCAACCCTGTCTTTTAACTCATTCCAAATTAAACAAAAGTGTACCTATACAAGCAAAAACAGAGAAAGAAACAATTAAGAGAGATGTTCAAGGGGCAATTTAGGAATAATGCAATACTAATCCCCGCCTGCCAGCAGTCAATAAGCAATGAAACCTTTAATTAAAGGCACAGGAGTCCCGGAAGCCTCGCTCCTCTGTGTTTCTGCACTGGAGCTGGAACTGCAGTTCTGCAGCTGCAAAGAAAAGAAAAACTAAGAATCCACAAACCAGGTGTGAAAGACATAGACTGTTATGATTTACAACCATATATTCTGGAGTTGGGCAGAGAGTGAGCAACGGATGGCTATTTCAGAGAAGCCCCATTCTGTGCCCAATAAGCATGGAATGACTTTGTCCGGTGGCACTCTGTGCCCCATGGATTGCAGCAAAATACTGGGCAAGGTTTTGCCCAGTATCCTCTCTGTGTGATGGCCCCATGAGCCCTTGCAACAGAGGGGAGGGGAAGGCCAATATAAGGCTGCTTCTGCTGCAGTGGCGGATGAACCCTCTCCAGCACCCGGGTTGGGGCAGCCCGTACAGAGTGCGCATGTGTGGTGACTGTACGGGATGGTGCATATGTGCACTCCGTATGGGCTGCCATGCGAACAGCATTCCATATGGACTGTGCATATGCGGCATCCCGTACAGAGTGCACATGCACAGCAGCCCATACAGTCGCTGTGCGAGAAGCAGCCTATACAGACGAGGTACGAGTGGCGCCCTCAGCCGCTCTACAGCTGGGGGGAGGCAGGAGCCATCTTGTCACACACACCCCAGAGTGGCACCCGGGGTGTGCCGCCCCCTCCGCCCCCCACTTCCTCTGTTCCCCTGGAGCTCACAGCCATTTTGCTTGAGAGCTTCCCACCTTCCCATCTTCGGGTTAGAGCCTTCACTGAGCAATTATGGGTCATTGGTTGACAGGACAAGAAATTATTATTTTTCTCTCTCTACCTGATTGGCACTTGGTGTACCCCCCACATACCTTTCCTTCGGTGAAATTATGGCACTTGAACCAGAAGAAGAAGAAGAAGAAGAAGAAGAAGAAGAAGAAGAAGAAGAGGAGGAGGAGTTTGGATTTGATATCCCGCCTTTCACTACCCTAAGGAGTCTCAAAGCGGCTAACATTCTCCTTTCCCTTCCTCCCCCACAACAAACACTCTGTGAGGTGAGTGGGGCTGAGAGACTTCAGAGAAGTGTGACTGGCCCAAGGTCACCCAGCAGCTGCATGTGGAGGAGCGGAGACATGAACCCGGTTCCCCAGATTACGTGACTACCGCTCTTAACCACTACACCACACTGGCTCTCCCCCGCTTGGCGTTCCCCCCGCACACACCTTTCCTTCAGTGAAATTATGGATTTCTTTGTTAGGCAGAAGAACATTGTATGAGGGTGGAAATGGCATTGGTCAGGATCAACATAGTATGGGGGGGGCATAAGGGGCCTGAAGGATTGGCCACTGCACACCCAAGCGTGTGTTTGGTATCTTCCAGGTTGGAATCTGCACCCTGGTCCCCCAGTGAGACCTTGCTTGCTTTGCTTGCACCATGGCAAGGTTCAACACTGGCCAACTCCTGTCATACAGGCTGTAGGGATTTATGACGCTCTGAGGTCGCCCCCTCAGTCTCTCTGACCTTTCCAAGCATCCTCCCAGTAAGCACAACTCTGGAATGGCATGTCCCTTCAATCCAGTGTGCCCTTCAGTGACATCTCCCAGATGAAAGATGCACACTAATCTTCTGGGATCGCACAGCAAGAAGAATGAACCATCCATAGATCTAAACTACATATTTATTTACACTATATACAGACACAGAATCATGACACTCTCTCTCATGCAGCTCTGAGAGACAACAGGCAAAAGTGAAAGCAACAGCAGCAAGAATACTCATCGCAAAGTATTGGAAGACACAAGATTTACCCCCTCTGGAAGAATGGCAGATGAAAGTGATGGACTACATGGAACTGGCGGAAATGACTGGTAGAATCCGAGACCAGGGAGAAGAGTCGGTGGAAGAAGATTGGAAGAAATTTAAAGACTATTTACAGAAGTATTGCAAAATTAATGAATGTTAGAATGATGTTTGATTGAAGTTAAGCGGTTTCTAGCTGTAATGATATAAAAGAATATGGAAAAATTGGATTTCTAAATAGGTAAAAATTTAATGTTATAATATATTAAGATCAAAGATCAGGATAATAAGGAGGGAAAGAAATTGCTGAATTAATTAATTGAATTGGAATACAAAAAAGGGAGGTATGAGGAGGTCAGGGAAACAAGGATATGAATGTAAGATATGGAAAGGTTGATTTTTTATTTTTATTTTTTTTCCTTTTTCCTGTAAGTGTACTTATTTTTTTTTATTCTGTATTTTTCTTGTATTTTTATTTTTTTGTCTTTTACTTTTGTATTTCTTGTTTTTATGTAATTCCTTTTTCTGAAACTTTAATAAATGTTTTATTAAAAAAAGGCAAAAGTGAAAGTACTTCACATAATACATACAGATAGGACTATATCTGGTTCTCACGCTTCCTCTCAGACAGACCAGGTGATTTCCACTAATCACAAAATGCAGCCTCAGAGGAGTGATTTGCTAACACAGGTTTGGAGTGATCCAAACCCAGCAGATCCATTCTACCAATGTGGGGCTTGTGGAATGATGAACTGATCCTGGGACCCCATGCCATGCCAACCCTTGCCCTGCCTGCTGCTGTCAATAAAGAATTGGCCTGATTTTATCCCGTCACCGTTGTACAATCTGGCTATTTAACTGCTCTCATGGGTCACATAAATGTGCCTGTCTGGGCAAAAGGACTGATGTGGAAGCAACCTGTATCTCTGTTGACATTAGTTGCTTCTCAGCCGATAGCGCCACACTGTTGCCAGAATATGCTACTTCCCGTGTCTGACACAGTCATTTCCTTGTTCCATACCGGCAGGGAAGCACGCTGAAGGAAACTGCAAAGACCATGGCGACAATTATAGGGAGATGTAATTGTTTCCAAAATACATGAATTTCCCTTTCAGATGCATGAAAATCTACCTTGTCACAGCACTGGTGCTGAATTGTGCATCGGAGAGAAAAAGGCAGGGCAGTCAGTAGATGATGGATGGCTATGGTGATGGACAGATGGAGAAACGTAGAACAAGGGCTTTATCATCCACCTGCCACTTGCTGAATGGCAGCTAATACTAGCAGCAAAGTAGAAAGGAGCTGCAGCAAGTTAGATAATGCAATATTATGCACAGCATTACTAACACACACATATCCATTTTATTATAAAGAGGTGTTCCCATCCCACTTTGAGAGCTACAAAGATCTAATTGGTTTAATCAGTAGATTCATCAACTAAAGCTTTACCCATTTAATCAGTGGAGCTACATTAAGGTCATACTCATTTGGGTTTTGGGGCCTGTTTTGATTCTGATGTGTTACAATAACGGGGAATAAAAAAGGAAATATTAAAGATGTGTTTTTCTTCTCGTAAGTGGTAACGTTTCTTCATTAAAGTGTAGGTTTCACCATTACTTCCATCAATATTTCAGAAAGGCATCAGTATTTAAGTTTATGAAATATGCATGTTTATTTAGCTATAGTTGTTTAATCATCTGCATTTTAACCAGTTAATAAACAACTCTCTCTCTTTTACTTTGAAAATATGAAGCTGTCTTATAGTGAATTGATCTATCAATCTTTGATCCATCTAGCACAGCTTTTCTCAACCCGGGGGCCTCTAAATGTTTTGGATTACATCTCCCAACAGCCACAGACAACCTAGCCAATGGTCGGGGTGATAGGAACTGTAGTCCAATAGATCTGGAGAACTCCAAATTGGGGACAGTTGATCTAGTCTAGTAGTGGCTCTCCAACATTTTTGAGACTGAGATCTTCCTCAGTTCTACTTGAGACTCATCACATATCTTACAGTCTTCGTGTGAGAGCTAATGTAGAATGGGTTAATGTTGGAAGATATGGTCCAATGGGAAAAAACTCTTTGTTTTGGCTCCTAAACAATGCAGTCTGTGAAGTGACCCTTAAGGAAACCAAGTTGGAGAATAGTGATGTAGCTGGTCCATAATGTACATTATCCATAGTGCTGAGTACGTTGTTGCCTCTATCTTGGTTTCAAAAGAATATGAGATGAGAGCGAGCCAGCTGTCCTTTGAATCAAAGTAGATCTGTTCATTATTCCAAATCCCCAAGGTTTAATCAACTGATGTTTCACTGAATAAATCATCTCCAGCTTGCATCCATGGTGTACCTTCATGTTCCATATATGACAGGGAGTCTCATCTGAGCAATATGCGTTCCATGAAGATTTCATCCTAGCTTTATGGTGCCGTTAACATCTAGGCAACAGGAGCACTTCAAAGAAACATTATGGGATGCAGGCATTCATAGAAAGACAGCAAGTTAATATTCCAGGAGAAAAAAAACTTCTAACGTAGCAAAAAATGCCTTACCAACCTCTCCGTCTCCAGATAGCAGCAGACTAAGCAGACTTAACCTCCGTCTGCTTAAGCCATTCAGATTCAAATTACAAATCTTTTAAACCTGAATTCATCTTATTACATTTAAAAATGGATTGGATGGGATGGATTTGGTTCCCAGCGGTTATTTTTTATTCATGTGAGCCCCCCACACCAAGATCCTCCTGATCTTGCTGAGTCTATTCACAGCGCCTTCCGGATTCAAGCTGTGAGCAGGGGTTAGATTTTATGCCGCTTCAAATTAAGCAGCTGATCCTCAGAAAGAGCCTGTTCCAAAAGGAGCAGGAAGAGGGGAAAGACTTATGAAAAGTTCACCACTCTCTGCTTTATGTCGAGGGCCCTTACTCAGCAGCAGGGCACAAGCTCTGACTCTATGTGATCCCATATTTAATCTCTAATTAAAAGATTGCAACCAGCTGCTCATACGGAGAAGCCTGGAGTCAGACATTTTATTTTTCTACACTTTTATGATGGTACATTTGATGAATAGATGGGTGAAGGGACACCAATGGAAAACACTGCATTTTACAGAAAGGTTGCGGTGCTCATTTTGCTTTCAGGCCGAGGGAGCCGGCGTTTGTCCGCAGACAGCTTTCTGGGTCATGTGACCAGCATGGCTAAACCACTTCTGGTGCAACAGAACACCATGACGGAAACCAGAGTGCACGGAAATGCCATTTACCTTCCCGCCACAGCAGTACCTATTTATCTGCTTGCACTGGTATGCTTTCGAACTGCTAGGTTGGCAGGAGCTGGGACAGAACAACAGGAGCTCACTCCATCGTGGGGATTCGAACCGCCGACCTTCCGATCGGCAAGCCCAATTCATTATGCCACTAAATTGGATACCTGTAAAATAAAGGATAGAGGGAAACAAACAACTTAAGCATTTCTACAAATATCACATCCACTGCCCCACCACAAATTTCCAGAAAGATATACCTGCATTCTGAATTCACCTTTCGGCTTGCAACTTACAGTTAAGTCCTCTATCTCCATCTCTTTGCAAAAACATGTGTTTATCCTTTCATGCATCTAGCTCCTCATACTTTTCCTTACATTACCAGGCAGTCTCAACTATTTCCCAACCATTCTAGGCCATTTACCTATAACTCCCTAGCAGAAGATGTGGCTTGTGTGGCTTGGCCACTGACTGTTAAGGAATGTTATCCAGTCTAGGCTCTTTGACCTACTTTTGTCCAAAACCTCAGACTTGTGCTTGGCAATTAGACAGCAAACACCCAAGTTCTTTTTCACAGGGATTCAAAACTCAAGGAATGGGATATGCCCTGCTCACAGATGATTGTCTTCCTTTAACCTTCCTGTTTTCAGGAGCAATGGTGACTTTCAGGAAAGCGAAGGTAATATCGCAGAACGTTAATCAAAAAAATGGATAGAGCTATCCACAGCCTAATCACTGGATAAGGAAAACAAAAAGAGAAGATTAAATTGCAAGTTGCTCATATGTTTTCAGCTTGCAGTGAATAAATGTCAGTTCTTCCTGAAGTCTATTCAATGGCATTTTGGTTTTGATTAGCAGGGATTTGTGGCAGGGGGAGAATAAGAGGGGGGAAATGCAATGCAATGATTTGTTGTTGTTGTTTAGTTGTTTAGTCGTGTCCAACTCTTTGTGACCCCATGGACCAGAGCACGCCAGGCACTTCTGTCTTCCACTGCCTCCCGCAGTTTGGTCAAACTCATGCTGGTAGCTTCGAGAACACTATCCAACCATCTCGTCCTCTGTTGTCCCATTCACCTTGGGAGAGGAGGAGGTCCCAACATCAGGGTCTTTTCCAGGGAGTCTTCTCTTCTCATGAGGTGGCCAAAGTATTGGAGCCTCAGCTTCAGGATCTGTCCTTCCAGTGAGCACTTAGGGCTGATTTCCTTAAGAATGGATAGGTTTGTTCTTCTTGCAGTCCATGGGACTCTCAAGAGTCTCCTCCAGCACTATAATTCAAAAGCATCAATTCTTCGGCGATCAGCATTCTTTATGGTCCAGCAAAGATGCAGAGATGCAGAGATATTTAAGAATAAATAAAAACATGCAGTGCACAGATAGTTAATTTATTGGAACATATTTATATTTCCTAAGTTAGATTTCCTTTTATGTGGACCATTTGGTTCCTCTGCTTATTGCTGAGGAGCTCCATATTTTGGAGCTCAAGTAGGCAGTGTCTTAATCCAATGGGCCACTGATGGTGCATGAACACAGAGAACAGTCCAGGCATATTTGTGCTTCAATCAAGGTTAACTGCAGTTGCAGCTCAATCAGCAGGCTGTGAGCCTCACTTGGGAAATCTGAAATCACCACCTGTTGTTTTCTTTAGAGGCCAGAGTGATGCACTCCATTTGGTTTTGACGGAATGCAGAACATCCGTTTACTCTACTGGGTGCACTTGCAGGTCTGCTGTGCACAATTCATATCCATTAGGCAGGCAAATAACCAGCTGGAACAATGCAGGTTGCTTACATCTCATATTGACATTTTAACCACCATGTTGCATTGCTCAAGGGCTAACAGGTGCGTAATATCTTGAATCTTAGTTAAAATTGCTAACTGTAAAGTCTTTTTTAAAAAAAAACAAGAAAGAAAAAGAAATTATGTTGTGAGACATTAAGCCAGAAGTGGGGGAACTTGTGGCCTTCTAGGTATAAGCCCCATCACCCCTGCCAACTGGCGATGTTTACTGAGGCTGATGGGAGTTGGAATCCAACGGCCTCGGTCCAGTATATCTGAAGGAGCGTCTCCACCCCCATCGTTCTACCTGGACACTGAGGTCCAGCGCCGAGGGCCTTCTGGCAGTTCCCTCACTGCGAGAAGCCAAGTTACAGGGAACCAGGCAGAGGGCCTTCTCGGTAGTGGCGCCCTCCCTGTGGAACACCCTCCCACCAGATGTCAAAGAGAACAACAACTACCAGACTTTTAGAAGACATCTGAAGGCAGCCCTGTATAGGGAAGCTTTTAGTGTTTAATGTATTGCAGTATTTTAATATTTTTTTGGAAGCCGCCCAGAGTGGCTGGGGAAGCCCAGCCACCAGATGGGCGGGGTATAAATAATAAATTATTATTATTATTATTATTATTATTATTATTATTATTATTATTATTATATAACATATTGAGGTTCTCCACCTGTGTGTGGGACTGGAATCCAGTGGCAAACTGTAGCTGCAACAAAGAGTTTCTTGGAATGTGGAACCAGGCCCTACTCCAGTGATTCCGCTACATTAGTAAGGAAACAGTGTTTTGGATGCATTATAAACATGCAACACCAGATGGCACCAGAGAGTAAAACAAAATTTCTACATAATTTCCCATAGTGTTTTTTTCCCTGCGTGTAGATCCACTGCACGTTGGGTGGGCTCACCTCGTTTTTGTTGCTGTTGCTGCTCACTGCTGGTTCAAGACACTTGGCTGCCTGAAGTGAACAACTCCTTCATTCCACGTACAGAATCTGACTAGACTCGCAGCTGAACCTGACAGGGCCAGGGCAGAGTCCTCTATTGCAGTGTTTCCCAGCCTTGGGCCTCCAGCTGTTTTTGGACTACAACTCCCATCATCCCTAGCTAGCAAGACCAGTGGTCAGGGATGATGGGAATTGTAGTTCAAAAACAGCTGGAAGCCCAAGGTTGGGAAACACTGCTCTATTGTACCTGAGGACAGCAGGCTAGTTTAAGGAGTACAGAATAGGTTGCTGAGCACATCCAGTTCTGCCCTCCAACACTTTGCTGCTGCTCTGTGCCCCTCTTCCCAACATCTGCCACCCAAGGCAGATTCTTCACTTTGCCTAATGATAGGGCCAGACCTGTTGCTGCCCCTTTAGTTGGCCCTCTCCCTCGGGTTTCATCTGCACATCCACACAGAAGGCAAGGTGGCTCAAGGCTTCTTCTTTTCCTATCTTCTGTCACTGCTCACTATGAGAGGGCAAGTAAACAGGCAATCATAGCAAGGAGGCAGCTCCAGCGATTGATAACAGATGTCCAGGCATGATCAATCCCTGGACATGACCTCCACATAGTTCCTTGGTATGTTCCATGGCACTGGGTGTGTGGAAACGCAGTTTGGAGGAAAGAAATTCAGGGCCATAATTGTGTGGCTCTTTGGATTCTGTCCAGATACTTTTTTCAATACGTAAATATGTATGTATGTGCATAAAACTTTGAATTAATTCTCAGCCTCAGACTTGGTTGGTCACTGCCACTTTCAGATGCCCCACACCCTCAATAAGTGACTTCAGGATAAAAAAATGGGGGTTGTTTTGTTTTTGCCTGACTGAAGAGGGTGTTGTTGTTGTTTGCAACATTTTCAGAACAATCAGAAGCATGCCTATTCAGAGGTAAGTTTGCCTTTGCAGCTTGCTCTTAAATCAGCATCCATAGGATTGCAGGCAAATGGCCTGAATAACTGCCACAATGTTCTGATACATGCCCACTATCCCTACCATGAGTGTGAATTTGAAAGGATTAGCCGAAATTGGTCCTGAACATCTGCTCCCTATTCTTCGCTTGCTAATTCTCTCTGATATCGCAATGGAGTTACCTGCGTGACATTTACAAAAAGCAAAACTGGGCTGTGTATTTTGCAGGTGGCCATTTCAGAAACCTGCTCTGAAATAGTCATCTCAAAATCTGCCCTCCGCCCCTTATTATTATTATTATTATTATTATTATTATTATTATTATTATTACACAGATGTCTTCCTGCAGATATTTGGAATCTATGGTTTGCCATCCAGGAGAGTCAGTAGAACATACATGCATGTGCATGAGACGGTACACGTGATTTCTTCTGTTTTTGCCTACTTGCATCCATGCTGAGTTTCAAATCTCCTCGGAGTGATTTGCAAATCGCTTCTAATCAAGATTAGAAGGCGATGTTATAGGCAGCTGATGAAGAGAAAAGAGGGAAGAAAAACAATCAGGGACTTGGAGCCAAGCTACATGAGCCAGAGAATTACGAACGTACGCGTCTGGCAGTTGCTTGAGAGACTGCAGAAGATGGGTTAGAATGCTTGAAATATCTCAGGTGTGTATGTGTATATGTGTGTGTCCTTCTACTAGCGAATTCAGGTGGTGAGTGACACAATGATGAGTGCTGCTGTCACAGGAGCGGGCCAGTCAGTAATCACTGTCCAAAGCTGGATTTAACTCTTTATATGCAAAAGCACGATCTCCACACACTTGGTTGAGCATCGGAGCAGCTCCTTCCTAGTGGTCTTCTCCCATCAAAATCAATTGTCAAAACTCAAAATCCCCACCTCCTCACAGCTGTCTAAGTCCCCTACCTTCTAGGGCTTTTTCCAAGCAATTAGAGCCTGCCCCTTTGTGCAGCCAACCTCTCCTCCACCCTTTCCAGGCCTCTTCTAGGAGGAAAAACAAAGTAGGCCCTGTGGTCTAAACCACTGAGCCACTTGGGCTTACTGATCGGAAGGTCAGTGGTTCGAATCCCCGCAACAGGGTGAGCTCCCATTGCTCTGTCCCAGCTGCTGCCAACCTAGCAGTTCGAAAGCATATCAGTGTGAGTAGATAAATAGGTACCACACTGGCAGGAAAGTAAACGGCAATCTTGGCCTGAATGTGAGATGAGTGCCACAACCCCATAGTCACCTTTGACTGGACTTATCCGTCCAGGGGCCCTTTACCTTTTTACCTTTTACCAAGGAGACAAAAGGATGAGCTTGTCACAGCCGGAGTGGAAGACACCCATGACTCTTCACCAGCCATACTCATCTCTGCCTCAGGGCCTCTCTCTTCCCAATTTCTTGCTTCAGCTTCTGCCCCTGATTCTGAACTTCTCTCTACCACAGACTCTCCCAGCTCACTAAGCTCTGTTACCTCTTCAGCTTCCAACACCTCCTCTTCCCTACTTCTCCCTCTGACCACTCATTTTCGTCCCACCACCACTCCCTAGGCACTGACCCTTCTTCCCTTGGTTGTTCCCCAGCTAGTTCCTCCCACCACCCCTCTGCATGCAACTAGTCCATGACAGCTGAAGTGAAATTGAAATTGAAATACTTTCTTGTCACTTGTACAACTTGTATACAGTGAGATTACACAAGCACCCCCCCACTCAGCTCTATTAGTCTTAATTCCCCTCATTTACTGACACCCACCCACCAAACCTGAAAGTCAGTTGCCCTGTTGTTATCTTTTCATTCAGCAGCCTAACAGCCCATGGATAGAAGCTGTTCTTTACCCTGTTGGTGCGACTAATCATGCTTCTATATCTTCTGCCTGAAGGCAGGAGATCAAGAAAGTGCCTGCCAGGGTGTGAATCATCCCTGAGAATGTTCCTCACTCTCCTGAGGCAACTTTCTTCCGCTATTTCATCTAGCGGATTCACAGGACAGCCCATAATATCTTGTGCTGTATTCTCCACCCTTTGTAGGAACTTCCTATCAGATGGTGTCAAACCAGCGTACCACACTGTGATGCAGTATGAAAGGACACTTTCTATTGTTGACCGGTAGATGGAGATCATCAAATGTTGATTGACATTGTTCTTCCACAATACTCTGAGGAGATGGAGTCTCTGTTGGGCTTTCTTAACCACCTGGGTTGTATTTATTTTCCAAGTAAGGTCTTCACTGAGATAAACTCCTAGGAATTTAAAGGAAGAGACTCTCTCCACACAGCTCTCCCTGATGTACAGCGGGGCTAGTTCTCCTCTCTTTCTCCGAAAGTCCAACACTGTGTCTTGCTACTGGGAGCTCAGAGTCACAGAGTATGAACGCACCACCATCTTGGAATGGAAACTCAGTGAAGGAAGCCAAAGAAGAACTGAGAAGCAAGAAGGAGGTGCCTACATGCTCAGGGTACCCCAAGGGGTGCAGAAGTACTTTTCAGAAAAAGCCAGGGGGGGCACAAACAAAACGTCATCCCAGGGGGGACTGAGCATGCTCAGTGATCAAGTAGAGTGACAAGTGGAAAAGAAAAATGGAACATTGACAAGGGGTGGGAATGGCACACTCAGAGGGAATAGCTGGACTGGGCAAGCAATGTGCACTCCTCCATGGAGGCTGAGTGTGCAAAGTCTGATGCTGTCGGTGTTGTTGCATCTGTGGAGATAGAGGCGGAGTCAATGGAGCCAGCTTGCTGTTGGATTTATCTCTAGGCACCTTCGCCAAAAGGGAAAGCTCCTCGCTAACAGGGGAAAGTGCCTATGTGACTGGTAGTGACATTGCACTTGTGGTAACCAGTGACACTGAGGTGGACAGTTCCCTTGACCATCATTTCAGCCCTCTCTCTGGATCCAAGTGTCTACCTCCCAAGCTTCTGGGAACCTTCCCATTGACAGATTCCTCTTGGGGTCTCCCCCATCACCGCAAACCTCTGGGTTGGACTCCTCCAGCTTCCCAATCTATCCCACTCCTCATCAATAGTGCCAGCTCCGGGGGGCCAAGGCACTGTGTCCCCCAATCTTTATTTTTGAGGGGGCCAGGCACCTTCAATGCTCAGATGTGATGTGCATGTGATGTCAGGACATTGCATCAGCCCCCTCAATTCTCTGGAGAAAGCAACACCTCTGCTCCTTGTCATGATTTAACCACCCTTTCCACAATGTCTCCCCAGAGCTCATGACAAATGTCCTCCTGTCAATAGAGTTACTGCCACTTATCTGGAGGGGCAAGCTAGTGGCAAGCGTGTAGAGCCAATCCATCACTCCTACTGCTGTAGCCACACAGCCTTGACCTTGCCACTGGCTCACTCTCCCCCTCCTGGCAAGAAGCAGCGACTCTACTGCCAAGAGGTTATTGCTAGTGTGGTTCCGCTCCACTGTTCAAGCCAATGCTGTCTTCAGCTCTTTTAATGTGTTTTAACCCTTTCTCTCTCGCAGCTCTTCAAATCCTGATCTTCAAGAGGTCATCTCTCTGTTGCCTCAGCTTTCTGATGAATCTGTTAACTCAACTTATATGCAATGTTTTCACACACACCCCTCCGAACCTTTGAGCCTGGGAGACTTCTGATTAAGTTTCTATTCCTCCTCAATAGTCAGTTGCCTAAGGCAAACTTTTGACCCTCCTGTGCAAAACACCTCCTTGCATCATTGACCTTCCTGTGAACTGCTGACCCTTTTATGCAGGGAAGTTTATTGGGGAAATGTAATTTTATAACATTTTATAACAACCAAACAGAATCCAACAAACAGGGGTTTGTTCCCCCTTTCATGTGGATTGTGTCTGTCTCTAAAGGACTCTCCATCATTCACAAATATGGAAGTCATTCTCCTTAATCTCTGAAATGCTCTTCTGCTCAGCAGTGGTTTCACAAATTAAGACCATTCTTCTTCTTTACTTCTCTTCTTCTTCTTCTTCTTCTTCTTCTTCTTCTTCTTCTTCTAGTAGTATAAGAATAAGAATAACCTGTATATCATGAGTAGCCATTTCACTTTTCATAATACACCCATTCAACAATGTACAAATAACAGACTGGACAAGCGAGGCAAGGAAGTTCTCTTTTAATCATGTCAGGTTAGTTGTTTATTCCTCTGTTCATAAACAATACAAGGTTGGTGACATCATTCACATTGCCATGCAATGAAATACCAGGGCACTGCAATCAGAGTAAACAGGCACTGGGTGGTCAGAAGCAATAATCAAGAAGGAAGAGATTACAACCCAACTCCAATTAAAAAATATATGCCCCAAAGCAGGGAACATACATGTAGTTGTTTATAAGCTTTATCCTGGACCTGAAGCAATCAAGTATAGCTAACTGCTTTAATCTAGCGGTGAATAAAGATTGATTGTGGCAAAGCAAGGTCTTTGTCAGGTTGTACTTTGCGGAATTTTCGGTATGTATGATTAATGTGGGCAAGCTTTGTGTGAAAGCTGGAGTCACAGCTAATCGTTTGCTGTTACTGCCATCTACTGATTAAGCCTACAAAGCAATTTTGAGAAGACAGCTTCATCCACTGGATTCACAACCGCAGTTGTGGCTCCTGAGGCAGATGTTTGCATAACAGCCACTGTGAGATGGAAGATTCAGCAGGAAGGTTATAAGCACAGAAAGCAGTTGCTGAACTGCAGTTGCTAAAACTAGGAAGAGACAGGAGTAGTCTCCTGAAATGTGAAACACTGTGCATAGTTGGAGCAAGAGCAAAGTAACTCGCAAAGCAATATGAATGAAAGCACCCTAAGGGTGGTAGTATACAAACATGTATCAAAGTGAAATGAGCTACATGACAGAAGTACTAAATTCCATTGAACGTCATATGTCAGCTGCTGTGAATTATTGGTTGTAAAAAAGTTGATTGCTGCCCACCTGATACTGCCAAATTTTGACACCTGTCATATGTCATCCGTCAGCTTCAGTCAAGTGTTGCCTGCTACCACAAAATATTCAGGATTCAAATGTGGATGGTGCTCGCTTCGGCAGCACAGATACTAAAATTGGAACAAATGTGGATGCTTTGTATCACAGGATTTCTAAATATTTGCTGGATGCTTGCATGCCCAGGATTGGGTCCATACTTAGGTTGCATTAATACTTGGAGTTTATTGTGCTAATTCTTCAGGTTTATAATGCTAGTGCTTCTGTCCCAATTCCTACCTATGGAACTGTGGTTTCTTTGAGCAATATATAATACTAAATGGCAGGAAAGAACAATATAAGTGTTTTTTTCTGGGGGGTACTCAAAGGTCTGCAGTACCGGCACGTTTTTTCTAGAAGAAAAGCACTCTATATAGTGCCCCAAATTTTGTCCAGGCAAAACTCCAGTTATTTTCCTAGTTAATGGGGTTGCATTTTTTTTCCTCTGAAAACATAATACAGAAATAAGCACTAATTTCCCATTAATTCCAGATGGATCTCCTAAAGGTTACCAGAAGTGACTTTTACATTCATTTTCATAAATTGTGAAAATGATTAGGTAAGGAAGAATCATTAAGTTGATTTTTTTTTGTCTGAAAACATATAATACAGAAATAAGCACTAATTTCCCATTAATTCCAGATAGATCTCCCTAAAGCTACCAGAAGTGACTTTTACATTCATTTTCATAAATTGTGAAAATGATCAGGTAAGGAAGCATCATGAAATTGGAATCAAGTGTCATCCGAATACAGCTTCAACCATGGCATCATGAAATTGGAATCAAGTGTCATCCGAATACAGCTTCAACCATGCTTACTTTGATCCGTTACTGAATGGGACTCACATTAGGCACAACTAATTTATGTCCCATGAATTTCAATGAGTCTGCTCTAAGTATGGTTTGGAGACAACCTCCCAGAGAATATTTGGTGGACAGTCACCATCAAAATTTGCTGGAGCAAAAGTTGAGAATTTTGGAGATGGGGGTAGCCAGCCCAATGCCGTTTAGACGTTGTTGGAAACCCAACTCCCAACTCCCATCATCCTTGACCATTGGCCAATGGCAGCTGAGGCTGATGGACTCCAACAATATTTTGAGGGACACTATGTTGCCTGGTCTAGGGCAAATTTGGTTCAGTCCCAGCAAAACCGCAGCAATAAGCATGTGCACTGTGGAAGGAGGGGTGGTCAAAACAGTGGGGAGAGAGAAGGGCAAACAAAATAACCATCTAATATCTTGATTCAGCAGCAAATTTAAAGATCTAGTTGGCTAGCCTTGCCTTAGAAAGTTTGAAATAGATACCCTTAGTTTTCCTAGACAGCTGCTAAACACCATCTCAGTGCAATTCACTCACTCTCTATTTTCTTTTTGTATTAAAACTATTCTTTATTGACAGGATTCTATAGAAGCTATTAAAAAACAACAACAATAAACGGTTAAAAGGAGTCAGACCCAAACTTAGTAATCTTCACCACAGAGACCTTGTACAATAATTTACATCCCTATAACATCTAAATCTTGGTTATCATATCCTATGGAGGCACTGTCAATTACTTTTTAATATGCTTTACACACTAAAAAAAATAAAATCCCTCATCTAATTAAAATGCAGTTTAAAAGAAGTTAAACAACAGCTTCTTTGCTTGCTGATTACAGTGTAATCCTAACCATGTCTACTAAGAAGTCATGGTAAAGAATTGGAGCCTCAGTGGATTTTCTGTTTAGTGCCCATTGATTTTGTTGTGCTGCTTTTACTAAACTTTAAAATCAGCAAGCCTTTTAAAGTAGTTATTTGTTTGTATAAACTTTGCTATGCAGGTTTCTGGTTGCTTTTATTTGGGCATTGTCTTTTAAGTCCCATAGATCTTTATAACAGTTTTGTTCCATTTTCTATTGAATGCACCCAACTGAGGAATTAGAACACAGCAGTTATGTCTTTGATGTAACACGTTGGAGGTCCTATTCAGATGGTACTTTCTGAGAAGTCTCAGAAACCTGGATATACAAATCTCCACCTCCCCCAATCAGGACTGTACCGTGCTTATTAGGGCATCCAGCCATAGACTGTAAAGGAGAACAAATGTAGTGGTTAAGAAGAAGAGTTTTGATTTGATATCCCGCTTTATCTCCAAGCAGCTAACATTCTCCTTTCCCTTCCTCCCCCACAACAAACACTCTGTGAGGTGAGTGAGGCTGAGAGACTTCAAGGAAGTGTGACTAGCCCAAGGTCACCCAGCAGCTGCATGTGGAGGAGCAGGGAATCGAACCCAGTTCTCCAGATTATGAGACTACTGCTATTAACCACTACACCACACTGGTTAAGGAGATCATGGGTTTAAATACCACAGTGGCGTGGCCCAAAGTTCAGTGGTAAGACATCTGCTTTGCATGCAAAAGGTCCCAGGTTCAGTTCCAGGATCTCCAGGTTGGGTGAAAAATGTCCCCTGTTGGAGAAGGAGCGCTGCTATCAGTCTGTGTAGACCCTCGCAAACTGTAAGTTCCATCATTCCCTAGCTAGCAGGACCAGTGGTCAGGGATGATGGAAGCTGTAGTCCAAAAACAGCTGGAGAGCCGAGTATCGGGAACCCTGGGCAATACAGAGCTAGATGGACCAATGTCCTGTCTTGGTATAATGGTATAATGTCCTGTTCCGATATAGTCACTTCTTTGCTGTTGCTTTCATAACGGGCAGGTAGTGATTGTGCAAACATGCCTCAGACTTATACTAAACTAATGATGTGCTAAGCACCAAATAAATAAGTTGTTTCGTTCCACAAGAATGTAATGATCTGACACAAGTCCTTTGGTGCCAAAAACAGCAACTCGGAGACAGTCTTCACTTCCCCGATCAATACGGATGCAAATCAGTATTCTGATATGACACCCGCTTGAGTTCTCCAGACTACTCTAGCAAATTAGAGACTTCTGGAGGTGAAGAAAGTCTCACAAGCATGCCAACTCCAGGAGGCAGAGGTGTTTTTAGAGGTAAAGGTAAAGGTACCCCTGCCCGTACGGGCCAGTCGTGACCGACTCTAGGGTTGCGCGCTCATCTTGCTCAAGAGGCCATGAGCCAGCGCCGTCCGAAGACACTTCCGGGTCACGTGGCCAGCGTGACGAAGCTGCAACTGGCGAGCCAGCACCAGCGCCGCACACGGGAAACGCCGTTTACCTTCCCGCTATAAAGCGGTACCTATTTATCTACTTGCACTTAGGGGTGCTTTCGAACTGCTAGGTGGGCAGGAGCTGGGACCAAACGGCGGGAGCTCACCCCGCCGCGGGGATTCGAACCGCTGACCTTCTGATCGGCAAGTCTTAGGCACTGAGGTTTTACCCACAGCGCCACCCGTGTCCCGAGAGGTGTTTTTAACCCCCTCAATATTTGTTGAGGGGTCCAGAGCAATGTCTCAGAAGGCTGCACTGGCCTGCACAGAACTGGCGTGGGGCAGAAGACTGTGCCAACCTGCACAGTGTTGGGAGACATGTGTCATGTTGCATGACATGTCATGCGTGTGACATCACCCACATGCACCACAAATAGTGTGTGTGACATCACATGCATGCAGCACACACCAACTGCTCCGACGTAAATCAGCGACCCGGGCTTACTCAGCCAGGGCACACTATCAGCAGATTGAACTGTGCATACAGAATAGGTGTGAGGCTTGTGGAAGCATACTACAACTACAGATTTCTTAATCATAAATCAGGACAAAGAAACATGTCTTCTCTCTCTCATGTCGTCTCAGAGAGAACAGCTAAAAGCAAAAGCTATACACACAAAGGAAGTTCCCGGCATACTGTGCTGAATGTTAACAGACATGTGACATGTAACAATTCCATGCCTGGATGGAATTCTCAATACCAACAACCCCTCCATGGATATATGACCTGTCTGTCTCCTGGTACTGGGATCATCTGCAAGGGATTCCCTTACAGTGGGGTTAATGTTGCCACGTTTGCAGACGTCTTTGTAACACAGAGTTGGTCTGCCAACAGGCCTAGTGCCTGAAGCCAGCTCCCTATGTACATGACCAAGCCAGTGTAGGCATTGCTGAGAAAGAACTGTGAACAAGCTAGGGATGTGGACTTGGGAGAGCACATCTTTGTTTGAGATTCTGTCCTGCCATATAATGCCCATAATCTTCCTGACTCAATGCATGTGGAAGTCATTGAAGCATTACTCCTGGCAGGTGTGAGATGCTCATGACTTACTTCCATAAAGCAGTGTGCTCAACATGCAAGCCTGTTAGACCCTCATCTAGCTGCAACATTTCTACACACGTATCCCAAAATATGTGCGCATCTGCATCTCTATACATAAATTGTACAATACTGTACTTGCTCTGTAGACAAGTGGCATGATACTGCTTCAAATATATATAGCACAGGTGGAATCTACTGTCTCCTCCATGAGAGGTCTGGATGGTAGAAACACGAGAACAGGCATTTTTGGCAGTGACTCCCCATTTGTGGAATGCTCTCCCCAGGGATGTTCAGCTGATGCCTTCATTATACACCTTTCGGCGCCAGGTGAAAACGTTCCTCTTTAACCAGGCCTTTGGCTGATTAACACCTGATGCCCTATTAAAATGTGTTGTGGAAGGGGGGATAATTGAGTTGTCTTCATTTTTGTTTTTGTTATATATTTTCTGTTTTTTTATATTGTGCTTTTATGTTGTGAACCGCCGAGATCTGTGTGTATACGGCAGTATACAAATTTTATACATAATAATTAAATAATAAAAATAATATTTTCAGTAGGGAATGACAGCTAACAATCCATTGGGCTATGCTGTGGTGCATTTAACCCTAGTAATCAACGTGGTTTGTGATTAAAAGTTCCAGTAAGTTGGTTGACTTCGGGGTGCCGAGATTGGTAAGAACTCTTTCAAGGATCCCTTGGGTACATTACTACTGTGCACTCTGGTCGTCATAAACCTCCCTCCTTCGTTGTTCTGAAAACAAGCAAAGATGTGCCAAACACATTCTGGTCTATCTTTCTTACAAAGACACTGTGTATACACCCTGGTTTTTACAAATATGATTTTCCTTTGCATTTTCCACTTCATTTCACACCTTGCTTAAGACTGCAATCAACTAAATTACCCTTCTCTGACGTGTAGCCTTAAGAGGACAGATGTTTGGATGTAAAGCTCAAACTGGTTTTGTGAGTGTTCCTCCACATTGAGCTAATGGCTTGTTTCCAATATAATCCATTCATGTAGAATGCAAATAATATACATACATATATATATATATATATATATATATATATATATATATATATATATATCCCACAACAGAGCTAATAGACCTCATTCATTTAAATAGGAGAACTAAGTATATATTCCATATATCTATGGAATCTACAGCACAATCTGATGTATGTTTACTGAGAAGTCCCGTTGTGTCCAATGGTGGTTATTCCAAAGGAATGCACATAGGGATTGCTGCCCTACAGTACAATCCTATGCAAAGATTATTCAGAAGCAAATCCCACAGAGTCCAGTGGGGCTTAATCCCTAGTGTATTTAGGACTGCAAGCTTAGAAAGCTTAGCATTGGCTGGATCATGCTCACAATTACATTCTCATCCCACCCTGCCTTTTAGGTAAAGGTAAACGTAAAGGACCCCTGGACTGTTAAGTCCAGTCAAAGGCGACTATGGGGTTGTGGTGCTCATCTTGCTTTCAGGCCAAGGGAGCTGGCATTTTCCCACAGACAGCTTTCTGGGTAATGTGGCTAGCATGACTAAACTGCTTCTGGCGCAACGGGACACTGTGGCAGAAACCAGAGCGCACGGAAACGCTGTTTACCTTCCCGCTGCAGGGGTACCTATTTATCTACTTGCACTGGCATGCTTTTGAATTGCTAGGTTGGAAGGAGCTGGGACAGAACAATGGGAACTTACCACCATCACACAGATTTGAACCACCAACCTTCTGATCGGCAAGCCCAAGAGGCTCAGTGTTTTAGACCACAGCACCACCTTTAAGCAGCTCCAAGAAGGAGGCATGCCCATCTCAACATATCTGACAATAGAGATTGGTTGTAGCCAGAGTTATAGTTGACTGGGGCTTGGAACCCAGGCTTTAGCCTATCCTAGGAATAACAACAACAACAACAACAACTTCATTATTTATACCCCTCCCATCTAGCTGGGTTTCCCCAACCGCTCTGGGTGGCTTCCAGCAGAAGATAAAAACATAATAAAATGTCAAATGACTGCCTTCAGATGTCTTCTAAAAATTGTGTAGTTCTTTATCTCCTTGACATCTAATGGGAGGGTGTTCCACAGGGAGAGCGCCAATCAGACATTCTGTCTGCTAACCAATGTTCTTCACCCTTGGGTCCCAAGATGTTATTGAACTGCAACTATTTCACCCCCAGTCAGCTTACCTAATGTTGCTCTAACAACATCTGGGGCAAAAGCTTGAAGAACATTATGCCAGTCCACCCATGAGGCAAGGTGAGGCAATTGCCTCTGAAGGCAGGATCTACAGGAACATCAGTACAGCATGGTGGAAGCTTTTTGTTTAGTTTTGTACATATCATGGCCTTTTGTTCACAGAATTACAGAGAAGGTGGTCTGCAGTTTGTTCATCCTGCTTCTTCCAAGTAACTTTATACTGTTAAAATCAATGGGATGGGGAGACAGAAGAGCCCCTGGGGCACCTCATAAGTACAGAGATCAAACCATTAGATTAAATGACAGATCTGTGTTCTGTTCTGACTGAGGTCTGGTTCAATGGGATGAAAAGGGGGGGAAGCAAATTGTGGACTGAACCAAAACCCTCTTGACATCCCTGACAGGTCACCTAGTCAAGTCACCTAGTCACCGTCTTCCCCGCTGTGATGAGAGGTCCTATGTTTCTATGTAAATTATAGTAATTATTGCTAAATTTGTATCTTTGCATATAAATGAGCATATGCAAATAGGTGTCCTCTTTTGGCCTCATTTTTGGTGACGGATAAGTTGCTACCCCACTTCCGAGCATAACATGGACATAGCTGTCAACTTTTCCCTTTTCTTGCGAGGAATCCTATTCGGAACAAGGGAATTTCCCTTTAAAAAAAGGGAAACGTTGACAGCTATGAACATGGATGGGATTGCCCAGAATGAGGAAACAATTCTGTTTTGCTTTGAGTTATCTCTCCTCCTTTCCCAGCTTTTGCCAGCTGATGTTTGGAATGCGAAACAGATTCCCCCCCCCCCCATTTCAAATGTGTCCCAGATTTACATGTCTCAAAGATCTCAAAGGGTACAACAGGAAACGGATCCTAGCCCTATCTGGGAATCCCTGTTGCTGGATCTGTTTCTTTGTGAATAGCTATAGAGCTGGCTTTTATATCTCGATATATATTTGACACCTCTCCTTAATAGCAGATGGATTATCTTAAATTGAACTGGGCCTGTGTTAACATGAATTGTTTCTTGATTCAGCCATTGTCTTTTGAAAATGGCTTTTACTCATAATCAGCTGCCGAGCTTTAACAGCAGACTGCATGACATGTCCTGCCTTAGACATTCTCCGCTGTGCTAATTGGTTTGTAGATAAACACAACTCTGTTTTGAAGGAACTGATAACTTGGCAAAGTGTGGGATGGAACCAATTTATCTCAGTCAGGCAGCTTGGCTCACTAGCTTCTAAAGTGGAGCGATGAACCAACTTGGCATTGCGCAGAAAGGTAAAAGAATAATGCATTGACTTGAACTGGAATTTTGAGGCTAGATCTGAACACATTGATTCATATGTACTAAGGCTCTGCCTAGATACACTTATCTAGATGTAAGCCCAGGGCCTTTCTTTTCAGCTGGATCGTGGTGGAACGCAGTTCCAGCAGCTCTCCTCATGCCATGCCTCTGGCTCACGAGAAGACCAGGGCCGTCTTACCCATAGGCACTAGGGGTGTGGGGCACCCGGGCGCTGGGCTCTCAGGGGCACCAGGCCGAAAGTCCGGGGCTGAGATTTGGAGTCCGGGGATTAGGATGAGCCGACAGCCGCTGCTGAGTGGAGCAGAGCCCATCAAGCACCGCAGCTCTTCTGCTGTGGGTGAGTAAGGCACTGAGGCAGCTGGCCAGCTCTGGCCTTCTACACGCCTGGAATTGGAGGGTTGATAAGAGGCCCACCCAGCGCACGCTGCTCACATGAAGCGCCCGGCTTCACTCAGTCTCCGCCGCCACCTTGGCCTCGACTGTTGGTGAGATAGGGCTCTGCTCCCTGCCCCGACACCCGGCCCCAGCCTTGCTCTGCTGATGCTGACACCTCGGGCTCTGCTGTTGCCACTGTGGCGGCTGGCCAGGGCAGCTCTGCTGTGCACGCCTCGTGGGCCTGCCCTAAAAAAAGTCAACAACTTTGGGTTCCCCCCTTAAAAAAGGTTGACAACTCTGGGCAACTTGGGGGGGGCGCCGTGCGGATATTTGCACCCTGCGCGCCGCATATGCTTAAGACGGCCCTGGGGAAGACTTTCCCTGGAGTGCAGAGAAGGTCTTCTCATGAAGAAGAAGAAGAGTTTGGATTTCATATCCCGGTTTATCACTACTCGAAGGAGTCTCAAAGTGGCTAACAATCTCCTTTCCCTTCCTCCCCCACAACAAACACTCTGTGAGGTGAGTGGGACTGAGAGACTTCAGAGAAGTGTGACTAGCCCAGGGTCACCCAGCAGCTGCAGGTGGAGGAGCGGAGACATGAACCCAATTCCCCAGATTACGAGACTACCGCTCTTAACCACTACACCACACTGGCTCTCATAAGGCAGAGGTGCAGTGTGGATTCAGCCTCCTTCAGCCTCCTTCCTATGCCTCAGCTCTGCAAGCCATCCTGCCTCTCCAGCTTGCACACGCAAGCAGAAGGGGCAGGGCAACTTGCAGAGCTGACTCACAGAGATGAAGCTTCTCTGTGCATCTGCTCTGCTCTGCTCGCCCACAGAGCAGCCCTCACTTTTCCACTGGTGCAGAAGCAGGAGGGACAGGGCAGTGTCCCTGCACCTTTTTTTCTAGGAAAAATAAAAAGCACTGTGTGAGCGCTTTTGAGCCCACCGGCACTTATTTCCAAGTAAGGAAATGCAAGACTGTACAGCAGAGCATTGCCACAAATGTTTTTAACCCTTAGTTAATCCTGTGGGATATTTACAATATCTAACAGGAAAGAATGGAATCTTTAGCCACAGGAATGATCTCTACCTGTGCAACTCAACAGCTTTGGCAAACATGGCAAAAATATCACTGATTGCACCTATCCCCTCAGGTGGATGTGACTGAAGTCATATTTTGTATGCATTTTGATTTGGTCTGTTGGAGATTTGCATCCAGTGTTTCAAACATTGACCTTAATACCTGTGAAAGCATAGTGCACGGAGCGTGCCTACCGTCTCGGAGAAGGCTGTTGTCTCGTTAATACTGTCTCCTGCAGAGTTGAAAAGGAAAGATGCCTGCAATTCCGGCAAGTGTTTTCAGTTTAACAAAGTCAACAGGATCCGCATTCTTCTATCAGCATGTCCGTGGCACCGCTGTTAAGAGATGGTGTCGGCATTTCCATTATAAATAATGGAACAGTTTCTTGCAAAGGGAGAACACATTATGGTTGCCTAATAAAGGAACGGTTTCTACCATGTGCCTTTTCAGACTAAAAGGAGCATAAGATTGGGCTGGTACTAAATGCTTGTCAATTTCAATATTGGGGTAAAAATAGACATCTGAGAAGGGCCAATCTCCTTTCTGCAAACTCCCTTCCCTTTTATAATGTGCTCACTAGGGATAGGGCCCCTTCCTCCTTAATGAAAAAAATCACACTGTGCCTTATTTTGTGCTAACCCAGACCCAGGCTTCAGTGGCGTAGCGTGGGTTGTCAGCACCCGGGGCAAGGCAAGTAATTTGCGCCCCCTAACCCGTGGATTTGCGCCCCCTAACCCTAACCCCCAGATGTTGTGCCCAGTGCGGCCGCCCCCCCCGCACCCCCCCCACGCTACGCCACTGCCAGGCTTGGGTCCATTCTCAAAATGTGTAGTATTATTATTTTATTTTCATTTTCATTTCACTTTCAATTTGTATACACTCGTACCTTGGAAGTCAAATGGAATCTGTTCCAGAAGTCTGTTCAACTTCTGAAACATTCGAAAACCAAATTGTGGCTTCTGATTGGCTGCAGGAAGCTCCTGCAGCCAATCAGAAGCCACAGAAGCCCCATCAGATGTTCAGCTTCTCAAAATAGTTTGCAAACCGGAACAGTCACTTCCTGGTTTGCGATGTTCAGGAGCCAAAACGTTTGGGAACTAAGCTGTTTGGAAACCAAGGTAAGACTGTGCTTCCTTCCTAATTACTATACACAAGGCAGTTTACAGCAACCACGTATACAACGAATAACACACACGTTTTAACAATCTGACCCAATGCAAAAAGTCACAATGAAACATAACTTTAAAATGGAATGACTTTCATAGAGTATTGGTGGATACTGAAGCCCAATGGGAAGACCAACTTAATATACTCCTCAATTTGGAGTCTAATAAGAGAAATGACTGGATATTTATTATCTCTGGAGCCAAAAATATTTCTGTTGGGTTACTAAAAGAACTGGAATATAGATAAGGGCAAACCTTTTTACTGCTGCTGCAGCAAAAAGCAAAAATCCTAATTGCTCTATCAGTTTCAGAAAGGTATAACAAAACGAGGATTATTATAACAATGTCTTAATTAACATGTTGCAGGAGAGAGCTGGAATGATCATTTTCAGGTTAACAGACATTCCTTTTGCATTATTGTAATTATAATAATGTGTGTGTGTGTGTACTCGCTAATTCTATTTATGTATACATTAAGTAAAAGGATAATTAAATGGAAATAAAGAGCAAGTTTTACACATTCTTAATTGCAAATGAATGTTTCCCAGTACAGGTACATAGAAACAAACTAAACCTGGGCTATTTCATGTTTCAACTTAAAATCTCATTGCTAACGACACTTCTGATGTAATTTCTACATCTCATTTTGTGATATTTAGCTGTTTATCTCCAAAGCCCAAGGCGGTATGCAGCAACTGGTTAAAATATCAATCTCTTTCAGGTGCCAATACAAATATCATTGTAACTAAGGGTTGTGACGGGGAGAGTGGTGGTGGGAGTTTTACGATATTGGAAAAGACGGTGCCAATCTTTGTTGGCGATGCTCATTATCCTTGAATATGCCATGCTGTTATGGGGAATATCTATCATTAGGATGGCTGAGGTTGATTCCCTTAAGAGAGATCTTCCAACATCTCTTATAAGAATACCAAAGCAAAGTGTGAAACTCAGATATTTATTACAGCCTATATAGTAAACCAGAAGATAATGCATCTTGTTTTATACACAGCCACACAACTGTATCCATAAACTGTACAATAAACTAAATCTACAGGAGTGCTGCAGCTCATTATAATTTCTTCTTCTGGCATTACAGTTCCCTAGAGGAAACTATGTTTGATGTAAGCAGCAAAGCCTACTCAGTAACTTCTATAACAATATACATTTCAACACCTATGGCTTTTAAGAATAGGTCGAACATTAGAACACATAATTATAATTTCTTATAAAATACCCATTACGGTGTAAAGAAATACAATACTACATTTTTAAGGATTGATTCACTTATCGTAAAACTCCTATACTGAAGTCACCTGTGTGGGAATTGATGCCTTATCCTCTAGGAGAATGCTATGTAATGATATGACGATGATGATGACGATGACGATGATGATGACGACAACGACACATTCATGCACACTTACCAGGGAGTTTCTGCCTGTGCCTTTTCCTCTTTGCATAATCTGCTACTTATAAATCACTGTGATACACATATGGGGAAAATATAAGGGGCTATAGCAGGCATGGGGAAACTTGGTCCTCCAGATGTTTTGGGACTTACAACTCCCATCATCCCTAGCTAACAGGACTAGTGGTCAGGGATGATGGGAACTGTAGTCCCCAAACACCTGGAGGGCCAAGTTTGCCCATGCCTGGGCTACAGCTTCACCATACATACTCATCCACTGATTTACAAACCTATAGTAGCAGCTGGTTTGGTGGGGCAGAAACTAGGGTTGCCATACGTCCAGGTTTTCCCTGACATGTCCTCTTTTTGGGGGGGCAGCATGACCCTCTGGGCAGATTTGTGCAATTTACATGAAATGTCAATTGGTTTGTTTGTTTGTTTATTTATTATTCTGGGGGGCCGCACTAGGCCTGGCGGCATTTCTGCTGACCGTCAAGCCTTGCATGGATCTCTGGCCTCCCTTCATCCAGAGATTCAGAATCTCGTGAGCGGAAGGCCTAAGACAGGCAAAGGTAAGAGAGGGGAAGGAAGAAGGGAGCGAACAGGTGGGTGAGGAAGGGGTCAGCGGCAGGGAAGGAGGGAATGACGGAGATGTGGGGTGGTGGTGGGGTGCCCTGAATGCGTCTGGGATTTTGCGCTTTGGAATATCGCAGCCCTAGCAGAAACACCCTCCATCGCTGACATCATTGTGGTTTACCTGGATGGGGCAGAGTGGCAGCAAGGTCAAGACTCTGCAGACACACAAGGAGAGCCAATTCAGCAATTCCTGCTGGCGCATCCACACAGCCCTGACCTTGCCACTACCCTGCCCTGTCCAGGGAAGCTCAGCAACACCAGAGTTTGGAGGCCAGTTGAACAGTTCTAACCCACCATAGTGACTGCCACTCTGCAGGGTACACATTTTAAGCCATGGCATGTGACATTCTTGTGGGATGTGAAACACAAAAGCAGTCAAGTACAACATCCCTAGAGTGAACATGTTTACACATGGGAAGGAATGTTTGTCCAGCCAGCAGGTAAACTTTCTGTTTCCTTCTGGGCTGGGACAGACTTCCTCTGCATGTGGTGGGTGTGGCCTCACCTATGCAGGTAACAACAGCATAGGACTGGCCGCCATCTCTCTCTCTACGACTACTTTCGTTGAAGAAGCAACATCTAGGGACTGTCTCTTTATGAGATAGTTTCCAGGTGTATGTTCCTTTTCTAAGATAAGTCTGCCTTCTGGGATCTGATTGTGAACAGAATGTGAGTGAGTAAACTCTTTTTATACTTTTATAGAAGACTGTGTTTTCTGAGGGAATAAGGGGGAAATACCAGAACAGTTATTATAGAGGCTTTAGCAAGCCTGAGCAAATGTATCCGCTAAGGGGGAATGTTACTCTGCTAAATTGCGAACTTGTTTACACAATTTGGAAAGGCTATAATCAAACAATATAACCTCTCCTGCATCCCTGAACATTCCCACAATTCTGATTATGTAAGTATGCACATTTCTAGATACGACTTTTCTTGTTTGGGAATTGTTTAGCATGTGATGGTAGGATGGCAAAAATCTTTGCAAGTTTGTGCAGGGTCTTTCTGACCCTGATTTTGCAGCTGAGTAACATGGTCAATAGACATTGATCCAAGCCTGAAGTCCTGGGCAGCAGACCAAGCATGAGCTAAGGTAAGTAGCATTGTGGCAGGTCTGGACTCAGACCTTCCATTATATTTCTTTCCCCAAGTGCCCCCTTGTGATAGTTGAGGTAGAATCAACATATGCTTGATTATCTCTGCTTGGAAAAGTCCCTTGGAAAATTCAAAGAGGAATGTGGTTTTGCTACTCCTTTTCCTTCTGTATGTCTTGGTGATACTAGAGTTTTGGTGTGCACACTTGCATGATGGAAATGGGTGAGGGAAACAGGAAGTGGGGTGGTTTCAAAAGGGGAGAGGAACAGGTTGTGGGATACTTAGGCCAGATTTAGTTAAGTCAACATGAAAAGCAGTGGGAGAGTTATACAAATGCAATGGTACCCCACCCTGTCCTAGTACACTTCAAAAACCAGTCCACCCACAAAGGAGGAACACTACACTGGAAGTCTTGTGTAACCAAGGCACAAAACTGATAAGTATTTTGTAATTGCATATGTCTTAACAGCCTTCCGGTACATTATGACCCCAACCCAAATCCTCCTTTAGCTGTGTTCAGATTGGAAGAGAGAAGTATCTTTTCCATGGCAATGCCTGTTTTCTGGATTATCTTCTCCAGGGAGGTTTGCCAGCCCAGCTCTGTGCTCTCCTTCTGGAAGTTAGTGAAGACATGTTCATTTCACTAGGTATTTAGAAGATGCATTGTTTGTCTTCAGCTAAGCAGCAGGGAATCTGTAGCTGGTATCTGGGTTCTTTTTTCCCATATCCATTTCAAAACAGTTGTTTTCAGTGTTGTGGATTTTGATTATAAAGGATACCACTTTCATTTAAACAGGAATTTAGGGATACAATGTTTTATCTGTTGTGTGCTACTGCTTTTTGTTTTGTCGCAAACATTCCTAAGATCTGTTGAATGAATGGATGGATGGTACTAATTCATTCTCCTGGTTTTCTCAACCAGAAAAGAAAATACAGTCTTAAAATATGAGACAGAGAGAACACAATCCACACTATTGCCTTTTTGGGAAAGTTCCTGCCAGTGATTTATTCCTTTAATATACTTTCACAGTGTACTAATTCACAAACATTTCATTGAGAGAGAAACCCCACTAAAACCCAGCATAACATATACATTTACATTGTGACTTATCTTAGCAACTTAACATTATTCTACTTTATGAGTTTATATCTGGAGCCTTTATTTTCCTGTGTAATTCAGTATGCAATATCCTTGTGTCTTTTTGTTTTCTGTTCTGCCTTCATATTCAAATGTTAGCCATGCAAAACTAACTATTGATTCCAAACAGTGGTGGCTGGTGTCCATTTGTGCTGGTGTAGAATAAAAGATAAGGTAAAAGACCCCTGGGTGGTTAAAACCAGTCAAACTTGACTATGGGGTTCAGCTCTCGCTCTCTCCCCCCAATATAATATTTATTTATTTTTAAATTCCTTTATAACAACAACAACAAAATCTTTTCATCACATATATCTTTGCTCAAATTGAGCTTTGACTTCCTCCCATTCCCCTCCCTGACTTCCATATGCAATCACTTTTATCTTCGTGCTTCTAAATCACCTCATTTGCCTTATCTCCGTACTTAATAGACTTACTTCTAATATTTATAAACAGGTATCCAATCATAACCTAACAAAATATTTCAAAGCAATCCTGCAAATGTTTTCAGATGTTTACAATGTTCCTTCATATGGGGTACAAATTTATCCCAGTCCTTTTCAAACAGATTGTCGCGCTGGTTTCGGATTTCCCACATCAGTCTCACCAGTTTGGCGTATTCAATCATCTTCGTCTGTCATTCTTCCAACGTGGTTCGTGCTGCTTCCATTTCTGGGCTAAAAGTATCCTTGCTGGCGTGGTGGTAATAATAATAATAATAATAATAATAATAATAATAATAATAATAATAATAATAATAATTTATTATTTATACCCCGCCCATCTGGCTGGGCTTCCCCAGCCACTCTGGGCGGCTTCCAAAAGAATATTAAAATACTGTGATACGTCAAACATTAAAAGCTTCCCTAAACAGGGCTGCCTTCAGATGTCTTCTAAAAGTCTGGTAGTTGTTGTTCTCTTTGACATCTGGTGGGAGGGTGTTCCACAGGGAGGGCGCCACTACCGAGAAGGCCCTCTGCCTGGTTCCCTGTAACTTGGCATCTCGCAGTGAGGGAACCGCCAGAAGGCCCTCGGTGCTGGACCTCAGTGTCCAGGTAGAACGATGGGGGTGGAGACGCTCCTTCAGGTATACTGGACCGAGGCCGTTTGGGGCTCTAAAGGTCAGCACCAACACTTTGAATTGTGCTCGAAAACGTACTGGGAGCCAAGACCGGTGTTATATGGTCTCGGCGGCCGCTCCCAGTCACCAGTCTGGCTACTGCGTTCTGGATTAGTTGTAGTTTCCGGGTCACCTTCAAAGGTAGCCCCACGTAGAGCGCATTGCAGTAGTCCAAGCGGGAGATAACCAGAGCATGCACCACTCTGGCGAGGCGGTCCGCAGGCAGATAGGGCCTCAGCCTGTGTACCAGATGGAGCTGGTACACAGCTGCCCTGGGCACGGATTTAACCTGTGCCTCCATGGACAGCTGTGAGTCCAAAATGACTCCCAGGCTGCGCACCTGGTCCTTCAGGGGCACAGTTACCCCATTCAGGACCAGGGAATCCTCCACACCTGCCCGCCTCCTGTCCCCCAGAAACAGTACTTCTGTCTTGTCAGGATTCAACCTCAATCTGTTAGCCGCCATCCATCCTCCAACCGCCTCCAGACACTCACACAGGACCGTCACTGCCTTCACTGGTTCTGATTTGAAAGAGAGGTAGAGCTGGGTATCATCCGCATACTGATGAACACCCAGCCCAAACCCCCTGATGATCTCTCCCAGCGGCTGCATGTAGATGTTGAAAAGCATGGGGAAGAGGACAGAACCCTGAGACACCCCACAAGTGAGAGCCCAGGGGTCTGAACACTCATCCCCCCCACCACTTTCTGAACATGGTCCAGGAGGAAGGAGCGGAACCACTGTATGACAGTGCCCCCAGCTCCCAGCCCCTCAAGACGGTCCAGAAGGATGTTATGGTCGATGGTATCAAACGCCGCTGAGAGATCCAGCAGAACTAGGAAACAGCTCTCACCTTTGTCCCTAGCCCGCCGGAGATCATCAACCAGTGCGACCAAGGCAGTTTCAGTCCCGTGATGAGGCCTGAATCCCGACTGGAAGGGATCCAAATGGTCCGCTTCTTCCAGGCATGCCTAGAGTTGTTCAGCAACCACTCGCTCAATCACCTTGCCCCAGAATGGAAGATTTGAGACTGGGCGATAGTTGGCCATCGTGGCCGCATCTAAAGATGGTTTTTTAAGAAGCGGTTTAGTAACCTTGGTAGCATACATAAATATATTTATGTCTCTTTTTGGTGGGGGGGGGGATTTCTTCACCTATTATCCCTAATAAAAAAGTCTCTGGTGTTTTACTAAAAGTATTTTTGAAAATCTTTTTCAGTTCATTATATTTCATATCTCAGTAGGTTTTAATCTTAGGACACGTCCACCACATATGAAAGAAATTCTGTTCCTTCTCCTTACATTTCCAACATACCTTATCTTGAATTCTATACATTTTAGCTAGTTTAAAGGTAAAGGGATCCCTGACCATTAGGTCCAGTCATGGCCGACTCTGGGGTTGCGGCGCTCATCTCACTTTATTGGCCGAGGGAGCCGGCGTACAGCTTCCAGGTCATGTGGCCAGCATGACTAAGCCGCTTCTGGCAAACCAGAGCAGCGCATGGAAACGCCGTTTACCTTCCCACCAAAGTGGTACCTATTTATCGACTTGCACTTTGACGCGCTTTCGAACTGCTAGGTGGGCAGGAGCAGGGACCGAGCAATGGGAGCTCACCCCGTCGAAGGGATTTGAACCGCCGACCTTCTCATTGGCAAGTCCTAGGCTCTGTGGTTTAACCCACAGCGCCACCCACATCTATACATTTTAGCTAGTTTAGTCGGTGTCAAATACCACCTATACATCATCTTCATTATATTTTCTTTTAATGCCGTACATGCAGTGAATTTAATTGTTTTTGTCCATTATCTTTCCCACATCAATATTGTGACCAAAATCATGCGCCCATTTAATCATAACTGTCTTAACTTCTTCATCTTTAGTATGCCATTCTAGTAATAGCTTATACATTTTTGACATAGTTTTCCTTTTACTTTCTAGCAACTCTGTCTCTAGTTTGGATTTTGTAGTTGTGGGGTGCAGCTCTCATATCGCTTCATGCCAAGGGAGCTGGCATTAGTCTGCAGACAGTTTTTGGGTCATGTGGCCAGCATGACTTAACCTCTTCTAACACAACGGGATACCGTGACAAGTCCCAGAGTATACGGAAACGCCATTTACCTTCCCACCGTAGCAGTGCCTATTCACCTCCTCAGGCTGGTATGCTTTTGAACTGCTAGGTTGGTAGGAACTGGGACAGAGCAACGGGAACCCACCTTGTCGCGTGGACTCGAACCGTTGACCTTCCGATCGGCAAGCCCAGAGTCCACCACAATAGTTTCCATTATAACAGTGTTATCTAAAATGTTATACTGAGTGTGTACCAGTTTTTGAGGATTTCTTTATGTAAGAGCCTACATAGTATTAGGAAGTTTCAAAGCAAATTTTTGAAGTGTGTGTGTGTGTGTGTGTGTGAGAGAGAGAGAGAGAGAGAGAGAGAGAGAGAGAGAGAGAGAGAATCAGAAGGGGGAGAACAGTTAAAAAGCTTTATTTTTTTTAAAAAAAGATTAACATTTCATTTTGCAATCTCCTTGAAATCATTCTGTGACAAGGCAAGAAACCACAGCCACCTAAGTAACCTCCCCCCACAAAGAAACTTCAAATGTGAAGAGATTGGATTTATAAAAAAAACAAAAAGCAAAACAAAAACCCACTACCATTCTGTTTTTCTTAGCCCACATTGGAAGCAAAGGATAAGGACACTTGAAATGCTAATTTTCAGTTGGCATTTTAGTCATGTCCTGACAGAAAGTAGGGTTCCATACAGGACTGAGAAAACAATTCTGACATTTCCTAAACAATTGCTCACATTATCTTGCTTTGTAGGAGAAATGGAAATTTATGGAAATTTTTTAACACAGATAATGAAGCACGACATTATGCCCTATCAAGGGGAACATGAGGTTTGCCTGAAAATATGAAATAGAAGTGCTGTAATTTGATGGAGCTTTTTAAAGTCCACTAGTTTTCCTACTTAATGTTTGACATTTTCATTTAAAATCTGTGAATGTATGAGAATCTGGGGTTTTTTCCCTCCCAAGGAAAAAGAAGAAGCCTTTTTATTACTATTTGTGTTAGGAGTGAGATGATTAATCACATCCAGCTTTCTTTATTAACTTACCAGGCCTATTTTTATACAGACACACAGTGCATCCTCATCACTCACCAGTTTTCAATTAAAATTGACTTTCCTTATTCACAAATATGACAATGTATGGATATCTTGCTTAATACTGCATGCATAAGACTGTTGTCGCTTTAGGCCAGAAGGAAATACAGAAATAACTAAGGCCCAGTGTGGCTACTACCAAACTCCAAGTTTGATCCCATATCTTCTTAATATGAAAGTAGCCAGAATAGTACCCTCCAGATAGTCATATCATATGTAAGGGAACAAACTGGACCCATTGCAGTATAGGGTAGAGGGTGTTGGATGAGGTTGAGCTGGTGGAAGCGAGTTTAAATCCCAGCTCAGCCATTGTAATCTTAAGAGTGGCCACTGTGATACCCTCCACATGTTGTGAACCACAACTCCCATCCATCATGGCCAATGGTCAAGGATAGTAGATGCTCTATACATCAGGAGGGTATGATGATGCTATCTCTGCCTTAGTAATTTGTGAAGTTCTGATCATATGAACAGATGGGAGGCAATGCTTATGTGGAAAGAAATGACTCAAGGTATAGAATCAATGAGTTCTTTGGTGATATGGTGTGGTCTAGTCGTATCTCCTCAGGGTTCAGGAGATGACATTTGCATCAACATGGGAGGGAATGGAAGGTTCACTTGAAATCAATATATAGGACCTCAACCAAAGTGGCCATTGCTTTTGAGGATAATTATCCACAAAGGCTGCTAGCTACCACTGTCTCTATCTTGCATCAACCCTGTTCACTTTGACAAGCTGAATGTTGGCACAAGACTCCCCATACAAACAACTCCCCCCCCCCCACAACAAAAGAGATAAGCCCAGTTTGATATGTTGCTCTTTTCAAATGCCTAAGAAGAGCTGTTTAGGTGAGCAGTGAATCCAGGGGCAAAGTCACACAACCAGTTGAGTGACTGGGTGGTGGATTCACCCCTTGTCAACTTGCCCGCCATTAATTCATGACTTCTGCATACAAAACAGGTTTGCTCATTTACGTTACTTCTGTTATTGCAACAGTCACTAACCCGATTTATTGTGTGCCTTGTTTTTAAAATGCTTTCCTTTCAAACGATTATGAAGTCCTTTTTGAGCAACTCAAGAGTAGTCTCTACAGTTTGCCAAGGGCATTTGTGATAAATGACTACCAAGAGTACAAATCCACATCTCAGCATCAAACCAGCTAAGTTTTGGACAGCATAACCCACAGACACCAGCTGCTGCCTCCATGAGCTTCTCACATTTTGGTAAACACAATCAGCTTTCTTGTGACAAAATTTCCATCGCAGTTAACTCCAGTCATATTTCCAAGCCCAGGAGGCTAAGTGCCATTTATGACAACCATCCTACAATTGTCTGCTGAGCTGGCGCTGCTGAGTACATCCTGGGAAATGGGGTAACAAGCCGAAAATAGAGGATGTTCTACAGATTATGCAGCTCCCTCTGAGATTTCAACTTCAGAAAACTATTAGTCTGAAAGGCTAAAAATAATCTTCTTCTAAACATCAAAATTATTTTTCTTTTTCCAAGATGAAGTTGAGAAATTCTGCAGCATGTGGGCATAAATCACAATCCCAAATCTAAATGCATTCTGTCTGATTCATCTGCGGGCTACCTATTGATTTTCCAAATGAAGTTTGAATTTTCCCTAAGGATTTGATAGCCAAATCATCCTCATGGAACAAGAAGTTCAGGGCACGTACCAGTCACTAAGAAACTGTGTATCTCTTGGGTCTTTATAGTGGTAAAGCAGATACAACAAAAGCCTTTTAAAGCAAAGCAAAACAAAACCCTCCCTAATTAATAGGGCTTCATAGACCAGAAATCTGCAGTGCCTTGTGTTTAATTAGCATATGATACACCCAAAAGGAGATGACATTGACCTATGGAAATGCCTCATCTCCCTTTCAGAATTGTTGCTCTCCATAGAGTGCATCTCTATGCTCTGCTTTTCGTCTTCTCTTTTTAACCATATGTGTATGCCTGCCCACATGCATTCTACTATATGTGAAAATACATCAGCAGGGCCATCTTACCCATAGGTGCTAGCGGTGTGGGGCACCCGGGCGCTGGGCTCTCAGGGGTGCCAGGCCAAGAGCCCAGGGCCTGAGAGTGGAGTCTGGGGAAGAGCCCGCCCATTGGTCGGAGCACCATGACGGGCTCTTCTGCTGCAGGTGGCTCTGCGCCGCAAGTTCGGGGGCGACCGAGCCAGCAAGATGCTAAGGCAGCCAGCCAGCTCTGCCCTCCTGTGAGCCTGGGACTGGGCAACCTGGGGGTGGGGGCTCCAGGCAGATCTTTGCACCCCAGTGCCGCATATGCTTAAGACAGCCCTGTACATCAGGACTGTATAACCTGAATATATATGGCAGGGTGCAATAGTGCAAAAGGGGTAGATAGACTGCCTGGATTTGAAATGACTACATACAATTTATCCATGCAGTACCTAAATCTGAATATCCTGATTCCTTGTATATATTGTTAGTATATCCTTCCTCCAAGGATCTCAGTGCTTGTCATACCTGCAGGAGTGCTCAGGACATCACTATTTTCATTGGACATTTTTGAAGTCTATGGACTAGGATGTCCCATTTTCATAGGTTAAAAAGGTAAAGGTAAAGGACCCCTGACAGTTAAGCCCAGTCCCAAACGACTCTGAGGTTGCAGCGCTCATCTCAGTTTACTGGCTAAGGGAGCCGACGTTTGTCCGCAGACAGTTTTTCCAGGTTATGTGGCCAGCATGACTAAGCTGCATCTGGCGAACCAGAGCAGCACACGGAAATGCCGTTTACCTTCCCGCCAGAGTGGTACCTATTCATCTACTTGCACTTTGACATGCTTTTGAACTGCTAGGTTGGCAGGAGGAGGGACCGAACAACGGGAGCTCCCCCTGTCACGGGGATTCGAACCACCAACCTTCTGATCAGCAAGGCCTAGACTCAGTGGTTTTGACCACAGCGCCACACGCGTCCCTTTTCATATAGAGCAATGCCAGAACCGACTTGGCCCAAGCACATCTTCACAGTTTTAAGTTCTAACAGAGACTGGAACCTCTCTGACAGTAAAATACTTCAAGCTTACAACTTCCTGTGCAACAGTTTTTCATTACTGAGTCATTTCTTCACTGGTTTTACATATGCATAGCCACACTCCAAAGTCTTAAAACCACCTTATATAGAAATTCAAACCTACTTCACTCCAAAGTGCCCTTTGCTTACGTTATTTCAGCTGACAAACATTATCTGAGTTATAACTAAATTAGGATATATGGCAGCACCGATTGACAAAGTAGATATTATTATCCTCCAGGGGGTATGAAAGGCATAGTGCATAATCCTTACAGCATGTTTAGAGAACAAGATTACTTATTTTAGCATTCAGACAGACAGCAATTTGAAAAGGTTGCATGGTCTGAATCATTATTTTGTCAAGTAACTTCAGATCGCTAATTTCTTTAGGGAGTCCATCATCCTACACTTCTCCAGAGGGCAGTTTCCTTGACTGTGGAAGTATCTATCTGCTGTCAGACTGCTTGCTCTCCCTATCAATTCTTAAAGCAAATGCACCAGACTAAAAAAGAAATAATGTATTTTCATTTTCAGAATGTATTCTGCTCATTTTGTAACTTTACTATTACAAAAAGAAAGGAATTTTTTGGTAGATAACATGTCCCAAAGTGGTATTGTCACTATAAAAATGAGTAGCATCTAGCTGAGTTATACTAATGCCTAGTGATCTTCATAAACCTTCTCTGATAATGGCTAGCACCAAATATGAAGCCTCTAAGCTGTAACAGGTTGATATTCGACTCAAACTCATGTTGATAAATCAGTAGAGACATTTCTGAAATGATGGGGCTGTATATTTCTAAGGCTACTTTAGTTGCAGTGTGTCACTGTAACAGGAAAGGAAAGAGAACGTTGTGCTGTTGAGTAGTG
Source organism: Podarcis vaucheri (assembly GCF_965113315.1). NCBI lineage: Eukaryota > Metazoa > Chordata > Lepidosauria > Squamata > Lacertidae > Podarcis > Podarcis vaucheri. The sequence continues at coordinate 89,895,844 of NC_138762.1, read as the reverse complement.
AGTTCTCTTACACGTACTTCAGCATCTCAGAAACATGTTTAGTTGAAGCAATTAATCAATCTGTCACAATGACATCACCCACTCTTTTAAGGAGATGTTTTAGTGATTTCTCACATTTGGAAAGAAGCTCCTGTCAGAACTAGTATGACTGGAAGGCTCTGTGAGTGAAATTTGGTGTCTCTGATGCTAGAGGGTACACATAATAGTTTGCTAGGGCTAAACTGACTGCAAAACACATTATATTGGGGGGGGGAATCCACAAGGACCCCAAGCATAGATAAGTTGATGTAAATCTTCCTAGCTCTAGCTGCCCATGAATACCAAAAGAGGACAAATTTCCAGTAATATAGCATCAAGTTCTTGAGCTCTCTATGGAATGAAGCAGCGGGGCTATGGGAAGTTTTTTTATAATATAAATATATGCATGTGCAAATCCTATTGATCAATATTATTTATTACACTAAATCATTATGTAGAATGTCCCTTTTTTAAATGCAGCAATGATTCTAAAGTAGTAACACTCACGTAATAGTGAAGGGGTGCCTCTCCCCATACTGTGCTGCCTGTATGTTGAGATGTACTGGCGAGAGCCTCCTGGTAATGACATCAGTGCATGAAGTCAGAGGAACTGCTATTAACAGAGAGGACCTTCTTGGTAATAGCACCCTCAATGTGCAACACTGTACCCACTGATGAGAAGCTGGCACCAATATTCTCCATCTTTGGGTGTCAGCTGAAACCCTGTCTCTTCTGCCAGACCTTCTGAATATGCATTTTATGTATAGTGAGATAGTGATCACTATTTTGCTTGTCATCTTTTCCTATTGGTTGCTGTGACTGTATCTCATATTATATTGCATTATATGGTGGTGCCATCTGCCCTGAGCCCATCTTTGTTGAAGGGTGGGATCAAATGGTATAAAAACAAACAAATAGTCATGTTAATCACAGACTTTTTCCATATTTTCTTATGTCCTAATGTCTGTTTTAATTCCTTCAATTTCAACTTTTACTTACACACCCACCATAAGCAATTGGGAGAATATGATGCTACAGTGAATCAAAGTTGTGAAAATCTTCCTTTCTTCCATCCGTCCATCCAAAAAACTCGCAAGAATTCTGTTGCTTTGGGAATTCTTTTTTAAAGCCTTTATTTTCTAAAGGTTTTATTTCCTTCTCCTGAATTTGTGTGAATCTAGAATATCTTGTTTTCAGATGGTTGCGTTGCACCATTAGTACACTACTTTTTTCAGAAGCTGAATGTAATTTGCATGAGAAATTATGGGGATGATACAGAGAGAGAACAGTACATTGATTGACTAGTTAAAGGGGATATAACCGGCAGTTCAATCCATGTAGAAGTAAGTCACATTGAGTTTAATGATGCTTATTCCCAGGAATGTGTACTGGATTGCAGTCTTAAATTCATTATTTAGATGGCAGCTATATCAGAGAGAGAGAGAGAGAGAGAGAGAGAGAGAGAGATTTCCTCTGTGTGTAGTGTTTATTTACTGCTTTTTGGTTTGAAGGCCCCTGATCTTCAGGTCCAAGAGAAAAGGGCCAGGGAAGCTAAGATTGGTATCTCACTTGCCAGCCTGCCATAGTCCTGCCCACTCTCTGCTTCCAAGAATCCCTAATACAAGTGATAATACCAAATAAGAGGATTTCCAGCCTCAATCCTTCTTATCCTATGTCTCAGTATGGAAACTAGTAAAATGTCACTTTTTTCGTGCTTCATTGAGAAACAGGAGTGTTGCATCTCCCAGGAATGTATAATATGACTTTTTCAAGACCATGACCCACTTCTAACCCAAACATGCATTTGGGGGACCATTTGTTAATCTTTCCCCATATATTTGCATGGTGGTAGTGCTTCTGTCGTGGATCAGGTGATGACCCAGTAGTGAGTCCCAACTCACAGTTGAAGACCTGCGACCCAGATAATTTGCTATGTTACTCATGTTCACTTTTGTTAGTGAAGAAGGGCAATTCGTGTTCATAAGGCCTTTGAGGCTTTCAGCTTGTTGCAGTTGTTTACAGAATAATAGATGTGTTCACCTTTTAAGGCTTCCCATTGTAGCCTTTTCATTTTTTTTCCATGTCAAAACCTGGAGTTCAAACAGGCTGGAAGGGAATGCAGAGTTACATGAAGAGCACCATTTTTATATGTAGACAGAATGTACTATGCTGACCTTGGGTGCTTCTGTCCATAGAGACCTGGAATTGCCTCAGTGTTATTCAGTGTCACTGCTGAAGGGACAAAGGAAAATTGCTTTCTCCCAGGCAGCTGAAAGACTCATTTGTGCAGATGGGAAGAACAAATATATTGAGCTTTCAGAGTAGCCAACATGAGAAGAGTTTAACTGAGGCACAGGGTGCTTGTGCAGCTGCTGTCCAAGGTGCTGAAACTAAGGCCAACAATTCTGTTGAGGTTGTTGCTATTTCTTTTCTCTCTTTTTTTACATTTGGAAGTACAGCTGTTGCTTAATACTGCATTCAGAACAAAGTCATTTAATGGAAGTATTTGCTTAGCTTACAGCAGAAGAACATTTTTGTAAACCACTTTGAGGGGTTGTTGTTGTTTTTTACAATCAAGCAGTGTGCAAATTTTATGAACAAAACAAAATAAATAGATAAGAACATGTAGAACAAAAGCAGAAAGGGATAATGAGAAAACAATTTATCTAATATGAAGATATTGACTGATACCGTGGCCATCTACATGAACAGCTTGGGAAAAGCTGTTCTACAGCAGCTATTTTGCTCATTTCCTTGCACTTGACAATGTGTTGTACAGATACCCTGCTTGATAAATTTCTTGTTCTAATAGGACAGCCTTCCCCAAGGTGACCCCCCCAAAAAAAAACAACCACAAGGCTACACCTCCCACTGACCCTAGTCAGCATGACCAATCGTCAGTAGCAATGGGAGTTGTGGTCCAAAACATTTTCAGGGTAACAGCTGGGGGAACGGTTTCTATAGAATGAAAAGAAGGAAATCATATGTCTGTTTTAAGAAAAGTCATTATGATTGCATAAGACAGGGGTGGGGAACCTTCAACCCATGGGCTTAATTAGACCCACCAGGCCTCCCCGTTTGGTCCATGAGGCATCATATATGATGTCAGGTGTACAGCAGAGAAAGATGGGGCTCAAACGAAAGGGGCTTTACAGGCACTACTGATCAGCTGAGCAGTGCTACTTGCAAAGCAGCCCCCCCCCCCGAGTCTCCCAATCCACAACAACGTGTTTCCCTACACTTAATTTTATAAAAGTTTTGAATTCTTTGTAATTGGAAGGTGCTACATGTAAGAGCACATACTACCTGTAGGCTTGCCATGTGTCAGGAAAATTCCTGACATGTCTTGGTTTTCAGGTGTAAAAATGGTGCCGGGGGGAATTTTGCTGAATGGAAAAAGCAGTGGAAACAGTTCAAAAAAGCTCCAATTCAGGCTTGTTCCCAAAAACAATTTTTTGTGGTTTCCTTAAAAAAGGACTAAGGAGTCTAGTCAAAACAGCCTCTCTATAAGGTGTGATCTCTTTTCCAGTTGTACAGTCAGTTATCACATGTATTGGTGTCATCACACTTTGAATCTTTGTGGAATGTGGAGAATAAGTATAGAACATCACAACATGATAGTGATTGTAACCATTGTAAATAGTTCTGTACTTTAGGGCTGGTACAGGAGCCCATGTCAAGTACCCTTTGATCTAAAGTCCATCCATTATTCTATTTCTATGACAGAAAGAAACCTTATTCATGGAGGTTTCATAAAGAAGTTTGGCTTTGTCGCAAACTATCTAAAGTAATAGGGACGCAGGTGGCGCTGTGCATTAAACCACAGAGCCTAGGACTTGCCAATCAGAAGATTGGTGGTTCGAATCCCCGCGACGGGGTGAGCTCCCATTGCTCGGTCCCTGCTCCTGCCAACCTAGCAGTTCAAAAGCATGTCAAAGTGCAAGTAGATAAATAGGTACTGCTCCGGTGGGAAGATAAACGGTGTTTCCGTGCGCTGCTCTGGTTCGCCAGAAGCGGCTTAGTCATGCTGGCCACATGACTCGGAAGCTGTACACCGGCTCCCTCGGCCAATAAAGTGAGATGAGCACCGCAACCCCAGAGTCGCCCACGACTGGACCTAATGGTCAGGGGTCCCTTTACCTTTATCTAAAGTAATATGGGACTCTCCATCTATTTTTAACTCTCACTTTTTGTATTTTGGTGTTATGCAGGAGAATATGGTTCACATGGATTTTAGAAATTCGCAGGTGATTACTTACCCATAATTTATTTATTTGTTTGTTTTTTGGGGAGGGGGGAGATGGGGGGAGAGCTTGCTCCACAGACTCTCATGTTCCATTTGGTGGCAACAGATGACTCAAGGGACACAGCCTTATGAGACAATGAGTTGTTCATGAGGTTGTCCCATCTATTTTGTAACTTGTACAGAATATGCCAACTTCATTGATTTGAATCATTTGGCAACCGTGCATGCTGGGGAAAACACTAATGCGTGTTAGCAAGAAGCTGATGGGAAATTTTCCTGAGATATGTAATTTTGCCTCAGATGAATGGCCCCCAAAGCTAACATTTCCTAATGTTGAGCACATAATGTATCGGTGACATAGCACTTTTCTTTCTGTTCAGACTCTGGACATATATGTGACAGTGGTGAACAATCTGCTTTCAAGATAATCAGTGTTACTCAATGAAATGGTCACCTTTGAATGCCAAGCTAATACACAAGAGCAGCTTTTCATCAAATTTCCACTCCGTTAGCTAATGTGGAGAAATACTTTTTCCTGTACTTATTTCAAACTTGCTTCTCCCTCATTTCCCCATTACCAATAATTTCCTGTTGTTCTAATCATTATGTCTTTATCCCATACACCCAGTATCCTCCTATTTAGAGGTAAGCAAAGATTAAAGGACTCAGAATAAGAAGTGACAGAATATTAAAGGCAGCTGCCTGTCTTTGAATGTACTGGAGACAATGTTCTCTATTGAAAGGATGTAAATGGACTTCCTCTTAGAGCGCTAAATAAAGTTTCAGGAGGAGGGGGTGGGAACCCAAATTACAACGGATGGGCCAAATAATAGAAAATTGCTTCTAAATTGTACCAGGAAGCAAGCAGTTATATTGGTAGATTATGATGAAAAGCACACAGTGAGTTGCACTAGGGACAGCTTTATTATTGATATGCCAGACTCTTTGTTGGATGCCCAGTAGTTATCAAAGCGATTGACACCTCTGCTTTTTGAAATACATCAAGCTCAGATCAAGGACATCTCAATCCACCATTCTCTTGTCAACAACGGCTGTGCGAATACTGCTGGGAAGCTCACAAGCAAGTTACGAGGGCAACAGTCTGCTCTGTATCTTTCTACTCTCCAACCATGGATAAGAGACACTGGCCGGCCCATTCTCCATGAATTTGTCTAATATTATTTTTTTCCAAAAACTGTCTAGTGGTTATCACCACAAGTTTGGGCAATGATTAATGAGTCCCTTATTCATTACATCATGTTGAACTTTCTCTCGTGAGTACTTTCCTATGAATCTGTTTAATTGGGTGATCCCCAAAGGCAGTTATGAATCTGCTAAATCTTTTTGTTTTTTCCTCTCTCGACCTCTTCCTTGAACTCTGACAATTTATAATTTGGAATCTATGAACCTTTATTTGGGGATGGGGTGTCTTTAGGAGGTTTACTTGTGGATCGATTTTGGGATTAGAAACTGTACATGCAAATAGTGCTTTGGGGAGCATTTACAGTGGCTAAATCTCTCCCACCCCAATTTGACATCTAAGCAAATGCATGGAGTTCCCATTACTTAAAAAGGATTTTGAATGAGTGTCCAACTGATGCCTACAGATGCTCAGATTTTACAGCCTTGACTAATCACTTGGAAGGATGGAGAGGTTGATCTGGACCATCAGATGTTACCAGCTGTTCAGCAGAGAGGTATGCATGCAGATTACCACTGCAGTTAAGTGACTTTAGATCAATACAATGAACTACAAATCTCATGGGATATTAGAGGAGTCAGTTACGTAAGTTTGTGAGCAAAAGCTCATATCTCGACAATGATATGATTTGGCAACAGTTCCCCCATTACCTTAATAATGGCCTCATTTTAATGGACTCTTAATCTCAAAATCAGTGACGACTGCACTGCCTGTGCAAAGTTCATACATAAGGGGATGCAGAGAAACATCACTGTTAGTTGCTCCATATGTATGTTGTCTTTCGGCAATTGACCAGACTTAGACAAATATTATTTACATTCACTTTGTCTAAAGTTATCTAAAAGTGTGTGCTTCAACTTTTAGGACTGAGATAACTCACCTAACAGTGCACTCATATACAAGTTGGCTCAAAAAGTACAACTAATTGAGTTCAATGGGACTTAGTCCCTGATAAGTGTGCACTAGAATTCCATCTAATTTACATATAACCATGATGCAAAGAATTGCATTAAGGCACATTCTAGGAGCTAGATTTCTGTCTTAATGGTTGGGCAAATATAGCCTTTTAAGTATGAGGTATACATATTTCACTAGATTAAGGTAGTAGGTAGGTAGCCGTGTTGGTCTGATGCAGTAGATATATATATATATAGAAGGCTGATCGCCAAAGAATTGATGCTTTTGAATTATGGTGCTGGAGGACTCTTGAGAGTCCCATGGACTGCAAGAAGATCAAACGTATCCATTGTTAAGGAAATCAGCCCTGAGTGCTCACTGGAAGGACAGATCGTGAAGCTGAGGCTCCAATACTTTGGCCACCTCATGAGAAGAGAAGACTCCCTGGAAAAGACCCTGATGTTGGGAAAGATTGAGGGCACAAGAAGAAGGGGACGACAGAGGACGAGATGGTTGGACAGTGTTCTCGAAGCTACAAACATGAGTCTGACCAAACTGCGGGAGGCAGTGGAAGACAGGAGTGCCTGGCGTGCTCTGGTCCATGGGGTCATGAAGAGTCGGACACGACTAAACGACTAAACAACAACAACAAAACACACACACACACACACACACACACATATATATATATATATATATATATATATATATATAAAAATTGTTGCATGCACACAAAAGCTCATACCAAGAACAAACTTTGTTGGTCTCTAAGGTGCTACTGGACAATATATATATCACAATCGTCTCAAGGCAATGTATAATAAATGTATAATAAAACAGCAAAAAAAAAGTCAAACACACACATAAAAGATACATTTAAACAAAACTAAAATAATACAAAATAGACACTCATAGCAAAGGCTCATTTATCCAGCTAGGGTAACTCATCCAGCTTCATAACACATCAGTTAGTTTGGAATTTCACTAAGTAAAATGTACTTTTTTTTAAAAAAGTGCTTTTGTAATACTTATGTTTACAACACAACCTTAATTTCTTGGTTCCCCTGCACCTTTTGAACATTTGCAACATTTGTTTGAGCCAGCCTCTTACCATGTGCACTTTAAAACAGAAGCCCATAAACAGTTGCTGGTTGTGAGCAGAACTATATATTAAGGTTACCAGATTTTTTTCCAATGAATCCGGGGACACTTTTCAACTTCAGTAGGAATGATAGGATTTTGCCAGGGGACTGATTTGTAAATCTGGGGACTGTCCCCAGAAACAGGGACATCTGGTAACCTTACTATAGATGCCACGCAGCAAGGATGCTACAGGGAACAATGAGCTGCTTATGGGACACTGTAGGAACAGAATAATGGCCAAGGTAGCCCTTCAGTCTGGTGCAACAGACAGATGGCATCCCTGTGTTGAGTTCTCTAACATATAGAATTGCTGACCTCATGTCCTGAACATCACATTGTTTTGGGTGTGCAGGTGCAGGGCTGTAGGTAAATTTGCAAACATTCAAATGCCCACCGAGTGGCCTATACATCAGGTGAGGCTGCTGATCACATGATTTGGTACCAACAATGTTTTAAAAAGTTCCTAAGTGAGAACTAAACCAAGAAGCATATAGGGAAACAGACCTGAGTATCCTGGAGGGCAGCAGAGGGGAGCATGGTGCCTGTCCATTCATAAAAGTTTTCTGTGTGCCATTAAAATGAATATATTCCTAACATCCAAGAAGCCGAGTTTATTAATAAAGGCAATTTCTTACTGAAAGTTCTATGCAGGAAAGTGACAAATATGCATATTCAGAGTGAGCGTCTCCATGGAAACCATAACTCAGCCTCCCTGCACACATATTTTACGGAGCATGTTTATGCAAAGCGAATGAGATACGGTTTGGGTGGGAGCAATAACTTTGATTTCGCAGACTATGGTGTATGTTAAATGTCAGCCATAACTTTGCATTAATATATTTTGTGTTTCATTTATTATATTTTCAAAATAGGATGCCACATTCTCACAGAATGAAGGGGTCTACTGTTATGTTTTCTCACAAGAGGGCAATAAATTATATTACTGCGGCTGCATCAAATGTGAGTTCTCTCTGACTCAAATGTGTGTGGTGTTCGGATGCGGCGAGCACAGACCCTATCTTCTCAGCAAAGGGTGGCAGACATCAACTGGACATTTGAGTTGAGAGGGGAATCATATTAGGGGGGACTCTCCTTTCTCTCTTTTCACCTATTGAAACAAAATGAGATTGAAATCCAAACTGACACATAAACAGCAGAAAACAAAACAAATCCAAGCTATGAAGTTCAGCCCACTAGGCAGAGGGGAAGCAGATGGGGGCTTTGCCTGTGGTCAATGGGAAAGGCAAGGAAATAGGGGTGTCACTTCAACCAAGGTTTTATCAGGAGTGGCACAATATTGTTACAAAAATTGGGTACCTGCCCCTCTCTCTGCCAAGCATTGGCAAGAGCCCATGAGGTTACATACAGGATCTGTGGTCCTTTGGAGAATTGAGACCAGGTGGCTTTAAGGAATATGGTTTATTCACCTTTTAAACCTTCAGTTTTGCATGAAGGGAGTCCAGATCTTACAGCATGCTCCTTTCAAGAGGGGCTGGTACTCCACAGCAGCACAGGCAGCCTTCAGCCAGCCTGCCCAGTATGGATCTCAGCTCTTCTTCCTCCTTCTTCCCAGCAACCCTTGCTTGAAAACTCCCTTTTCCTGTCTCCTCAGACACACCTTGGTAACATCTGATTCCCCAGGCAAAGGATTCCTCTCCAATGGCCAATCAACCCCTTTTGTCATTTAAAAAAATAATAATTTTAATTAAGTTTTCAAATTACAAATCTCAAAATAAACATTTTACATAATACCATATATGACTTCCCTCCTTCTCCTTCCATGGTTGCCTATCATTCCTGCATATTTCCTGTGTATTTTACTGTATTCCTGCATATTTCACTGGATTTTACTGTAGCCATTTTAGTCAGTTCTCCCAATTGACATCATTCAAATATTAATCACACTGTTGAATTTATCTTAACGCTGCCAGTGTCATCAGCTGTACGCAGTTATTTTCCAAATACTCAGCAAAGATTTTCCACTCCTCTTTAAATAGATGCTCTCTTATTCTATATGTTGAACCTGCTAGTTCTGCAAATTCTGTCATAAGTTGTCAGTCCTCCTTACTTGGGGCCTCCCTCATTTTCCATCTTTGGGCTAACAAAATTCGAGCTGTCGTTGTTGCATACATAAATAACATTTTCCGACACCTGGGAACTTCAGTCCGAACTATTCCTAACAGAAAGGCCTACATTCTTTATGGAAACATTTAAACAACCGACACCTTTTGTCATGTCAACAGGTTTGCTCTTCACTAAGCCAGCCAGGCTGGTTTGCATAAGCCAGTCCAGAAATTATCTGCCTATGCAATTGCTTATGTGGGAGCAGCACCAGCAATATCTCATGTTCTGAGGCAGGGACAAGGGTGCTTCAAAACAAGGCATTCTGGGCAATACAACTCAGGAAATTTCCTGTACTGCCACAGCCTTGCTGGAAACAGTAGAAATTGTTATTATTTTTTAATAGTTAAAAGTTTCAATTCATTTTAGTAACTTTAAAATTTTAAACTATATTTGAAAGATAATTTCTAGCCATGGCAGCAAAGCTGCACTGGTGCAGACAATTTCCTGGGCTACCATTACATGACACCTTTGTCTTTTCTGGATTCAGTTTCAATTTATTGGCCTACAACCAGCCCATCACTGCCTTCAGGCACCAGTCTCATACCGCCCAACATTTCTATGTTGAAAAATAGGGAAGTCCTATTCCTTAATAATACTTATAATAATACCTTAATAATACTAATAATATCCCGCACACCTGACTGGGATGCTCCAGCCACTCTGGGCAGCTTCCAACACATATAAAAACATAATAAAGCGTTCAACATTGTTGTTTTTTTTTAAAAAAAAACCTTCCCTATACAGGCTGCCTTCAGATGTCTTCTAAAGTTTGTAATTTACTTCTCTCGTTGGCTCAGGAGTCACATAATTCCATACCCTCCAACATTGCTCCAATGAAAATAGGGACGTCCTAAGGAAAAGTGGGACATTCTGGGATCAAATCAGAAACCAAGACAGCTTCTGTAAATCCAGGACTGTCCCTTGAAAATAGGGAGACTTGGAGGGTCTGCAGTCTAGCAAAGAGAAATTTGAGTGTCCTCTCCATATTGGTGACACTTCTCTCCCAATCTCCTGATGGTTCTCAACAGCATACCCTCCAACATTTCTCCGATGAAAATAGGGATGTCCCATTCCATAATGATAATTTGCCTGTTTATACCCCACACATCTTACTGGGTTGCCCCAGTCACTCTGGGCAGCTTCCAACATATATAAAAACATGATAAAACAGTAATCATTAAAATCCCTATTCAGGATTGCCTTCAGACAGCTCGGGGGTCGGATAGCTCCATACCCTCTAATATTTCTCCAATGAAAATAGGGACATCCGCTGTAGTGATTTGAAGTTACTCGTGCGTAAACTGTCCCCTTTTGGAGCTTGGCTGCCTGGGTTAAACCGTCCTGACTGCACAGCCCATCTCAGCGTGGCTGCCTCATTCGCTAGCAGAGTCTGTCTGTGGGCGTTTCTTAAACCGTTGCCAGCATAAGAGTTGTTTGACTCCCAATCATCTCCGCCTCTCATTGCGCGGGAGTCTCCTGTGCAAGGAGGGCGTGGGTAGTGGAGGACCAGGGCTCTCCTCACTGACTTCTAAGGAAGAATCCCGGAGCCCTTCCACCTCTTCTCCCATTTGCTCTCCTAGCTCCTTGGTGTTACGCTGATTTCCTTCCCCCTCCATCAAGCTGCGTCTCCCCCTAGTGCTTGTTCCTTCCCCTGCAGAATTGGAGAGCCTCTCCTTCGCCTGTTGCTCTGATGTCAGTTTCCTGACATCCTAAGAAGAAGTGGGACATTCCAGGATCAAATCTTACACTGGGACGGCTTCCCTAAATCAGGGACGTTCCTGGAAAATAGGGACACTTGGAGGATCTGTAACAGGTTACATCACTATCAAGAAAGTCTCCTATGAATATCTCAGTGATCTACGGGGTCTGCCCAACAGAATGCAGAAAGCTTTGTGTGAACACAAACCCCCCAAACCGAAAAAAACTATTATGATATTGATGTAAAATGTAGTCAAAGCTCATCTGTTAACCACACTTTGCTTCTTCCAAAATACAATTCATGTAGGTTTTTGGATCCCCTTCATTGTCAAGTAATTTAATAAGCATGTTTGCATTTGCTTAGGAATCTATTAACTGTTCTGCAATGTGTGCAGAAGCCTTCCTGGTAATATATGAAAATCACTGTGTGTGCTGTTTAAAAATGGTGGCCTTCTGATAATGCAGTGTAAGCAGCTTTGCACATTATTCTCTATGCAGTGGCCCACACAGGAATGCTCTAAGATTATAAGCAGTTGACTGTTGACATTGGAGTTTTTCAGAAGTTTTTATATAGATGATAGCTAGCATGGGCTTCAAATTTTAAATATGTAATTCAATGTTGTTGTTTTTAATGTCAGAGCTAGACATCTGATTGCCAATTGAGGAGTGGAAGAAATCACAACATTTGTGGTTTATTTCGATCCTTTGGCATGAAATTGTGCAGAGGGAATATTTTCCTTTACAATCCTACAAATAAAAGGTAGCATTCAAGTTCCAGATCCCATCCTGTCAATGAGATAGAACAGCACGCGGTCTCTGCATCTTCTGGCCTGTTTCTCCACTAGCCATCTTTCTCGTTCTTATCTGCTGTAGCAAGTCATGGCAACAGCAGCCATGAATGAGGATCTAGCAGTGCTTAAATCAAGCAGAACCTGGTCAGTATTATAGTACCCCTTGTAGTGAAACACTTGACACTGCAGAGTGGAGGTCCCAGTGCAGGTTCAACCCATTTCTTCCTCTTGACATCATCAGACAATTAATGCCTCAAATTCTGGACCTAAGTCTTTTGCTGGACTACTGCTAGACTTTGGGTCTTGCCTGTACAGTTCCTTGTCTAGTTCTAGGTATCTAAGTCTATCAGCTTGCCAGTTCTTTATCTGCCAGACTGTCTTCTCACAGTCTGACCACTTCCAAATCTCCCTGTCTGCCTGCGTTTCTGCCTGCTCCCAACCTTCATTCTTCTTAGAACGTCCTTCAGTTGGTTTTCTCACTGCTGGTCTGTGGTCTGTTACTGGTCTGTATCAGTAACAGACAGTGCTGAGTCACTGCTCAATCCAATGCTCCAGTGTCTTTATAGTGTGCCAGTTTCCCAACTACCTTTACACTCTCCATCCAGGTAAAAGCAGCAGTGACTCAGCTGTCAGAAGGTCATGCTTTTTGACATCTATATGGAGCCACTAGGAGAGATCATCGGGGGGTTTGGGCTGGGTGTTCATCAGTATGCGGATGATACCCAGCTCTACCTCTCTTTTAAATCGGAACCAGTGAAAGCTGTGTAAGTGTCTGGAGGTTCTGTTGGAGGATGGATGGCGGCTAACAGATTGGGGTTGAATCCTGACAAGACAGAAGTACTGTTTTGGGGAGACAGGAGGAAGGCGGGTGTGGAGGACTCCCTGGTTCTGAATGGGGTAACTGTGCCCCTGAAGGACCAGGCGCACAGCCTGGGAGTCATTTTGGACTCACAACTGTCCATTGAGGCGCAGGTCAATTCTGTGTCCATGGCAGCTGTCTACCAGCTCCATCTGGTACTCAGGCTGAGACCCTACCTGCCCGCAAACTGTCTTGCCAGAGTGGTGCATGCTCTGGTTATTTCCCGCTTGGACTACTGCAATGCTCTCTATATGGGGCTACCTTTGAAGGTGACCCAGAAATTCCAACTAATCCAGAATGCAGCAGCTAGACTGGTGACTGGGAGCGGCTGCCGAGACCACATAACACCGGTTTTGAAAGACCTACATTGGCTCCCAGTACGTTTCTGAGCACAATTTAAAGTGTTGGTGCTGACCTTTAAAGCCCTAAACGGCCTCGGGCCAGTATACCCGAAGGACCGCCTCCACCCCCATTGTTCAGCCCGGACACTGAGGTCTAGTTCCGAGGGCCTTCTGGCAGTTCCCTCACTGTGAGAAGTGACGTTACAGGGAACCAGGCAGAGGGCCTTCTCGGCTGTGGCGCCCGTCCTGAGGAATGCCCTCCCATCAGTTGTCAAGGAAATAAACAATTATCTGACTTTTAGAAGACATCTGAAGGAAACCCTGTTTAAGGAAGTTTTAAATGTCTGATGTTTTATTGTATTTTTAATATTTTGTTGGAAGTCGCCCAGAGTGGCTGGGGAAACCCAGCCAGATGGGTGGGGTACAAATAACAAATTATTATTATTATTATATAGTAAGTGCCACCACCCTACCACATCACCTACTACTGCCTTGAGCTGACCCATCTCCTGTGGGTCTGCTGCAGTGCTTCACCTACACCATCCTGCTTCTGCCTTTGAATGCTTAAAGCAACAGACAGGATCTATGGTTTGCAGTCTGACCTCCCTAATAAATTGAGCTGTCTCAGAGCAGTCCCACAAACCAGGCTCCTTTACACTTCTAGACCCTCAGACTCAAGCGTAATACAAATATTGAACTGATTGTGCTTGCTGGGAATGATCTCAAGTAAAACACTGCAAGATTACTTGTGATTTTGTGGCACGGGTACACAGAATAAAGTCTAGAGAACAAGTCTCTGAAACTGCTTACATTGCATAATTACAAGGCAACCTTTATTAAAATAGCACACACAGTAATTTTGGGGATAGCTTTGAGTTCACTGAATGCAAATCACCATAGAACCCCATGTGGCTAGAGAACAGCTGACAGCTGGACTACTGATAACCCAATCCTTACAAATTACTTTTCCATGCACATCTCTTATTTATGGTAGCAGACCACATCTCTTCCTTGGTAAGGTTTGCATAAATTCTATGTAGACAGTTGAAAGAGTCCATTTAACTTCCAAGGTGAAAAACAACAGCAGCATTTCATCACTTTATACTTTGTGCCCTTCAAAATTCTGTTTTTCTCAATCTAAACCCATGATTTTATACTGTATTTTATGCTGCTCCTATGTTGTATTCCAATTAAGTGTTTTAAATTTGTTGTTAGTCACCCTGAGCCCAGTTTTCTGAACTGGGAAGAGCAGGGTATAAATCAAATTATTATTATTATTATTATTATTATTATTATTATTATTATTATTAACCACCAGCCATTCACTCTTTTCTCAATGGGTTGGCCTGTTCTGGTTATAAGAAAGCATACACTTTTGTTGGTGCAGAAGAAATGTTAAAAGATAAAACTACATTGTTGGGGGGGGGGGGAGAGAAATTATTTCAGTAAACCTGAAGAAGCGTCTCCACCCCCACCGTTCAGCCTGGACACTAAGGTCCAACTCTGAGGGCTGTCTAGCGGTTCCCTCACTGTGAGAAGCGAAGTTACAGGGAACTAGGCAGAGGGCCTTCTTGGTAGTGGCACCTGCCCTGTGGAACGCCCTCCCATCAGATGTCAAGGAAATAAACAACCATCTGACTTTTAGAAGACATCTGAAGGCAACCCTGTTTAGGGAAGTTTTAAATGTCTGATGTTTTATTGTATTTTTATTATTTTGTTGGAAGCCACCAAGAGTGGCTGGGGAAACCTAGCCAGATGGGTGGGGTACAAATAATAAATTACTGTTGTTATTATTATTATTATTATATAGTAAGTGCCACCACCCTACCACATCACCTGCTACTGCCTTGAACTGACCCATCTAACTTTTAGAAGACATCTAAAGGCATCCCTGTTTAGGGAAGTTTTTAATGTTTGATGTTTTATTGTGCTTTTAATATTCTGTTGGGAGCTACCCAGAGTGGCTGGGAGAACCCAGACAGATGGGTGGGGTATAAATAATAAATCATTGTTGTTGATGATGATGATATTGTTGTTATATAACCCTTGAATCAGGTCATGTTTTCACAGCCCATAAGCTTTCCTTCAACTCCCAACTCAGGGCTCACCCAGTCTTTCGCTTATTCCTGACCATTTCCCTATGTGGGAACTCAGTAATAGTGTCAAAAATAGTGATCTGCAAAATACCACAGATTGGCTGCAATCCAGAGGCTGATGCACATGAGTCTGTCTTCCAATTGGACATACAGTTATCACTAGAGGAAAACAGAAGGGTGTAATCAGCCTTCCCATTTCCCAAACCCAGTGACTTCTGTGACAGTAGTCTGAATTTGGAGACCCAAAACACTGTGGATATCCATTCCAAATGTATGCTCATATGAGCATCAATGCTGTCACATTAGTAATAGCATTTGAGTTTAGCTGACTATGTTATAATGTGAAATGGAAGAGTGAAATAATTCATCGTGAAGATCATGGGGTTGTCACTGAAACTGGAAGCCTGCATCAAATTCTTCCTCCTGTCTCCTAATAATGTATCGTACTGGAAGCCTGTGACATGACAATATGATGTTGCTTCCCTCATGCCACTCCACATCACAGACTGCTATCACATCATGTGCTTCTATTATAAAAGGGAGGAGGGGAACTCAAGACAGGAATGATGCTTTTGGAGACAGCCTACTGTTCTTTGTCACATCTAGTTCTACTATGTTCAACTCACAGCTTTATTTTTTCTGGATCTTCTCTCTATATTCCTTCATCCCTAGAAAATGGTTCTCTGCCACCACAAACCTGCACATCTTTTAACAGTATCTTTGTCATTTGGCAACCTTTATTGGGGGCCATGTTCTTTTTTGCTCAACCTTTCTTGTACACATTTTCAGAGGCAGGCTGATAGTGTTAGCAGATTTAGATAATTAATGAATACTGAAACAACAACACAACAACAATTTATTTATACCCTGCCTATCTGGCTGGGTTTCCCCAGCCATTCTGGGTGGCTCCCAACAGAATATTAAAAACAAAATAAAACATCAAACATTAAAAACTTCCCTAAACAGGGTTGCCTTCAGATGTCTTCCAAAAGTCAGATGGTTATTTCTTTCCTTGACATCTGATGGGAGGGCGTTTCACAGGACAGGCGCCACTACTGAGAAGGCCCTCTGCCTGGTTCCCTGTAACCTCACTTCTCGCAGTGAGGGAACCGCCAGAAGGCCCTTGGAGTGAACGATGGGGATGGAGAAGCTCCTTCAGGTATACTGGGCTGAGGCCATTTAGGGCTTTAATGGTCAGCACCAACACTTTGGATTGTGCTCAGAAACATACATGGTTTGCCTTTGTGGGCTTAATGTTCAGATTTTTATAGGAATATTTTCACAATTTTTGTTTGCACTGATTATATTGCTTAGAATGTATCAGCATCACCCATAATTAAAAGCATTGCTTGATTTTAAGTCCATGGGCATCAAGGAGTCAGGCAACGAATAAACAAACTAAACACGAGCTGGTGGGTACAGAACTTCCCATTCACATAATAAATGCAGCAGTAGCAGTATTGAGAGTGAGTCCACGTCATTCCAACATCATTAATTGTTTATTGGATCATAGAAAGGAGCTACTGGAAAGATTTAGATATACAGCAGAAGCACATGTGTATTATTGATTTACTTTATGGAGCAGTAGTAACAATATGAAACAGAACACTAGGGAGACAAATAGACGATGAATCAACTGGTATATGAATAGGATTGCAGAAAACTATTATGAGCCACAAGCAGACAATGAAAATGAGTAAGCCTTGAAAGGTCCATGCAAGGTTGCTTTGAGCCAAATAATATGTATACTCAAAATAATAACAATAAGGCAGCATTTGAACACCTTCAGGTACTGGCGAGCCAACTTAAATAAAATGTTGTGGGGGTCCAGTTAAGCTCTGCCCCACATAACTGATCACATGAAGCAGAGCACACACACCATTTGAATGGAAATGCCTATCAACTTTGTGGGGGGGGGGCTGGACCCCTCAAATACTTTATTGTGGGGGACGAAGCCCCCATGGTGCCTAGAGTTGGTTCCTATGTTCAGGGATCTGTGTTTATCTTGTGAACGGCCCTGAGATCTCCCGATGAAGGGCGGTATATAAATTGAATGAAATATAAACATAAACATAAATATATAAAATATAAATAAAATATAAACACTTCATATACATTAGCTTAGTAATCATTACAACATCTCTATAAGATAGACAAATATTTATATCCCCATATACAGTGGTACCTCAGGTTACATACGCTTGAGGTTACATACGTTTCAGGTTACAGACTCCGCTAACCCAGAAATAGTACCTCGGGTTCAGAACTTTGCTTCAGGATGAGAACAGAAATCGTGCTCCGGCGGGGCGGCAGCTGCAGGAGGCCCCATTAGCTAAAGTGGTGCTTCAGGTTAAGAACGGACCTTCGGAACGAATTCAGTACTTAACCCGAGGTACCATTGTATATACCAGGCAGAATGAAGAGAGTAGCAATTTGCGTGTTCAGACCCAGAGACCTCCCCCCTAAATAAAGACACACTTGACTCAAATTTTACTTTTGGTTTTTGGCAGAATTTAGGCCACAACCTTATTGTTTACAGAAGGTGAGCGGTTGCATAGGCTCTGGTTCGACTAGCTCCCTGCACCCTTGCAGGCAGCGCTGACCCAGGGCACCAGCATAGGTCAGCCATGGGTAAACACCTGGGTAGGCAAACCGCTGGGAACAATGTTCACCACCCAGGTGCCCCCCCTGGACTCAGGCATGGGCACAACCCCCTCTCAGGGGTAGACCAAACCAGTTGAGTCCCTGGATTCCTTTAACGGAATACCCTTCACATAGGGATGGCGAGACCATTCTCCCATCCCTATCACATGAACCAGTGCCTATCCCCAATCTTACAAGTTGTGACAATTTGCTACACGGCAGGCGAAACTCAAATGGCACCAGCCAATCAGCCAAGTGAGGAAAATTCCTGCCTAGCCCCTGTCCCAATGACAAACAACACATGGCAGCATAGCAAGGTCAATCGCAAAATGCCCTAAAATTAGGAAGAGGTGGGCAGGTGTTCCGAATTCAAGCGCCGAAAGAGGAAACTATGGGTCATGTGCTTGGGCATAAATAGGTCCCTTGATCCATTTGGACTGTGCCCCATTGGCCAGATTGAACCCAACATTGAGGAACCTACCAATCAGGTGTTGTGGCTGTCCAATCTTACCCACCCACAACACAGGGTGTCAGTCTCCAGGTCTCACCGCAACACGTGACCTCTTTTAGGGAGGACACGATTTGCCTAATATCTCTGAAAGTTTGTGCTTTTAGCTATTACACTGCAAATACAGACAAGTGAACCGTGATCATGGGCAGAACTTTCACCACAGATTACAGACCAAAACTTTCCTCTCCTCTCAGACCACACCAAAAGCTTCCCAAAGATAAAGGTAAAGGGACCCCTGACCATTAGGTCCAGTCGTGGCCAACTCTGGGGTTGCGGCGCTCATCTCACTTTACTGGCCGAGGGAACCGGTGTACAGCTTCTGGGTCATGTGGCCAGCATGACTAAGCCACTTCTGGCAAACCAGAGCAGCGCACCGAAACACCGTTTACCTTCCAATTTATCTACTTGCACCGTTTACCTTCCTATTTATCTACTTGCACTGCTAGGTTGGCAGGAGCTGGGACCAAGCAACGGGAGCTTACCCCATCACGGGGATTCGAACCGCCGACCTTCTGATCAGCAAGTCCTAGGCTCTGTGGTTTAACCCACAGCGCCACCCGCGTCCCTAGATTCCCAAAGATACTTGGGGTCAAATTTTAGTGAGTAGATCTACAGCGGGGGCTGATCACACACTCAGCTGAGTCAAAGGCCTAGCTTGAAATTGTGTGTGCAATGCTTGGCAGTGCAAG
Source organism: Podarcis vaucheri (assembly GCF_965113315.1). Taxonomy (NCBI): domain Eukaryota; kingdom Metazoa; phylum Chordata; class Lepidosauria; order Squamata; family Lacertidae; genus Podarcis; species Podarcis vaucheri. The sequence goes on along the minus strand of NC_138762.1, from coordinate 89,876,587 downwards.
CTTATACTTGTTTACTTGGAAGTAGCTCCCCCTGTGCTTAGTGGGGCTTATTCTCCTAAGACAGAGGGAACAATTAGGATTCCTTTCTGGCGTGGAAGAATCTGCAGCATGTGCTTTCCTCCACTTTTCCTGGATCTGCATCCCTGCTCCCAGAATCTCTTTTTAAAAATTGGTGTTACATTGAGCACTTTACAGTCCTCAGGTATGAAGGTTGATCTGAGGGGCAAGTTACCTATTTTTGTTAGCAGTTTTCCATTTGAAAGCAGTGTGCCACCCAGAGCCAAAGTTTTGTCTGTTTTTGTTTATCAGTAAGCCCTAGACCAGGTATCCCCAACCTGCCGCCCTCCACATGTTTTGGCCTACAACTCCCATGATCCCTAGCTAACAGGACCAGTGGTCAGGGATGATGGGAATTGTAGTCCAAAACATCTGGAGGGCCGAAGCTTGGGGATGCCTGCCCTAGACCTTCATACGTTGTCACGATTTGCTTCAGTTTCTCAAACTTCCTTCCTGCAATAGTTAGTTCAGGTAGGAGGAACCAGAAGTGCCTTTGAGGCAGCGCAACTGGTTCCCTCTGCGCCCCCCCCCCCCCCCGTGCAAGGACCAAAAGAGTGCCCACCTCATTCCCAAAGCCTTGTAAGTGCTTGGTTTTGGGAAGGAGACAGGAGGGCTCCTATAACAGGGTCCTAGAGTCCTCCCTCTTCCTTTCCCAAAGCCTTGTTAGTGATCTCCCAGCTTTAGGAAAGAGAAAGGAGAGCTTTAGGACCCTGGCATTGTCTTGTGCTTCCTTCTCAAAGCCCAGCATCTCCCCTTTCAGGCTTTGGAAAGGTGGCACAATGGAGATGTGTGTCAAATTGTGGCTCCACACAGGCAGCCATATTACCAAGGTCTGTGCCTGAAGGAACAGCCCTATATGTATTCTATTGTGAAGACCCTGCAAAATATTTGTTCAGCTTCTCTGAAATCTCCTTCTCCTCCTTTAGTGCACCTTTGCCTCCCTGGTCATCCAAAGGTCCAATCACCTCCCAAGCTGGTTTCCTGCTGCTATTGTATTTAAATGTTTTTGTTCAGGGTGGTATTTATATTTTTAGCAAAGTGCTTTTCAAACTCCTTTTTAAGCTTCCCTTATTGTCTGCTTGCATTTCTCTTGCGAACGTTGCGTTCCTTTTGGAATCTGCCCCAAGCAGCTTTACGCTGGTGAAGGCAAGAAAATATGTAGAGAGAATAATCTTTGGCACACCTTATAAGCACATTGGCCTCATACTGTAGATCTGTTGACCAAACTGCAGGCCTGCTTTCCATCCTGATTACTGGTTCTACAGGATGAATGAGGAGGAGGGAGGCTTCACTGCAAAATCTGGCCTGGATCAAAAATTCTTTGCCATCCCTGTTTCCGAAAGGGAATTTTAGCCATCATACTTGACCGCCTTTCTCAGCAAAAGGATTTAACAGTTTCCCCATTATAGCTGAGGTTAATGACCTTACTGCTTGATTGTGTGAAACCATTATCCTAAATAACCCGCTGTCATTTATTCTTATCACACCCTAGTCCTTGTTAGGTGATGAGCTGGCAAAAGAAGTATTATCCCTGATAGCAGAGCAGTGATAATGACTCCATGAAAACAAGTAATATTGAGGTTGCTGCTGATTATTATGTAGGGGCTCTATAGGCCCTATCACATAAATTGATTGTGCACATTATCCCATAGAAGTCTCATTTCAATCATCATACTCCGCACAACTAGTACTCAGTGTCTATGCAACTTTTAAACTGCACTGAGTCAGCAACTTGCGCTCAGTTTACTTACGCAAATTGCAACCTTACGCAGTTGCGGGGAATAAAAAGCACTCTCTCACACACACTTGTGTGAATTGGCTCAAGTTATAAGCAACGGGTTTAATTGTGTCTTCACTCTGTGTTGGATTGTATCTTTTAGGCATGCTTGCAAAACAGTTCCCTGGAGAGGCAAACTGTTCTTGGAGGATCGGAACCCCCAAGCCTTGAACTCTTTCCAATTCTGCTTTTAAGAAACTCTTCTGTTCTAGCAAGTGCCTAAATGAATAGACATTATCTTCTCGAATGTATAGGCATGGCTACGTGCTTTAACATGGGCGTTCATGCTATCAAGTGTTTCCATTACTGTAGTGCATAGCAATCTTTGTGATTCTACTTTGTATTGTGAAGAATACTGATGCATATGCAGTTCACCCCGTCTCTTCCCCTTAACTGTATGCATGCTGAGGTTTACCTGCGTTTCTGCCCTCCCCCCTGCCTTTTTCTCCCCTTAAAATTCATGAGAACACCTTGCGGGAACAATATGACTAAAACGGGGTCAGCAGGATTCTATTGCATCTTGTTCATCTCCAGCAGGATTGTGAAGCCTGTTCCAATCAGCTCTTAACAGCCTTTGTGAGCAAAGCCTTCTGCCAGCTGACACCCACATTATAAAGTGAATGAGATTCGCAATGGGGAATCAATCGCAGAATCAAACCCTTACTTATCTCACCTTCGCTGGGTGAACAGCATGGAGACTGGTGGATGTATGACAAGCCGAGGTAATGACTTCCTTCCGGGGGGGGGGGGGGAGAAACATCTCTAGTATTGTCTGGGAGTTCAGTGATGGCGAGGCCCCCACAACTCCCTAATGATTAACAGTTGAATTCATAGATTACTTTGAGATAGCACAGCACACTCTCCCAAATTAACATTTCACATATTACAGATCTGGCAGGAAAACAGATGAATATATTCCACATAATGCAGGGGTGGGGAACCTCTGGCCTTCGAGATATTGCCGAAATACAAATCCCATCACCCCCAGCACACATGGCCCAAGGGATGGCAATTTAGCAACATCTGGAAGGCTCATGGGTCTCCACACCTGACATAATAAGTCAAAAGGGCCAGTTAGGACCATTTCTCTCCCACTGGCTCAATCCTTGAGAATAGCTAACACACACAGCTCTTCCCTGCTCACCTGGTCACCATTTCCAGTGGGACAGTTCAGTCACCACCTGTTGTTGTTGTTTAGTCATTTAGTCATGTCTGACTCTTCGTGACCCCATGGACCAGAGCACACCAGGCACTCCTGTTTTCCACTGCCTCCCACAGTTTGGTCAAACTCATGCTGGTAGCTTCGAGAACACTGTCCAACCATCTCATCCTCTTTCGTCCCCTTCTCCTTGTGCTCTCAATCTTTCCCAACATCAGGGTCTTTTCCAGGGAGTCGTCTCTTCTCATGAGGTGGCCAAAGTATTGGAGCCTCAGCTTCACGATCTGTCCTTCCAGTGAGCACTCAGGGCTGATTTCCTTAAGAATGGAGAGGTTTGATCTTCTGGCAGTCCATGGGACTCTCAAGAGTCTCCACCAGCACCATAATTCAAAAGCATCAATTCTTCGGCGATCAGCCTTCTTTATGGTCCAGCTCTCACTTTCATACATCACTACTGGGAAAACCATAGCTACATGCCTACAAATTGCAGGGTTGGTTTCAAAATGGGACTGATTTCCTGCCTAAATCAGGAAGTCAGCTGTGATATTTGTGCGCACACACGGAGTGAACAGGAGGAACTGATGGAGAGAGTATATGGATCTATGGATTTCAGTTCTCTTGGTTTCTCGTTTTGCCAATCTTATATCCAGTTCTCCACATTGATGCAGCAATTTGTGCTTAAACAAAAAACAACTCAGGAAAAGTTCATCACCATTTTATTGCACATTTTTTCCTAACACCAGAAGTTCACTACAGGAGAATGTTTGTCTAAACAGCCTTATCTTCAGGCCAGCAGAATGCCAACGCTGATGAGGATTCTTGTATTCAACAGGGGGGATGTACTAGAGGAGATTTCTCCATACAATCAGAACCCGTACATGACTGGAGTTCCTGACCATATGGAGGACCATTCTCAAAGACAGCCAATTGCCTCTTCAGGACTTAGCTCAGTGGGCAGCGGTCAGCAGCTAGAGCCAAGGCAGTGGGTACAATGCCCGTCTTCCCTTTCAAGCTGTGGAGCTTCATACAAGTAATTCTATGTAATGTGTAGAACTGCTCTGAGCTATATCAAGCTAAAAGTGCCCTGGGCTCCGGCCAGTCACATAATCGTAACAGCTCTTCAAACTGTATGGCTGTTTCATTAATCAGACATTTCTAAAATAAAATTGCTCTTTTTCCTTTCTCTCTCTCTTCTTGTCTCCTAAATTGCAGTCTTTCTCCCTCTGCCCCCCACTTTAAAAGACAACAGCAAAGCTACCATTCCATCCCAGATACACAGATGTACTCTATTTTCAAAATGGTTGCTAAACCCTTCAAGCAGACCTTCATATTGAGGCATAGGCTGCCATCTAGTGGAAATACGAAACTTAACCAAGTGTTTCAAACACCATCTAGAATTAAATTGCAGATCACCTTTATGTTATTTTTATGTTTCCCATATATTGCCCCACTCTTTCCACGCCACAGATGCCAGCTCATTCATGAGAGCACCTTCAGACATTTCTACTTAAGTAAGCTAATGATTCTATCAAATGCAGCAATCATGTGCACCACAGCTGCTTGTATTGCATTGACGTCTGAAGCAAGTCTGTTAGTAAACTGACTGTTATTATTATTACTAGGAATTGTGCACAAGTGAGCAAACATGAATACATTGGTACCTCAGGTTACATACACTTCAGGTTACATACGCTTCAGGTTACAGACTCTGCTAACCCAGAAATAGTACCTCGGGTTAAGAACTTTGCTACAGGATGAGAACAGAAATTATGCTCTGGCGGTGCGGCAACAGCGGGAGGCCCCATTAGCTAAAGTGGTGCTTCAGGTTAAGAACAGTTTCAGGTTAAGTATGGACCTCCAGAACGAATTAATTACTTAACCTGAGGTACTTAACCTGAGCCATGTTTGCTGGAACTGATGGGAGTTAAAAGCTCGCATTCATGCTATGAAGTGCCGCTACGATGCCACTTGAAAGAGTTGTGGCTTTCCCCAAAGAATTATGGGAGATGTAGTTTGTTAAGGGTGCCAGCTTAAATGAAATATTGCAGGGGCCTAAGTAAGCCCTGCCCCGCATAACCGATCACATGATACGGTGCACACACGCCATTCAACTGACAGTGCCCATCAACTTGGCAGTGTCCCTGACCCCTCAAATATTTTATTGTGGGGGACAAAGCCCCCACAGCCCCTAGGAGTTGGCTTTCATGGGGCTGAGAGTTGTAAGGATGCCTCTATCAGGTCCTCCAAGTGTCCCTATTTTCCAGGGACAGTTCCAGACTTACAGAAACTGTCCCAGCATCCCAGAATGTCCCACTTTTCCTTAGGATGTTGCTATTTTCATTACAGAAATGATGGAGGGTATGGAGTTATGCTACTTCCGAGCTAAGGAGAGAAGTAACTATATACAACCGGCAATTTAACAACCAGTCCCTCTTCTCAGGCAATTGTAGAATTGTGAGAGGCACCCCCTGCGCCCCCACAAACTGTTTAGGGGTATTCATACCCCTGTGCCCCCCCCGAAAAAGCCCTGGATCCAGTTCACATTTAAAGGTGAATCTGCCTGATTCAAACTTTACAAAACAGTACATGAGCTGAAACACAGCCATCCCTCAAAATTCACACTGCTTCAGATTTTACAGCTCAGTTCTCCAGTCGAGTAATGTTTACAAAAATGCCCATATGAATCTAACCAGCAGTCGTGCCTCCTGCCTGTGTATTATATGGGCAGAAGGGTTCGGCTGCTGGTGGCTGGCAGGAGAGCAGCAAACCTGGGAAAGGTGGATGCAGAGACACTCATTCCACACACACAAACATATCCCAGAGCAACGGGGGGGGGGGGGGTTGCTCTACCAGAGACACCTATTTCTACAAAGCAGATTTCCAGGATGAATAACTCTGGATCCTATAACTATGGAAATAGCTGTTTCTTGTTGTTGCTGTTTAAAAAAGAAGACGAAAAGAGAAAAGTCATCTGAATAGTTAGAAACTTATCTTTAGAAATACAGAAATACAGTTATTTTAATATTCAACATATGTTAACAATATTCATCAAATCCATATGTAGATATGATTCTATAAATAAAGCAGCAAAATTTGTGCATGTGTGTGTTACTTTTTGGATCACTTAAAAGCTCCTCACCTATGGGTCAAGTTGTTTTTTTCTCTTTTTTGGCCCCTAACCCAGGTCATGCTTTTGCTAATATTTTGGCTTTTCACCCGTGGGTCACATTTTTATTCATTTTTTTCTGCTGCTGACCCCTAGGTCACTTTTTCCCTAATTTTCCTGATTACCCACATGGGGGACACATTTTTTAGCTACTGATTGGTCATTTCCCCCTCTCATTTTTTGGCCTATAATCCACTGGTCACAGGTTTTTGGCTTATTTTCTGGCTCCTAATCTGCAGGTCATATTTTTGCTCATTTTTCAGCTCCTGGACTGCAGGGCCCCTTTTTCATTCATTTTTCAACAGCCGACCTGCTCAGATCACTTTCCTCCTCATTTTCTGTCTCTTAAATATTGTGCCATGTTTTTCCTCATTTTCTTTTTTTTTTTATAATATTTTTTATTAGTTTTACAAAAGTTTTTATAACAGACAAACACAAAAAAGAAAACAAACAAACAAACAAGTATAATTTCATAATGTCATTTCATAAACTTCTTTCCTCGGACTTCCCCATACCTCCCCTTTCTGCATCCTCATGTCCAAATTTTATAGCAACTTATAAATGTTTTTTCCAACTCTAATTCGTCATAGTCCTTTCTTATTCTAATCTTATATTACTGCAACCCTTTCTCTCTATAGAATCTCGACATTCTAAACTTCATCAAGTTTATAGTAGTCCTGTTTTTCCTCATTTTCAATTCCTGACTCAAGAGTCACTTTTTTGCTCATTTTCCTTCTCCTTATGAGCAAGTCACTGTTTTTGCTCCTCAGCCATGGGACACATTTTTTGGCTCCTGACCAGTGGGGCTCATTTTCACTCACCACTGCTGGCTTCTAGCCACAGTGGATATGCTCCACCACTATGGTCAGAGACAGTTTTCTTATGGATATCTGTTGCTCGAAATCAGACTATGGGGGAGTGCTGTTCATTCACATCCTGCTTCTTAGCTTCCTGTAGGCATTTGGCTGCCCACTGTGAGAACAGAATGATGTACTAGAAGAGACATTGGCCTTATCCATCAGGCTCTTATTAGGTTAAAAGGTAAAGGTAAAGGTTAAGGGTCTTTCTTAGGTTAAGGGTCGCAGGTGGCGCTGTGGTCTAAACCACTGAGCCTCTTGGGCTTGCCAATGGAAAGACGGCAGTTCAAATCCACTCGATAGTGGTAAACTCTCGTTGCTCTATCCCAGCTTCTGCCAACCTAGTAGTTCTAAAGCATGGGTAGGCAAACTAAGGCCTGAGGGCTGGATCCGGCCCAATTGCCTTCTAAATCTGGCCCGCATATGGTCTGGGAATCAGCGTGTTTTTACATGAGTAGAACATGTCCTTTTTAAAAAAATGCATCTCTAGGTTATTTGTGGAGCCTGCCTGTTGTTTTTGCATGAGTAGAATGTGTGCTTTTATTTAAAATGCATCTCTGGGTTATTTGTGGGGCATAGGAATTCATTCATTTTTTCTCTCCAAAATATAGTCTGGCCCTCCACAAGGTCTGAGGGACAGTGGACCGGCCCCCTGCTGAAAAAGTTTACTGACCCCTGTTCTAATGCATACCAGCATGACTAGATAAGTAGGTGCCACTGTGGTGGGAAGGGAAATGGCATTTCCATGTGCCCTGGCACTCATCACGATGTCCCGTTGCCCCAGAAGCTGTTTAGCCGTGCTGGCCACATGACCCAGAAAACTGTCTGTAGACAAACACCGGCTCCCCCGGCCTGAAAGTGAGATGAGCGCTGCAACCCCATAGTCACCTTTGACTGGACTTAACCATCCAGAGGTCCTTTGCCCTTTTTACCTTTACCTTACCTCTTCTAAGGTTCTTAACCATAGCTAATACCCACAATATTTCAGTAAGCAACCTGTGTAACTCAGTGCATTAAGAATACCTTTAAATGTTTGTTTATATTAGCATTTAATTTTGGTCCCAATGAATGCCCCCAATGTAGTTCCCAATGATTCATCGCATTCTTGATGCAATAAAAACTGGGAACAAAACCATTATAAAAATGAAACCATTATAAAAATGAAATAAAAACAAAACCAGCAGTTAGCATATAGTTAAATCAATTAAAAGCTTGGCAAAAATCATGACTTCCCAGCTCTAAACCAGCAATGAAACCACCTCCTTTGGTGGCAAAATACCATAGGAGCCAACTTCCAGGGGCTAAGGTCCCCCAATAAAATATTTAAGGGGGCCAGCCCCCCCCAAGTTGATGGGCATTTTCCTGCAAATAATGTATGTGTGCCACATCTTGTGATTGATTATGCAGGAAGCCCTCCCCCCCCAAAAAAAAAAAAAATTATTCAAGTTGGCACCCCCTCAGAACATGGAGCAGGATCTCTAACAATGACCATAGCCAATCAGAAGGTTCAAGCAACCAGTACGATCAGAGCTTATATAATTCCACAATACGGAAAATATTTGGCCAATGTTACTTGTTGAAGGAATCATTTATTAAGAGATGCACAACTTCTTCCATGATAATTTCTTCCATAATAATGGACAACGCTTTCAACAACGGGATTCGTGTTTTTTGTTTTATTTTAATGCTTTATTTTAGAGCCAGTGTGGTGTAGTGGTTAAGAGCGGTAGTCACGTAATCTGGGTAACCGGGTTCGCGTCTCCGCTCCTCCACATGCAGCTGCTGGGTGACCTTGGGCCAGTCACACTTCTGTGAAGTCTCTCAGCCCCACTCACCTCACAGAGTGTTTGTTGTGGGGGAGGAAGGGAAAGGAGATTGTTAGCCGCTTTGAGACTCCTGAAGGGGAGTGAAAGGCGGGATATCAAATCCAAACTCTTCTTCTTCTTCTTCTTCTTAACGTTGGGGAAATTGAAGATATAATTGGTCAAAACAATATTCATAGCTCTTGCAGATGTCAGATTAGAAAAGCGGTTCTCAAAAGGGTCAGCAGCTGCATTCTCTGGTGAGCAGCTCACATTGCTGTGACCCTCTGTTTGTCCCTCGGAGATGTTTAAATAATGAAGTGTGCAAGTCCAGCTATGAAAAATGGCTCAGCCCTGCCAGCGATGGAACTTAGTATGCACAGCAGGCCATCCAGCTGCAGCAGAAGACAAGTAAACCAAAACACGCAATTTATGTCAGCTCATTCCGTACATAAAGACCATTTCCCTGAGTTCCAAGCACCTGGAAGGACAGAGCTCATTTTGCACTTGTCCGCATAGGTTCAGCACAAGTCCAGTGGAGTCAGAACTGAGTTGATTTCGTTGTGGTTTGTTTCATAGGTCATCAACAATAATGCTCGTTTTTACAATATTAAAACACAAAAGTGGAAATATATGCCAAAAAAAAACTTTCACTGAAACAAGACAAACCATAGTTTGCATTTTTAAAAAAATAATAATAATCCCAATGTAATATATTACACTGCTCTGATTCAATACTGGCCCAGCTCAAACATCTGGAGTGTTAGCAGAGTAGTTACATTGCAGCTAAGAAGCCAAATCATATGCAATACTGACTCTTTTCTTGAAATTAAAACAGTGTCCAAACACTTGTTAAAATATTCAAAAGCTGTTACTTGGAGAACATACAGTGGTACCTCGGGTTACATATGCTTCAGGTTACAGACTCCACTAATCCAGAAATAGTACCTCGGGTTAAGAACTTTGCTTCAGGATGAGAACAGAAATTGTGCTCTGGCGGTGTGGCAGCAGCAGGAGGCCCCATTAGCTAAAGTGGTTCTTCAAGTAAAGAATAGTTTCAGGTTAAGTACGGACCTCCGGAACAAATTAAGTACTTAACCCGATGTACCACTGTATAGCTAAAGAAGAATACATTGGTACCTCGGAAGCCGAACGCTGAAACCCCGGAAGTAATTGCTTCCGTTTTCAAACACACCTCGGAAGTCAAACGGCTTCCTCTGCATGTTTTTCAGTTTTCTTGATTGACTTTGGAGACCACCCTTTGCGCCTCAGTTGTCCAACATTTCGTAAGTCAAACGGTCTTCCGGAACGTATTACATTCAACAACCGAGGTACCACTTCAGATGCAATGTATTTATATTTACATGCTTATCAAAGCATGGGCTTAGTTGAAGATTACAGCTTCCAAAGAAATAGTATCTCTCTCTCTCCAGTACTGGCACTCAGCCTTTTGTGCATTAGGCAGCTAGGCCATGTAGTTCCTTCTGAGAGGTTTCCACTTTCTCCTTCCAAAAGACTTCTCCTTCCTGCTTCTTTGGGCGAGTATACTGTAAACATCTGTACTTCTTTCTGCCACAGTGCACACACGCAACCTGCCACCTGGAGAAGGGTTGTGGCTCAGAAGGGAGAACATCTGCTTTTCACACAGAAAGTCCCAGTTTCAATTCCTGTCATCTCCAGATACGACCGGGAGAGGCCCCTGTCTCAGCTCTTGAAGAGTTGCTGTGAGTCGTTCTAGAGTTAGATGGATCAGTGGTCTGACTCAGAATAAGGCATCTTTTTTAAAAAATTATAATTTTTATTAGTATTTTCCACACAACAACAACACAAAAAATATCAAAAAATAACAATACACAAAACACAAAAACCGACATTCAAAAAACCAAAAACCAAATCCACATCTTACAAGTCAATAATATATACACTAAAAAGAAAAACAAACATTGACTTCCACCAATCCCACAGCACCTCCTTTACCTCTCATTGTGTCTTCCTGTTTAGGCGAATTTTGGAGAAACCTCAAAGTTCGACTCTGCCCTTCAGGGAGGTGCGAGTCTAAAAGGGGATAACCGCCAGTAGGGGGAGCCTGTTGATGCAAATATAACTGTAAGCTCTCCCCTGATGTCACCGGGGTCGTGCCATGGCCCCCCGCCACACAGGGCATCAGACAGGATCCATGACCGCCAGATTCCTTTAACGGAATACCCATACCCAGGGATAGGTGATGGCCACACCCTGCCCTTCCATACACCAACCACAGATTCCAATGCCTAACCGCCAATACCAGAAAGTTGTGACGATTTGCTACGAGGCAGGCGAAAAAACCAAGAGGCCGGTGCCAAGTTGCCAATGGGAAAAAACTCCTACCAGGCCCCTTGGACAACCAAGGCGACCAACCTAAGGTCCATAGCAAGGTCATTCAGAAAGGATGAACTAAAGGGGGGTGAGCTGATGGAAACGGCAGCACAATGAGGGGAAGAGCTGCCGCGGCCACATTTAGGCGGCTAAACCCCGCCCCCGAGTTTCCTACCAATTTGGAAGACTGACCGGGGAGCGGGCACGTCAGCAGGGATGATGGGCAGGGGGCTGACACGCCCCCTGCAAAGCGTGGAAAAGGCTCCCGATCACAATCCCTCCCTGGAGAGGCTTTCTTATCCTTTCACTTCACAAGGAGAGGCTTTCTTATCTTTTCACTTCACAAGGTTATTCCAGACTCAGCCAGATTTCTGTCCTTGAACCTTGGCTTTTAAGGTATTCATTTAGACACTCCCATTCCTTTTTCACTTCACTTTTTGTTTTTTGTCTTATTATAGTTGTCAATCTGGCTAATTCTGAATATTCTGAAAGCTTACATAACCACTCCCCCTAGTGGGTAACTGATTTCCTTTCCAATACTTGCTGCAGACATTGCGTATAGGAAAAATTTAGTTTTGTCTTTTGGAATACCATCATTTAAAATTCCTAAAAGGAATGCCTCTGGCCTTTTACTATATGATATTCTTAGCATTTTCTTTATTTCTTCGTGGATCATGCTCCAAAATTTCTCAATTTCGGGGCATGTCCACCACATATGGTAGAAGGTTCCTTTTTGTTTCTTACATATCCAGCACTTATTGTTGTATGATTTATTCATTTTTGCCAGCCTTTCTGGTGTCAGATACCACCTGTGATGCATTTTCATATAGTTCTCTCTTATTAGGTAACATGCTGTAAATAAGGCATCTTATGTAACTATGCTTCTCTCCCACCCACCCTGATTATGATATAATCAGTGGGTTCATGTTATTCCAAGCACTGATACAGATACAATCACATTGGGATCACTAGTAGCGTTGCCCTGTATAAAATAGGATTGTCCCGTATTTCAATGTCGAATGCTACGTCCTGCATTAATACAGTGTGGTCCTGTACTTCAGGTCTTATTTCTCTCTCTCTCTCTCTCTCTCTGAGCTATTTTGTAAACTTCCATTTATAACTTTATAACATTTGTAAACTTCATGACATCTCATGAAAATATATAAGTTTGAATAAATGCCACCTTATTACACCAGTGGCCAGTAACAGTGTGTGCAGAAAGTAAGGGAGAAGGGAAGACCACTTATAAAGGACGTGATGGTGGAGAAACTCAAAGCATACAATTGTGGACTGGCTACCATTCCCTGCTGCTGACACCGCCCAGCCATTGTATGCCTACCTTGAGTGCCAGTGAATAAGACACTGGCCACATATATCGTGCTGACCGAGACACCCACAGTCTCTACTGCTGCCCCCTAATGGCAATTGATAAGGTTGCTCCACAGGAATAGTAACTTGGTGGTTGTTGGACAACCACGCCACCAGTTTTTGTCGTTGCTTTGCTCCACGTATTTCCCAGAACAGACTGCACATGCAGTTATGCTAGGTTATTTATCTTTTGGGGGATCTTTTGTTCAATCTATTCTAATGTCTCTGAATAATTGTGGAATTTTATTTTAAATTGGCTATTGTGTTTGAGAGGTCTTCTGAGTGCCAAGATTTATTTTGTGCACACCTGCCCCTCTGTTTGTTTCTCCCTTGATAGGCTCATAATGAGCACCTTGGATCAGTCATCATCACCTGCTTTCCCCTCAGGCGAGCCTGGCCCCTGGCTTTTGGCTGAAGATCCAGCCTCCTTCTCTCCTTTGCTGATTCCCTAATGTCCTTCCCTCATATTATTATTATTATTTTGGCTGGAGACCATGATTTGTCTTCCCTTCTCCTTGGTTCTCTCTCTCTTCTCTCTTTCTCTCTTTCCTTCTCCCTCTCTCCCTCTCCCTCTGTCTCTCTGCTATGGAAGAGGCTTCCTTTGCTGAGCAAGCAGAAATGTGAACTCCTTGTAAACTTCCTGCTTCCCATTTCCCATTATTTTTTAATAGGGGGGGAATCCCTGTCAGTTCCCCCCAGTTTACGCTCCATGTGTCTCATGTTGCAGAAATAAAAATGTCAAGGGAAACATGGTTCAACTTTAGACCCTACCTGCCCACAGACTGTCTCACCAGAGTGGTGCATGCTCTAGTTATCTCCTGCTTGGACTACTGCAATGCTCTCTGCGTGGGATACCTTTGAATGTGACCTGAAACTACAACTACAACTAATCCAGAATGCAGCAGCTAGTCTGGTGACTGGGAGTGGCTGCCAAGACCATATAATGCCAGTCCTGAAAGACCTACATTGGCTCCCAGCACATTTCCAAGCACAATTCAAAGTGTTGTTGCTGACCTTTAAAGCCCAGTACACTTGAAGGAGCATCTCCACCCCCATCGCTCAGCTCAGACACTAAGGTCCAGCTCTGAAGGCCTTCTGGTGAGAAGTGAGGATACAGGGAACAGGGCAGAGGGCCTTCTCGGTGGTGGCACCCACCCTGTGGAACTCCATCTCATCAGATGTCAAGGAAACAAGCAATTGTATGACTTTTAGAAGACATCTGAAGGCAACCCAGTACAGTGGTACCTCGGGTTACATACACTTCAGGTTACATACGCTTCAGGTTACAGACTCCGCTAACCCAGAAATAGTGCTTCAGGTTAAGAACAGAAATCATGTTCCGGCAGCGCAGCAGCAGCTGGAGGCCCCATTAGATAAAGTGGTGCTTCAGGTTAAGAACAGTTTCAGGTTAAGTACGGACCTCCGGAACGAATTAAGTCCTTAACCCGAGGTACCACTGTATTGGGAATTTTTTAATGACTAATGTTTTACAACTTTTTATGTGCTATAAGCCGCCCAGAGTGGCTGGGGAAACCCAGACAGATGGGCAGGGTATAAACAATAAAATTATTGTTGTTGTTGTTATTATTATTAGACGAATGCAAGGCTGGAAACTACTGCTCTTTGGGGAGAAAATGTTGCATGCATACACACATCCTTTCTCACACACATACAACTTTTCCTGAAAAAACACCCACAGCAACAAAGAGTAAAAGCAGCCCTGGATACAGAATGCTTCCCAAGGACACGCTTATTGAGCATTCATCCAGATTTGTGTGCAGGGAAATCAGACAATGTTGGTTATTTAAGGGATATTCATTCTGCAGCTCCCTCTTTGCATGTTATGTTATGTTATGTTATGTTATGCTATGCTATGCTATGCTATGCTATGCTATGCTATGCTATGCTATGTTATGTTATGTTATGTTATGTTATGTTATGTTATGTTATGTTATGTTATGTTATGTTATGTTATGTTATGTTATGTTATGTTATGTTATGTTTTATCACCAGGTTGGACACTGTTTTCCTTTTGGGTGAAGACAGACGCAAAGTAGGTGTTGAGCAATCTCACCTTCTCTCTGTCACCCAATAGCATTTCCCAATCTTCTCCACGCAGAGGTCTTTCAGCAGCACCCTGTGTTGTGGTGCCAAAATTTGGTGTCCCCCTGCCTTTCATGCGCCATTCTAAATAATAGTTGTGGCATCCTCTCTGCCACTCCCAAGGCTCTGTGCCCAGTGTAACCGAACTGGTTGCACTCGCCTAAAACTGTCTCTGCTAGAAAGTCTAAAACAGGGGTCCCCAACCTGTAGCCCGTGGGCCGGAAGCAGCCCACAGAGGCTGTTTAACTGGCCCACGAGCCGCCCCTGAACCAAGCCGCCCGCTCAGCAAGTCCCCGCACACTGCGCTAAACCGGCGCATTGTGGCACGGGGACTCTCTTCTGCGGCTCCGGAAATCGCTTCTGCGCGTGCCCAGACACCAAAAATCGCCAAAAATGTGCACAGGAGCGATTCCAGCATCTGGGCATGCACAAAAGCAATTTCCGGCGCCACGGACATGCGCAGACGCAGTTTCCAGCATCGAGCTGCGCCGGTCTGGCCCACGGAGGATCTCCACAGGAGTGATCCGGCCCACACCCAGTAAGCCTTTCCGGCCCCTGGTCTAAACCCCTGGAGAAGCACTACTAGAGAGTGTAGGCAATACTGAGCTATGGTGACCAGTGGGTTGACTTGGCATCTATATATGTTTCCCATGGTAAATCATCAAAAAATACAAGCCTGACTAAAACATCCCATAGTTTTCCTAGTTTTAAGAACATAAGCTAGCTACCCTGTGTTTAACGTCTTTGCAACAGTATTCTTCTGTATTATAATGTTGCAAAAAAGAAGTCAAAGCATAGCCTAATAACTGAGCCCACAAATATAATTCAACGTGCTAGAGTATATTGTCCATATTGTACTATATTGTTTAAGTTTACCTTTCCTGTCCCTTCAAAAATCTTATTTTAGCATTTTCTGCCAGGAATCTGGAGAAACCATTAACAAACATCTGTACTCCTTAGAGACAGCACATACTGGTCTAAGCTGGATAGTCCTGCCTTGTAACCTCATTTTGAAATCTGGAGAGAACATGGGACTAAGCATTTTACCGCACACTTGGGCCTATGCTGACAGAGGAGTGCCAAATTCTACTGGCTCTTCAATAGTTCTTCCGCAGCAGAATTCTTTTGGGAGAAAATAAGCCGGGGGGGAAGGAAGGAATTGGCGCAGATGGCGAGTGGAAAGGAAATCTCAAGAAATCTGGGGGCTGAATAAAACTGCAGTCTTCATTAGACATGGGGGGGGGGATTCAGTTCAGTTTGCATTTTAATGCCTTGAGACCTCCGTGTATAGGGCGGTGCATAAATTCAATTACTACTACGACTAATAATAATACCAAATCCATTCTTCCTGAAAGAATATGCAAAGTGGAATGCAGCTGCCCCTCAAAATTCACAGTTCTTTAAATTCTGCAGTGCAGTTCTCCAATGGAAGAATGTGTGCAAAATGCTTATATTGGGAGGAAGGTCCTCAGAAAGCCCTGTATATTTGTGAAAATAACATGCAAAGATTCATAACTTACACAAATTGCTTTGAGGTTTTATTTACAGCTACCATATTTTTCTCTCTATAAGACACACCAGATGATAAGATGCACCTAGTTTTTGGAGGAAGAAAACAATAAAAAAAAATATTCTGAATCCCAGAAGCCAGAACAGCAAGAGGGATCTGCCTTCTGGGATAGCCTCTTGCTGTTCTGGCTTCTGGGATAGCCGCCAAAGCCTCTCCCGGGCAGTGGGATGAAGGCTCCCCCTGCCCAGAAGAGTCTGTGCATGGCTAAGATGCCCTCTGTCCCTTCTCCCACCTCCTGCAAAAACCAGCCAAGAGCCGTGCGCTCTTTAAAGGGAGCGTGGCTCTTGCGGGCTTTTCTATGAGGTGGGAGAAGGACAGCCTGTCAGGATTCCCCCACCTCCCACAAGAGCCATGCGAAGCCTCCGCAGGGCAGTGGGGAGCCTTCACCCCGCTGCCCTGCGGAGGCTTCATGCAGCTAAGCCAGAAGCCAGAACAGGGAGAGGGAGCGCTGCGCGGTGCAGCCTGCATTCGCTCCATAAGACGCACACACATTTCCCCTTTTTAGGAGGGAAAAGGTGCGTCTTATAGAGCGAAAAATACGGTAAGTGGTATACAAATCCTGCTCAACAAACAAATTGTATTTAGGGAAATTGTTTGCAAAAATGCATCGATTATGGAAAATCACATTTCCTGCCAAAATGTGTATATTAAGAGAAATGCACTGTAAAATGCTGACAAATTTTCATGAGGGCTTAAAAAAAATATCAGGCTGATGAAGAAATGTGGAAAACTCAACTTGATGAATGGAAGAACAAGAAACCAAGAGAAACCAAAGCTGAGAGGTTTGTACACCCCTAGGGATCATAGTGTCAAATATCCCACTAAATAGACAAGTTGAACAATGGTTGTGAAGACCCCATCAGGGCTTCTACTTCTTCTTTACTTCATTATACAATATCACTATTGCTTTTTCCTCTCTTTTCAAGGGGCTTCGCACATTCATTGGCACAGTGCAGGCTGCATCCCAACTCAGTTCTGGTCAATAAAAGGCTTCCAGATGGCCCTAAAGTGAGTTATTGAGTTCTTCCTCAAATGGAACATGTGAGAAATTTCATAGATGGGCCAAAGAATAAAAGTAACAATGTTCTGGAGATGGGTTTCATGGCCATGGAAGTCTGCTAATGCCCCCCACCCCACCACCCAAAAAAATAATAATCCCAATGCCATCTAAAATAGATTAATAATTTCCCTTAACAAAGGCAAATTAAAATGATATGAAATGAATTCCAGTGACTATTAAAATCCTGCATCCTTATGTCTAAATTATTTGAAATGTTCATGTTTTTAGTGCATAGTGTTTGGTTCCTAACTGGTCCACTAGAGGATGCTATTTGCTTCCAAATATAAGGGCACCCAGAGTAGGTTTTATATTTATATATATATACTATATATACAATATATGAATTACCTGGGGGGGCAGGGGAATCAAAGAAAGCTATTTGACTTTACAACTACTTCCTATATGCGAATATATTTAGCAAATATATGGTGATGTGAAGGCTTCTCCTCATAATTCCATGTCTAACATAGGGATTTGAGTTACAGATAGGTAGTCGTGTTGGTCTGCCATAGTCAAAATAAAAAATTCCTTCCAGTAGCACCTTAAAGACCAACTAAGTTAGTTCTTGGTATGAGCTTTCGTGTGCATGCAGTGTATCTGAAGAAGTGTGCATGCACACGAAAGCTCATACCAAGAACTAACTTAGTTGGTCTTTAAGGTGCTACTGATAGGGATTTGAAACTATCATCTAAGATCCGGGCTTAATTTAGACACGAGACATGGAAAAAACCCCCAGCAACTTTGTGTTTTTATATATATATATAATATTTTATTAGGTTTTATCAATAGAAAAGTTTAGAAAAATACAAAAAAACGAAAAAGATACAAAATTACAGAATACAAAAATACAAACATTAAACACAAAAATAGAAAAAGAAAAAACACATATAAAAAAACAAAAATCCCCTCTTTCTTAGTTTCTCATCTTTAGTTAACTTATTTTCCTGACTTCCTTGCGTCTCCCATTTTTGTATCCCTTTTAGAATTTGGTTCAGCAAATTCATGTCCTATTAATTTATCTATTATTGATCCCATCTTACATTTTAAAACCCAGCAACTTTGAAATCAGACGTTTCCCAAAAGAGGCATCAATTTAACATAAACCTTTGAAGCCCACCTTTATGTGCACACTTTAAAGTTTGCAAACAACAACAACAACCCTTGACGTTTTTTGAATGATAATAATTTTTTAAAAAACAACATAGTGTGAACACATAATGAGCATTTGGTGATTTGGTGAGCATAGCACCTAAAGTGGGTGTGCTCTCCGTTAGAAATCTTTGTAATGCATAGGACTTCCTGAAATCTGAGAAGGCAGATCCCTCAAGAAAAAAGGTGGAAGGCCATCAATTGAAGGATCTACTATTTCTGTGGCTCTTTGCTCTAGAAACACACAGAGGCTCCCAAGTTGACCATCATGTGTGCAAAGCATGCATATGGTAACAAGAAATGCTTAGCTTGTAAGTCACCAAACCAAATGGAACCTACTGGCAAGTCACTAGTGTGCAGTAAGCAGTGGCGTAGCGTGGGGGGTGCAGGGGGGGCCGGCCGCACCGGGCGCAACATCTGGGGGTTAGGGTTAGGGGGCGCAAATCCACGGGTTAGGGGGCGCAAATTACATGCCTTGCCCCGAGTGCTGACAACCCACGCTACGCCACTGGCAGTAAGCTTAGATCTTATCTTTTATTTTATTTTCTTGCTAGAAAAGAGGCTGCATGAGGCTGAACGCTGGAGTCATGCTGCTCTGGCAAGTTAAGTGGTTTGGGGGTTGTCCAGAAGCAGTTTGGGGAAATTCTTCTCCAGCTTCAATTTTAATTCAAATTGGAGAAGAATGGAGGGACTTGATGCTTCTTCTTCTAAAAAAAGCATTATGAGCCTCCAAAACCTGCTTAACAAATGCAGTGAATGAATCGGTTTTTTTTTTTAAAAAAAAGGAAAGATAACCAGCAGACAACTCTGAAGTTAAAGCCACACAAGAAAAGTGCCATTTGACCTACATTCAGAAACTGCTGATCAGTAAGATCTGAAAGACGACACCAGACTCTGAAATTAATTTATTTCATATTACATTGCACAAGTGCAGCCATTAAAGAGAGAATCCTCCGTTATAAGTTAATTTTAAAATGCAAAATGAAATTACCGGGAGAGAATGTGATCCAGCCAAAATTAAGCACTTTTAAATCTCATTGATCTCCATTCCATATGTTTAACTTCCTGCGTCTGATGACTGGAATGGTTCTGTTCTATTCCCTATTGCAACTTGTCCTCTGTGGACACTCCTTTCCCCACTCACCTCTGGCCTCGTTCATAGGACAGCTGAGAGTGGCTGGGGAAGCATTGCTATAGTATCCATAAGCATAGTATCCAAATAATGAGATGTAACAGTTCCACTCTGTTTAGTCTGGCTGCATCTGGAGTAATGTGTCCAGCACAGATGTGGGTAGCATTGTGGTCTAAACCACTGGGCCTCTTGGGCTTGACAATCAGAAGGTCGGGGGTTCGAATCCCCCACGATGGAGTGAGCTCCTGTTGCTCTGCCCCAGCTCCTGCCAACCTAGCACTTCGAAAGCACACCAGCATGAGTAGATAAATAGGTACCACTGTGGCGGGAAGATAAACGGCGTTTCTGTGCACTCTGGTTTCCGACACAGTGTCCCGTTGCACCAGAAGCATTTTAGTCATGTTGGCCACATGACCTGGAAAGCTGTCTGTGGACAAATGCTGGCTCCCTCGGCCTGAAAGCAAGATGACTGCTGCAGCCCCACAGTCACCTTTGACTGAACCTAACTGTCCAGGGGTCCTTTACCATTATTGTGTCCAGTTCTAGGCACATATCAAGAGAGATATTGACAAACCACAGAGGGTGCAGAGGAGCATAGCTGGTATGGTAGAAACCATGTTCTTGAAAGTGCTGGGTGTGTTTAGCCTACAGAAGAGACAATTGTGTCAGTGGTAGAGGTGTACCTCTGCAGAACATGGGTTCTCTGTTGTTCCAAAGAGCAAGCAAATGGCTAGAATTTTGAGGGGAACAGATTTTGGCCAAACTTCACAGGAACTTCCTAAGTTCCTAACAGCCTTCAACAGCATCCATAAATTGATTTATTCATTGAAAAATATGCATGCCCAGCTATCCTTCTTTAGTTTGAGGTGGTAGCATTTAAACTATGCTAGTACAGTGGTAGCTCAGGTTAAGTACTTAATTCGTTCCGGAGGTCCGTTCTTAACCTGAAACTGTTCTTAACCTGAAGCACCACTTTAGCTAATGGGGCCTCCTGCTGTTGCCACGCCACCAGAACACGATTTCTGTTCTCATCCTGAAGCAAAGTTCTTAATCCGAGGTACTATTTCTGGGTTAGCGGAATCTGTAACCTGAAGCGTATGTAACCTGAAGCGTATGTAACCCGAGGTACCACTGTAGAATTCATGACCTGTAGTAATTTAAGATTGCAGGTCATCCCAGTGTATGGCATACAGGGTGAAGCTGGTAATTCCATCTATGGCCACTTTCACACCATTTAAACACCCTCTCTTTGATGTACCGAAGGGAGGAGCAGATAGAGACTTTCCGGCAGCAGAGGCAACCTGCAGGAGTTCCCAAAGCAAGGAGGGAAGCCATGAGAATATGAAATCTATAAACCAGGAAGACATGGGCTCCCATATTGGGCAGAGAGCAAAAGGCACCTTGCAAAGCGAGAGGCAGGACTCTAATCTGGGAATGTAATCCCTTTTGTTTTCCTCCCAGTTAAAGAGGGATTTTTCTTGTCTTTGTGCTCCCCCTGGGAATACTGTAACTTAAAGCTCTCTTCTAGCAAAGCACTTCTTATTGTTTTGGATTAAATAGTCCTTGCCAGTCCCTTTGTCCTGTGGGACAAGGAAAGCCCCAGCACTCAGTTGACTGCCTCAATTCCATGGTCTTGCCTGCCTGTGATCTGAACCCAGAGAAACCCTGTTACATCAGTAAAAGACCCCGGAAGTCCATTACACCTGTCTTTTTGAAAGTTGCAAGAACTCTGTTTCAGGTGACCTTTAGATGGGCCACGTTGCTCAGCTGCGGGAATTTTGTTTTTCCCCTGCTGATTTTATGAATGACGCATTACAAAATTAGTTATTTATTTGTTCCTTGGGAGTTTCAGGGGCGGCTGTTTTATTTTGTTAAAGCTGATCTGCGCATATTTTAAGGTGTACTCTTATTTTAATGTGAGAAGTGCCTTGGAGCATTTTTTATTTGGAAAGATGACATACAAATATTTTAAAATAAAAAAATAAAATAAAGGCCCATAAGCCTCCAGTTTGCCCAGGACAGCTTTAAGTACTCTGGTATTAATTTGTTTCAGGTCTTAAAAATCAAAACCATTAGTCTGAATCCAGGGTAGGTCTTTTAATACTGTACTGGTGAAATGGACAAAAACCAGGATGTCCTACTAACCCTTATTTATTGTTCATCAGCCTCATCATACATGTATTTTTATATACTTATGGCAGAAGGAAGATATCAAGGAAAGCACATACATTATATCCTAATAATTCTTTTGGCATCAATATTAGGCCACCCATGAAAACAGCATCATGTTGTATGAATAACAGTGTAACAGAAATCAGATCATTCTCTTAATTTTGTTTCTCCCTCCACAATGCCAATATACAGCCAAATGCGCAAACAAACATCTCATTGCTCCTAGAATTAACCACCAAGATCTATATTTTTAAACTGCATATGGGACCTATTCCCTTTTACTGAGAATTTTATGTTTAGGCTCCATTGATGTCTGCTTGGTAAAGAAGTGTATAATAGCCAACTTAGTTAACTCTCCCACATATTAAGAATCACAGGCAACCCAAACAGGGTTAAACCTATTCATTTTGTTTTTCTCATTTGCATCATTTCATGCTTCATATCTTTCCTACAAAAGTCAAAAGTTCTGTCCTGTTTCACATGCCTCTCCCATTGCACCTGCAGGAATGAGCTCAACATTTAAGAGCATCACAACAAAAGTATTCGGGTTTGACCCAAAATTAAAGCAAACAGAGAGAAACTATTAACCCCAAGGATCTAAATGACCACAGATTCTTTACTTTTGCCATTCAGAACCTCCCGGAATCTAAATATTTTTTAAATGACTCCTTATGTTCTGTATTAACACAAAAGAGTTGTTTAGTGTTATCATTGGGCTTAGTGTTAAGATTAGAGTCATTAGAGACCAGATATCCGAGGTATGAATTTTGTACCTATTGACACAATAACCTTACATGATAATGTAAGGAGAACGTTTCATTGTGTTGATGGAACATGTTAGTTGATATCTCCCAAAGAGTCAGTAATGAATATGATCATGTAGAGATGAGATACAACCAGCATTGTTACGGCCTGTTTATTGAATATTCAAACAGATTACCTGTTTATTGAATATTCAAATAAATTACCTGTTTACTGAATATTCAAACAGATTACCTGTTTACTGAATATTCTTCATGATCTGTTTGTACAAAGTTTGTGGGGAAGTTGAATGACATTGTCTATTTATTGAGCATCCATTCAGATTTTCTGGTGGGGAGGCTATATATCATTGCATGAAGCACTTTGTTACCCCACAATTTCCAGTGCATTGTTCCCTCACTTTCCTTATTCTAAAAAGTCTGTTTTTGTTTCTAAATATTTTATTAAATCTTTTTCATGGTAGAATAAGAGAAAAGAAACTAATCTGAACAGAAACAGAAAGAAAAAAGAAAACTGAAAATGCAGATTCCTCTCTCAAACCCATGTCTCATATAGATAGTGGTGAACAGTCACCTGGGAGCTTTCCATTCTTCTCCCAGTTTCTCTGTCCCTGAGAAGTCTTCCCTTCTCTGCCTCTCGCTCAGAGTCCTTCCACCGACCATCCACCACCTTCATGTGTGTAATCCTTGAACCCTCAAAATAACCCAGAGCAGAGGACACCAAAGGAAAGCAAAAATATAGAAGGAAAGAACGGCAAGGAAAGAAAAGGAAGGGGGAAAAATAAAAAGGACTTCCAATTTTCCGTTTGTCAGTTACATAAAAGAAATTATTCAAAATATTCGCTCTAGAATGACACCCAGCCATCAAGCAATATTTTCCTGATCATCCAACCCACATTTCTCAGATTAATTCATTTTCCTTTTCACACAAAAAGTCCAAAATGGGTTCTCTGAGTATTGTTATTAATAAATGTCAGCAATGGTTTTTCTCTAATCAAACGTATCAGCTTTGTCTCCAATCACTTCAACAACCATTCCTCCATACAGTGGTACCGCTGGTTAAGAACTTAATTCGTTCTGGAGGTCCGTTCTTAACCTGAAACTGTTCTTAACCTGAGGTACCACTTTAGCTAATGGGGCCTCCCGCTGCCGCCGCCGCCTGATTTCTGTTCTTATCCTGAAGCAAAGTTCTTAATTCAAGGTGCTATTTCTGGGTTAGCGGAATCTGTAACCTGAAGTGTCTGTAACCCGAGGTACCACTGTATTAAACAATAAGAAGTCTGTCCATCTCTACTGTGATCATATATTAAAATAATATCCCATGATTCTTTTATTGTTATGTATTCATTAATTTGCAGTCTTTTGTGCATCTTCTGTTCTCATGTCCTATCGTATTCGCCATGGTTTCCCATCACGATTTAAAAAATTATGCCATTTCCACTGCTTCCATTCTTTTTCCAAGAAAAGAGTCAGACATTTGATAGGCTTCTCCTCTGAATTGACTCCAAGTTGTACACAGAGTCCTTTCTCAACACTCTCTCTCTCTCTCTCTCTCTCTCTCTCTCTCTCTCTCTCTCTGTCAACTCAGGATGTCTCTTCTTCTCTCCATCCATGCTTCATTCCACTCCTCCAACATCTCAACTCCCCCATTTGGTTGTTTCATTCCTCTAAACACCTCTGTGAAGGACTTTTCCATTTCACCATCTGTTGCCTCCAACTCTGCCATTTCACCATCCTCATCTGGCAATCCTTTCTCCTTCAAAGTATCTGTGTCCTCTTTAATTCCACTTTGCATTTCACTCTTCTCTGCTTCTCTTTCATTCACCATTTCATCAATCTTAGATCTAATCACTTTTATTTGCTCACCAAACATTTGCTGAAGGATGCCAACAGTCAGTGGAATATCCGACAATATATTTACCGCACGGAATGCTCTTGTTCTTATTAACATTACATCTCCCATCTCCACCTTAAGTTCTTCTCTTACCAAAACACATCCCTTTCCCACAGAGGAAGTATGAAGAGGCAAAATTATTATTATTTATTTCAGTGCAACACTTTTGTCAAGAAAACAGAGAAAATAAAAATTCCTCGAACTCAGAACTCCCTTCTTTGGCTCAAAAACTTTCTTGGCTCAAATGATTAGAACCTGTTGTTTGTTGTGCCTTCAGCCCTTTCATGAACAACTCTTCTTAAGCCAGGCAGGAGTTCACACAAAAGATGTAAATTTCCATCAACAAACAGAGAAGCCTCTCTCAGTCATACTTGAAGAAAGGCATGCTAAATATCGATAAGACACAGACCTTAATGTTTTGTTTGCTACTGTCAGGTATTGCCATTTGTTCATTCAGTGGCGTAGCATGGGGGGTGCAAGGGGGGGCTGGCTGCACCAGGCGCAACATCTGGGGGTTAGGGTTAGGGGGCACAAATCCACGGGTTAGGGGGCGCAAATTACTTGCCTTGCCCCGGGTACTGACAACCCACGCTACCCCACTGTGTTCATTAGAAGTGAAGTGAATATGACATTGCCTCGGCATGACACCACAAATATGCCAACAACACAGGCCTTGAATCCAGCATGTGCATTGGATGACATTTCCTCTCACAATTGGACCTGGCACAAAATGGAGTCCCTTGCAGCCAGACTCCATTTTACCTATAGCCAGTTTACCTATCAAGGCAACTTTACAGTGCCCAGAGAAATATATAATAACAGCTGGCGATGCTGGGTAGGTACTTTCTTTGGGGCCAGATTTAATTTATCTTACCTACGGGACCGCCTCTCCTGGTATGTCCCACAGAGGACCTTACGGTCTTCAAACAAAAACATCTTGAAGGTCCCAGGCCACAGAGAGGTTAGGCTGGCCTCAACTAGAGCCAGGGCTTTTTCGGCTGTGGCTCCGATCTGGTGGAACGCTCTGTCACAAGAGACTAGGGCCCTGCGGGACTTGACATCTTTCCGCAGGGCCTGCAAGACAGAGCTGTTCCACCAAGCCTTTGGCCAGGGCGCAGCCTGACCCCCTCCCTTGGCAATCCTCACAGAACTCTAGCCCAATGGTTGCCATTAATCTGATTTGAATTTTATAATGAAATGATTTTACAATGTTGTATTTATTTTACCGTTGTTCGCCGCTCTGAGCCCGGCTTTGGCTGGGAAGGGCGGGATATAAATAAATTATTATTATTATTATTATTATTATTATTATTATTATTATTATTATATTCAAATCCCTACTTGGCCTAGGTCCTGAGCAGAAGACCCTACGCTAGCATACACTAGCATCTTCAGGCATGACTGGGCAATGTCTAAAGCAGGGGTCAGCAAAATTTTTCAACAGGGGGCTGGTCCACTGTCCCTCAGACCTTGTGGGGGGCCAGAGTATATATTTTTTTTGGGGGGATGAACAAATTCCTATGCCCCATAAATAACCCAGAGATGCATTTTAAATAAAAGCACACATTCTACTCATGTAAAAACACACTGATAAAATGGATGGCGGCTAACAGATTGAGGTTGAAACCAGACAAGACAGAAGTACTGTTTTTGGGGGACAGAGGGCGGGCGGGTGTGGGGGATTCCCTGGTCCTGAATGGGGTAACTGTGCCCCTGAAGGACCAGGTGCACAGCCTGGGAGTCATTTTGGACTCACAGCTGTCCATGGAGGCACAGGTTAATTCTGTGTCCAGGGTGGCTGTCTACCAGCTCCACCTGGTACGCTGGCTAAGACCCTACCTGCCCGTGGACTGTCTCGCCAGAGTGGTGCATGCTCTAGTTATCTCCTGCTTGGACTACTGCAATGCGCTCTATGTGGGGCTACCTTTGAAGGTGACCCGGAAACTGCAATTAATCCAGAATGCAGCAGCTAGACTGGTGACTGGGACTGGCCGCCGGGACCACATAATACCAGTCCTGAGATATCTGCATTGGCTCCCAGTATGCTTCCGAGCACAATTCAAAGTGTTGGTGCTGACCTTTAAAGCCCTAAATGGCCTCGGTCCTGTATATCTGAAGGAGCATCTCCACCCCCATCGTTCTACCCGGACACTGAGATCCAGCGCCGAGGGCCTTCTGTCGGTTTCCTCATTGCGAGAAGTGAGGTTACAGGGAACCAGACAGAGGGCCTTCTCGGTAGTGGCGCCCACCCTGTGGAACACCCTCCCTTCAGATGTGAAGGAAATAAGCAGCTATCCTATCTTTAAAAGACATCTGAAGGCTGTTCAGGGAAGTTTTTAATATTTAATGCTGTACTGTTTTTAACATTTGATTGGGAGCCGCCCAGAGTGGCTGGGGAGACTCAGCCAGATGGGTGGGGTATAAATAATAAATATTTATTTATTTATTTATTTATTATTATTCCCAGACCGTCTGCAGGCTGGATTTAGAAGGCGATTGGGCTGGATCCGGCCCCCGGGCCTTAGTTTGCCTACCCATGGTCTATAGCCTGGAAGACTCCTTGACAGTCAGTGTACGTAATACTGAGCCATATGGATTAATGTTCTGACTCATAAAAAGTGATCTCCCCGAAGTAATGGAAATACAGTAAATCTGTTGTTTGCCATTGCTAGGTTGAGCCCTGCTGACTCATGAGTCAAGTGATCCTGGGAATCAGTGTTGCTTCCCCAGACACTAAAAAACTTCAGCAATGGCTCCAGCTTTCCGGCCAAACTAACCAAGAACCCCACTAGCTAAACGGCTCGATACAGTTCCTGGCCTGGTGTGTATTGTAAACACAGCGGTACCTCAGGTTAAGTACTTAATTCGTTCCAGAGGTCTGTTCTTAACCTGAAATTGTTCTTAACCTGAGGTACCACTTTAGCTAATGGGGCCTCCCGCTGCCACCGCACCACTGCTGCGCAATTTCTGTTCTCATCCTGAAGCAAAGTTCTTAACCCGAGGTACTATTTCTGGGTTAACAGAGTCTGTAACCTGAAGCGTAAGTAACCTGAAGTGTATGTAACCCGAGGTACCACTGTACTTAGTAGCTATAATCCGCCTTCGTACTTTCTTAGCACTCCTTACGTCCAAAATACAAATACAACTATCCTTCCCAGCCACAACGTGACTAATTTGACTTTGCTCACCTAGCGTTGCATCTTATTTTCTTATTACTCTGAACTCTGCTAATAACTGCTGTTGTTTTTAATCAACTCACTGAGCAAATAAAATGGCAATCCACCTAATGCAATAGCGCATTAGCCACACGAAAATTATTTGATCTCCTTCAAGGAACAATTTGCTGAGTTTCCTTCTTTCCCTCTTGCGCTGTGTCTGAGCCTCTTCACTCCCGCTGCAGATCAGGATCACTCAGTTAAAGTTAAATGAGAGCAGGAGGCGCAGCCGTAAAGGAGAAACAGAATGGGCTTAAATTTTAAAAGATATAATTTTGGGGGGTCTTTTCCCCTATAATTAATTCTATTTGTTATGGGACTGGGAACTTTTTGTGAAACTCGGCAAAGTGGGCTGTCCTTTGTGTTTGTCCGTAAGAGGGGTTGGAGTGACTAGAGATGATGGGGTGAACCACTAAGACTCAAGTGGACTGTGAAAGGGGCTTTGGATTTTCCCAGGCACAGCTGAATCTATTCTTTTACACAGCAGTGTGACGTTTCCCAGTCTCCAAAAGTTTAACTTCTCAAGGGAAATTGTATCACGTGGTCAACCATTTATAGGTTGAAAATGGAAAGCAGTTGATTTTGACTACATTAGTCAAAGGGATGCTCGGCGAGTTTATAGCACATAGGAAGAGGGCAATTGGTGGTCGAGGTGGGGGGGAGATCACCCTACAGAAGTCTCCTGAAACTTGCTTCTGGGTTGCGTTGCTTTGTGACACAGCTAGTGCAACAAAAAATCCCCACCCCTGCCAAAAAAAGCCTATATACAGTGGGTTTGCTTCGATACTTCAATATACCTCAGGTTACAAACACTTTGCGTTACAGACTCCACTAATCCGGAAGTAACAACAACAACTTTATTATTTATATTCCGCCCATCTGACTGTGTTGTCCCAGCCACTCTGGGAAGATTCATTCATATATATACACACACACACACACTATAAAAAATTCCAGAGGAGCACGTAAGTGACTAACCCAGAAGTAGTACCTCAGGTTAAGAACTTTACCTCAGGATGAGAACAGAAATTGGGCACCGGCGGCAGCGGGAGGCCCCATTAGCTAAAGTAGTACCTCAGGTTAAGAATGGTTTCAGGTTAAGAATGGACCTCCCAAATGAATTAAGTTCGTAACCAGAGGTACCACTGTACTTTCACTCCTTCTGCAACCAAGCCCGTCATAATTAACAGCATTTCAGGAGTCAAAAAGAAGAAGTCAATTGTAAAATGCTCTGTTTGGAGCAAAAAACACACAAAAAAGGTCTTATCTGTTCGACTGTCACCACCTTCTGCTCCCTCACAGCTGGTGGCTGCCAGTTTCCCCCCACCCCCAAGAATACCCCTTGGAATGATGTCATGTCATCACATAGTGTGCCATCATTCCAAGATGGATTCTGCCCCAGAAGTTCCAAGGGGCATTCTGAAGCTGCCAGGAACTGTGATTCTACACAAGGAGCAAGGTGTTAGAAATTTAGATCACATCCAGACTGTCAGTATTTTGTGGGAGGGATCCAAACACATACTGGAAATGTGGGTTTGTGCAAATAAAATGGATTGAAGTGCTCGATCATCATAGCACAATAAATCCACTTTTTAAATAAATAAATAAAAATAGTATTCTGTGGATCATCATAGCACAATAAATCCACTTTTTAAATAAATAATAATAATAGTATTCTGTGGTTAGGAAGGTAATGGGCAAATGCGCTAAAAAGTGCAGGATGAATGAATGGTTAATGGATGCATATAAGGTCTGTTTAAGCAAGTCAGAATAGGAATGATCATTACCATTGCAAACAAATCAGAACTCTCAATAACATTTAGCATCCACCATTTAGCAAAACAGGATGAATGCTCTCTAAACAGGTCACATAGAGGAACTCTATGGCATATTGGAGTGTGCATAATATTAGTTAATCCCAGCAAATGCTGCTTCGGCCAATGGTATAATTTGCAGAAGCAATTGTGTACAGGCTGGTGGCACATACAGAATTTTAAGTACTGCTATGTTGAAATCTGTTCTCCAGTTTCTCAGATGATGTCCTCTACTGTGAAAGAAATTTACATTTTTCGGTCTCATTCTCAGATTGTGTTAGACTTTGGGCAGATGAAGAGAAGGGCTTACTTTTTCGTGGTGAGGTGGCCATGGCTGGTGTAGAGCCTGGGATGAACAAGTTCAGTTTAATAAAGTTCACTGAATTAGTTCAAAAATATATGAACTGCACCTTGGAAGTAATTTCCATAATTGCCGTGTGAACCTAATGTGAATAAATTTTGCTTTGGAGTAAAACTTTGAACATTAAAAAAAACAAAACTTTCTAGTTGCATTGGGCCTTTAAGCTTAAAGATCATAATTGTTGGGGGAAATAAATTAAACAATTTACATTCCACTGTGGGTGTGTTTACTTTTCTTAAGTATATTTTGTATTTCAGGACAACAGCTTGTAACAATCTGAATGCCAAAAAAATGGCCAAGGATAATTTAGATGAACTTGAATTCTGAACTTGATGTGAACTGAGCTAGTTCATTTTATAAAGGGACAGATATGAACTGAAATTAATTCACTTTTGGAGATACTGAACTTGAAATGGTTCCTTTTACTTTCCAAGCTTTGGACTGGTGATGTTTCTTTTTTTCTTTTCATTAAATGTTTCTCCAGCATTTTGTTTCAATTCAACTGTGTAAGGATGGCAATGTGTTCGGTCAACTATAATTCATGTAATTTATTTATTTTTGGAAATTCATCTCAAACACATTGGCATGTATCCAGAGAAGGGTGAGCAGGATTATCCGAATAGAAAATCTCATTTCCACCTCTTCCTTCCTACTCCTGAAGGTTGTGGGGACCTTCTGGAATTGCATATGTTGTGGTGCATGGACTTGTAGTCAAATAGCTGAGAAATCCATGGAAACTGAAGACTACTGCTGGTTAAGCAGAAGCCTGTTCACACTTCCCTGGATCCATCGGTTGAAGAGAAGTTGGAAAACTGTACACTTTTAGGTACAATGGACAATGGACATACTTCAGTATTTCCACTGAGATGACTGTGTCTAAGAGTTCAACAAGTGGTGTTGGAGCTTGGCAACTGGAACTCTTGATGCCTTTTTTTAAAAAAAAGTAATTGGGGAGTGTCTGGCACAGACTGCGACTACAGTATGGTAGGGAGGAGGTTTAACCCTTTCCCCACTATACCTTTTCATGCTGAAAAACTCCCCACCTGCAGCTGCTACTTGACCCATGCTGTCCATGATTTTCCCAACAAGGACAAACAACAACAGACTTTATGGCAACATTCAACAGGAAAATAGCTCTGGATGAACTTGATCCACAACAGGGTCCAATCAGGTAATTTTGCAATACAATAATAAACAAAAATTTTGTGCTGTGTCTTTAGATCGAAGGAGTGTTGGGCAGGCTGGATTGTGTTGACAAATTGACTTTAAAACTATACTCATCATTACTGAATAGCCTTTCAAAAAATAGTGTGAGTTATATCTTTCAAGTTTAGTGGTTAATTAATTTGACAAATAGTTTTGATTAATCGACAGGTGCTTTCAGTCTGAGTTTCAGACCTCTGATTTACTACATTGGAGCCATTCATCTTTCATCCAGATTTCCAAATCTTATGTGCAGACACTCGCTGGCCAATATTTTCTTTGAAAACAAGCATTGTAGCTTTAAGTGCACTGGTATCACCAAATCTCATTATCTTCAGAAGTCTACCAGAAAAAGTATTTTTAGGATCTAATCCAGAAACGTGTTTTTGTGTGTGTGTGTACACACACTAGATCACGCCAAAGACTCGTCTAGTCTAGTGTACTGTTCTCACAGTGGCCAAGCTACAGGAAACCCACAAGAAGGAATCAAGCATAACAGCACTGTAATGGATTCTACGATGAGCTCCAAATTAATTTATTTGCAGTGTAAAATTTATTTGCTACTTCTCCAAGAAAACAACCCGGTGTGCTGTTGATTCAAGAGCTTGCTTCGTGAATTTAGCAGCACATCAACAACAAGGGAGAAGTATCCTGTTACAGGAATGACAAAACAGGGAATGACAAACTACATTCATGTGAGTCTATCAGCTAATCTAATGTATATATCCCATATTCAGCTCATTTCTTCCACAGAAAAGGCAGCCTCTCTATCCTCAAATCTGGATTATCTCATAATTTATTTTGAGCATATAGGTCAAATTGTAACTGATGAGACAATATACACCATGTTCCTCTTATTGCTAAAACTGAAGGTGGCCTAGGATCTCTCTTTTAATTATACATCGGGGGGTCTACTAGCAACCCAAATGCAGGTGTTAAAATAAGCCATTTCTAAGATTATCCAAGTTGGGGTATTCATAGAAGGAGAAACTTGCCAATCATTTACACATGCTAATAGATATGCTTTATGATGTAAACTAATGTCTGGAAAATTGAAACCACCTTATGATATTGGCAGCTGCATTCTTTTAAGTGGGATTGGACTGGAGAAAGGGTGGAGAGTTATCCAAAATAAACTTCCTAAGTGTCTCATTGAGTATGGAGTATGTATATTATCTGTCACCTTTTCTTGGGATCATCACCACATGCCATGCCATAATTCATGCATATCACCTTGAGCTTCTGGGAATAAAGGTAGGATGTGCATAAAAAAATAAATAATAAATAATAATAAAAACAAAACAAAACAAAATAAAAAACTAAAAATGGGTGTTCCACCTGGTAGCCTCAGGCTGGCATCTGCCATTTCACCAACCCAGAATGCACCTTTGAATGATGCTTTATCGTTGTATGGTATCATTCCAAAGAGGGAGTTTGGAAGGAAATGGGAGCTGTTGCAGTGCTGTTAGGAAGTATGTGGTGTTGTGGTCCAAACCACTGAGCCTCTTGGGCTTGCTGATCAGAAGGTCGGTGTTTTGAATCTACATGATGGGGTGATCTCCCGTCGCTCTGTCCCAGCTCCTGCTAACCTAGCAGTTTGGAAGCACACCAGTGCAAGTAGATAAATCGGTACCGCTGTGGTGGGAAGGTAAACGGTGTTTTCATGCACTCTGGTTTCCGTCACAGTGTTCCGTTGCACCAGAAGCGGTTTAGTCACGCTGGACACATGACCCAAAAAGCTGTCTGTGGACAAACACCAGCTCCCTCAGCCTGAAAAGCAAGATGAGCACCAAACCCCATAGTCGGCTTTGACTGGACTTAACTGCCCAGGGGTCCTTTACCTTTACCTTTTACCTTACCTGTTAGAAAGTTATTTGGGGAGGGGAAAGAAGCAAGTACAATTAACAGCACTAAAATGCCACCACCCAACAGTTATCAAAATACTCTTCCAAATTCATCATGGGACAGTGAAATTGGGGTGCGCTGGAGATTTTGAGCCACGCTTGCTAGATTCTCCTTTGAGCATGCTTGTTTCAGTCTCTTTTCACTCATGCCCCACACATAATTTCCACTTTAATTATTTGTCTGTTTTACTGGTGTTTTAGGATTCTAAGTGCTATAGCAGAGCTGGAACAAACAGGTTTCTATGGACCATTTCATACGTAGTGCAGGTGCTACAAATAGATGCTTTCCTCAGTAATATTTCTTATTTTAAAAGGTGGTGGTAGTGATAACACATCCCATCCATGACTTGTACTTATGCAGAATTCAACACACATCCTTGCAGTCATTAAGCAGAGGAATGATAGCCTCAGTATGAAATACACTCAGTGAATCCAAGGTGTTTTGGACAGCTCCAAATGAATCATTTTGTTCCTTCCAAAGCCCATATATTCATACATTTCCCTTTTCCAGATGACAATGTTTACAGTGCAGCTACAGAAAAACGTTCCTGCAGATGAGGTGCCTCAGGGAGTGGGGCTAATGTGACCATTTTGAAAGCGCATTGCGTTTCCTTTCCCAGAAACTACAAAACCCCATAAAGAATGTTCTCTGTGGCTTCCCCTCAATTTACTGAACAGTTCAGAGTCTGAATTAGGAGACTTAACTCCTGCATTTCTGAACTAAAGGAGATTTCAATCTGATTAGCTTGACTTTCTTCCAAATCTCTTTGTTCTTCTCCATCTTTCATTGAAACGGCAAAGAAAGAGACACAAGAGGGTGGGGAGGAAGGGAGAAGGGGGAAAAACAACAGCCAGCCATGAATGGGTAATCTATTGCTTCGAAATTGTCCATTTTCTCAAGTACTTAACCCATGAAGTGACACAGAATAAGACAGAAAGGGAAAGACTTTTTTTAAAAGGAAAAAAAAGGGGGGAAGAAGGGAAACCTACAATGTGCTTAATGAAGGCCAGAGGTTGCGCTAAGCTTGCTGGTGGTCCTTTAGTTATGAATGACAGAAAAGTGGGCTAAATGCTTAGGTTAAGTCTACAAAACAGTCATGTGTTTATTTTTCAAAGCCACATTATGTATAATGCGTCTCTAGCCAAAAGAAGGCCTGGGGAGGGAAGGGGCAGCCTGTTAAACACAGAACTCCTTCTCCCATTGTGGAAGGCCAGAGAAAGGTCAGCCACCTGTATCACACTCTTCCAGCTCCTCTCGCTCAGTCCCTTGCAGGTGCCAACTTTCTTGGTGTGGTTTATACAAGGAAGCAGAAAGATAGTGCAGATATAGAAAAAGACCGTTTCATAAACTTCAACATTTCTCCAATGAAAATAGAGACGTCCTAAGGACAAGCGTTTTGAATTATGGTGCTGGAGGAGACTCTTGAGCGTCCCATGGACTGCAAGAAGATCAAACCTATCCATTCTTAAGGAAATCAGCCCTGAGTGCTCACTGGAAGGACAGATCCTGAAGCTGAGGCTCCAATACTTTGGCCACCTCATGAGAAGAGAAGATTCCCTGGAAAAGACCCGGGAAAGATTGAGGGCACAAGGAGAAGGGGACGACAGAGGATGAGATGGTTGGACAGTGTTCTCGAAGCTACCAGCATGAGTTTGACCAAACTGCGGGAGGCAGTGGAAGACAGGAGTTTCTGGCATGCTCTGGTCCATGGGGTCACAAAGAGTCGGACACGACTAAATGACTAAACAACAACAAAGGACAAGTAGGACATTCTGGGATTAAATCAGAAACGGGGATGCCTTCTCTAAATCAGGGACATCCCTGGAAAATAGGGGCACTTGGAGGGTTTGCAGTTTTCTTAGGGGATGGAAAAAGTAAAGGGATGCTGTGGGTATATGTGTTTTTTAAGACTGAGGAGTGGACATAAAATTTTAAAGAACTATAAATGTCATGGAGGGAGTAGAAGGTGCCTTGACCATCCCTGCCTTATACAATTACAACCAGAAGGAAGTTCAGTTTCAAGAAAAGTTTCCTCGCCTTTATAAGGAGTAATTCACAGGTCCTTTAAACTAGCAAAAATTACTTCATCCCTCACCAGTATTAAATAGAGCAACAGAACATAAAGGAACAACTAAAACAGGCAATTTCCTCACAGACAGCAAAAATAATATAAACGTGTCTTCTAAGGTGGGGATGGGAAAACTTTTTGGCTCCATGGGCCCAATCCTTTTCAAGATTTGATTGGATTGAGAAGGTAATACTCTGAGGGAAGAGGATGTTGCTGAATCTTGGGCGCCAGAGATGGAGGGAGCTGTGGCCCAGCAGGAACATGAGTTTTTGGATTTGACAAATGAACTTGGAAAAAGCCAGATTTGGAAAGATAAAGTTTGGTTTGGTTTGGAAATGGGGGGTTGGATAGACCCCCCTATGCAGGGATGCTTGGACTTTTCAAGTCTGGCAATGGACCGTGAGATGTTTGGGGTTGTGGGGGCTCTTAATTCTGGAGGGACTTTGAAACATGTTGTTAAATACCACATGGAGTTTAGTGTGGACTATGGAAAAGGGGCTGATTTGTCGAGAAGGGTCAAAAACACTGTTAAGTTGGAGCTCCCAAGAGTGAAAGGAGCAGGAGATAAAGGAAAATACAGCTATAAATATGAAGAAGAGCTGCGGAAGGGACATGAAAGAGACTTAAGGGCCTCGAACATAAGATTACCAGGTTAATGCGCTAGATTGATGGGATAGAAAGGACTGACAAAACCCGGGACCAGGAGGAAGAGACACTGGATGAAGATTGGATTGTTTTTATTTTTTATTATTAGGATTGTTTTATACAATTGATGAATGTTAGAAAAATGTTGGAACGAAATTATTTGGCTTTAGTAAAAATGTTTAAAGAATTATGTAAGAATATTATGGTTATGAGAAATTGGCAAAAATAAGATTTAAGTTTTAAGCTTTAAGAATTTTTTATAGTAAAATAAGATTAAAATAGATTAAGGTAATGGAATGACAGAATATTATGAAATATGGAAAGGATTTGCTGTGACAATTAACAACTAGGATACAAAAAAAGGGAGGAGGAGGTCAAAGAAAGAAGGTAATGACAGTTAAGGATTTGAGAATATTGGATTTGTTTTTAAATGTTTGTGGTAAATTTTTGTTTTTTGAGCGTGTTGTGTTATTTTTTATTTTTATTTTTATTAATTTGTATTGTTTGATTGTGGTATGCTTTTTCTTTGTTTTTTCTCTTTCTTTTTTTCTTTTTTAATTCTAAAATTCTAATTTCAATAAATATCATTTTTTTAAAAAAAAGAGAGAAGGCAATACTCATACTGTTATGCTATTTATTTAGATGCTTTGCCTATGCTGGCCTGTGACCGTAATAAAGTAAATTCATTCATGTGGGAAACACCACCCACTTGTCAAGATACCTTTGGTTCCTGTTTTCTAGGGAAGCGAGTGGAGGGTTGTTAAAAAGCCACACCTTTAAGATTGGAGAAAGAAAAAGAAAAAGTATGACATCCTGAGAACAGGATTGTGAAGCCAATGCAGACCTCCTACCCATCACCTGACATCACCAGTGACATCAGCTGATGGACAGGTGGATGCGATTTGGGGGAAACAACCAGGCGGGCCAAATTTAACCCCCGTATTGGGGAAAGATTGGCTTATGGGCCAGATATTCTAATGACCCCGTTCTAAGGTTGAAGCAAACACTTTCCTTAGTGATATTTGATATTTATTTCCTAATAAACCAAGATTGCAAACAAAGCACAAGAAGATGACCCACAAGCCTCTAGATCATGGATAAGGTCCTAAGGCCTGGGGGCCGGATCGGGCCCAATTGCCTTCTAAATCCAGCCCGTGGACGGTCCGGGAATCAGCGTGTTTTTACATGAGTAGAATGTGTCCTTTTATTTAAAATGCATCTCTGGGTTATTTGTGGGGCCTGCTTGGTGTTTTTACATGAGTAGAATGTATGCTTTTATTTAAAATGCATCCTTGGGTTATTTGTGGGCATAGGAATTCATTCCCCCCCCATAGTCTGCCCCCCCACAAGGTCTGAGTGACAGTGGACCGGCCCCCTGCTGAAAAGGTTTGCTGACCCCTGCTCTCGATGTTGCTGAATCACAGCTGACCATTAGCTTTGGTGGCCCAGGCAGCTGGGAGATGGAATGCAATAACAGGATAGCAACTCTGTGATCCAGGTGCCAGATTTTTTTAAATTAATATTATTTCAAGAATTGGCGGCCCTCTTTGTGGTATATTTGTGTGTCATGAGTTGGGAAGGTCATTGCAAAAACTGACCTGCCCTGCTATTCCTAAATCTATGCGACCACAGTCTTTTCAAAGTTAAATGATTGGTCTAGATCGGTGCCTTTTTTGAGAACAGTGTTGTTGTTGTTGTTGTTTAGTCGTTTAGACGTGTCCGACTCTTCGTGACCCCATGGACCAGAGCACGCCAGGCACTTCTGTCCTCCACTGCCTCCCGCAGTTTGATCAAACTCATGCTGGTAGCTTCAAGAACACCATCCAACCATCTCATTCTCTGTCATCCTCTTCTCCTTGTGCCCTCCATCTTTCCCAACATCAGGGTCTTTTCCAGGGAGTCTTCTCTTCTCATGAGGTGGCCAAAGTATTGGAGCCTCAGCTTCACGATCTGTCCTTCCAGTGAGCACTCAGGGCTGATTTCCTTCAGAATGGAGAGGTTTGATCCTCTTGCAGTCCATGGGACTCTCAAGAGTCTCCTCCAGCACCATAATTCAAAAGCATCAATTCTTCGGCGATCAGCCTTCTTTATGGTCCAGCTCTCACTTCCATACATCACTAAGAACAGTACACAGTGCTATTTGCTAATTCTAAAGCTGATTATAAAGTATATAATAAGCTGTTTGCGGAGTTTGCAGCTGCTGTAGTATTCTTTCCAGGTGTTACCCTTGTTTGTGCCTCTCTGCTTCTTCCTCCAAAAGCAGAAAAGCAATTCTACAAGCTAGCTACAGATGAAATCAATATCACTTGGATTTTCTAAAGCCAATTGGGAGCGTAACCAATTAATAATGGTTATCTCATTGCATTCTCAAAAACAGGCCGCTTTTAACTTGTCCTGTTTAGAGATGAGAACACTAACATTACCTGCGTCAATGATACACTATTTTTCCTGAAACTTTGTAGATTACAGATTTGTAGCACTGAGGTCACAGTGCTACTGATGAAGGAGAAATTCAAATCCCTTCCCATTTAAAGACAAAACTATGTAATTTGCAAAGCACAGCCAGCTTTCAAAAATTACACTTCTCCAGATTTTGCCATGCAGTTCTCAGTCGAGTGATGTATACAAAAATGCATGTTGTGGGGTAAAGTGTTTGCATAGATTTGCATATATACAGTAACAAGAACGTAGACGTAACCAGGATATTAGATGAAACTGCATACAAAAATCTGTATATTGGGAAAATAGGTATGAAAATGCTGGTGAATTTTCATGAGGTCTTCTTTTAGCAAAAGGCACAAACAGATGTGTAAATGTGAAGAAGAAAACTTCAGAGTGGGGGGGGGGGAATGAGAAATCGGAAATATCAGATTTCCCCATTCTTATGTCACCACTAGGACTAACTTTTTCATGGAGGGCAATCTCCCATCACAGTCCAAATGACAAAAAAGTGCTCTGCTGGCCTCAAATAAAATAAATGGTTGGTACATTTACAACAAAAAGGAAGTGACTTCCTTCGTCAACTTCCCCAAACATATTTATTGCATTATAACCCTTGCTTATACATTATTCTATTTAGTAAAACCTATCAACTGTTGACTCTTTCCGTAGCGCAGATGATTCCCTTGAGCTGCTGTGTAATGGAAGATAATCACCATGCAATCTTGATAATGTCTAATTTGGAACAATTCTACTTTGCAGGCAGATTAACTTTAAGATATCCTTGCATAGTTATCAGCAGACGGCAAATGCTGACAGTGGTTCTTAAGTGAGTACTACTAAGACTAACGAGATCAGGCAACATAATTTGTATCGATTTTACTCTAAAGGCCCCATCCTTAGTACTTCTCTATTAGCTGCGTTTGAAAAGCTGGGTAATTGAAAGTAGATTAGAATATAAATCAAAGATTAAACACAGGATGCTACTGCAATGAATGCTAAGTGTCTGTCCAGTCAGAAGAAAGCATCAATACTCTGGCTAGGATGGCACGGATATGATTTGTAGGGTCCATATGTACTAGAAATGGCCAAGCAGGAAGCTGATGGACAAAAACCAAAATCCCCATCAGGTCCCTTTGAGCAGCTCTCCTAAACATCAAAGGCCATTCTGCTGCTCAAAGGAGATGATTCTGTTCTAACTATCCAGGACAACTCTGCTCCTGTTTGCTGGCCTGCATAAATTGGCAGAGCATGGGCAGTCCTAGCCATTTCTTATTATAAACCAGGGGTGAAGAATCTGTGGTCCTCTAAATACTCTTGGACTCCAATTAGCCTGCATGCCCAATGATCTGGAATGAAGGGAGTCATTGCCCTATATCATGTGTAGGGCCACAGGTTCCAACCCATTATAAACTGGAGTGAATATTAAATTTTTACCATAAAGGTAAAGGTAAAGGACCCCTTTGGTTTTCCCAGTAGTGATGTATGGAAGTGAGAGCTGGACCATAAAGAAGACTGGTAGCCGAAGAATTGATGCTTTTGAATTATGGTGCTGGAGGAGACTCTTGAGAGTCCCATGGACTGCAAGAAGATCAAACCTATCCATTCTTAAGAAAATCAGCCCTGAGTGCTCACTGGAAGGACAGATCCGGAAGCTGAGACTCCAGTACTTTGGCCACCTCATGAGAAGAGAAAACTCCCTGGAAAAGACCCTGATGTTGGGAAAGATGGAAGGCACAATGAGAAGGGGATGACAGAGGACGAGATGGTTGGATAGTGTTCTTGAAGCTACCAGCATGAGTTTGACCAAACTGCGGGAGGCAGTGGAAGACAGAAGTGCCTGGCGTGCTCTGGTCCATGGGGTCACGAAGAGTCGAACACGACTAAAAGACTAAACAACAACAAAAGGATCCCTGGACGGTTAAGTCCAGTCAAAAGCGACTATGGGGTTGCGGCACTCATCTCGCTTTCAGGCCGAGGGAGCCAGCATTTGTCCACACACAGCTTTCCGTGTCATGTGGCCAGCATGACTAAACAGAACAACAGAACACTGTGATGGAAAACAGAGCACACGGAAACGCTGTTTACCTTCCCGCCACAGCGGTACCTGTTTATTTGCACTGATGTTCTTTTGAACTGCTAGGTTGGCAGGAGCTGGGATAGAGCAATGGGAGCTCACTCCATCATGCAGATTCAAACCACTAACCTTGGCAAGCCCAAGAGGCTCAGTGGTTTAGACCACAGAGCTACCCACGTCCACCCTACCACCAAGAGCCTTATCCTCCATGAATTTGGCTAATCCTCTGTTAAAGCTTTCCCAGGTGCCCTATCCGTGTCACTGATTTATGCCTCCAGCCTGCTTTCCCAATTCTCTTAATTCTTATTCAGAAATTACAGTATTAATTGTGTGGAGGCGTCAACTGAACAGTCTTAGAATTATCCCTTGAGATTTCCCACTCAACTTGGGAAGGCTGGGAATGGAACCACTGAAAGATGGAATGGGGGTGAAGGTGAATTGAAGAAGAGAAGAAGCAGAATAGAAGAGCAAAGGAGCTTCAGAAACAGTGGTGAGACTCAACCTTAGTCGTTGCATGAAGTGGAAAAGGGAAGCTCTAGGGGAGGAAGGCAGAGAGAGCAGGGGCCTAGCCATAGCTGTTAACTTTTCCCTTTTCTTGCGAGGAATCCTATTTGGAATAAGGGAATTTCCCATCAAAAAATGGGAAACATTGACAGCTATGGGCCTAGCCTCTAGTAATGATAACAATAATATTCTTGAAATTATTATTCTTGAAATGCATCTCTCTAAACTGGGTGATGGCTACACTGCTTTCCAGCACAGGGCTCAACATAAAACAAGAATTCTCTCTCTCTTTTTAAGTGCCCCCTCCTTCCAAACTATTTTGAAAAGGCTAATTTGAGAACAGGAAAGGATTCGTTTTAGTCCCCAACGAATC
Source organism: Podarcis vaucheri (assembly GCF_965113315.1). NCBI lineage: Eukaryota > Metazoa > Chordata > Lepidosauria > Squamata > Lacertidae > Podarcis > Podarcis vaucheri. The sequence goes on along the minus strand of NC_138762.1, from coordinate 89,835,601 downwards.
CCTTTTGGCATTTGAATCCAGCAGCTCAAGCACTTCCTCTAATTAAGTCCCCAAAAATACTTATTTGGGGCTTAAATAAATCCCTTTAGAGTTGTCACTGAATGCTAAGTTCTTTGGACACGGGAATGGGGGTGGTGAGGCTCAGTGATTTCTCTTAAATGGCTCATTACTCATTAGCCTGCAAAAACAGATTTATTTTGAAAACTTGTAATGCGATATTGGGTGGCTGTGTGGGTGCCTTTGGAGAATATTGCACAGAATCCAGCAGGAAATCCCCTTGTATAATCCAGAATGAAATCCAGTAAGAATCCAACTTCTTTTCTGACATCGTAACAAGTAAGCTATCGTTAAGTGATGTTCTGGCAGGCAGAGGATGGTGGAGTTAATTTATTTTAAGAGAACCCTTTCCAAACCCTACTTCTGAGATTCTGCTGTCCCCAAAGTGTCTAATTACTGGTTGAAAAGTCTATTCACAGCCCAGGTGTTACAAGTACCAGCTTCTACATAAAGAAGTAGTTCTGCAGGGTAAAAGCTTGCCAGTGGAAATTCTCTTGAATGCTACATGACCTTGGTTCACAATCTCCCCAAATTTGACTTTTCTCTCTATGTGGCCCATAAGAAATCCCATTTTGCGTGTCTTTGTTAGCTCTTCTTATTACTTATTTCTTTACTTCATCGGTTGCAGGGAAACTGCCGACCTATAATAAAGATAGTCTCAGCTGGAGAGAGATGAAGCAATGTATCTTGGACGCGGGTCAATCACTTTCAGGTTTTTAATTCACGGAGGCATGTTCAGACAAAGATGATGAAGTTTATTCTAAACAGGAAAAGCATTTGTTAAGCAATATACTTCATACCTGACTCACAGTCACAGTGGTCACTTGGAGGCAATGTCTTTCAAATATTTCTTTTTCTCTTTTTCACATCTCTTCACTGATAGGATAACATTGAGAGAGAGGAGACTGCTGCTGATATAAACACACATTCAGAAGCAGAGGAACAATGGGGTTTTCTAGGGCTTAGAAATAATAATAATGATGATGATAATAATAATAATAATAATAATAATAATAATAATAATAATAATAATATTTTTTTTATTTATACCCCGCCCTCCCCAGCCAAGGCCGGGCTCAGGGCAGCTAACAAGCAATAAAAAAACAAGTTGAATGATTACAACTTAAAACAAAATTAAAATACAACATTAAAATATTGAGACATTAAAATATTAAAATGCCTCATTAAAATGCCTCATCGCATTTTATTTTATTATTATTATTTTATTATTATTGTTGACAAAATAATGCTGTTTTGTCATATTAGCTAGGGCTGCCATAAGTCCGAATCAGTGCCGGATTTATGTGTAAGCTAAACAAGCTATAGCTTAGGGCCCCACTCTCATTGGGGCCCCAGAAAAATTAAAAGGAAAAAACCTGGATGTACATGTCCAAAATATAAGATAAAAAACAAATGACATAAAATACATATTTTGTTATGCAAAAATGGCTTTAGATACCCATTAGTTCCATAAATTACCATATAGCATATATTCAACACAAAAAACAGCGACAATTTCTTGTTGACAAAGGACAGCTGGAAATATAAAGGGCCCCATTACCTTCAGTAGCTTAGGGCCTCATCAAACCCAAATGCGGCCCTGATCCGTGTTTTCCCAGACACATCCAGGAATTGGGCAGCAGAATGTTGTCCAGGTGGATTTTCCCACTGGACTTCCACTTTTGGAAATATGGCAACAACTGAACTGACTGAAGTGAAGACTTGCATTTCATACTTCTTCATGGCCTGGACAACGACCAGCTTGGTGTTTACATGACCTCCCTGTTGACTTGCTCCTGGCCTGGACAACCACCAGCTTTGACTGTGTTTGCATGACCTCTTGCTCAGGCTTAGGAATGGGGAACAATAGGGGAAATTGCTTCAGGCCTCACAAACAATGGGGACCCCACCAATACTGAAAACAGTGCAATCCAGCCTAGAAAAATGTGACTGACACCAGCGGCTCTGAGGGTCATCCTATAGACCTACACCAATTTTACTTAGAGGTAAGCCCCTTTGAACTCAGTGGGACTGATTTTGGGTTAGAGATATATAAGATTGCACTATCAAAAAAAAACCCCACCATGGGCTTCCCTATATTGCCCAACTATTTCCACACCTACCTATGATGTCCTTGAGGTCCCATTCTCAGAAACTCACATCTTCTGCTTCCTTCCTAAGAACCGTTTCACCGTAAGGCTGTTAAGATATGGCTTAATTGAATATATGAGCTACAGGGCTTCATTATCGTCCATGACAGGACTTCTAGAATGGGAAAATATTCTCACCAATGCCTAGAAGTTTGCTAAATATAACTGCAACCATTAAAAAAATAAAAAAGAGACTCAAGAAAGGGAGTCATTAGTGGGTAGATGTTGTAAATTGGTCACTGTTTACCCTAAGGAGTTTAATATGCTTCAGTTATTATGTTATTATAAATTTAATTACTGTTTATTCTGTTTTCTTTTTTATGTTGTTCTCCTCCTAAGGAACTGTTTATGTAGAAATATGGGAAACAAATTTCAATAACAATGACTTCTGCCACTGCTAACTTTTTCCTCAAAATGTGCCCCTCTCCTAATAACTTAGTCTTAGTTATATATACCGTATTTTTCGCTCTATAACACGCACCCGACCATAACACGCACGTAGTTTTTAGGGGAGGAAAATCCGTAGGCATGCCACCCGTAGGCATTTCCTCCATAACATGCACAGACATTTCCCCTTACTTTCTAGGAGGAAAAAAGTGAGTATTATGGTGCAAAAAATATGGTATGTTTCGTAGTGTCATGATCTGAAAAGCCAGATTTTAATCTGTCATGTTGCATCATGACTCTTCTGGCCCTGACGCCATCTCTAACTCCAAACTGGTTCCATTGAAAGGAGGAGGAGGAAGAAGAAGAAGAAGAAGACATTGCCTTCTGTTCTGTCCAACATTTGTCACATGCAACACTGTTTCCCTTCTATTGCAGGCCGGCTTCCAAAAAAATATTATTTGTTTCACTGTCTGCTGAAGTGGAAATTAGATAATTAGATATGTAATTAATGACATTGTAGTTACGTTATTCCACACCGTTCATTTCAATGCAAAGGATATATAATTGCTGGGGGGGGGGCACCATCAATTACATGTTGTTTCTGGACTGAAAAGAACAACAACAGAAAATACCAATTGTATTCTCTGGATTAATTTCCATTCCGGACATAGGATGAATATGCAAACATTGGCAATTTCCATCAGAATTCTCCAGTATCCTCTATGTGTGTATGTTTCTCTGTGTGAAGACATTTAAACCTCACCTTTCTTATTTCATACAGAACAATTCACACAGGAAAAAGCCCAAATTCATCTAGTCCCAAAGAAGACGAAGGGTGAATACTAAATATTAGTGCTTCTATGTTTACTGCGTCTCTCCACTTCTCGTTTATGTTGCTGACTTTACGTTTCTTTTCGTTCTTCTTCTTTTCTTTCTCCTTGCATTCCCAGGCTTCCACTTCCTGTGTGTGGAGCAGCTCTTCCAAATGCATTATCTCCCAAACTCCCTTGATAATAGCGAATCACTTTTGCAGTTCCTGGGGAAAGCTGCTGACATGATATGCTATTATCTCTTTTATTCTTTCCTCCTCCTCCATCCTCCCTGAGGGAGGAAAACATCTGTGCATCCATCACCAAATGAATGAGTAGTTCTGTTTCACTGCCCTTGCAGACCTCTGCTTTCCGCCCTGACAGTTCCTGTACAAGGGGGTGTGTTGGGATTCCCAGCACATGCTGTATAATTGTGAGTGACTACTTTACAGGCCATCACTGACTACTAAAGTCAATCTTATGTATCTGTTTGTCTCCCCACAGCAGAGTCCAAGACTCCACGCAGGTCATCAATACTGTTCCCCACTATTGGTAAACAGGGTATTGATTACCATACATTAAGCTAAGATTAATTTCGCTGGCTTGCAAATTTTTGCCATAAGGTAATTCTTTCCGTTGCTTGAGTTACAACAACTTTCAGCTAGCATATCCATTACCTCCCGCATCTGAGAAACAGTTTGCAATGGATCTAAATGTTAGACGATTAGTCTAGGGCTCTACATATATAATGTGATTGCTACATAATGGTTTTTGAAAAGTGTTACTTGGTTTTAAGTATCAGAGCGAGCTCTTCTCCTAACCCTCAACTTCCAGTTGTTATTTCTTATGTAATCTACCTCTTTTTTATTATTTAAATATTTTCAAAGGATGTTACAGATGTTATTCTGAGTGAATTTTTTTATTTTGCATCAAATTCATATGTAAAATATAAATGGCCTTAAATCCATAGAATACAAAGGTGTAGAAATATGTGTCAGTCCAAAAAGCTTAAAAATAGATAAACTCAATGCTTGTAAAGCTTAAAAATAGATAAACTCAATGCTTGTAAAACCCCATTTGCATCCCAATAAGCAAATAAAGAGGCAGACACAAAAGCTGGGGTTGAACTGGCCCAATTTTCTTAAATTAAAATCAGCAGAGGGGGATGGCTATGGGGCAAGGACTAACTTAACTGGGTACCTATAGCCATTGGGTAAACCACCTTTGCCTAAGGAATTAGGGCATAGCTCCCTAGCCCGCCCCGAATGCAGGGCCACACCCTGAACGTGAGAAGAGAGGCCTTGCTTCATCACACGCGCATCCAGGACCACAGAACCCTAGGTGGATGAGGGAGTTTGGCCTCAAAAGGGGCCCCTATCTCAGCCCCTGAACCACAGAGTCTGCAAAGTGAGCTTTGAGGACAACCCATCACCAAAGCACCTAAAGGGCATTGCCAGGCTAAACTAATGGGACCTCAAGCAAGCACAGCTTAAAGGTAAAGGGACCCCTGACCATTAGGTCCAGTCACGGATGACTCTGGGGTTGCGGCGCTCATCTCGCTTTATTGGCCAAGGGAGCCGGTGTACAGCTTCCGGGTCATGTGGCCAGCATGACAAAGCTGCTTCTGGTGAGCCAGAGCAGCACACAGAAATGCCGTTTACCTTCCCGCCGGAGTGGTACCTATTTATCTACTTGCACTTTGAGGTGCTTTTGAACTGCTAGGTTGGCAGGAGCAGGGACCGAGCAACAGGAGCTCACCCCGTCGCGGGGTTCGAACTGTCGATTTTCTGAACGGCAAGTCCTAGGCTCTGTGGTTTAACGCGCGTCCCTTTAAGCACAGCTTATGTCATGCCAAAAGAAGATATCTGAGCACTCCAAATCATTTGTCTATACAGTCATACCTCGGGTTACGAATGTGATCCATGCGAGAGGCACGTTTGTAACCCTCAGCATTCGCAGCCTGAAGCGCTGTGTCTGCGCACGCGCACGACGCGATTCGGCGCTTCTGCTCATGCACATGATGTCATGTTGTGCTTTTGCGCATGAGTGAGCACTGAAACCTGGAAGTAACCAGTTCCAATACTTCCGGGTTCGGCGCAGTCTTCAACCCGAAAACACACAACCCGAAGCATTCGTAACCCGAGGTATGACTATATACAGTAGGTGCACAGAAATTAGTAGCTCTAGCTGAAAGGAGATATGCATTGATTGTTGCAATGCATCCCTATTTATAATTATTGCATAATTATAAAATTGATACATAATGTTAGAAGGCTTTCTAATCTTAGAAGGGGGTGGGGGTGTTGGGGGTACTATTATTATTCATGTCATTTCTATACTGCTTTATATTTTTAAGGTGGGTGGAATCTCAAAACAGTTTACAACCTACATTAAAACAGCAAATGAAACAATCCAGAATAAAAGCTTACTGAAGAAAGTTGAATATAAAGTACACATTTAAATACAATTAACATTCATTCAAATATTCATTAACAGGAAACTAAAATATTATCCTAAATTTTTTTTTAAAGAAACACTACAGAGGAGGTCAACTGCAGAATGCACGTTTAGTAGAGCAAAGTTAACAAAAGAATTATCTTCAACCTTTCAAAGGAATGCATTACTAAGTGAAGTCAAATATAAAAGGTATCTTTGAAACAGCCTAACTAGCAAAAGAAGGGACACGGGTGGTGCTGTGGTCTAAACCACAGAGCCTAGGGCTTGCCGATTGGAAGGTCGGCGGTTTGAATCCCTGCGACGGGGTGAGCTCCGGTTGCTCGGTCCCTGCTCCTGTCCACCTAGTAGTTCAAAAGCACATCAAAGTGTAAGTAGATAAATAGGTACCGCTCCGGCGGGAAGATAAACGGTGTTTCCATGTGCTGCTCTGGTTCACCAGGAGTGGCTTAGTCATGCTGGCCACATGACCCAGAAGCTGTCTGCAGACAAAAACCGGCTCCCTCGGCCTATAGAGCGAGATGAGCGCTGCAACCCCAGAGTCATCCGTGACTGGACCTAATGGTCAGTGGTACCTTTACCTTTTAACTAGCAAAAGAATAAAATATTCTCATAAGCATGGGTAGGCAAACTAAGGTCTGGGGGCCGGATCCAGCCCAATCCCCTTCCAAATCCAGTCTGTGGGCAGTCTGGGAATCTGCGTGTTTTTACATGAGTAGAATGTGTCCTTTTATTTTAAATGCATTTCTGGGTTATCTGTGTGGCATAGGAATTCATTCATTTTTTCCCTTCAAAATATAGCCTGGCCCCCACAAAGTCTGAGGGACAGTAGACCGGCCCCCTGCTGAAAAAGTTTGCTGACCCCTGCTCATAAGCATAGAACATATCTGCTGCTGTAGCTGCAAATCCTGTGAATGGTGGCTCATGGCAGGTGTTGTGGATCCTCAGAGCTCAATAATAATAATAATAATAAATTTTATTTATATCCCGCCCTCCCCAGCCAAAGCCTGGCTCAGGGCGGCTAACAACAATCAAATAATCAGTCAAATAATCACACAATCTAAAATATTTCATTATAAAATTAATTAAATCAAATTGATGGCAACCAATTATGCAGAATTATGTGCAGGTTGCCAGAGGAGGGAGTCAGGCTGCACCCTGACCAAAGGCCTGGCGGAACAACTCTGTCTTGCAGGCCCTGCGGAAAGATGTCAGGTCCCGCAGGGCCCTAGTCTCTTTTGACAGAGCATTCCACCAGTTTGGAGCTGCAGCCGAGAAGGCCCTGGCTCTAGTTGAGGCCAGCCTAACCTCTCTGAGGCCTGGGACCTTGAGGATGTTATTATTTGCAGACCGTAGGTTTCTCTGTGGGGCATACCAGGAGAGGCGGTCCCGTAGGTACGAGGGTCCTAGGCCGTATAGGGCTTTAAAGGTTAAAACCAGCACCTTAAACCTGATCCTGTACTCCACCAGGAGCCAGTGCAGCTGGTATAATACCGGATGAATGTGCTCTCGCAGCGAAGACCCCATAAGGAGTCTCGCCGCGGCATTCTGCACCCAGTGGAGTTTCTGGGTCAGTCTCAAGGGCAGCCCCACGTAGAGCGAGTTACAATAATCCAGTCTGGAGGTGACCGTCGCATGGATCACAGTGGCTAGGTCAGGACGAGAGAGATAAGGGGCCAACTGCTTAGCTTGGCGGAGATGAAAAAATGCCGCCTTTGTTATAGCTGTAATCTGCGACTCCATAGAGAGGGAGGTATCGAAGATTACACCCAAACTCTTAACGGACGGTGCTGGCACTAATTGCACCCCCGCAAGAGATGGGAGTTGCCCCCCTGATCCCATATCTTCCCGCCCCAGCCAGAGGACCTCTGTCTTCGAAGGATTTAACTTCAACCGGCTCCCACGTAACCATCCAGCCACAGCTTCCAGACATCTGGTCAGTGTGTCTGGGGCCGAGTAAGGATGGCCATCCATCAACAGATAGAGTTGGGTGTCATCAGCATACTGATGGCAGCCCAGCCCAAAACTCCGGACAAGCTGGGCGAGGGGGCGCATAAAGATGTTAAAAAGCATCGGGGAGAGAATTGCACCCTGAGGCACTCCACACACCAAGGAGTGGCGTGATGACAATTCCCCCCCAAGCGCCACCCTCTGTCCCCGACCAGAGAGAAACGAGCGCAGCCATTGAAGGACTGTGCCCTGGATCCCCACGTCGGCACCCAATGAGCCAATGAGCTGGGTCTGCACAGAAAGACAGCCAAGAGAGTCTCTGGCCTCTTCAGCAGCCTCAGCTTTTGTAGCTGGAGTCAGTCGGGGCCCTGCCCTCCCAGGCTAGGTAGAAAAGGGCCTTCCACAACTCATAGCCAACTTAGATGACCAGAAGCACTTTCCAGGCAAAGCCATCATTGGATACAACCATTGTATCCCATGCAAGGGCGCTGGCTCCTAGTGGCTGAAGCTCTGTGGGATCCCCTGATCTTTATTTTTTTCAAGGGGAGAGGGCTCCCCCTCCCCCCAATGTCAGTATAGTATAGCCGTGATGGGAACCTGTGCTTCTGAATTTGAAATGCCAGGAACTGAACCTGGTACCTTTTTCATGTAAGATAGATGGTCTGCCACGGACCAGTGGCGTAGCGTGGGTTGTCAGCACCCGGGGCAAGGCAAGTAATTTGTGCCCCCTAACCCGTGGATTTGCGCCCCTAACCCGTGGATTTGCGCCCCCTAACCCTAACCCCCAGATGTTGCGCCCGGTGCGGCCGCCCCCCCCCACGCTACGCCACTGCCACTGACCTATGAGCCTTCCCTGAAAATAAATATGTTTAGGAGTATGGCATAATTTTAAAACACAGACTGACTCTCTTTACACACAAACAGGGTTGCCAGATGTTGTGGTGTATAGGACTCCTGTACATATTTAATCATTGTGTAGAAGATGGAAATCTCAGTTGGATCAGATATGCTCATCCCTCTATAACGAACTGTACCTGCTATATTGCTCTTCAATATAATTATAGATAGATGATTGATTGATTGATTGATTATTGATTGATGATAGATATATATAATTATGAAAATGTCACTGCTCTGTCTTGCTTTAGATCTGGTTGCCCTTTATCCAAATATGGATAGATCAGGCATTGATTTTTGGATAAAGATATAGCTCATTGCTGAAGATGTAAACATTTGCTGCAAATAGCATTATTTCATAGAAGGACAGGTAATGCAATGAGTAGCACTTTTGTTCCCAGTTATTGCGATAATAGTCCTTGAATCACGGGAATAAAAGGGCATGTCTCTGGAATTTAATTGCATGTTTTAAAGTGAAATACATTGCTAGAACACTTCCCTGAAAATTATATATATAATCATTCATAGAAGAAGAAGTAGACAAGTGAATGGATTTTAAGTGGTTCCATTTGTATTGATTTTAATGTTAAGTGTTTTAAGAGCAGGAAGATGGGGAAAATATTAAATATCTGACGCTTTTTTCTGAACTGCCAGACATTAATCTGGCCCATTGTGTGACTCATTCTGAAAGTAAGAAGGGAAGGTGAACCAGTAAGAATGGCAGAAACTATCATTTAGGTCAGGGACAGCAAATCGCTGACCCTTTAGATGTTGTCAAACATCAGCCCTGACCGTTGGCCATGTTGGGTAGTGGCAGCTGAGAGTGGGAGTCCGACAACCACTGGAAGAACACTGGTTTCCCATTCCTGGTTTAGACAATTGGTCTTCAACTGGTGGCTCACAATGTACAGCAGGACTGCAAGTTTCCCTAAGGAAGGTTGCTCCACAGCTATCTTTCAGAATGAGAAAAGGAGAACGAAAACACATGGAACAAAATAGGTCAGACCCTCCAAGTGTCCCTACTTTCCAGGGACAGTCCAGGATTTAGAGAAGCCGTCCCAGTTTCTGATTTGATCCTGGAATGTCCTGCTTTTCTTAGGACATCCTTATTTCCATCAGAGAAATGCTGGAGGGTATGGTAGACATCCTTGTTTTCAACAGAGGAATGTTGGAGGGTATGGTAGAATGTCCCTATTTTCACCAGAGAACAGTTGGGATGTCCCTATTTTCATCGGAGAAATGTTGGAGGGTATGAATAGATTGGTCGTATATGAGTCATGGCCCTAGTTATAAACAATTTCCATTAGGTTTAACTGCTTTTTTCTGGATGGATGGGTATAGCAGCATAATATATAAGAAAACAGCAAGAGAACCTCTATTTCAGATTCAGGTTAACAGTAGACCCTGGGTTTGAAAATGTCAAAGGCTTCATAAGTCTCTAAATTTAGAAATCAGATACTATTAGGGACTTACTATAATCTCAGTGGCTGAGGCTCATTAGATTGCACCACCATCTTTTAGCATATTGCAGCAGTGTGTTACTGGACATACAAATCCTTTTGACAGCAAGGAATCTATTTTTTTCCAGTAGATTTTATTAAATCTAGACCAGTATTCCATTACTCAAAGTGGACAGCCAGATGCATCTTGGAAGCTGACTATGGAAGGTCCCTCCCCTATGGCTTATCCCCAGAATTATCTGTGGAACACAGACATTCCACTTAACGATCATAGCAAATAGAAATTAATAAGATGTCTCCCATAAATCTGTCTAATCTGCTTAATGAGCTGTATTTTCATAACAGCAATCTACATGGATTCCAAGTAACTTTCCTAAGAGGATCAAGCTGCATTTGTTATTGACGAAGGACACATCTGTCAACTCCATGTTGACAGCAATTGCTGTTTAAGGACACAGTTGCCTTTGGGATCCGATTCACAAAACATATAAACCTAGAGTTCGAAGATTCGCACATTTGGTTCGCATACCCCAGGGGATTTAGGACCTGTGCTTCTTTCATCAGCATCCCACCTCAGTCATGCTGAAACAATTTTGCAATCAGTTTTTTTTAAATAGGAAAACATCTGCTGTCCCTAGGTGCACAGAAGATCATGGTAACATCTAAAGTAATCCTTTGGCTCTCTGCTTTAGGAAAGCACCATTAATATTACTGCTACTAATATTGAAACACCAGTAAGTATAAAATATATTTGTTATTATATGTGGAAGACCCATAAACAGATGAAAGGTGACAGTGAGATCTAGTATGGGTTAACAGTACTTCCACTTATTTGAAAAAGACATGGTTTCTCCACTCTTTGTAGACAGTACATTTTCAATTTCTATTTGGAGAGCTATTATATTCATATAAAATCCTGCAGAACTCTTAAACCCACTGACAGTCCCAGTGGCAGTACTTCGCTTGGCCTTGGTCTCCATTCTAGGGCTGTTGAGGATTTAAAGAGTACCTTTTGTTCTGAACAGTGTTTGCACATATGTTACAAAGCAGAGTCAAACGCTACTCAGATTACAGCAGAAGTTTGTGACAAAGTCTGACCTGCTAGCTCCTTCATTCCGATGAGTTTCTATCAATGCAAACCAATGGCTTTACGAAGATGCAGCGTTTTACATCTACCTCAAAAGACAACAACAACAACAATAATAATAATAGTAATTTATACCTACCTCACCAGCCAGAGCCAGGCTCAGGGCGGCTAACACTAGTAAAATTACAATAAAAACATAATGGGGGGGGGACCAATTTAAAAGATGGGTTAAAATACAATTTAAAATGCAGCTCATTTTAATAGTAGCCCATAAGATCAAAACCATAAGGGGAGGGAAACATAAGGGTCAGACTGAGTCCAAACCAAAGGCCAGGCGGAACAGTTCTGTCTTGCAGGTCCTGTGGAAAGATGTCAGGTCCCACAGGGCCCTAGTCTCTTGTGACAGAGTGTTCCACCAAGTCGGGGCCAGTACTGAAAAGGCCCTGGCCCTAGTTGAGACCAACCTAACCACCTTACAACTTGGGACCTCCAAAGTGTTGTCATTTGTGGACCTTAAGGTCCTCCGCGGGGCATACCAGGAGAGGCGATCCCATAGAGGCACTCTCTCAAATGCCATTAGACACCCACTGCCCTGCACCTTCAGCCCAAATATTATACCCTTTTCCTGCATCCCCGTGAATTGTAAACCATCACTGACCAACCATGTGGCAGACTTGAGGGAGAAAGCAGGAAGCTTCAGAGCAGAGTGTCCTAGTATCTTACTTCACAGAGAACAGTTTTCTATTTGAAGCATCTTCTCTTAAAAAGGGCTGTTTTAAAGCTTAAAGAAACCAGGGGACTTGAAACTGCCCAGCAGCAGTTAGCATCTGGCAGCAAAGTGAAGAGGAACACAGGACTCAGCTACACTCAGTCAGTTATATTGTTGTAACTCCATTGCACAGGTGCAACACCAGATGGCACTGTAGAGCACAAAATTTGTCTACGCAATTTTACACAGGGTTTTTCTTTTTCTTTTGTTATAACAATCTAATTTATGACTTATTTATAGTGGGTTTTTCCCCTGTGTGTAGATCCAGCCACAGTCACAGTCTTCCACAGCAAGGTTAGCCGAGGAAACCTTGGCTGGATCTACATTGACCTGTTTAGCGTTATTAGAACAATATTAGAGATATCATTCTAAAACGTAACAGGGCATACTTGTAAATAATTTTATTATTATTATTATTTAGCTTTGTTTCTTTTGTCATAACGCTGTTTCCCTCCTGCCGGTTGCTGATTTCTCTGCCGTGCCCTCTAGTGCCACATTTTAATAACACATTATGAATGTTAAAAGTAGTCACATGTTCATATAGTTATCAAAACCATTCCTTCACCCTTCCTTAACGTTAAAAACCATGAGTGCAGATCCACCCCTTAAAACTGAGGCATTGTCATCCAGCAAAAAGGAACATATCTGATGCAGCTGTAGGCTTTGAATGGGTTCCTACTGACCTTCATGGATGTATTTCAGGAGAGTGTCTGTGTTACCTTTTTATACAAGCCAAGCTGGATCATGGTTTGTAAAAAGGTGCCCCCAAAACGATGAATTAATCAGGAAGGCTTCTGGTGTTATGATGAACTAAATCATCACTATCCAGACTAATACCAGCAACATTAAAGAGCATGCCGTGAGAAGTTAGCTGAGATGATCATTAACTTCCAAGTTATTTTTACATTTCACTTCTTAAGACTATGGTGGTTTGAAAACAATTTGGATTAAAGGATTCTGCTCCAGGCCATTAGAAACTGACTCACTGCAGACAGATGCCCAATGGGACTTTGTGAATCTACCTTGGTAATATCTGCAGGAACAATTTCCAAGTACTGGCTAAAGTGCATTCCTGTGTATTTCCACTTAAACCATCTGCCAATCTTAATGCTTATTCCTGAGGGAGGAAACCTTCCAGAGCTGTTTTTCATTTAATTTACAAGGACATCCTGTTTAGGTACTTATCAAAAGAACAGAAGAAATGATGCCAAATACCACAGCCTCAAAAACTTTTTAAAAAAAAAAACTTAATGGGTTAGGCTGAAGTAGTAACCTACATTTCAAGGGAGTTGCAACATCCCAGCTTTTTCCTCATTAAATCCAAAATACTTTTTTTTTTACTTCACTTGGTAATAATTGTGCATTGTTGAGATAATTCTGTCACTAAGGAGTGTTTGTGTCTCTACAAACATGGGAATTAAGCATTGTAAGTATTTAAGTGAAGGCTCACGTAACACTCTCTGGTGCTAGATCTAAACCACATTGGTTGGGAAAAGGCATCCAGTGGCTTTTGAGTCAAAATGGCATATAAGATCACTGCAGACAGACAGACAGACAGACAGACAGACAGACAGACAGACAGACAGATGAGGTGCAATGGAGCAGATTTTGAGTATGGCCCAGGAAGACACTCATCTATGAAGCTCTTCGAGTGGCTTTGACCAAACTTTCCACCAATTTCTGTTTCTCTCTTTCATTTTTCAAATGCTAAATGAAGCCATTGGTTCGAGTCCTGCCCTTCAGAGCAGGAGAAAATAAGATTGAGATATTTGAGGTTGGCTATTATATCTCCCTGTTGTCTCTGTCCATGGAGAAAGCTAGAGAGTTCCAGAAAGACATCTACTTCTGCTTCATTGACTATGCAAAAGCCTTTGACTGTGTTGACCACAGCAAACTATGGCAAGTTCTTAAAGAAATGGGAGTGCCTGATCACCTCATCTGTCTCCTGAGAAATCTCTATGTGGGACAAGAAGCTACAGTTAGAACTGGATATGGAACAACTGATTGGTTCAAAATTGGGAAAGGAGCACGGCAAGGCTGTATATTGTCTCCCTGCTTATTTAACTTATATGCAGAATTCATCATGCGGAAGGCTGAACTGGATGAATCCCTAGCCAAAATTAAGATCGCCGGAAGAAATATCAACAATCTCAGATATGCAGATGACACAACCTTGATGGCAGAAAGTGAAGAGGAATTAAAGTACCTTTTAATGAGGGTGAAAGAGGAGAGCGCAAAATATGGTCTGAAGCTCAACATCAAAAAAACGAAGATCATGGCCACTGGTCCCATCACCTCCTGGCAAATAGAAGGGGAAGAAATGGAGGCAGTGAGAGATGTTACTTTCTTGGGCTCCATGATCACTGCAGATGGTGACAGCAGACACAAAATTAAAAGACTTCTGCTCCTTGGGAGAAATGTGATGGCAAACCTAGACAGCATCTTAAAAAGCAGAGACATCACCTTACCAACAAAGGTATAGTTAAAGCCATGGTTTTCCCAGTAGTGATGTATGGAAGTGAGAGCTGGACCATAAAGAAGGCTGATCGTCGAAGAATTGGTGCTTTTGAATTATGGAGGAGACTCTTGAGAGTCCCATGGACTGCAAGAAGATCAAACCTATCCATTCTTAAGGAAATCAGCCCTGAGTGCTCACTGGAAGGACAGATCATGAAGCTGAGGCTCCAATATTTTGGCCACCTCATGAGAAGACTCCCTGGAAAAGACCCTGATGTCTGGAAAGATTGAGGGCACAAGGAGAAGGGGACGACAGAGGACGAGATGGTTGGACAGTGTTGTTGAAGCTATAAACATGAGTCTGACCAAACTGCGGGAGGCAGTGGAAGACAGGAGTACCTGGCATGCTCTGGTCCATGGGGTCACGAAGAGTCGGACATGACTAAATGACTAAACAACAACAACAACATTATATCTCCGCTCAGTCTCCTCTTTTTCAGGCTAAATATACCCAGCTCCTTCAACCGTTCCTCATAAGGCTTAGTTTCCAGATCATCTTGATTGCCCTCCTCTGCACACGTTCCAGCTTGCCAGCATCCTCCTTTAATTGTGGTGCCAAGGATTGGACACTGTATTCCAGGTGTGGTCTGACCAAGGTAGAAGAGAATGGTACTATTACTTCCCTTGATCTGGACACTACACTTGTGTTGATGTAGCCTAGAATAGCATTTGTTGTTTATAAAGACGTTGAACAACAATGGGCCCAGGACAGAACCCGGAAGCAGTTACTGTCTGTACGGAGCAATAGCATCTCTCCTGAATTTCAGGTCAAAGTCTCTCTTAGCCCTACGTGGAGTTGCCAGAGAAGGAGTTTTGCATGCAGAGTCTGTGCTCTTCCCCTGACCTACAGTCCCAACAGTCCTGTTCATATGGGTGGTCAACTTACCCCCTTTTTTCTGTTTCTGCTAGAACTATTATACCCTTAAGAATGACACTGTAATTGTGGATGCATTCCTCTGCATTCTGAAGCTTGCGCCTGTCAATTGGCCCTTTATGGCACTCAGTAGAAGCCGGATGTTTTCTGTGGATGGCAGCTGTTGTTCAATATCCAGCAAACAGCTGATAGACTGGCCGTGTTACATGGTGGCGGGGGGGGAGTGCAAGTCAGAGCCTGGGAAAGGTCCTATTGCTGAATGCTCTTGACTCTGACTAGTAATTAGCTGACTACATGCAAGATTATGAAAAAGACCAGAGCTGGAGAAACCGCTTTTCAGAAGTCATTCGGAATTAGAAACGGCCATTCCATCACACACACACAAAACACTGCAAAAGAATTTATGAATGGCTTTCCTTTCCTAAAAGGGAGGGGATGGATCATGCCAGACAAAGTCTGAAAATGTCATAAGTAACGGCGCTAATCATACTCTTTCAATTTCTGTGGAAGGGGATCGGAGAACTATACTATCAAGTACTTTTCCACGTTGTCCTGCTGAGATTCAGCCATTGCCAAGTCAAAACTTTGTTTTCTTGTGGCGGAGAATTGAGCTACAAGCTAAAACGAGATAATTTGATTGAAAGGGCTGCATCTTTTCTGTTCCTATCCTCCCTTCTTCAGAACAGCACTCTTCATGTTCATGTTTACAGCAAAATCGACAAACTTCACACCTACTTCTCCCCCGCCTCCCCGCAAATAATTTATTTAATAATCTACTTTTTGCCCTTTCGGTGGTGAAAAAATACTTTGGGCTTGGCCAGTTTCAGTCTGGAAGTGTTGTAAACTGAGGGGTCTACTTCCTCAGCAAAATTAAAGGGAATGACCCGTGTCTCAACAGGAGGGGGAACAAAAACAACCAATAATGGTGACATTAGATGCTATAGCAAATGTTTGCCTACTGCAAGTATGTAGTTGTCTTCCCTAGAGCAGCTGGAAACGATGCATGCAGCATAAGAGTATTGGGAATATTTTTCAGACAGAGGGCATTATTCATTTTTTTGGCAACTTTACGAGGGTCAGATGACAGAAGGAAAAGTGGGTGAAGCGAGGAGCCCGTAGTTCACCTTTGTGCTCTCGCGCATTCCTTTCTATCTTCCGTTCAGATGAGCCAGAAACATTATCAGAGGTCAAGAATACATTCCAGCCAGTCAAAATAAAATAAAATAAAGCCTCAATGAAAGTATAAAGCAGGACTAGCAGGGGTGTGGCTTGAGGAGAGTGCCATGCGCCAAATAGAGAAACCTGGAGGACAGCCAAGGAATTATAGGAAGGCAAACCTGACAGTACAATGTCAGTTTGTGCTTTGAGTCCCCCTAGATGTTTGCAGGGGAAAGACGACAGCGATAGAAGGGGCAACAGATTTTCATCTGCCATAATATTTAGCTCTAGCTGTTTCCAGCACTTCGTAACCGGAGACAAAATAAAATGGCAAGTGATGCTCAGTTCTCTTCTGTTTTTCTATTTTGACTGAAATGTCAATTTTTTATTTTATTTTATCCTCATAACTTTTTAAACAAATGTTCTATTTCTTGCCTTGAGGATTATCTGGTGGAAAAAGGTACAGGCTCGCATACGACAAATGAAGGAGTGTGTGTTCCCTTTTGTGCCTTTCCTTGTACTTTTATGTGCACTTAGTAGCTGCAGATTAACATCTGCATGGGGAAGATGGAAACAGGCACAACTGCTCAACACCTACTTTTCCTCTATCTTCACCCAGAAGAAAAGCAGTGCCCAAACTGGTGATAACAGAGAAAAAGAAAGAGGGGAAGCAAGAGACCCCACCAAACGCCCCTATTTTCAAGTCCTGGATTTACAGAAGCCATCTTGGTTTCTGATTTGATCCCGGAATGTCCCGCTTTTCCTTAGGACATCTCTATTTTCATCGGAGAAATGTTGGAGGGTATGGAGTTATGCAACTCCCAAGCCAAGATACAACTTTTAGAAGACATCTACAGTATACAGGCAGCCCTGTATAGGGAAGGTTTTTTTGTTTAAGTGCTTAATCTTTTACAGTGGTACCTCGGGTTACATACACTTCAGGTTACACACGCTTCAGGTTACACACTCCGCTAACCCAGAAACAGTGTTTCAGGTTAAGAACTTTGCTTCAGGATAAGAACAGAAATCGTGCTCTGGCGGCGCGGCAGCAGCAGGAGGCCCCATTAGCTAAAGTGGTGCTTCAGGTTAAGAACAGTTTCAGGATAAGAACGGACGTCTGGAACAAATTAAGTACTTAACCTGAGGTACCATTGTACTATGCTTTTATATATATTGGAAGCCACCCAGAGTGGCTGGGGCAACACAGTCAGATGGGCAGGGCATAAATAATAAAATTATTCTTTTTCTTAGTCTTATAGAATAGGAACGCTCTAGTTTCATTGGATAAATGTTGGAGGGTATGACAGAAGCCTTTAAAATCGTGTTCTCTGACAGAGGACGAATGGTAGAGACCACTTCCCTAGCCTGGCCCTTCCAGAGAAGAAGAAGACAGTTTAGAATTACAACAAGGGTCTGAGGGAGGTCACAGCTCAGAGGAAGATGAGGGGGAAAGCTGGGAAATAATGGAAGAGGAGGAGGAGGAGGCAGAGCTGTAGCAGGTGGCTGACTGGAAAGCCTTCCGACCCACCATCTCCCAGAACCCAGGTTGCCTTAAAAGTAGGTGAGCAACGAACTCAAAGACAAGGCATGTAGCAGCAACCGTAGAGGTGGTGGTGCTGTTGATGAACGAAGCAAGGGGGGGTAGAAATTTACTCAGGACGCCATTATTCGAAGAAGCTGCATTTCCAAGCCTCTCTCTGTGAATATTGAATAAAAAGCAGATGGTAAGGACCTTTCCTTGTCTTATCCGTTCCTGGCAACCTGCCATGGGGAATGGTTCCTCTGCCACCTGACTACAAGAAATAAGATTCCACTAACTACAAGAAAGAAGATTCCACCTAAACATTAGGAAGAACTTCCTGACAGTAAGAGCTGTTCGACAGTGGAATTTGCTGCCAAGGAGTGTGGTGGAGTCTCCTTCTTTGGAGGTCTTTAAGCAGAGGCTTGACAACCATATGTCAGGAGTGCTCTGATGGTGTTTCCTGCTTGGCAGGGGGTTGGACTCGATGGCCCTTGTGGTCTCTTCCAACTCTATGATTCTATGATTCTATGATTCTAGGTTGCCAGGTCATGTGACAAAGCTGAAAGGGCTTAGGATCGAGCCTAAGCCCCACCCCACCCTGGTCCTCATCTCGCAATGCACATTTTTGAAGACTTACACTGGCCTTGGCTTAGCCAGCATCTATGTAGCCAGCTAAGCTGGCATATATGCAGCTGAACAGGAGTTGGGGACCTAACACCTGCTAAACTGGGAATCAACCAACTGAGCCAGAAATCCTCTGCTTCCTAAACTGCTTATCCCAGCAGATCTTGCCGTCGGTTTGCCCCCTTATGGTGGAATTTATATTGCTGCTTAGAGCGAATGTACTTCCTACCCATTCTTAAGAACTGTACAATTATTTATATTGCTTTCTACTATCTACAGGAAATCACCATCAGTTTTATTACAGTCAACAGACCAGAAATGCAACAGACAATAAAGCCAATCAGAGGCCATTTTGGTAAAGCGTGTTCTCCAATAAATGAGAGCACGTGTTGCGGTGTGGGCCGCCGGGCCAGGCCTCTTGTTGCCAGGCAGGTTAAGAGTTGTTGCCTGGCATTATGATTGGGTAACCGGATTGCTGGGGCAAATTGTATGTTGCAAATTGGGTGGGTGGGACCATAGTCTTTAAATATTGGTGCACTCTGGTTTCTCTTTCTCTTTGCAGAGTGCATCGGATCACCCGCCCTCTTTTCCGGTTGACCTTGCTTTGCCTGTCATGGGGTCGTTTGCTTTGGAGCAGGGGCCTAGTAGGAATTTTGCCATTTGGTGATTGGCTGTGCCATTTGGTTTTTGCCTACTACTCAGCAATTCGTCACAGGTTGCGGTTAGGCATTGGTTATAATATGCTGGTGGTGGAGGGGTCAGGATAGGCTGTGCCTGCCCCTCCTATTGCGCTGAAGGGAATTCCATTAAAGGAATCCTGGGGCTTGCCACGATTTCGTCCAATCCCTGTCATGGGAATCCCTGTCATGGGACCAGGGCCGGCAAGCTTTCGGGGAGCTGCTGGGGTGAGCGGTGTGGGTCCGACGCTTAGCTCAAATGACCCCCAAGTTTGACTTTCCCTTCTACTGGCTACCGATCGGACCTCGGGATGTCAGTTCTGTCCCAGGCGGGGGGACAGATAGTCATAACCAATGTCTAAACAACCACTCACTGATTTTGTATTTTAATAAAGTTGTGGCCAAAATAGTGCCCAAAAACCAAAACTAAAATTACGTGTTATGTGTGAAGTTATTTGAGGGGTGGCCTGGGGACCTACACACGCAATAACAAAACCTCAATTAAGCACAGTGGAGCGATTAGCTGAGCAAAAGCAACATCTGGAAATATTAGAAAGCCATGAGAAAAATGAACTAACAGGGTGGCTGAATCCACTATCAAAATCTACAGCATACACATTCATTTTCTTTGGCTGGGCATTTTAATTGTGTAAAATGAAGAAGGAACAAAATTAAGGCAGTTCTAGGAATAGGTAATCTTCCTAAGACTTATATGGTTTGATAAAACGTGTTCTCCCTAGCAGAGAGCGCGTGTTGCGGTGGGGGATACAAGCCACCCCATTGTTGCTGGGTGGATTTGTGGAGGGACCCAGGCAGTGTATTGGTTAATTGGGTCGCTGGGTAGAACTGCTTGTTGCCAATTTTGAAGGAGGGGTCAGAGGTTTTAAATACTGGTCGTCCAACTTTGAGCATTCTCTTGGCTGCTTGCACCGGATCACCCGCCTGTATTGGGGGGGGGTTGTTCACATGACCTTGCTATGCCTGTCATGGGGTCGTCTGCCGTTGGGGCAGGGGCCTGGTAGGAATTTGTCCATTTTGCTGATTGGCTGGTGCCATTTGGTTTTGCCTACTGCGTAGCAAATCGTCACAACTTGTAAGGTTGGCGGTTAGGCATTGGTTCAAATTGGTTGGTGGGGGGGTAAGTGCCTACCCCTCCAATGCTGGTGCGGAAAGGGAATTCCATTAAAGGAATTCAGGGGCTTGCCATCCCTTTCGTCCTAGTCCCTGGCATCGGACTTGGGCCGTGCAAGCCACCAGGAGCATGAGGGTGAGAAGTGAGGGACTGAGGCCTAGCTTCATTTTCTCCCCAAAAGTTGTTTCCCACACTGGCTTTTGCTGGAATCCGGAAGTCAGTTCTGTCCCCTGGGCAAGGACAGATAGTTGGAACCAATGCCTAAGCAACCACTCACTTGGATGTATTTAAATAAAGTTGTAGTCAAAATAGTGCCAAAAACCCAAACCAAAATTGATGTGTGGTGTGTGAGTTATTGGGGGTATGTGGCTTGGGGACATCGACACGCAAGAGCTTTTTAGAAGAAACAATGTTGATATATATTTTGTGTTCAAAAATATTGTTGGTGTGAAAAGAGCAGCTCTCAACATTCTGCTGAATAAAGGATAATGTAACAGTTGATAGTGATCTTTTTTTAAGCCAGAAAGATGATTTCAGATACGTCTTGAACTGGGGTTGCATTCTTATGGACTGAAATATGCCTGTGCGTGGACCTGGGGAATTCTAATTTTTTTTCAGTCAACTATATCTCTTGGATTCTTTGGAAACTGTTGGTGTACAATGCTTATGGGACGGTTATATAATGTGGACTGTTGAACTTGGTCATCCAATTATTTCAGAGTATTCACTCCATTAAAATTCAGTTTTGCTTACAAATAATGACAGTTGATAATGGAGTAAATTTGTTTCTGGAGTAGATGGCTTTTCAAACTAGTTGTAGACATCTTATGACAGACTTTTGGGGGTGCGGGGAGCCTGACAGCGTTTTTCACAATAATGAACCTGATTCTTGCTCTCTCGGCTATAGCTATTCATTTAGGATTCCAACTCAACAAATTATTATTACTACAACAACTGTATGACCACGTTCAGAACATATATTCTAGGGTTGCCATTTCCCCCAAGTGAAAATCCAGTTGCTGAGCTTTTGGCGGGAACATCTCACCCCAAAATTTAAGTTTTGGGTCTTTGGGGGGAATTTTGAAGCTTTTTAAAATTATTTAATTGCCCTATTTGCTATATGCCTAGGTTTTCAGCAAAAATCCGCCTGGACGCCAGTTTGCAGCCTGATTCCCGGAAGTGTCCACGAAAACCCAGACATATGGCTTCCCAAAAAAATCTTGGTATCTGTAGTTTAAGGGTGCTAAGTGTTGCTAAAAGGTAAAGAGTAAAGGGACCCCTGACCATTAGGTCCAGTGATGACTGACTCTGGGGTTGCGGGGACTTCTGGGTTGGTGCCTCTGGCAATGGCGGATTTCCTCTGATCAGGAGGAATCTGCTCCGTGGAAATTTGGGTCTGGCCGCCACGGCGAAGGCGGAGACCCGTATAAATCACAGGCGGGAGAAGCCTGTGAACGTGGGATTCGGCGGGCACCTTTTGCACCTCCCCTATTTGCGGGGAAACCTGGTTTCGGGGATCCGGAGTGACGTGGGGTGAGCGGCGCGGTGCTTCGAATCGTCTGCTTCTTCCACAGAGCGAAGCCGCATAGCTGTTGCCGGAGAGCATTGACTTTTTCCTGTGGACAATTTGACTCCAAAGTAGTTACCCGTGAGTAGAGCTGAGATGGGAGAATCGGATTTTAAACGTTTAATTTGGCATCGAAACGGGGAGGTTCAAAACAGGAAGTCCGCCTTCCCTATTTGTAAACAGACTGAGGCAAGGAAGCTGTAGGCTGAAGTCTTGGAAAGCCTTTTGTAAAAGCCTAACTTTCCATTGGTAAAGAGCATAAAAACCCCCTTGGAGGCAGGAGAAGGGGGGGGGGAGTTGTGGACTGAGTATGCCTGCAGGAGAGAGTGAAGGGAGTTAAAATACCGCTGCTCTGACCCTGGAAACGGGCTGCCAGTAGGACTGACATTTTGGAATGTTCATTGACAGCACTTAGAACGTTCCTTGACAGCTAGCAAAGGAAGAGAAATACATTGTTTCTACTGTCTCCGGCTGCTTCTAAAAAGGAGTAAAAAGTAACTGAAATCTGAAACTAACTTTGGATTGTATGAGTTGCGTTTAAAGGGGACATGGTTGACTATTATAAATAGAAACTGTTTCCCCCTAGTGGAAGTCTCTGAAATTGGTTACTTTATAAGAGCTGGGCTAGGGGGACTTCCAGCTGCAAGATAAAAACTGTGAGACTCTGAGATTGACCTTGAATCTCTTAAGTGTTATGGTAAATGGAAAGGAAAAAAACAGATGAAATGTCAACAGAAGAGGCCTTAGTGGTCGCATTAGTGAAAATAAACGATTCGCTGGAACAGCTTCACAGGAAAACAGACAATCTGGGACAAAAGGTGAACACCAACACAGAAACCATTCAGAGATTGATACAGGAATTTACCTTGACACGGCAAACTGCGGATGAAGTCAGGGAGAAAACCCTTGCTGCTGAATGTAAAACAATACAACTGGAGTGTGAAAGAGCCCCATCCATTCAAAGGCAACTCGATGTGACATCTGTTATGATGGAACTTAAAGAAAAACAGATGAATTTGAGGACCAGAGCCCTACCTGAATTGGGAAAGGAAAGCTTGACAGAGTTTCAGGAGGAGACAGGACTGACATCGGTTGAGAAAGAGAGGCTTTTGGGGGTCAGTATGACCGCCAAAAATGTGAATTTATTTAAGGGTAACTGTGAAGGACGTTGGATTGAAGAGAAGGGGGATTGGGAAATATGGACAAATCTGAAGTTGCTATTGTTGGGCTGAGCTGTTGTGGTGGGGATGGGGTTGCTGTGTTGCCGGGGATGTTGCTTTTGTTCCAAATAGTGCAAGTTTTGGATGGGATGGATTGTTTCAGGAGGTGGCAGAGGGATGTTTTTGGATTAGTTTGGCAGGGCAGGAAGCCTCGAGTAAAACTTAAGATATTGACAGATGCTAAAGAAGGAGGTGGACCTGCCCTGCCAGACACCTAAACTTTGTGGTGAATCATCTGCTCTTTGATGGCTGAGAGAATAGCTGTCTTTTAAAAGCACTGAAGTGTTGGATAATGGCAGATGAAGTTGATGGACTAGATGGAATTGGCGGAAAAGACTGGCAAGATCCGAGACCAGGGAGAAGAGTCGGTGGAAGAAGACTGGGGAAAGTTTAAAGATTATTTATAGAAATATTGTAAAATTAATGAATGTTAGAAGAATGTTGGAATGAAGTTATATGGCTTTAGTAGATATGTTATAAGGAATTAAGTATAAATAGATTAATAAAAATAAGGTTAAAATGTGTTAAGATAATTATAGGATAGAAAACAGGGGAAGATGGAAAGGAATTGGAATTAAGTATAAATAGATTAATAGAGCTTTAAAAGGAAAAATATGGTTAGAATGTGTTAAGACAATTATAGGATAGAAAACAGAGGAAGATGGAAAGGAATTGCTGAAACAATTAACAGAAGTGGAATACAAAAAGGGAGGTGTGAGGAGGTCGAGGAAATAAGGGAAAGAAAGATAAGATGTTGAAATTGGATTGTGTTTTAAATGGTTTTTGTTTTGTTTTGTTTGTTTCTTTTATTTTGTATTGTATTGTATTGTATTGTATGTTTTTTCTTTTTTGGTTTTTTGTAGTGTTGTATTTAATTTGTTGGAAATTTAATAAATATTTATTTTTTAAAAAAAAAAAAGACTCTGGAGTTGCGGCGCTCATCTCGCTTTACTGGCCGAGGGAGCCAGTGTACAGCTTCCGGGTCACGTGGCCAGCATGACTAAGCCACTTCTGGCGAACCAGAGCAGTGCACGGAAACGCCATTTACTTTCCCGCTGGAGCGGTACCTATTTATCTACTTGCACTTTGATGTGCTTTCGAACTGCTAGGTTGGCAGGAGCAATGGGAGCTCACCCCGTCACTGGGATTTGAACCGCCAACCTTCTGATCGGCAAGTCCAAGGCTCTGTGATTTAACCCACAGCGCCACCCACGTCCCTGCTAAGTGTTGCTAGTAGACCCCTATTTCTGTCCCAGAGCTGCAGCTCCCAGATTGGTTGAACAGTTCATCCTTCTTTACAAGGAACTCTGGGAATGGTAGTTCTGTGACAACTAAGAAACCTACAGGGATACTAAATCACTAGCAAAATGGCAATGATTCCATTATAAAAATTGCCAGGTATTCTGCCATTTTGAGCAAGCCTCATCACTTGCCTTTGCAGGTCACAGCCTGCCATCTGCTGGAACTGCCCAAGGTGGTTACATACCCCATATATTGGTCATCCGACATTCTGTGTGTGGGATACAGAGCATCTAGTGCCAGCCTCAAAGCGTCTCTCATTACTACTCCCAAGGTCTTTATTAATACAAAGTTAAAGAGAGTGATATACATCATATGCACTATTTTGAAATGTGGCTTGAGTTAGCTTCATTCTAGTCCCAAACACTGCAGATTATTTTTCTTTTAAAAGCTCTATTTGTAGGAAAGGCATTTTTTCAATAATCTCATATATCCATTTTAAATGTTTGCAGATTTCCTGTTTCCATTAATTCTTCCCAGAGGAAAGTGAGGGAGGGCGAGATAAATCTGGTCCAAGCGTTTGGAGAGAGCGCTTCACATTGTGCGTGCAAACACACTTTCAGGTTATCTCGACCCCTCGATCAATGCAGAATGACCCAACACTGACAAATGGGACAGGAAGAATATAAACATTATCTTGATGAATGGGAGAACTTGGCTCTTGTGTAAAAGCGAAACTGAATAATGCCACGTGAAGTATTACAAGAAGGAAGGGTAAGAGACAAACAGTTGTGTGTAAGGTGTGGAGGCAGCCTCAGTTCTTTTTATATTTTCTTAGTTGTTGCCTTTTAAAAAGTTTTACATTTCAAAAACAAAGGTGCAAGTGTTAAATCATATCTAGGGCAACAAACAAATAAGATCTAATCATTATCAGTAACAGATTAGAAATCTCAAGATCCGAGAAATATACAAAGTGTTACAAAGTAGAAAAAGATAGAGATATTGGTTATGAGTTTGAAATGTAATAGGGAAGATAAGAAATGCATACTGAGAGATTAGACTGGAAAATTTTCAGACAGGATTGATGGAAGTCAAAAATTTGAATAAGATGTAAAAGTATGTTTAATTATTGTTGAAAATGATATGCTAAAAAAACTAATAAAATTATATATATATATATATATATATATATATATATATATATATATGCTTTCGTAGATTTTCACGGGTACAGGAATGCAGGTTTTGGTGTCTTCGGGTGTCTTCCCGTGTAAGAGTCGGGGTGTCTGTGCGACGTTTCGACGAGGTCTCACTCGTCATCTTCAGGCTGGTGCTTTCGGCTTCTTGTTACTGGAACAGAGCAGAGTCTGGTGTTTGAGTTCCTATAAATACTGTTGAGGGGTGTGGTGTATAGCCTCCAACGTTCTGGGCAGAGAGGAAGTTCCTAGATTAGTGTGCCTTTTCTTCTTTTGTTCCTTAATTACTTGAGGGATATCTTGGGTGATTTCATGAGTGATATTCTGAATACCACTGGGTGGGTCATTAAGTGTAGATTAGTTGCTAAAGCTTTCGTGTCTTGACCTCTTGAGCTTGTGAAGAGTTTTTCTGAGAAGATGGCTGTGCTGCATTTAGTTGTGCTCTGGCTTGGCTTCGTGTATAGGGGCGAGCTGTGGTTTTGTGCCTTGTGCCAGCCAGATCTGTGTAGGGATTGCAGGGGGGTGCAGCATCCGGAGGTGCCACTATAGTTTGGCTACTGGATGGAGTCTGTAATATGTCTGTGGAGAGGGTCTGGGTTTGGGTCTGGTGTGGTTGATTGGTGACGGCGTTCTGTGTGCCTCTGGTTCTGGTGTCGGTTTTTGTGGGGAGGGCTAATTTCCAGATGTCTGGCAGGCGGGACGTGTCGTCACGCTTGTTCATGTTGTGAGGGTGTTTCTCTATCTCGATGGCTTCCATGATTATTCTCTTGTGGTGATGTTCCATGTTAAAGAGCAATTTGGAATCTGCAAAATTAATTTCGTGTCCTGTTTCTTTCA